>NC_092371.1:52290194-53490194 GCF_030028105.1 Mobula birostris | reverse complement strand
AGCAAAGGGATAGTGCTGGTGGTAGGGAACCTTTGTCGTAATGACCCTTTGCTGAAAAAATCACCAGTTATTGAAATTCCAGAACAAAAACGAAAGATTCTAGGAATGCTCAGTATTTGCAACCTGATTTGAAAGTAATTGTAACCTTGATTGCTTTGTTCGATGCTACACAGCAAGCATTCACTCCATGCTCTCCACCATCTCCTCTCTGCAATTTAAAGCATGTTGGTACTCTTAATCTTTCCAATTCTGATTATTGACTCTTTCTCTCCACTGCTGATGCCAGAGCTGCTGGATGCTTTCAATATCCTTGGTATTTATGTGCAGCCAGCAGAAATAAACCTTGTTCTTATTGACTACCCACAGAACAATACCTTTATATTATAATTGGATTTCCAGCAATAACAAGACTAGAAATCTATCAACCCTGTTTTGAGCTCATACATTTAAAGATAATGATAACAGGTCCAACCGTTGCAGAAAAAAAACTGGACAGGATAAATTGGAATACTGTTGTTAAGTTTCATACTCTTGTATTTATGACTGCTGTCTGGACAAAGCCATAATATAACTTCTAAGATGTCTTTATTTACCATAGATTTATTTTAGCAGAACAAAATTCACATCCATGGGTAACGCTGAAGACATTTGACATCTGGATGATGGAATTGAGGCTACATTTGTGGGTGATAGTTGTAGAGGGAGCTTCACTCTGTTTCTGACCCCGGAAGTGTGTGATAGGATGGTGTAGAGGGAGATTCTATGGTTGAGGGGCTGATAGTACTGAAGAAGTTGGGAATTTGTAGAAGGACTTGGACAGATTAGGGCAATGGGCAAAGAACTGGCAGATGGAATACCGTGTAGGGAAGTGTATGGTCATGTACTTTGGTAGAGGGAATAAAGCTGTGGACTATTCTCTAAACAGGGAGTGAATTCAGAAATTGGAGATGCAGAGACTTGGGAAGCAGAGGTTGATAGGTTCTTGATTAGTAAGGGTGTCAAAGTTACAAGGGGAGAACAGAAAAATGGGGGGGAGGTGAAGAAAAATAAATCGGCCCATAGCAGAACATACCGGATGGGCTGAATGGCCTAATTCTGCTCCTCTATCTTATGAACAGTTTTCATTGATTTCTCATGAATCAGGTTCCCCTACTCATTAAAAGTAGGTCAGATCCCATCAACAGAATGTATATTACCCATTACTAATATTATTCTGTAATACAAGTTATATCTTTGATCAACATAGATTAAAAAATAAACTCCATTTGCAATGCTTATTTATTTTATTAATTTGAGTTAATAGCTGCTACTGTCTGTATTGTTATCAAATGCTAGGTATAAATACTTACTCCAAATTACAACCTTTATAGAATAGAATGCAGATACGCCGATAAAATAATCATGGAAAGAAATAATTTTCCATTAATTAATACGGAGTTGATTCTGAGCTAACTACAGCTAGGGGAGCATTCAGTGTAGAGAATTAATTGGAAGCATTGCAGTCAAAGCAATTTCCTTCTGGTTAGACTCGTCACTCCCTGACAGCCAAATGAAAATGATATAGATTCTCTGTGTGGAGCACTTAGTTAAAGTCTGGCATTATTAAGTTAGAGGACAAATATATTTCCCTCCAGTCACTGGAACTGATTTAATTGGTGACTTGAGATGGTTGATCAGGAAGGACAATTACTTTGATTCCTTCCTGAAACTGCACTGTAGCAACAGAAGCTGAAAACTCTTTTCGAAGTCACAAACATTTTTTTTCATGAGGTACTTCTGCTGCTGCAAGGCAAGTATATTACTCTAAATGCTCTACAATAGTTTGTAAAGCAACTTCAGAGGCAATTCTATCAATCACCTTGTTTTGGGCCTGAGGTCAAAATATAGGAAAAGTCAGGTAAGGATGGTAGATTTCCTTTGGTAAAATATGTTAATAAGCCAAATGGATTTGAAGAAGAAACATGTAGTTTATCATTCAGATACACCTTTTTCTATTCCAGATTTAAGTTCACCAAATTTCAGTTTGCAGCTGCCGAGTTGAGATTTGAACTGGCTACTTTGAATTGATTGACTATGCTTATAGATAGCGCATTCAGCAAATGAACGACTCTGTCAACTCTGCTTCCCATTCCCATTCAGATACGTCCATACATGGCCTCCTTTACTGCCATGATGAGGCTAAACTCAGGTTGGAGGAGCAACACCTCACATACCGTCTAGGTAGTCTCCAGCCCTTGGTATGAACATAGAATTCTCCAACTTCCGGTAATTCCCTCCCCCTCCCTTCCTCTATCCCTATTTCACTCTACCCCCCTCCCCCAGCTCCCTCATGGTTCCGCCTCCTCCCTCTTCCACCCACTGTTTTCAGGGCTATGACGTCAATGCTTCCCCTCCCCCACCCATTTGTCTTTCAAATTACTGGTGTATCAACTGACGCTACAAGCATTCTTCAAATCCATTCCACATCTGTCATTCTTCAGTCCTGACAAAGAGTTCCAGCCTGAAACGTCGACTCATCGTTTCTGACTGATGCTGCCCGACCTGCTGAGTTCATCCAGTGTACTGAAAGTGTTGCTTTGACTCTGTAAACGTGTTTCTCAAAGTCCTACTGCTTTTTAGTCACTTTTCATCAACACAATTACTTTACTTTTCAGAACTCAAATACTCAAATCTGAATAACTGCACAGATGATAACCTGGGATGTGTGTACTGTGTGTCAAAGAGCCAGCTTTTGCAACACCATTCTAAAATACTTTTACCCAAGTTTTCAGTAACTTTTAGAAATACTAAAATCCAGAAGTTGTTTGCATACACAAGATAAAGGTTTGGCTTGGCTCAGGAACTGAAGCCAGGTGCTGGTATGTTTGAAAACTTCTTTCATTTAATAAATTCTCACATTGCAATTATTGAACTTGTATTGATGAGTTGACACAGAAACCAGATAGGAAATTTTTATTCTGTACCTCAGATTTTAGGTAGTTATTTCTGAATTCCTGTAAGGGAAAATTTTTGTTACCAATTGTAAACATACAGGGAAGGGGGAAGGCTCCAGTCCAAATCTAATATCTTGCATTGTTGGTACGGTAGTGTAAGACTACATTACCTATTATAATCATGAATAATAAACTATGTAACTGAGTATACATTGTGTCTGTCTTCAGTGCTGTCTTCTACTACTAAGCTGTGTGCGATTGGAACTTGTGCTTTATATTTTGGGGGAGTTTGCAGTTGATGATGCATGTGTTCCTGGATTCTGGCTACCTTTTTTTTTGCTGTTTCTGAGCAGATTGATCAGGGCAATCAATGAGAACTGGGACGCTTCTGTGAAGAATAGCCTTGCAGCCTGCTGCGGCGTGGCACTGTACTAAACTACACTGACTACTTCTGGTTTGATGTTTGATATTCTATGTGTTGTTCGCTCACTTTTTGCCGTTTGCACAATTTGTTCTTTTTTTCACACATTGGGTGTTTGGTGTTTTCTTGAATGGTTTCCATGGTGTTTCTTCATTTAGTGGCTGCCTGCAGAAGGTTCCATTCTCAGCACTGTATTCTGTATACATACTTCGATAATAAATATACTTTGAATCTTTGAACATACATCCTATATCATTTATGTATTATTTCCCTTCAAGATACTGCTCTCTCTTAATTCAATCATGCTATCACAACCAAACTCATCACATTTTTTTCAATTTATGCTTCAATAAATCATATGGTTATATAATTGCATAGCTAATGCATTATTCTAGCTTAGTTTTCTCTCTCTCAGAATATGTTCTCCCTGAGTCAAATCCTGCAAAATGATACTGATGTATTTATCAACTAGAGCATAGAACATAGAACAGTACAGCCTGGAACGGGCCCTTTGGCCCATAATGTCATGGTGAACCAGTTAAAAAGTAAATCAAAAAATCCGAAAAGCTAATCCCTCCTACCTACACGATGTCCATATACCCTCTACTTTCCTCATATTCACGTGCTTATCTAAATGTCTCTTCAGCTTCTGGTAAGATGGCAGCGCATATACCTGCAGCGGCCTCTTAGAGGCCAATCAAATGTGTTTTTTTTTCATTATTAAATGAGTTTTTATACATAGTAAGACTATTCTTGACTCCAATAACTACATATACAGCAAACCTACCACATCAGTGAGTTGGGCATTGTTTGGAGTAGCCAGCTAGCGGTTCAGAGAAAGCGAGTCCGGCTGTTGGGCCGAGGGGTTTGAGTCAAGCCATCTGGCCAAGGGATTCAAGCTGGGCCAAGGGGCTCGCGGGATTGCATTCGGAAGAACTGATCTGGGTGCAGACCATGCTGCTGCTTGCAACTCAGAGGCACTGAAGTCGGTGCCTTCAAGTTGGTGTGAAGGCAGCGTGTAGTGAAACCGTGAGTGACTATCTTGGACATTTGTTTTTTGCAATTGTAAGATCCTGTTCGTCATTGTTTGCTGCAGGCCTGCTTCCCTTGTTTGGTGCTGAGAAAGGGGTGTCACTTCTGTTGTAGCAAGGACTAGGCCTGAAGCCACTGACTTGCATTGTACTGTGGAGTCCGGGCTCAACTGGGGCTGCCCTCTGCAGTCAGTGCTGCCCTCCAGTAGTGATTCACATTTATCTGGGTTAAACTCCAACTGCTATTGTCTTGTCTACTGTCTTGTCTCCCGTCTTGTCTCCCTTTCTGTTCACCATTTGCACCTCAGACTTCAACTACTGCACAGAGTCTTGTCATCTTCAGAGGTTTTCGGATGGCTCTGCCATAGTTGGATGCATCAGCGAGGGAGATGAGGCTGAGTACAGGGCTACGGTAGGAAACTTTGTCACATGGTGTGAGCAGAATTATCTGCAGCTTAATGTGAAACAGACTAAGGAGCTGGTGGTGGACCTGAGGAGAACTAAGGTACCGGTGACCCCTGTTTCCATCCAGGGGGTCAGTGTGGACACGGTGGAGGATTACAAATACCTGGGGATACGAATTGACAATAAACTGGACTGGTCAAAGAACACTGAGACTGTCTACAAGAAGGGTCAGAGCCGTCTCTATTTCCCGAGGAGACTGAGGTCCTTTAACATCTGCCGGATGATGCTGAGGATGTTCTACAAGTCTGTGGTGGCCAGTGCTGTCATGTTTGCTGTTGTGTGCTGGGGCAGCAGGCTAAGGGTAGCAGACACCAACAGAATCAACAAACTCATTCGTAAGGCCAGTGATGTTGTGGGGATGGAACTGGACTTTCTCATGGTGGTGTCTGAAAAGAGGATGCTGTCTAAGTTGCATGCCATCTTGGTCAATGTTTCCCATCCACTACCTAATGTACTGGTTGGGCACAGGAGTACATTCAGCCAGAGACTCATCCCACCGAGATGCAGCACAGAGCGTCATAGGAAGTCATTCCTGCCTGTGGCCATCAAACTTTACAACTCCTCCCTTGGAGGGTCAGGCACCCTGAGCCAATAGGCTGGTCCTGGACTTATTTCATAATTTACTGGCATAACTTACACATTACTATTTAACTATTTATGGTTCTATTACTATTTATTATTTATGGTGCAACTGTAACGAAAACCAATTTCCCCCGGGATCAATAAAGTATGACTATACTATACTATTCATCTGTCCATATCTGCAACTGATCTAAATCGCACTGTATTCTTTTCCAGTCTTCTACGCTATCCATAACTCACCAATCTTGGTATCATTGGCAAACTTACGATCCCACCCAGCTAACATTTTCATCTAGGTCATTCATATGCATCACAAACAGCAGAGGTCCCAGCACGGATCCCTGGAGAACTCCACTAACTACTCACCTCCAGATCAAGTAAGTCCCTTCAACCATTACCCTGCCTTCTTTGTGCAAGCCAAATTCATCGCAAACCCCATGCATCCTAATCTTCTGGATTAACCTCCCATGAGAGACTTTGTCAAATGTCTTACTAAAATCCATGTAAACAACATCCACTGCTCCACCCTCATCAATCTCTCTCATTATTTTGTCAAAAAATGCAATCAAGTTGAAAAGACATGACTTGCACCACACAAAATCATGCTGGCTCTCCCGAATTAGGCTATGGATCCCCAAATGCACATATATCCTATCCCTAAGAATTTTCTCCAGCAATTTCCTTACTATTAATGTAAGACTAACCAGCATATAGTTTCCAGGATTGTCCCTTCTTCCCTTCTTAAATAGAGATACAACATCAGCTACTCGTCTGTCCTCTGGGACTTCGCCTGTGCCTAGAAAGGGCACAAAGATACTGGTCAAGCCCCCTGCAATCTCGTTGTTTGCCTCCCTCAATAACTTGAAATAAATCCCGTAAGACCCTGGGGACATCCACCTTAATACTCGTTACGAGACCCAACACGTCTTCGTCCTTGACCTCTAAATGACCTAACATATTTATGCACTCAGCACTGGTCTCCTGATCTTCCATGTCCTTTTCCTTGGAAAATACGGAAGTAAAATACTCATTAAGGACCTCACTCACATTCTCTGCATCCAAGCAAATGTGCCACTCTTTATTCCCAAATAGACCCACCCTCTCCCCAGTTAACCTCTTGCTCTTGACATATGTATAGAGTGCATTGGGATTCACCTTAATCCAATTTGCCAAGGCTTTCCTAATTCACTTCTTTCGTTCTTTGCTGGCCTCTTTATAACCCTCATGTGCTCTATTTGACGCCAAATTCAAAGCTTTACATAACTTTTCCCTTCTCTTCTTGACTAAATTCATCACCTCTCTGGACATCCAAGGTTCTCCTTTCTTTCTATTGCTGTCCTTCCTTCTAACAGGAACATACCTTTCTCATTGATTCACCTTGTTGTCACGCTCAGTGATCCAAGGGTATTTGTAATACTTTAAGTCCTTGTCTAATATTAAAATGAATGAGCTGAAAATCCTCCAGATTAACGCTGCCTTTTTATAACAATACTTTCAGACCCTCAGCAGCACCTATATGCTTCTGGCCTTAGTCTCTTTGATACCAAGGGTTTTTTTTGTTTGCATTATGGAGCATTGCAAATTGTAAGTGTGCTTGCATTTCAATATAATTGGTGATTCCTCTGCTTGAGTATCAGTGTTAGGTGCAGAAAACTGATGTTGATTTTGGGAAAAGGTAAATAAAAGAAATACGTTAAATTCTGACTGAAGAAAGAGATCAAAGACAGCTGCTACAAAGTCTGTTTAAAGATTCAGGATCAAGTTGAAAAGACATAGCAGGTAAATGGATATGAATAGTGCTTATAACTCAAGAAAATGTTGAATTTGCACAAAATATTCATCAACTACAATTGGATACCTATGTCCTCCCCATTTTAGGAAGGATATTAAGACATCAAAATGGCATTTCTTAGCTTAATAAGAACTAAAGTTTGCAAGTTTGAAAGAAAAATTGAAATGGAACAGGAAAGCATACAGTAGTTTACAAGTTTGCTAAAATAAAATGATTTAAGACAAAATGTGAAATCAATCCTTATCTGGTATGTTACAATACATATGACAACACCATTATAGTATATTTTGTGACATAACACTTTTGTGCAGGGTCCATGAGAACAGATGCCTGGAAGTTTACTTCCGGCTGTTATTTCATATTTGATGTTGATGCAACTATCAGCAAATATCCCAGCATTCTCATACCAGACAAGGCTAGATTTATCGTCTATGTATAGTTTACAGGTGAGTGTTTTACTCCACTCAGTCTTTGAAAAGTTGTTTACAATTGGATATTACATACTTTCCCATTGATTCAAGGTGGGTATACTTAAAGCAGAAGTTGATAGATTCTTGATTAATAAAGGTGAAAAAGGTTACAGGGAGACAGGAGAATGGGATTGAGGAGGATAATAAATCAGCCATGAAGGAATAGTGGAACAGATTCAATGGGCTGAATGGCCTAATTCTGCTCCTATGCCTAATGGTGTTATGGATGTTTCTGAGCTGCATTTTAGCATTGCATTACTATTATTTAAATATTTATCTAATTTTTAGGGTTTCAAATGAGATTCAAATCCAATTTTCAAAGGCGAAACATATTTCACGTCTGTAAATAATAGACATGTCCATCGGAATTAAACAAAACAGCTACACTTGTAAATGTTAATATATACTTCAATGGAATGAGAGTGTTGCACACACCAAAAATATTTAAATACAAAATTTATTGCTATAAAGATGGTTCAGTTTTTCATCTCAGCTCAAAGGGAGTTTTTTTCATTTTGCATACGTTATGTTTTTGAAAGCAAGCATCAATATTTAAACATCTTATAATTGCAAGGCAATTTTTAAGTTGAATAATACATTTATGTTAAATATTAAATATTTTAGATTCTGAATATAGAATTTATGAATATAAGTTTTACTCATTTAAACTAATTAATTTTATGCAGTAATTCATTAAGTGATTTAATGATATTTAAACGTAACATCTCAATGTTTGTATTTGTAACTCACAATATAGGAGCAGAAAGATAATGCATGGCAAAATTAGTCCAAATAGCTGGACATTGCTTGAAAGTGTTGTACTTCACAAAACTGATGCAGAAGCTTACAACAATGTACCGCTCATATACCTCAACAAACAATAAATATATTGGATTCCACTGTAGTTGTAAGCTTGCAGTGTCAACATACCACATGCAAAAAGGCCAGGAAAAATTTGGCTGAATATTTGAATGCAGCTTAGTTTAAGCCAGTCATTATTAACATCAGAACTAATAAACTGATATACACACGTGTAACACATTGCATGAAAATATGCAGCAATGTAGAGGCCCTCAATGAAAATAAACTACATAATTAGACTTTGGACATTGTGCTTACAAATTTTGTCTGAGCTGTAAAACCAAGCAAACAAGATTAAAAAGATCAACAATGAAATAGTGGCTGTGCTGCTATTATTAGAGAGAACTGAACATTAAGATATCTATCCTCCTAGTAAACTCTTGTTCTAATATTGGATTAAATGTTATATGCTAAGTGAGAAAAAAATGCACAGAGCAAGTCTTTGGTCAATGAAAAAACAGCTGATAAAGTGAAAAGGGTAAAGGTTAGACCTGCTATCCTTTTCCCAAACTGAACCTTGATTCCCTAAAAGTTGGAATCCTCTTTTACCCTTTTAGAAAGCATGATATGTATCTTAACTTACTGAAAAGTCATTTTATTTTTGTCATACATTTATATTCTTACATTCAGATAAATACTCATGTAAAAACCTGTCTAACAAAATAAAATCACTAAAAAAGCGTAAACAGTTCTGTGCAAATGAAGTACTGCTTTTCAGTCAAAGTAGCATTTCAGCAGCAACTTTTTTTTTATAAACAATGGATTATAATGATAGGATTAACTGGTCATCATTTCTGAGTATACAATAATTAGAAAATGAACATCTTAAAAGTACTTTCTTCCATTGTTCCCTTGAAGACAGTTTGTTCATTACTTTGGATTTCAATTTTATTTGAAGTCATTGTTTAAATGTCTACCCGTGTTGCCTGACCGAACCAGAGAAAGATAGAAAGGCCAAATGTATTCACGACACTGATGACAGTGAACACAGACGGCCAAGATCCTGAGGTCTCTATGATGTAACCTGCAAGGTACACAAAAGCAACGCCTGCAAAGAAGGAAAGTAAAATTAACACTCCTTAGGTCTGTCAAAGTACACTGTCACCCACTCAATCCAAGACTCTTTAACAGTTTGCTCTATATTCTTTGCATCAATAGGATGATGCACTCTTACAAGATTCATCATCAACGTGAAAAGAAAATAGAAGCAGGAGGTGGTTTCCTGGATTCCCAAGACTGCTTCGTCATTATCGGGTGGGGGGGGGCAGCATGGTAGTGTAGTGGTAAGCACCAGAGACCACCAGTCTGGGTTCAATTCCCACCACTGTCTGTAAGGAGAATGTAGATTCTTCCCGTGACTGTGGGTTTCCTCCCGGTGCTCTGCTTTCCTCCCACATTCCAAAGATGTGCGGTTAGGGTTAAGGTTAGTGAGTTGTGAGCATGCTATGTTGGCTGCCGAAGTATGATGACACTTGTGCGCTGCTGGTCGTTGACACAACAACACATTTCACTCTATGTTTTGATATACATGTGACAAATAAAGCTAAATCTTAAACCTTGTCAAAATAATAACAGCTAATCTACCCCAGGGCTTACCTCTTCTTCTTGACAGATTGCCACAGCTCTCCATTTGTTGATTTCTCAAAACAAACTTGTCCACTTACTTTTTAAATTGCTCCAGTAATCTAGCCTCCACCACCCTCTCGTAATATAAAATTCTATAAATTCAACACTGTGTGAAGAAATTCTTATGCACCTCAGTTACAGATAATTGCCCCCTTATCTTGTAACTGTGGTTCCTCGTTCAAATCTCCTCCAATAGTGAAAAAGTTTCAATATTTGTCCTATTATGCTCCCCACTTAGAATCTTAACTATTTCAAAAAGATTACCCCTCATGCTTCTAAACAAAGGGTACTGAACTAACTTCTTTAGTTACATTTTCATCCCCATATCTATCTTGTATAATTAGCATAAGAGATCCCAAATTCTAAGGCAAAAATGCCAATTGCTTTCCTAATGCTTTGCTACAACTGCTTGTGAGATGTGAGAAAAACATGTCTGTACTTCACTCATTTCAAATCTCTTTCCATTTAGTTTATAGTCTGCTATTTAATTCCTCCTTCTGAAGTGCACAGTCCCACACTTTCCCACTCACTCTATCTATATTCTGATGGAGAATCAAAATGTCTTCACCATACCATACTCTTCCACCTATTTTACCATAATTACCAAACTTTGATTCTTTACCCCCTATCCTCTCCTCCAGATCATTAATATACAGTTAATTGGGCCATCATTAATCGGGGCAGCTGTTTGTGGAAACTGTTAAAGAACAAAAATTAATCAAAAAAAAAAGAACAAAAATTGATCGAGAAAGTTGATGATATTCCCTTCATTTATTTGGGACACTTTGCCATGTAATCGGGACAGGAGAGTGTTGCTGAACAGTTTATAACTAGCCTCAGTCATGTGCAATTGTGTGACAGTGAGACGCTACACTGTGCTGAGAGTGAGCAGTTTTTAAGTAGCATCAGTTGTGTGTGTCACATTCAAAAAGCAGTGATTTTGTCACTGATGTTAGTGAGAGACATGCAGTAAAATAATTCAGAACTGTTTTGCTCACCATGGTTTCAATCATTCAGGCTTGGTGATACCAGAAACAGCCAGCAGTGAAAATGAAACAATTTTCCTACTTTAACAAGTTTGGAACTATGAAGAATTTGAAAGTATCAGCATTTGGAGTCAGAATCAGAATCAGGTTCATTAACACCGGCATGTGACGTGAAATGTGTCTTGAATATTACAATGAAAATGAAGATTTGGATGATACCATTATTGAAAGAATTGTAGGAAGCCAGTCCATGTAAGATTGTGTTCATTTAGATAGATAGATAGATACTTTATTGATATCAAAGGAAATTACAGTGTCACCGTAGCACTACAAGTGCACAGATATACAAATATACAAACATTGGAAGATAAGTAAGAAAGAATAAAAAATAATTTGCCTCAAACAGTCTAAAAGGAGGGGGTCATCACTTCCCTGACTACAGGCTGACTCATTATAGAGCCGAATAGCCGAGGATAAGAATGACCTCATATAGCACTCTTTGGAGCAGCTCGGTTGTCTTAGTCTTTTGCTAAAGGTGCTCCTCTGTTCAGCTAAGGTGACATGCAGAAGGTGAGAAACATTGTGCAGAATTGTCAGGATTTTCTGTAGGGTCCTTTGTTCTAGTGTGTCCAGTTTGCCTCCTATAACAGAGCCAGCCTTTCTAATCAGTTTATTGAGCCTGTTGGCATCACCTGTGTTGATGCCATTGCCCCAGCATACCACCACATAGAAGATTGTACTGGTGACAACAGACTGCAAGAACATATGGTTAACCAAAAGAACATGGTAGCATACATTGGATAAATTTCTGTCAAGAACTATTAGGAACTAATGCAGTTTAATAGTACTGTAGTAGTATTGATAGTATTGTAATTTGTTCTGTTTCATTGAAATACATAATTTGTTACTCAGTTAAATGGTAGTTTGCCTTTTTCAATCCTTTTTAGCTACAGTGGATTATAGTTAATTGGGACAACATCGGGACCAGTACATTTTGGCCCAATTAAGCAGCTGCACCTATTCCGTGGAAAGTTCCGTGGAAATAGTTAGTGCAAGTTGTGAGAAATAGCTACTGCCCACAAGTGACCAGAGAAGGAGTCATACATATGAGAAGGAATGAAAAATAGCATCCAAGGGGAATTTTTTTTAAAAATCCATAAAGCAGTGATGTTGTAAACTTTGAAGTCCTTCAATAGTTCGGTCAATTATAAAATGTTGGATGAAACCATACATGAAACAGAGTGATATTGAGACAGGATGGGATGTAAATGAAGCTATGTGGACTAGAAATGGTGCCATCTGCAAACTGACAAGCATTCCACTTGTAGCATGATAGTTTCTATCTAATAAGAGAAAAGACAAAACTGTGCTTGTTTGCTGAGAGTTCAAATACCAAAACCATAAAGATAGGAGAATCAAGATAATACATATTACATCTCTTGTTTGAATATATTTGCTACTTACAATGTTTCTCTCGGTTCTTAAACTGAGCAGAAAAAAAAACACGTTAAGTAGTTTCACACAGAAATACTGAGTTCATGTGAAGCATGCTTTGTCGAGCAAACTGCAAAATAAAATTTCATACTAACCAAACAAGGCTCCACCAGTGTTCATAATACCTAAGTAATAGAAAAAACAAAAATTCACATTATTGAACTTATTTCTTGAGAAGTGCAATCAACAATGATTCACTAATTAACTAACCACTTTGCAATCATTTTGCTCATTCAGGAGGAAGGCAAATAGGGTCATAGAGAAAGCTTTTGGCACACTGACCTTAATAAATTAAGGTACTGAGTACAGGAGATGGGATGTCATGTTGATGTTGTATAAGACGTTGGTGAGGTCTAATTTGGAGTATTGTGTGCAGTTTTGGTCACCTACCTACTGGAAAGATGCAAGTAAGGTTGAAAAAGTACAGAGAAATTTTACAAGGATGTTGTCGGAACTGAAGAACCTGAATTATAAAGAAAGATTGAATAGGTTAGGACTTTATTCCTTAGAACATAGAAGATTGAAGGGAGATTTGATATTAAAAAATTATTGGGGGTATAGATAGAGTAAATGCAAGGAGGGTTTTCCACTGAGGTTGGGTGGGACTACAAAAAGAGGCCATGGGTTAGGGATGAAAGATGATAAGTTTAAGGAGAACATGAGGGGAAACTCATGAGCTCGATCTCGGTGTTTAAAAGAAGCTTGGATAACTACACGGATGGTCCTGGTGCAGATCGATAGGAGTAGGCAGCTTAAGTGGTTTGGTACAGACCAGATGAGCTGAAGGGCCTGCATTTTTCCTATGACTATGACTCTAACAGGAAATCACAATATTAGTAAAAGTTCATAATTTCAGGTACGCGTTGGAGACTGCCATATAAGATGTAATTTAAGTAATTTCACATCAGTATTACCACTATTTGGTATCTGTAAAGGTTTTACACTGTACAGGAGTATAAACTGGATTGAAGAACTGTCCAAACTGGATACATTGAGTTTTGGTGCCAACAGAAGGCAAAACTCCAGAACCAAGTTCACCTGGTGGAGAAAGAAAGATGTTAAATGCCCTTTATTTTGGTTGACAACACTCCTGTGAATGGCTTGGTATGGCTTCTGTAATATTAAAAGGTGTTAAAAGAATGGCTGTTGTTGCTTTGAAAGATTCCACTACCAGATGCAGGCAATCGGATTCTTGTATTGTGTCTGAACGAAGTGATGCAGTGCATCTGTCTACAACACTTTTGTGTCAGTGTGACTGAATGCAAGCTCCCCACCCAAAATTTCTTTCACTAGTTCACAGTCTGGAACCATACCAGGAGTCCAAGGCAAATAAAGCAATGCATTTGCAATACAGGCTGCAGGATCAGCCTCACCATAGTTACAGACGTACAGCACACAGTCAAGCCCTTCAGCCAACACACGCATGCTGATGCTGAGGTGGTCCCGTTTGTCTGTGTTTGGCCCAGATCCTTCGAAACCAGTGATTCCCTGTTAATGATGGATAAATACGTATGGTGCCTACTCTGAGTCTGAAGGCAGTGAAGCCTCAAATTCTAATCCTGCTAAGAAACAGAAACTACAGAAAGTAACATCAATACAATGTTACATACCTGGAGTATGGTTTTAAACTTCAAGGTAAAATTTATTATCGGTGTACATACATACCACCACACACAACCCTGAGATGTTTTATTCCATTTCCATCAGATCAGCAATGCCACATGTATCTTATTTGTAATATTGTACTGTCTAATGAAGCCATGAAACCTTCAAGAATGTAGGAACACTTCTGTAAAAACACCCTGAAAAGGGTACTTATGGTATTACTCAGTTCCAGAAGATGGAAGAAGTATTTGAAAAGCATTGCACACTTGAGTAATTTGCTAAGCTAAAAATGACCTTGATAGTGGTCTCATTACTTCTTATAACATTTCCAAAATGATGGCAAAGTGTGGAAAATCTCATACAATTGTTGAAAGATTAATCTTGCCTGCTGTATTAGAGGTGCTCACCACTGTTCTCAAAATGGATACCAGTATTTTAAAATCAATTCCTCTGAGTAATAACTTTGTAGCTCGTCGTACTGATGAAATGAGTGAAGACACTGATTATCAACTATGCAGAGAGCTACAAAAACTGAATTTGTGATATAACTGGATGAGTCAACTGTTCAAGACCACGAGGCATTGCTCATGGCATATGTAAGCTTTATCGAAAATGGAAAAGTTTATGAAGAGTTTTTTTTGTAAAACGTTAAAAACAATTACCATGGAGAATCAATCTATGATAAGCTCAAAACATAAATTGAGGATAAATGTATTCTGATTAGGAACATGATTTCTTGTACAACAGGCACCATATATGATAGGTTGCCACGCTGGTTTAGTGGCATTTATGAAACAAGAAATTCCAGGTCTGTTTACAATCCATTGCTTAATTCATCGTCAACATCATGCAGTCAAAAGCTTTAGCCAAGTGACTTTTTTCAAGCATGAATCTTATAATATCTGGTATCAACAAAATTCAGCCTCTTCCATTAATTAGCAAAATATTTCTCCAGTTATGCCAAGATAACGGTGACGAGTTTGAACACTTGCTTCTTCTCACTGAAGTGCATTGCTGTCAAAAGGCTGCTGTTTAAAACATTTCTTTGATCTCTATGAAACTGTGGTTGAATTATTGCTCAAAATCGACATGAGTTTGGGAAACACGTTTGAACCCCTATGTGGAGATATGGCATACCTAGCCGATCCGAATGGCAAAATGAACATTCTAAATATGAAACTGCAGGGTGAGAATTTCAATTTAATCCAGGCAAAATATGCAGTGTCCACTTTTATTGGAAAATTAGAAATATATAAGCAAAACATTGGCAGAAGAATGTTCTCAAAGTTCTTCTGCATGGAAAGTATGACACTCTCTTTCACAGATGGTGATCTGTAAGAGTACTGCTTACACCTGCAGTCACTGAAGGATTTTCAGAATCAATTCAACAATGTGAATGATCTGGAAATTCTAGACTGGGTAATTAACCCACTTCTTTGCAAGGTGGAAGAACAAGAAGAAATTATCAAAATTCAGTGGTGAAGCAACAATGCTTTTCAAAAATGTTGGCTTTTGTGGTATGTGGCTACATTGTCACACAAACTTTCCTGATCTTTGGAGATGAGCCAAACTGCTCCTCTTCGCATTTCCATCCTCCTACCTTGTTGAATGAGGCTTCACTGCAGTGAACCACATACTCACAAAAAACAGAAGCCACTTGGACATTGTTATGTGTGGGGACTTAAAGCTTTTGCTGTCACAACTTGAACAGACATTTCAACTCTTGCTAAAAACCATCAAGCTCAACAATCACATCGATATTAAAGCTGCTGTACAGAGCACAGGTACAGTGTAAGCTCAGTTTAAAAACAAATAAAAATTTAAAGCAGTACCATTTTTCTCATGTTAGAATATGGTAGACAAGTCTTAATACTATGGGGACGCCAAAAAGTATATTGTGCCTAAGAGGGGCATTGGCAAGTATGAAGGTACTTTGGGGGGGGGGGGCGTTGGGTTAAAAGAGTTTGGGAAACACTGTTCTAAACCTTTCCTATCCATGTACCTGTCCAAATATCTTTTAAATGTTGTAATTGTACTTGCCCCTACCACTTCCTCTGGTAAGTCAAGCTATCAAGCTTAGGTACTTTATCATTTGTTGATAATAGTTGTATGTAAACTCTTGCATTTCTACCAACCTTCTTGCGTAATAAAGGATTTATTTTGCCTGTGAAAATACATTTCTACTCACTACTTACCAAATAGAGAGCCTGCACATGACGGTGCCAAATCTTGAACATTTACAGAGACACCACTATTAAAACAATCAGAAGGAAAATTGTTTAACTTTTATCTGGAATAAGTATTACTTCTGTACAATACTAAAACAGATTAGATAAATACAGCTTGCAACGGAATTTCATAGAATGTTTTATTTGGTCAGCATTTCAAACTTAGAAAACCAATTTAAGATTTTAACTTTTCTGTGAATACAAGTTGATATACAAAAGATGGGGTAATATATTTATTCACAGCCTTATTAAACCTTCAGAAGCTTTAAAGTATTTTTACAAAAACTGGATATATACTATAATAGGCAACTCAAGACCTGCAAATCTAACACAACAAATCTCAGCTTACCTGTGACTGAAGGTCTGAAGTCCTAAACTAGCAGACAAGAATATTAAGGCTTGGTAATAGTTGCCTGAGTAACTCAATAATTTGGTAAAGACACTGGATAATCCCATGGCCATCACCTACACAAAAAGAAACAAGTTACTTTTACTTCTTTTCTCTTGTGCAGCTGAACTCTTTGCAAAATTACTTACTGTAAAAGTTTTCAGTCATCATACCTGCATTAACTTACGCACCTTAGCGGTGTCAAACCCTGAAAAATATAACAAAAGGAAATACTAAAGCATCAGTATTGACAAATTATTGTACAAATTTCTCAATTGCACAGATGATTTGTTAGTCCAAAGTACTTGTTTAGCTAACATTAACAAGGGATTAAATTACAACTTAAGTTTTCTTCTGATTTTTCACTTCAGATTTTTTGTACTTGCAATGTTGTATTTTTATTCAGTGATTTGTATTCCCAATAACTTGAAGCATTTCAGAAACAAACATTGCCATAAGCAATTCCAACATTTGCAAATGTAGTTAATTA
Source organism: Mobula birostris (assembly GCF_030028105.1). Classification (NCBI taxonomy): domain Eukaryota; kingdom Metazoa; phylum Chordata; class Chondrichthyes; order Myliobatiformes; family Myliobatidae; genus Mobula; species Mobula birostris. The sequence goes on along the minus strand of NC_092371.1, from coordinate 53,472,822 downwards.
AGGAAGCTACAAAGTGATTTACATAGTCATTTTATCATCTTTCCAAGGTAAGTTAGAATGAATCATAATTATTTATTAGAATAATAAGTAACATACCTGCCTATCAAATTGTGCTTTTGAAATAAGCAATATAGGGTGATTTAAAATGCTTGCATTTTATTAAAATAGATTTTAATAATTTGAAACAAAGAGAATTTTCAAAATACAAAAGAAGTGACATTTAGCAATCCTTGTTTTGTATCTAATTACACCCTCTTGTCAAATCGCTTCAGAAGTGAAGAAATGTATATTGTCTGCAATGATCCAAATTACAGTTTTACTGGTGATATTGTGCACAGCCTGAGGTGGTGTGTCAGAGAGGACAGGTACTGTGGCTAAGGAGCAGAGTGAAGGGTAGCTAGCAAGTTCAGATTCAGACTTGTGATGTGAGATTACTGGCACTGTCAGATGGGAAAGTTATTAGGAGATAAATAATTTAAAACCATAGTACTTTACAATCACAGGTCTATACAGTTAACCTCTGCTACCAAAGACACATTATCCAATGATTTTGAAATTAGCTGCATCTATCAAGATGCTGTGGAATTAAATACACTGATTTAAAATTAAGCCTGCGGATTATTTTTATATCCAGTTGGAAGATCACATCCTACAATTCTAATATGCCATGAGAATTCATATGTATGGTATTTCAGTTTTCTGCAATTGAAGACGATGGCTTTCATTTACACTTCGTTGTTTTAAACAGTACTATAAATCAATGTAAACTCATTCCTCACCAAGTTTGATCAGATGATCCGTCAGAAAGCCACCAAACAAGGAAAAAGGAATGGCAACAGCCCATGGGACTACATTAAAAACCCAACCCTATTTGAAAAAGAAAGACAACCCTTAGCATACAAATCCTTCAAATTCCTATCCTTCCTCAAATTAAACTCACAAAGCTTAGTTGGAGTCTTCACTATAAGAATATTCAGAATATTTATTGAAATAAAACTGTCACCAGCTCAATTGTTTATAATATATTCTCTTTATCAATCGTAAAATAAGTGGAAAGACTATATAAAATTAATGTTCATCTCGGGATCAAAAAGAAATTTAACGTATTCCAAACATACTTAATTAGGCATCTGGCAGCTGAAAATCTCTACCGCACTGTCAGGGATAATTTTCCTGATGAAGCATCGACAATTGGTGATGTACATTGGAAATTTAATGCACACTATGAGAAATGTTTTTACCCTCATGCACAAAGGATGCATCTAATGCCATGTAGATAATATCACATGGGAAAGTTTATAAATATAGAAACAAGAGTAGGCTATTTCGTCCTTCATGCTTATTACATTACTTGGTAAAATCATGGCTGATCGCTTTCCTTTTATATCCAAAACACCAAATTTTGACAAATACCTCTGTCCCCTAGATGTTATTTGACCCAATTAGTACCTCCAGTAGATTGTTAATTGTCCTAAATTCTAACAACTGCAGCCTCTTGTGCCTCTCTTGAAAGATTAATATTTTTATTTAAATGAGTGAGAATTTTAGGTCATGCACACGTCTGTATTCATTGATGCCTTTCTGTTTTGCTCTTGGTTTCACTATCATTTTCTACAAACTGTCTAATATTCTCCAACTGAGTCAAATCATCGCTTTTGCCACTATAAATCCACTAAAGCACTTCCCAAGAGCAACCCAGAGTTTTACCCTCTCTGTGGGGCAGCTGCCAAGGCTCTAGTGACCACTACCTTTTGATGTCATAATTCAGAATGGAATCAAATCACCATGCCTAGGATTTAGAGTTGACATATGTCATTCAATAGAAACACAACATTTGGTTTTGCTTAGATATTCATTCAAGAATTGCATCTTGAAGACCTTACTGTCACTGAGAGCCTTATTTGTTGCCAGATGGATACACAAGAGTTCTGAAAAGATTTTGCTAACATAAATATGAATGGTATTTCATAAAGTACTTGATTAAGATTCACAGAGTTTGCTTTTTCCATTAAATATGCAAGTTCCAATTTATAGACAACCACCATTTAGCTTAGTTACTGATTATTTTACTTATTTGGGTGTTAAAATTGCTAAGAAACATAAGGATCTATTTAACGCTAATTTTTTATCCTTAATTGATCATGTTAAACAACTGTTTACTAAATGGTCCCAATTGTCCTTATCTTTGATTGGTCAAAGTAATACTATTAAGATTATTATTTCACCTAAATTTCTGTACCTATTTCAGGCTGTATCAATTTTTATCCCTAAATCTTTTTTTGATACTATGGATTCTAAAATTTCTTCATATACAAACCCCATTTCCAGAAAAGTTGGGATATTTTCCAACATGCAATAAAAACAAAAATCTGTGATATGTTAATTCACGTGAACCTTTATTTAACTGACAAAAGTACAAACATTTTCAATAGTTTTACTGACCAACTTAATTGTATTTTGTAAACATACACAAATTTAGAATTTGATGGCTGCAACACACTCAACAAAAGTTGGGACAGAGTTAAAATAAGATTGAAAAGTGCACATTATATTCAAGTAACATTGGTTTGGAAGACTCCACATTAAGCAGGCTAATTGGTAGCAGGTGAGGTATCATGACTGGTTATAAAAGTAGCGTCCATCAAAGGCTCAGCCTTTGCAAGCAAGGATGGGTCGTGGCTCACCCTTTTGTGCCAAAATTTGTGAGAAAATTGTTGGTCAGTTCAAAAGGGACATTTCTCAATGCAAGATTGTAGAGAATTTAGGTCTTTCAACATCTACAGTACATAATATTGTGAAAAGATTCAGAGAATTCAGAGACATCTCAGTGCGTAAAGGGCAGGGTTGGAAACCACTGTTGAATGCGTGTGATCTTCGAGCCCTCAGGCGGCACTGCCTAAGAAACCGTCACGCTACTATGACAATTATAGCCACCTGGGCTCGGGAATACTTCGGAAAACCATTGTCACTCAACAGAGTCCGTCGCTGCATCCAGAAATGCAACTTGAAACTGTATTACGCAAGGAGGAAGACATACATTAACTCTATGCAGAAACGCCGGTGAGTTCTCTGGGCTCGAGCTCATCTCAGATGGACCGAAAGACTGTGGAACCGTGTGCTGTGGTCAGATGAGTCCACATTTCAGCTAGTTTTTGGAAAAAAATGGGCGTCGAGTTCTCTGTGCCAAAGATGAAAACGACCATCCAGATTGTTATCAGCGAAAGGTGCAAAAGCCAGCATCTGTGATGGTATGGGGGTGCATCAGTGCCCATGGCATGGGCAAGTTGCATGTATGTGAAGGTACCATTGACTCTGAGGCGTATATTAGGATTTTAGAGAGACATATGTTGCCATCAAGGCGACGCCTCTTACCGGGACATCCATGCTTATTTCAGCAGAACAATGCCAGACCACATTCTGCACGAGCTACAACAGCGTGGCTTTGTAGACACAGAGTGTGTGTGCGCTGGACTGGCCTGCTGCCAGTCCAGATCTACCTCCTATTGAAAATGTATGGCGCATCATCAAGAAGTGAATCAGACAACGGAGACCACAGACTGTTGAGCAGCTGAAGTCTTATATCAAGAAAGAATGGACAAAATTTCCATTTGCAAATTCTACTACAATTAGTATCCTCAGTTCCAAAACAATTAAAAAGTGTTATTAAAAGGAAAGGTGATGTAACACAATGGTAAACATGCCTCTGTCCCAACTTTTGTTGAGTGTGTTGCAGCCATCAAATTCTAAGTTTGTGTATGTTTACAAAATACAATTAAGTTGGTCAGTAAAACTATTGAAAATCTTTTCTTTGTACTTTTGTCAGTTAAATAAAGGTTCACGTGAATTAACATATCACAGTTTTTTGTTTTTATTGCATTTTGGAAAATATCCCAACTTTTCAGGAAATGGGGTTTGTATATGACAGAATAGAAATCCCAGGTTATGTAAGAAATATTTACAGAAATCAAAAAAAGGCGGCGGCGGTTTGGCTTTGCCGAATCTTAGATTTTACCTCTGGGCAACTAACATTCGATATTTAACGTTTTGTACACAAGAATTGGATGAAACTCAATGTCCACGATGGATGAACCTCGAGCGGGAATTTGTACAGGGAATTTTGCTGACTTCTATTCTAGGAGCTGTACTTCCCTTTGCACTTACTAAATTGAATAAACAAATGATAAATCCAATAATTAAACATACAATACGAATATGGTTTAAATTTTGTAAATTCTTTGGATTGAACAAAGTTATCCAGTCAAGTTCTATTATATCTAATTTTTTCTTTCAACCATCTAGAATTGATCAAGTTTCTTCTATGGAAAACAAAGAGAATAACATGTTTTCGTGATTTATTCATGGATGATTGTTTTATGTCTTTTGAACAGTTGTCTAATAAATATATTTGCCTAGATCACACTTTTTCAGATATTTACAGATTAGAAACTTTTTGAACGCTACTTTATCTACCCTTCCGAAATTGCATCAAATTGAAGTTACAGAAATACATTTTAGGTTTGCACACATATCAGAAGAGTTTAATAGCCATTATTTATGATCTGATTATGAAAATACATTTAGGTACATCTGATAAAATTAAGAATGAGTGAGAAAGAGAACTTCAAATATATTTATCTACAGAGAAATGGGAGAAAATTCTACAATTAGTCAATACTTCCTCAGTGTGTGCCAGACACACCTTGTTACAATTTAAGGTGGTTCATAGGGCTCATATACCTAAGGCTAAGTTAGCTCGTTTTTATTGCCACATAAATACTGTTTGTGATAGATGTATTTCTGACGTAGCTTCCTTGACACATATGTTCTGGTCTCGTCCTCTTCTAGAAAACTATTGGAAAGATTTTTTATATTATTTCAGTAGTTCTGTGTATCGATTTACAACCTCATCCAATTACTGCAATTTTTGGACTACCAGTGATAGACTCTAGTCGTTTATTCTTGTCAGCTTGTCATCTAATTGCATTTGTTACATTAATAGCCGGAAGATCCATTTTATTTAAATGGAAAGATTCTAATCCCCCCCACTGCATTTCAATGGTTTTCCCAAACGATAGCATGCCTAAACTTGAAAAAAAATTAGGAGTGGTACTATGGATCCTTCAGTTAAATTTGAAGAAACTTGGAGGCCATTTATTCAATATTTTCACATGATGCAAGCTGACCCTTTGTAGTAATTTTTTGTTCATGTATAGAGGAACTGAGTTAATGACAAATAATAATTTTAACTGATGTAATATGACAGCCCAAGCTTTATTTCTCTTTTTTAGTTTACTTGTTTTTTTTAAAGTTTTAGGGGGTTTCTTTTTCCTCTCTTTATAAAATATCTTTTTCATGGTCAGTTGCTATGAGATTGGGAGGTTAAACTACATTTGTTACTTGGAATCTATGCTTGTACATGTTAACTGTTATTATTGTAATCCCAATCTCTATGTATCATTACTATTATTATGTTTATTAATCTTGAAACAATAAAAAGATGGAAAAAGAAAAAAAAAAGATTCACAGAGTAGAGGCAACATACCTTAGATTCAGGAAATAAATCATGGAAGAAGGTTGGCATCCATGACAAAAGGCAGAAAAAAGTCCCGCCCAAGCAAACATGAGCTACAATGACAGCCCTGTGGAAGAAGAAAATAAATATCAAAAGGATTACATGTTGTAGACCAATTAGTATAAATAAAAAGATAGGAGCAATGAAGAAGCCAAGAATGTTTAGATAACCGATACTGTGTAGGAAAAGCCTTATTAAAAATAATATTAAGGAATCTTTGCAGACAATCTGGTTACAACAGGGCATTCCTAGTTAGTTGTAGTGAGGAAAGAATAATTTTCCTAGCAGGGCAGTGGAAAGATAACGTCAAAGACTGTTTAGATAATTGTTGATTATCTAAACAGTCAATTTCAATTGTTGATGCCTTTTCTAATTGCATTAGGATGATTGAAGTCATGACTGAAGTCACAAAGATTTGACAAAGTAGATGGATTTTTTTATATAATAAATAGAGAACTCCAAGTCATAAGCATAATGTAAACAAGTGCTCTCAGGAATTGGGTAAAACACCTCCAATTCAACATTCTAGATATGTGAAAGGGGCAACCAGTTGCTTTGTTGATGAATGTTGAAGATGGATAAATAGCTAGTTGAGAAAAATTGGAAGACTATAAAATAGACATCTGATATTACAACGTTACCTGGCTAACTATCTGTGAAGATTAACTAGACATGGAATGAAAAATTTAGAAGTTACAATGGATAGATACAGGTCCTCTCCACGTCATGACAGGATTCCACTCACGTAAACTGTTCGTAACCCAAACAATTCAAAAGTTGAGCATGTAATACAGGTAGACAATAAGGTGCAAGATCATAATAGGGTCGATTGTGAGCTTGGGGGTCTATCTTATCATAATAGAGAATAGCCAACATCTTTATATCAGTGGGATAGAAGTTGTTTTTGAGCCTGATGCTTTCAGGGTTTTGCATCTGTTATCCAATGGAAAAGGGAAGAAGAGAGAATATCCATGGTGGGTGAGGTCTTATGCTGGCTACTCTACCTGGGCAGCAAGAAATGTAGAAAAAGTACACAGAGGGGAGACTGCTTTCTGTGATGTGCTCAGCTGTGTCTACAACTCACAGCAGTTTCTTACGTTCATGGGTGCAGCTTGCCTCAGTGAACCATGGTGAATCCAGATACAATACTTTTCGATGGTGCATTCATAAAATATTGGTGAGGGTCAGCAGAGACATGCCAAATTCCTTCAGCCTCCTGAGGAAGCAGAGGTGCTGGTGAGCTTTATTGGTCTGACATCTACTCAGTTGGATCCAGAAATGCTTTGGTGATATTCACTCCTAAAAACTTGAAGCTTCCAACCCACTGGACCTCAGCACCAATGATGTAATAAGGAGCAAGTGCATCACCCCGCCCCCCACCCACTTCCCAAAGTCAATAACCATCTCTTTTGTATTGCTGACATTAAGGGAAAGGTTGTTGTCATGACACCTTGTCACTGAGCTCTCTATATCCTTCCTGTACTCTGGCCCATCATTATTTGGCCTAAGGTCCATAACAGTGATCATCTGCAAACTTACAGATGGAGTTACAGAAGAATCTAGCCACACAGTTGTGAGTGTACAGGGAGGGTAGTAGGGTGCCGAGGATCCAGCCTCAAGGAGCACCAGTGTTGAGAACAACTATGGCAAAGGGATTGCTGCCTATCCTTACTAATTGTGAACTGTTGGTCAGCACTGTGGAATTTAATAAAATTAGGGGAGCTCATGTATATTGTGGGTGTTTGTAACCCAGGGTTAGCTGTATTTCCACAGAGGTTTTTGTGAGGAAAATATTAGGATATAGTGGATTACCCTGTGACATACAGTACTGTGCAAAATTCTTAGGTTTTATATACTTAAGGTACCTAGGACTTTTGCACAGTACTCTATATTGGTTAAATTAGGCTAGGTTTAAATCACGGGTTGCTGGGGTAGAATGGCTCAGAAGGCCAGAAGGGCCTATTTCATGCTGTATCTCTAAGTACAAAATAAAATAAGAATTAAGTTACCACTGTTAATAAAACTTTTCATATAGGAGTTTCAATCTAAAGCTATCTTTCAGACTCAGTGTTGCTTAGTAATGAATCAGAATCAGGTTTATTATCACTGGCATATGTCATGAAAATCACTTTGCAGCAGTGGTACAGTGCAATACATGACAGGAAAAATACTATAAATAACAAAAAGTACTGTATATGTTTAAAAAGATAAATGAGTAGCGCAGGAAGAGAGGGGAAAATAGTGAATTGGTGTTAATTGGTGGATTTATTGTTCATTCAGAAATCTGATGCTGGAGGGAAAGAATCTGTTCCTGAAATGTTGAGTGGGTGTCTTCAGTCTCCAGTACCTTCTCCTTGATGGTAGCAATGAGAAGAGTGTCCTTGATGCTGGGGAGATTAGTGCCCATGATGGAGCTGGCTGAGTTTACAACTTTCTGTGGCTTTTTCCAACCCTGTGCATTGGCACTTCCGTATCAGATGGTGATGTAGCCAGTTAGAATGCTTTCCATGGTCAATCTGTAGAAATTTGTGAGTATCTTTCATGACATACCAAGTTTTCTTAAGCTCCTAATGAAATATCGCCACTGTCAATCCTTCTTTGTAATTGCATCAATATATTGGGCCCAGGATAGATCTTCAGAGATATCTTCAGCCAGGAACTTGAAACTTCTCACCCTTTCCACTGCTGATCCCTCGACGAGGACTGGTGTGTGTTCCCTCGACTTCCCCTTCCTGAAGTCCACAATCAACTCCTTGGCCTTACTGATGTTGCGTGTAGGGTTGCTGATCTGTCTCACTCCTATACACCTCATTGTCACCATCTGAAATTCTGCCAACAGTAGTTGTACTGTCGGCAAACTTATAGGTGGTATTTGAGCTGTGCCTAGCCACACGGTCATGGGTGTAGAGAGAGAAGAGCAGTGGGTTCAGCACACATCATTGAGGTGCGCAAGTGTTGATTGTCAATGAGGAGGGGATGTTATTTCCATTCTGAACAGACTGTGGTTTCCCAGTGAGGATGTCAAGGACCCAGTTGTAGAGGGAGCTACAGAGACCCAGGTTTTGGAGCTTGTTGATTAGAACAGAGGATATGATTGTGTTGAACGCTGAGTCGTAATCAATAAACAGGAGTAGATGTGATTGTCACCGGGTGACAGTCATTGAAGCAGCTCACACTGCTCTTCCTGGGCACTCGTATGATTATCACCCTTTTGAATCAGGTGGTAACCTCTAACGGCAACAGTGAGAGATTGAAGATGTCCTTAAACACTTCTGCCAATTGGTTGGCACAGGTTTTCAGAGCCCTACCAGGTACACCATCAGGACCTGACACTTTGTAAGGGTTCACCCTCTTGAAAGATGTTCTGATGTTGGCTTCCAAGAACAGAGCCAACAGGTGCTGCAGGTATTCTCACAGGTGTAGTTTTATTCTCCCTTTAAAAGCATGCATAAAAAGCATTGAGCTCCTCTGGGAGTAAATCACCACAGCGATTCATAATATTAGGTTTTACTTTGTAGGAAGTAGTGGCCTGCAAACCCTATCAGAGATGACCTATATCCAATTCTGTCTCTAACCTCAATTACAATTGTTTTTTTGCTCTTAAGATGGCCTTCCATAGGTCATACCTGGACTCCTTGTATAGTACTGGATCACCAGTCCTGAATCCCACAGATCTAGCCCTCAACTGACTACGAATCTCCCAGTTCTTCCATGGCTTTTAGCTTGGGTATGTCCAGTATGTTCTCAAAGACACACACTCATCCACACAGGTCTCGATGAAGTTGGTGACAACTGTGGCTTATTCATTCAGATCGGAGATGAATTCCTGAATATTGCCCAGTCCATTGACTCAAAGCTGTCTTCTAAGCACCTATCTGCCTCCTTCGACCATACCTTCGTGGTCCTCACCACTGGTGCTGCGGTCTTTAGTCTCTGCCTATAGGCTGGAAGTAGAAGTACAGCCACGTGATCACACTTTCCAAGTGTGGGCATGGGATGGCAGGCTAAGCACCTTTGATGATGGTATGACAGTAGTCAAGTAGGTTAGCTCCGCTGGTTCCACAGGTGATATGCTAGAGGTAGTCGTATTGGCCATGAAGGAATTAAAATATGGAAGGAAACATCAAACTCAAATGGACAAGGACAGTGGACATAGACAAACCAGATGTCTTTTTTCTTGCCAAGTGCTTGAAGGAATGAAGGCTGCCATTTTATGAAGCTGCTCTGTAACATCCATTTTGTTTGAAGAACAGATTCTTGCTCTGAGATAAATTAATCAGAGCAGTTGAGCGTGGACAAAGGAGTTTCTGCTATTGATCTGCTAAACCTGGGATCGCTCTCAGATAAACTGCTTATTGTGTACAATGGCAAGTTTGCAGAAGTAATCTCGTTATCTTGGCCTAGGGTCTAGGTGACCATGTTCGACTGGTTTGAACCAGAGTCAAACAGAACAAAAGAAGTCACCTAAAGCATAAAGTTGTGTCGCCCTTGGACTACATCCAATGCGAATCTGACACAGATTTGTCAGATGACCTAGAGCGAACAAGATTGAAGCACAACATTTGAACCAATAAGGAAGACTTTAAGAATGAAGGGCTTCAAATGCAAATGACAAGAACCCCAGAGACAAACTATTGTAATGAAGACAATCACAAACAAGACAAAATCAGCTGCCGCTGGAAATCCAAGCAACACACACAAAATGCTGGAGGAACTCAGCAGGCCAGGCCCCATCTATGGTAAAGAGTAGAGTTGACATTTCGGGCCAAAACCCTTCAGCAGCAATCATAATTAATAAACATTTATTTTCCCTTTTGAGGAAATATTTTTACATGCAATAGGCCCATGATAGAAGGAAGGCCAGAGAAGTAGAAAACACTCTCCTAGCTGTATCTGTGTAATAAGGGTTTTAGCCCGAAACGTCAACTGTACTCTTTTCCATAGATGCTGCCTGGCCTGCTGAGTTCCTCCAACATTCTCTGTGTGTTTTTGCAAGGAAGAACAGAGACTAGCCACACCAGGGACTGGGAGAAGAAACGATCAATAGTCTGGCTAATGGGAGATCTTTATTTCAGTGTTATTGTTTGGAGAAGTGGTCTGAGTGAGTATTGGTACAGAGGAAACAGTAGCATTCACGTTTTAAGTTGTTGGCCTGCAGTCAACACAGTTACATTGTTGTTTGTGCAGAGACAATAAAGAGTGAGCTTTGATGAATTAAGAGTTGCGTAGTGAGTTGCCTAACCTAAACCTGTTTATGAACGGTCAACAGCTGTTCAGACTTGTTCAAGTGGCCTGGTTGAAATCTCCCACAATGATAGGGAAGGCATCAGGATGCTCCTTTTCATGCCTCCTCCAGTGCCTGCCTGATGTTGGCCCAAGGTGAAGCATACACTGCAAACAGAATGATGGTGGAAAACTCCCTTGGCAGATAAAAAAAAGGATAATATTTGACTGCTAGATGTTCCAGATCAGGTGATCAGGACTGAGACAGAACTGCCATGTCTGTGCACCACAAAGAGTTCATCATAAAGCATAGTCCACTTCCTCTGCTTTTAAAAGACACAACTGACCTGTCTTTATGGTGAATGGTGAAGTCATCAGGCTGCAGTGCTACACTGGAAATGGCACCAAAGAGCCATGTTTCCATGAAGCGAAGTACACAGCAGTCCTTGATGTCCCTCTTGGTACGACAATCTTGCTCTGAGGCCTTCAGTTTTATTTTCCTGACACTGTACCAGCAGGATAGTTAGGAGTGGAGGTCTAAAGCCTCTGCATTTTAATCATATCTGTAGCCTAGAGTGCTTCCCTTTTTTAAAGGGGAACTGCACTTGCAAACTAAGCCTGCTAACCAGGGTCCATTGACTTTGAGTATCAAGATTTTTTTGAACACCTTGAAGCGATGCTTCTTACTTAAATACCCACTACTGCGACTGGGTTTCAGCTGTAGTAGTCCTAAAGGGGAATATGTGATGATTCCCATTGGAGCTGCACACAAAGCTTCACCACTTATTGGTGCCATCCTTAGAAAGCAATGGTTAGATTTAATATTTTTCTAATTATTCTCTTGATATGAATTAGTCCAAATTAGCACTATTTCTAGCTTCTCGACACATCTCAAGATCGTTTACCTGAAATGCTAACTTTGTTTATCTCTCTATAGTTGCTGCCTTACTGACTGGTTATTTCCTTCATTTTCTAATTTTATTTCCGAATTCTCTCATTTGCTTTGCTCTCTGCCAAAAGGAGTTGATTAATAAAACACTTGTGACACATGGCAAAGATTATCAATATGCATTAAGTAATTTTCCTTTTTATAAACAACAGTTGCTTTTCATGTCTAAAAATGTCTCAAGACAAGTCTTTACACAGTTTAAAACCAATTAAAGCATTTCCCCTGACAACAGAGCAACCAATGTTACTAAACTAACTATTCCTAAATCAATTCCAAAACTATAAAACCTACTAAGAAAGTCATATTTTATAAAATATATCTTAGGCACTTCCAGCTCTTGTTGTACAGGTCGTATATGTAGCAAATTTGGGTTCAACCCCCATTCCAAGGGAAGGGCATATAATCCAGGTTGATACTTCAGTGAGGAAGTGAGGGAGAGTTCTTTTGCAGATGGTGAACAATGACTTTTGATATCATCCAATCTTTTAAGTGGACATAAAAGAATCCAAGACACTACTTAAAGAAGAGCAGGGGAGAACTTCTGATGTTCTCAAGTAATTAAAGGAGCAACATAAAGTTCTCTCTTTCTTAAACCTCTATAAAGAATTCTGCAGTTACTTACCAGACAGGAGCGCTTCTAAGCAATTTTGTCCATGGCACTTTATTGTTCTTTGAATTCACTAGTCTGTTGCCCAAACTTTCCAAAGATATTATCTGGTCTACATGACATAAATTGTTGTTATATTATCTGATCTAAATGAAATAAATATAATTGCATAAAGGAATAGTAAATCTCACTGAGGAGAAAAATTGAAAATGGTGATCATAATTAATGTATATTTACCTTCCCCTTTAAGGAAATATTTCCACATGCAGTAGGCCCATAATATGGAAGGAAAGCCAGAGAAGTAAAAAACAGTCTCCCAGCTATATCTGTGTAATAATATGGATCCTGCAGCTCCGATTAATAATGTTCTATAGAAATAAAAATGTTTCAGAGTTCATTAGATTACATCGTCAATCAATCACATAATACAAAAAAGATCACATCTGCTGTCAGAAAACTGCACCCTATTCAATAGACCATGCAATATAACAACTAAGTAATGCTTTGTAAATAATTATCAATCATAGATTCTTTTTCCCCACTTGAGCAATATATTTCCTACAATTTTGTTGACACAAATGGCACATTTCACTCTGTCACAAACAAGAGAAAATCTGTAAATGCTGGAAATCCGAGCAACAGGCACAAAATGCTGGAGGAACTCAGCAGGCCAGGCAGCATCTATGGAAAAAAGATACAGTCAACGTTTTGAGCCGAAACCCTTCGGGAGGACTGGTGGTTTCACTAAATGTTTTGATGTACACGTGATAAATGAATACATCTGAATCTGAAGCCGAATCAGTTCAAAATATGGTTTCCTTGCAGCTCACTCTCTGGATATCCATCCCATAGGATGATGATGGTTCCTTTCAGTCAGTTAGTGGGACCCCACTCCCCAGAAAGGACAGCGTGTGTGTGAATGGATTTTAGGTGAGTTGGGGGTTGTACAGGTCCAGACCCAACCTCTCGACATCCCCTCCCAGATCCAGTGGCATGGTGGGTTCCAAGACGGCTGGGGGAAGTTCTGTTGCAGTGAACGGCCAGACCAAGCTTCGATGCAAGGGATACCCTTTCCGCACTTCACGGCACGTGTTTGCTAGACAGCCATTGACCCTACGAGAAGGTTCATCCGCCCTTTGACAGGTCTTGTTTTTTGTCCTGCAGGGTGTCTAGCCACCCTCCTCACCAGGCAAGCCTGGTGGGGGAGCCAGTTTAGTCGCCGACCACCTAACCATGCGACAGGTAGCACTGGGTTACATGGTACCAGAAGCACTCAGACGAGTGACCTGACCAAATTGCAGCTCACTATTAACCTGAAAATAACTATGGCTTACATTTGTGTAGTGCCTTTTGAGTGGTAAGACATTGCAGAAGCATAAATGAGTGGAATTTTTCATTGAGCTAAAGGAGAAATTCGGACCAATGAAATAAAAAGACGTAAGGAGATTAAGAATAATATTTTAACTTAATTGGTAGCATCTAAGGACCTTAAAAGAAGAAAAGATTAAGAAATCTGGAGCTAACAGCACTTAATAGTTAAAGACCCATGGTGCGATGAAGAGAATATGGTATGATCAAGTGACTGTGAGTGCCTAGAAGCCTTCAGAGTTTAAGGAGGTTAGAAAATTATGCAGTAAGAGAGAGAAAGTAAAAAGCAATAAATTGATTTAACAATCTTAAAATTTAGCCTGGGGCAGTGAATGCATATGTGAAACTTGGAATGAGTTAAAAGACAGTTGTTGGCTGAGTTTTTTTTAATAGGAATGTGAGAGGTCATTTAGGAGAGCACAGGAATAATCAAATCTACATTTGATGAAGAAAAGTATCTGTGTCGATTTCTCGAACTTCTAGTAATGCCCCCCGCCCCCATTCTCTCCTTCACCAGTCTCCATTCCCCTTTCCCTCTCTCACTTTATCTCCTTTCCTGCTCATCGCCTCCCTCTGGTGCTTCTCCCCCACTTTTCTTTCTTCCATGGCCTTCCATCCTCACCTATCAGACTCCCCCTTCTCCAGCCCTGCAACTCTTTCACCAATCAACTTCCCAGCTATTTATTTCATCCCTCCCCCTCCCAGCTTCACCTATCACCTTGTGTTTTTCTCCCTCCCTTTCTACCTTTTAAATCTACTCCCACCTTTGTTCCCCCAGACCTGGCAAAGGCTTTCGGCCCGAAACGACGACTGTATTTTTTTCCATAGGTGCTTCCTGGCCTGCTGAGTTCCTCCAGCATTCTGTGTGCGTTGCTTGGATTTCCAGCATCTGCAGATTCTCTCTTGTTTGTGCCACTCAGATACCTCCTTATATCTTTACTCCACCTCTGCACTGAATGGCTTCAGTGAGTGATCCAGGCAAGTAGTTATTCTGAATGAATTCTACCAAAATAGAACCTTCAAATACATGTTTATTTAGTAAATAGCTTTATTCCAAAGTAAGGAGAAAGCAAAGAAAAAATCTACAACTCCAGATAAAGGCATATGTATAAAAATAAACAGAATCTGACAGGAATCCATTATTGAATGTGTAGCTTGATTGCTTACCCAAGGATTTCCATCCAATGAGTTAAACTTTAGCCCAGTATTAATCCAGTGCCAGATATAACATTAATGATATAACTTTACTACAGTAACATTTCCTCCTTTATCATACTAAATGCTGCATACTATTTACTTCTCCGACTGTACCCATTCTTACTGCATGTCCAGAGCTCTTAAGTACATGTAGGTCATGTATTATGATGTGCCATACAAAAGCCAAGCAATTTGAAAAAGTTTAGCTAGAAGAAACACTCTGAACTATATTCAATACAAATCAAATGTAATCTTCCTGGGCCATATCTTAAAAATAAACAGGTTTAATACAAATGTAACATAACAATTAAGGATGCAAACTCAAGTTTGTCGATTAAAAGTTGTAGAAATTAAGACCAAACTGCCTCAACAACACCAGTTAAGGGAACAGTAGCGGGAATTTGCCTGTTGTTACTTTATTCATTATGTTGGTAGATCTATTAAGGAACCATATTTATCTCCATTTACAAAAAAGTCATTAAGAGAAATCACCAAACAAAATTTTCAGTTCAATAAACAATTGGGAATGCACAATAAAAGTAGCTCATCCACGTTTATTGTTTATTACCAATTGCAATGTCAAGATTCCTCAAACAAAACAAAAGTGCAACAATACTTCCACAAATATTAGCCACAGTAATTTCAAGCCTGCAAATGTTTAAAACACATGTCTGCTAAGTTTATGCCTTGTATTCTCAGTTGCTGGTAGAACACATAGTATTTTCAACGATTAGTATGACAAGGTATTTTTATCTTGGTCCCAACTTCTTGCAATTTGCCTGTAAGTTACAACTTACCCAACTTGAGCACCTGTGCAGACAGTACTGGAGGTAAATGCTCGATCACATTCTCGCACTTTACTGGAGAATAAACTTGTTAGGGATGGATAAAACACACCTAGAATCCACACAGAAAAAGAGAGAGGTTATCGTCTATTGTCATTTCATTTACCTGAAGGCAATTACCACTTTGAAGGAGTTAAAATTGTTCTCAGCTTTAAAAGTATTTCAAATTTTATTTAAAGTTTTGTGGTCTAAAATATCAAAGAGTGGTACTTTGACAAGAGGATATTGTGAAACACTACACCCATGAAGAATACTGTGGCTGTCATGTAAAATGAGTTATTTCTGTGATCTGAGATTTGTCAGTTCTGTGGCAAACCATAATCTTGTTAATATCCACAAGCCAAATACACACCATGTCATAATTTATTTGTCCTTTTAAACATTCCATAACTCTGCCCTTTTTCCACTGGGAAAAAAAATTTATTTTAATAATGTGCATATAGAAAGTGATTAAATGCCCCATTAGGTGATAATTCACATTAGTTCTCTTTTGCAGCTATGGCTGGATTCTGAAGTATGGGAGGGGCCTGCCATCAAGATTTTAAGATGGAGAATAAAAAATAGAACCAAAACAAGGAGGACATTAGTACGATATTAACCACAGCTTTGCAAAATACTGACAAATGCAGATTTTTTTAATACTAGAAAATGAATAAATGCTAGATGCAAAAGCAGTTCTCCATTTACTCAGTAGAAGTATGCATCTTGCATTATGTTACTGGACCTTAGGATAATGTACTTTAAAAGTTTATATTCTGTTCAAAATGAACAGAATATAAACTTATCAAAACCTATCAACTCTACCTTTAATTAGACCATAATAGATTTAAACTATGAAACCTAACTATTTGTTGGTGCATTTTCTGAACAGTTACTATCTTGTTTTCAGCTGATTATCATATTAGATAGTCTGTTTATAGGTAATAATAAAAGCTCCCGCATGTGGTATTTTAAAAAGCAGCCTTTACTTCACACAGTCACTGATATTTTCCAGGTTTTCGATAAGGCAATCTGCAAATAATAGAATCCCTGCAAAGGACACTATCCTTAGTTGTGAAATATGGTTGCAGTAGCAAATTATCGTGAATACTGAAAATATTAAGGACTGTGGATATTGGAAATATGAAGAGGGTTAGGCAGCTGTTGAGAAAGGAATAAGTAATCATCAAAAATAGAGAGGAGGAGATCCCATTGTAAGTTGTAAAGTGCTGACAATATCTTCCAAGTTCACCGGAGGGAGAATATTTTCCCTGACTGAGGAATTAGACGGTAAGGGCTTAAAGTTGGGGAGTGCAGGATAGGACATTTAGTACTGAGATGAGAAAGCAATTCTTCACTCAAAAGTGTGGCAAATTTATGGAATTCTCTACCTCAGATGGCTGTGTAGACTCAGTCCATTCAAACTAATGTTGAAGCATTTCTAACTAGAATCAGAGGTTATGGCAATAAGACAGCAAAATGGTACAGGGTTTGAAGATAAGTCAGTATATTGATGAAAGAGGTATACTTCTACCTTTGTTTCTATATGAGAAAACAAGAAATAGAGTTAACGTTTCATAGTCTGTAACATCAGAACCAGAAAAAAAGGTAAATTTTAAAATGCAAATAAAGGCAAAAAGAAAGAACAAATGCAAAGTCTGTGAAAAACTTAAAGCTAGCGGAGATTAAATGATACACAATGATAATACATGGTGTTGTTAGCAAATACAAGGTTTGTTGTATAATATGTAAATACATAATATTTATTCAAATTTATAGAGGTGTGTGGAGTGTGCTGGAATTTTGCACTTAGAATGCCAATTGTCAGGAACTGTTGAATTCATCTTGACTAGAAGGTTGTGATGTGCCTAGATGGAAGATAAGGGTCTGATCCTCAAGCTTCACTAGAACGGCAAGTGTGGCTGAGGACAGAGAGGTCAGAGTGGAAGTTAGGTGAATGATTCGAGTTATAAGCAAATAGAAGGCATGGAGTCATGCTTGCAGAATGAACTGTGTAATGAAAACCTGAAGCTGAAAGGTCAAACAAGCTAAGTTTGCCAAAGATCGGTTGAAGATAAATGAAGTAGTTAATTAACTGGAAGCATGCACAATGAATCAACATTCCACAAATTACAATCAAGTCCCGACCTGTAGAAAAAATATTGGCTTAATACTGTTGTGATAAGATAATGGACAGAAAGACAGGAAACACAAGAACAGCATTTCAGCGAACAAGTAAAATGAGTAAGTGACCCTAATGGGGACACAAATGAACTTGAGACTTCTGAGATAAATGCTGTCAGTTTGCCTTACCTGATATGGCATGAGAAGAATATGAATGGGACTTTCCAAGTGGATCTGGCAATATTGTATCTAGTTTTAATTTAATACTCTCAGATAAGTGTGCCTTTGCCACAGGCTTTGAATAAACCTGACTGCACTTCAGAAAAGTGCTGTCACACAGAATCAATTTGAAACCAGAAACAACTTCTAGGATCCTCTAGCAACTAGTAAACACTTCCCCTGTCCAGTAAGACCCTTCACTATATCTAACCAGGTTAATCATCAATCCTTATCAGAATCTACTATCTTTGACGACATTTCCATTAAGACATTTTTTCCACGCAATCATATTGTCAATTTCATTCATTCTTACCATATATCTTCAGACACTGTTACAAGAGAATTGTTTAACACTGAAGTAACTATGACACTCACATAACAAATAAAATTAAATGAGAAGAATCCTTACTAACATCAGTCTTTTATTTATTTATAATTTTTGAACACATTAAATGTTGAATGTTTAAGAGAGCTGAATTCAAATTGAAGGATCCATCACGAGCAAAACACCAACAGTGCCTTGGTAAAAGACAAGCTCAGGTTTGTTGTTAAGAAGTTTCGTACTGCATGTGATAGTTACCTGGAGTAGGGCTTTGATGGGCTACTGAAGGAAAAGATCTGCAACTGTTCAACAAAAAAGAGGCAGCATAGAGTTGCGACTGAATTGTTAGGATTTCTACAAATCCCATTTCACCCATTTCTTCATCTCTAATTACTGACTTCAATTCCCATGTTTTGTTGCTAAAATTCTATAAATTACTTGATAGACAATATGACTTCATTAATCCTGCCTGATTTTTGGAAGGTAGTTAATTATTGTGCACTATATATTTAACAGTTCCTGATCCTGGGAGCTGTTTGCGTAGAACCTACCTGTGGATTTCAGTTTCCACCCATACCCCACAGACATGCCGGTTGGTAAGATAACTGTCTGCTGTAAATTATTCCTTGTGTAGACAGCTGGCAGAAGCATCAAGAGTGCTGACGGCATGGCAATGTGAGAAAGTGTTTCTGTGAAGGAAGTGGGGGAATGGGATTGATGGGTTTGACAATGGGATTGTCAAGTAAACTGAATGGCCTCCTTCTATGTAGCAAGGAATTATGGAAACATTTTTTCTCTCTCTTCTGGTATTCTATACTGTGAAAGCAGCTTTCTTTGCTTATTCTTAATGTTCCTTTGTGTTTATCCCATACCTCGGGAAGTTTGGATGTTTAAAACTTGTTTTACATTTCTATCTATACTTCCTGCTCAGACTTTGCCATCAGTCTAGTTCATACATTTCATCCAAACATTGCAGCACCTTCCTCTGACCTACTAGTGTCAGATCCCGAGAATTGGACTGCCACTTCTACACTTACCAATATTGTTTTGAAAGCTTTCTTTGAAGATCTTTTTTACATGAATGGGTACAAAACAAAATATCTTAAGAGTGCTAAAAAACAGTAACTAAGACTTTTTTGTGATGAAAAACAGTAACTACGACTTCTAATTTATAGTTACATTGCATGTCCATAGGTGAGTACATTAAAGTTGAAGTTTCAGGAAGAGAAACCCAGCAATAGTCTGTTTCAATATGCTTTAAATAATATTACCAGATCTAGTGGTCATTGCAAAGGAATAGCACTCCCTGCTCACCTCCAGGAACCTGCATAGAAAAGGTTAAGACAAGAGGCTGATTTGCCACTTTCCAAAGTGATCTACAATTAGGCACCACTCACTCCACATCTACAGGACTCAAGAAAAAGTTCCATCAACCTGGTTGAAGAATTCTCAGAGAGAGCAAACCAGGAAATAAAAATAACAGAGGTATTATTTAACCAGCAAAAGAAAGACTGAACACACAGGTGTGACTGATAAGATAAAATATTATAAACTATTAAAAACTATGGAACAGTTAATCACAAAATGGAAGGAATAATTAAGTTGTCAGGTCCCATAGCAATAATTCTGGGTTACTTTAATATTAAAAGCTCAAGTTCACATCATTCCACAACTGAGCACTTTCAATGTTTATTTAGAGTAAGAACAGTTTGCAAAATCCTAGACCATACCTATATAAAGTCTAATGTTGTTTAGAGAGGAAGCACGCCAACAGGCCCTTCCAGACCAATAAGCCCATGCCACACAATTACACTCTTGTAAGCAATTAACTTTCTAACCTGTGCATCCTTGGAATGTGGGAGAAAACGGGAGTGCCTGAAGGAAACCCGCACGGTCATGGTGGGAGCATACGAACTCTTACAGAAAGCAGAGGAAATTGAATCCCCGCCGCTGGCACTCTAATAGCATCACACTAACCCCTATGCTAATGTGCAATCGCCTGGCAGCCAGCCTAATGTTTGGATGAACACAGAGTCATGAAACCAACTCATAAAACTCAAATGTATAGAAGACAGAAGTTGTTGGGGTAGTTTTACAGGGAAGTGTCAACAATCGTCTGCTGCTGCTACCACAAGCTCTGTGACAACAAAAAGAAAGACAACTTCCCCCTTTCCACCACTGTTGAAACTCACCCTGTAACAAGCCCATAAGGAATCTGGATGCTGTCAAAAGAACAATCGGTGCAGAGCTCCTGTACACGAGAAGTGGAGTCAACAAGATTACTGATCCCCAGGCACAAGTTGAAAGCATAAGAATTTTGTCTCCACCCAATCTGTTTTTAAAAAATGGATAGGTCTAAGTAGAAATTCACATTATATATGTTTAAATATCAGTGTTCACTGAAAAAGCAAGTTGCATTCTTATTGGTCATCTTTATTACTTATGCAATACATTATAAAAGGGGATTATAATTATATGTAACATAAAAGTAACTTTAACTTTTACAGTATCAATAGTAGGTATATGGTTCAAGTTCTTTCTCATAAAAAATGCACTGTGAAAATGAGAAAGTTGTTAATCGGCCAATTCTGCAATCAGCTGATTTAAATGAATGCAATGAATTTTTGTTTAATTTTATTCTGTGATGTGGTAGATTGTATAGGATTTCTGGAAAGCAAATACGCAGTATGTTTATGTTCAAAGACATCGTTCTGCTCAGTGCCTCTACTCTTACACATTACAACTAAAAATGAGCTGGCATTTATGAAATTGGTGTGTGTGTGTGTGTGTGTGTGTGTGTGTGTGTGTGTGTGTGTGTGTGTGTGTGTGTGTGTGTGTGTGTGTATGTGTGTGTGTGTGTGTGTGTGTGTGTGTGTGTGTATTTTATCCCCCAAGAGGGGCCACAACCTTGTTGTAGGGTATGGAGGTTTGTGTGCCTCAATGACCAAGAGAACCATGTTGGCTAGAGTCAGGGCCCTGTGCTTTAACTTTTGGTGGGGTCACCCATGCCAAACAGATCCATGGGTAGAGGCCAGACTAACATCCACTGGTCCTCCAGGTTCAGTTGTTCAGCTCAGGGCCTACAACCCTGAGTGGTCAAAAAATTGTTTCAGAAACAGCAATAAAGAATCCTTCTATTTCTGTGTGTGACAGTATGGACAGACAGAGGGAGGACTTTCATTGCTGACCTAAACACCAGTAGTGTAAAGGGAAGTAAATATATTTATATATTATGAAGAAAAGCAATAAAATCGTATTAAATAGGCACTGAATACATCTTAGAAAGTTATAAAACACATAATTAAAACAAAATACTTTTCTAATATGTACATATTGATTATTTAATTAAGCTTCCCATTCATTCCTTCTCCACCAAATCCCAGCAAATGACATATCTACTACTCATATACATGTAATACCATTTTTATAAATATCCCTGGATTTCTTCTATTAATAAATATAAAGGAATTGCATTAAAATTCAAAATGAAATGTAAAGAATCAATAAACATATGTGCAAAACGTGTCTATGAACTTAGTGAAAAATAGATTGACTATTAAAAACAAGTACCAACAGATGGCCAGACCAGAAAAGAATACCTTATTCTTCATATGTTTGAATTCTAAAACTTTTCACTACATGTAGAACAAGAGGTTCAAGCCTCTATGTAGTTGTTGTCAACTACATTTAGAAGTTAAAGTTTTGTAATTAATGACCCATAGTATGTACATCTTTGTCTCATTCTCTAAAACCAAGCATGCAGGGATCCAAAACACAATGAAATGCTATGCTCAGATCTTACTTGACTGTGTTCAACCCATTTTTTTTCCTTTCGCAGTTTAATTGCTTGTGGCTCTACAGTTCCAATGAAGAGTAACACCTGCTCAAACAAGGTTCAACAAAAGCTTAAGCAAGAGATGGTGGTAAATATTCGAATATATGCTACTTAAAATTTCCATCTCACCTGTCACTGATGTAGCCACCTAATATTTGTGTCAGACAGTAGCCCCAAAAGAAACTTCCAAGTACAATTCCAGACTGTTTCTTGTCCCAGTCGAATTGTTCGGCCATGGCAGATACACAAATGGGCAGTGTTACTCTGGCACAGTAGAGGAGGCACGTGCCACAGAACAAAAAGGGAATCCATGATCTGGCATCTAACCTGTAGGAATTAAGAAAGACCATGTGATTTCTCTGTGGCGGAGGTCCTGCAAAATGCAATGAGCACAATTGTGCAAGCTATGTCAATTGTGTTGCAAAGAACACAACCATGAACAGTTAACTTGTGAGAAATTAAGTGGATTTATTCTGAAAATAGAACTGACGTTGTTTATGCTAGTGTGCAGTGACAAATACAGGAGCATCTCAAGGGAAAAAGCTTCCAGTCTGTGCTCATAACAGTCACACTGCTTTCATTTTCCCTGCTCCCACTTTAACTTCCACAGGGCGGTGTTCAATTCCATGTCATCTTTTTATTTCAAATTCCTTCAAGCGATCTGCACTTTGCAGCCTGAGCCATATTTAATGGGCCATCCCTCACTGCCCTTGAGAAGATGATTGTGAGCTGCCCTCATGAAATACTGCAGTCCTTGAGATGTGGACAAACCCACAATGCTGTTAAGGAGAGAGTGCCAGGATCTTGACCTGCTGACAGTGGTACACTTGACTGATAAAGTTACAGCTGTGGATGTTATCTGCATAGATTTTAGTAAGGTGTTTGACAAGAATGTGGCAAATTTATCAAGAAGATTAAGATGCACTCAAGCCAGTGTGACTTAGCTGTTTCGATTTATAATTAAAACAGAGGGCAGTGTGGGATTTATTCTTGCTGAAGTTGTTCTTCAGGGATCTGTACTGGAACCTTTGCTTTTCTGATATATATAAATGACCTAGATGAACATAGGGATGGGAGGGTTGGTAAGTTTGCAAGCAATACAAAGATTGGGGGTGGGGTGGATGACGTAGAAGATTGTAAAGCAAACAGCAACAGAATATAGATCAGTTTCAAATATGGTTTGAGTAATGGCAGATGAAGCTTAATCTGGCCAAATGTGAATTGTTGCACTTTGGGGAATCAAATGTAAATGCACAATATACTGTTAAAGGCAAGATCCTTACCAGGACTGATGTACAGTGGAATCTAGGGGTCCAACTCCATAGCTCTCTGAAAGTGACTGCAGGGGTTGATAGAGTGGTAAAGATGATTGCTTTTATTAGTTGAAGCACTGAGTTCTAGTATTAGGTAGTTGGAGGGGGTACAATAGAATGCACTGAGGATACAGTCCAAGTTTTTCTATACTGAAACACCATCAATGTGGTCAGTGTGAACAGCAGCAGAAGTGAAGCACCTCATAAAGGGGTGATTAAAGTCTAAAATTTATGAATGAGTAAAGGCCATACACACTGAAGATTCTCAATAACACAAACAATGAGAGAAAAAAGGACTTTACTGAAACACTAATGGGATGCTTCTTACAGAATGCCTATAAAGGTTTTTTATTTTTAAGAAACCCGGTAAGTGCTATTCAGGAAGGGCAGGAAAAGCAGGTTACCCTTGTCAAACCCCATATCAAAAACATGTGTGATATTTGATTCTGCTTTTAAGTTTGACAAGCAAGTTAATGCAGTAGTAAAAGCCAGTTTTTTCCAGCTTCATACTATCGCCAAAATCAAGTTGTTTCTCTCTTTCAAAGATCTCGAGAAAGTCATCCACGCCCTTATATCCTCCTGCTTGGACTACTGCAACTCCCTGTATACTGGGATTAGTCAGAAGTCCCTGTCCCGCCTGCAACTGGTCCAGAACACCACAGCCAGGCTCCTGACAGGTGCCCAGAAGAGGGACCATATTACTTCTCTCCTGGCCTCTCTCCACTGGCTTCCAGTACAGTTTAGAATTGATTTTAAGGTTCTCCTGTTTGCTTATAAAGCCCTAAATGGGCTGGCCCCCTCCTATATCGCAGACCTTCTAACCCCTTAATCTACTTCCAGGTCCCTCAAGTTGGCTGACTTGGGGCTCCTGGCTGCCCCACAATCTAAATTTAAGTTCAGGGGTGACCATGCCTTTGCTGTTGTAGCCCCTAGACTGTGGAACAGCATTCCTCTCCCTTTCAGATCTGCTCCCCCTCCCTTGACTCTTTTAAGTCCAGGCTCAAAACTTACCTTTATTCACTAGTATTTGAATCTTCCTGATGTGGCTGATTTTTGGCTTGTGCCTAGGCTCATGTGTTGTTTATTTTGTGCCTATAAGCTGTGTGCCTTGTTGTTTATATCTGTGTTTCTTGTATTTGTGATTTTAGCTACCTGTTACGGTTTGTACAGCACTTTGGTCAACATGGGTTGTTTTAAAATGTGCTTTATAAATAAATTTGACTTCACTTGACTTGACAAATGAGCGTACCAGGAAGTAAATGTGATTTACACCATTTTTCATTTCATGAAAATATGACTGATGGGCACAGTGGGCCAAAGCACTAGTTTCTGTGGCTGTGTATCTCAAAGTTCAATGTAAACTTATTATCAAAGTACATACTGTGTATGTCACCATATACAAACCTGATATTCATTTGCAAGTGGACATACTTGGTTAATCCAGGAAGCATAACAGAAAGGATGAAAGACTGCACCCAATAGAGCGGACAAAAACCAATGTACAAATACGAACATGAGAAAAAATAATAAATAAAAAAATAAGCAAACAAGCAATAAATATTAAGAACATGAGATGAAGACTCCTTGAAAGTGACTCCATAGGTTATGAGAACATTTCAATGCTGGGGCAAGAAGCTGAGTAAAGTTATGTTCCTGAACCTGGTGGTGAGAGTCCTGAGGTGCCTGTACCTACTTCCTGATGCCAGCACTGAGAAGAGAGCATGAGCTGGGTGGTGGGTGTCCCTGATGATGGATGCTGCTTTCCTGTGAGCCTGCTCCATTTAGATCTGTTCAATGGTGGGGAAGGCTTTACCCAAGGTGGACTGGGCCATTTTCCTTTCAAGGGCATTGGTGGTTCTCTAAAATATGAACTCAGAAAATAGTTTAGAAGATCTATTTCGAAGTTAAGATTAGGAGATGTCGCTTTGTGTAAAGTAGTAGAGACGCCAAGTAAGCTCATTACCTTCGCATGATCACAAGTTCTGTTTTAGAATTGTTGGTGAAAGTAGGTTTTGATAAGTGAGCTTCTGAAACAGTTTCATTTTGATCCCAATTCACACTGAGAATCCAAGTTCAGAGCTTTAGACCATAAGGCCATAAGACATAGAAGTCGAATGAGGCCATTCGGCCTATTGAGTCTACTCCACCATTCCATCATGGCTGATCTAATATCCCTCTCAACCCCATTCTCCTGCCTTCTCCTAGTAATCTTTGACACCCTGACTAATCAAGAACATATCAGACTCTACCAAATATACCCAATGACCTGGCCTCCAAAACCATCTGTTTCCACAGATTCACTACCCTCCTGCTAAATAAGTTCTTCCTCATCTCTGTTCTAAATCCCTCAATTCTGAGTCTGTGCCCTCCGGTCCTAGACTCCTCCATTACAGGGAACATCCCATGCACATCCACTCTATCTAGGCCTTTCAATATTCGATAGGTTTCAATTAGATCACCCCTTATTCTTCTAAACTCCAGCAAGTACAGGTCCAGAGCCATCCAATGCTCTTCATACATTAACCCTTTCATTCCCAGAATCATTCTTGTGAACTTCCTCTAGACCCTCCTTCAATGCTAGTACATCTTTTCTTTGATAAGAGCTCAAAACTGCTCATACTACTCAAAGTGTAGTCTGACCAAAGCTTTATAAAGCCTCTGCATTATATCCTTGCTCTTATATTCTAGTCCTCTCAAAATTAATGTTAACATTGCAGCTGCCTTCCTTACCATTGACTCAACCCGCACAAATCCTGCAGAAAGACTCCCTTGTGCAAGATTCCCTTTGCATCTCCAATTTCTGAATTTGCTCCCTTTTAGAAAAGCCTACACCTTTATTCCTTCTACCAAAGTGCATGATCATACAAGTCCCTACACTATATTCCATCTGCCACTTCTTTCCTCATTCTCACAATCTGTCTATGTCCTTCTGTAGGCTTCCTGCTTCCTCAATAATACCTGCTCTTCCAGCTATCTTTGTATCATCCCTAAACTTGGTCACAAAGCCAGCATTTCCATCATCCAAATCACTGACATATAACATGAAAAGAAGCAGTCCTAACACCAATAGAACACCACTAGTCACTGGCAGTCAACCAGAAAAGGCTCCCTTTATTCCCACTCTCTGCCTCCTGCCAGTCAACCAATGCCCTATCCATGCTAGTATGTCTCCTGTAATACCATGGGGTCTTATCTTGTGAAAGAGCTTCATGTGTGGCACCTTGTCAAAAGCCTTCTGAAAATCCAAGTAAACAACTGTTATTTCCTAGAAGAATTCCAACAGATTTGTCAGGCAAGATTTCCCATTAAGGAAACTATGCCGCCGTTGGCCTATTTTATCATGTGCCTCCAAGTACCACAAAACCTTAGCCTTAACAATGGACTCCAACATCTCCCAAACCACTTAAGTCAAGCTATCAGGCCTATAATTTTCTCTCTTCTGCCTCCCTCCCTTCTTAAAGAGTCCTCTCTTTCCCAAAATACTCCCTAATATTTGCTATCTATATCTGGTCCTCTAGATTTTAAGGAAATAACTATTTATTATCATCATGGCTTGGTTTTATTTTAAAAAGATAACGTTTTTTATCAAAAATTCTAAAATGTCATTTCAACTACTTAAAAAGGTAACTATTGTCAGATGCTAAAATTCCTCATCCATGCCTGAACAAACAGTTCAATTTAGTTGTTAAAGAAATTGAGTAAAATATTGACATTCTAGTAAGTTGAGTCATGAAAAGTAATTTCCATCATGACGGAGTTTAAACCCCACTTTATGGATTAAAAATGGAACAAACTTTGTCTTATGAGGATAGGTTGAGCAGGCTAGCGCTTTTCTCTTTGGAGCAAAGGATGATAAGGTGACATGGTGGAGGTGTACAAAAAGATAGAATGGATAGCTAAAGACCTTTTCCCAGGGCATAAATTGCAAATATAATAGGCATAATCTAAAGGTGATTGGAAGAAAGCATGGGGGGGGGGGATGTCAGGGTTTTTTTTTAAATACAGAGAGTTTGGGTGTGTGGAATGCCCAGCCAGGAGTGGTGGTAGAGGCAGATATATTTAAGAAACTTGCACATGGATGATTGAAAAATGGCAGGCTATGTAGGAGGGAAGGGTTAGATTGATCTTAGAGAGGGTTAAAAGTTGTCACAATATTGTGGGCTGAAGGGTCAGTACTGTGCTGTACTGTTCTATGTAAATGGCAAAGCCAAGATTCAGAAAAAAATAAACAAATAAGAAAATTGTTAACCTAGATTTGACATGTTTCCCATTTGAGTCAAAACAGAACCTGCATTAAAGAAACAGCCTTTTCAGGTCAATACATCCACACCACAAACATGGCTCTTCACAAGTATCTCCCACTCCACTGTATCTATTCCTTTCTCCTTTATGCAGCTCAAACGTATTCACTTCCAACAGCTCCCTAGTCTAGTGCGTTCCACACTCTTACCACTCTTGAAATAAGAGTTTCTCCCGAACTTGGCATTGAATTTAATGGTATCTGATTCATTTTTATGTCCTGAATATCAGTCCACATCTGACCTTCAGAACCCTTTCTTAATTCTTAAGATCTCTATCAAGTCACTCCTCAAGACTCTTTTTGCCACAGTCTCAACAGCTCAGCTTCTCCTGGTGGGTATATAGTATATTCTCGGTTCAGGTACAAACCTCGCCAACCTTTCATTTTACATTTCACAACCCTATAATCCTTCGCATTGTACGGGGATTAGACTTCAGGCAATGGCGTTTTCTTGTGACTTTTTACTCATTGGCCAATCAGCAAAATAGGCATTACCTGCTACTTACCGATAACTTTCTGAATAAATAAACATTTAGTTTTCAGCTATGTTAAGTACCTTACTTACTTTGACCAATACGTCCCATTGGAGTGAATCTTGTTGGCTGGTAACTCAATTTGTGAGTTCCCTGGATGCTTGGAGCCCACGCTGGCATTCTTCTCGCCATTAACATACACAGCAAAAGCCATCAATTAAACTTTTCAAACAAAACCATCACAGATTTTGTTCCGTAGGAAGCTAACTATTGAACATCGGCCACGAAGTCGTTTTCGCTTGAGTGATTTTTTTCATTGAAACTCAGTTCAACTTAGATTAAATATTTCGTGTCCCATCTGAAAACAAACATGCCTGTTCTTCCTCCGATCCGGGTCTGTTTGTCATACGTGTCATTTTACACAGAAATCTATTTCAGGACTTCCGGGTACACCTATTTCAGTTTCACGACTTCCGGGTAGTTATTTCTTGCGGGCAGGAAATCAGAGAGAAGGCAAATGCGGAAGAGATCCTCATTTTCAGGCGCAGTTTCTGGGCACCAAATCGTTGCTCACAGTTCCTCTGTCTTATTCAACGTATTCAGGCATCAGCAGAATCCAAGCCCCAGCTGGTGCAACTTCCTTATTTATTTATTCCAATAGGCGATGCCACAGTGTTTTTCATGAGTTAATAAGTAACTCAATCAGGAAAGTATCAAATATTGCATCTATACAGACCGTAGAATTTTCGGCATCGCTCACTGTGCGGTGGCGTCCATACAGCTACATACAAAGGACAAAGCTGTTTTCTTCTCTTCCTGCTGCATGGGAAAGTTTCTGTCACATGCAGATAATGCAGTGTCCAGCAAATCTATGAAAATGTGTTTTTGATTCTTGGAATGCAAAGCGTTGAAAGGTTATAAAAAGGAAAACAAAATAATTTTCCCCTTGGTTTTAAGTGTATCATTTAATCAGACACTGCACATCTAAACCAATCGTAAGCTTCTGGGGAAGATAGAGACTTTATGTGTGGCTGCATTAAGCTGTGTAGACAAAGCCTGTGCAAATACCAAGTGTCACTCTGTGCTAAGGTCTGCCTCTGAAATTGTGGAAGATGAATTAGGTCATCCTACCACAGAATCTTTCATTCAAATTGAAATTGTTACATCAACTATCCCTTGTAGTAAAGTTTGTGCAGAACAGCACCCCTGAACACATCAGTCAGGCATCTATAAGATCCTGTGGATAAAGGAGATCAGGGATCACCCTTCTGTTGCCAAGAAATCTTGGAATGGGATTTTGGATGTCTGAATGTAACTGTGTTCCTGCGTACTTAAAAATGAATATCAGATGTTCTGTATAATGATAAGCATAAATTTTATTCTAAATTCTGCCCTTTTTAAATTAGGGATCAGAGAAGCATGATTGAACAGAATAAAATCAACAGCAGTACCATTAATAGCAAGGAGTAACTACAATAAAGTTTATTCATAAGTGCGAATATAGCAATTTATTATTGAGGTGAAGAAAAATGCAACAACAAAAATACAATTTTTAGACAGGAAAAAGCAGACTATTTTCATATGAAAATTAAAGAATCCGAAGTTGCTGGATATCTGAAATAAAAACAGTAAATGCTGGGGAGGGGGTGGAATTTAACAGGTTACGCAGCATCAATGGATGACTTCAGTTTACCTCGGCAGTCAGCCTGGCCCTGCATCCTAGAATGGGTCCCGGCCCTGTGTCCCAGGGACGAGTCCTGGTTCCGTACCCAAGAGCCTAACCAAGCCGAGTCCAAGAACCGAGCCAAACCTAGTCCAAGAGTCTTGTCCTACCTTGGAGGTTCCTCGTCCTGCCCTTGCCAAGATTCTAGATCCGAGTCCTAGCCTAGACCCGTGTTTCAGTTCCACGTCAAGACCCAGGTTCCAAGTCCCAACCAAGACCCAGGTTCCAAGTCCCAACCAAGACCCAGGTTCTGGGTCCTTGTCCAGACTCTGGTTTCAGAGTTCCAAGTTCCTAGCCCAGGCTCCTTGTTCCTAGTTCCACGTCCAGGTCCTGTGCTTCTAGCCCAAATCCTAGCCCAGGCCCTGAACCTAGTCTCATCCAGGGCCTGTGTCAATGTCCACCATCGTTTCTTCCTGACTCCCCTTGCTTTCTTGACAAACCTAGTCCTGTTCCTAGAACTGCAGTGTCTGTGTCTTGCTTTTGGGCTGCCATCAGTGCCCCCTTGTAACAGGAGGAACTCAGCAACTCAGGCAGCATCTATGGATGGGAATAAGCAGTCAATATTTTGGGCTGAAACCCTTCATCAGGAATGGGAAGAAAGAAGCCAGAATAAGAAGCTGGGGATAGGTGAAGGCATACAAAGCTGGCAGGTGATAGGTGAAACTAAGTAAGGGAGAAGGTGGGTGGGGGGGGAGCAGATGAAGCAAGAAGCTGGGAGGGGATAAGTGGAAATAAAGGTCTAAAGATAAAAGGAATCCAATAGGAGAGATCAATGGACAATGAAGAAAGAGACGGAGGAGGGGGACCAAAGGAAGTAAATGGGCAGGAGAAGTGAGAGGGTAACCAGAATGAGAAATGGAAAAAGAGAGAGGAGGCTGAGGGAAATAATTACTGGAAGTTACATAAGTTAGATAATGACTTCATTCATCCCTCAATGCCTGGCAAGAGATAACTTTCCAGACTGTTCCATAGGAAGAGTTAAAGTAGGGCTTAAGGAGGTGCAAGGTTGCTTCGCTTATTGAAACCAGTTACAACTAATGAAGCAAAAACTCAGATGAGTTCAGAGAGACATCACAGGGAAACAACAAAAGTTACAAAAAGCAAAACTGGAAGTGCCAGAAACAGAAGGAATTTGGAAAGCAGGAGATGGGCAGGATGATCGCGTGAGGTTATTTTATTATTTACAAACAGAAGCTTAGATCACTTCTGAAGTAATTTACACAAGTAAATAAGCAAGATTAGAGGGATATGAGCCTAATGCAGGCAAATAGGTTTAGGATATATGTAGGTGTCAAGGTGTCATGTTTAGCATGGACAAGGTTGGCCAGAAGGCCTGTTTCTGTATTATATGATTCTGTGATTCTATGAATCAGTGGGAATAATACAGGACTGAGTTTTACATTGCAACCAAACCAACTGTAATTCAAAACTCTGCAAGGTGAGATTATGAAGTACTTCATTGTTTTGCTTTTGAAAGCTTGATGTAAATAACTAGGAACCTCAAATCAATAAAGATAGGCAGCAGAACCTCTGCTATGATTATTCTAAACGCCAGTACTCCACAAGGTTGTGTCCTCAGCCCCCTACTCTACTCCCTGTATCCTCACATCTGTGTGCCTAGATTCCACTCTAAATCCATCTACAGATTGGGCTGATACCACTATAGTGAGCTGCATCTCAAATAACAATGAGTAGGAGTAGACGAAGGAACAAAGGTTTAGTGACCTGGTATCATCACAACAATCTTTCCTTCAATTTCAATGAAATAAAACAGGTGTCCAATGCCTTTGGAAAGAGGAACTGTACACATGCTAATCTCTACATGAATGGTGTTGAAGTTGGGAGGGTTGAGAGCTTCAAGTTTCTAGGTGTGAATATCTCCAATTGCCTGTTGTGGCCCAACCATATTGACGTCACAGGCAAGAAAGCTCACCAACACCTCTTCTTCAGTGGGCTAAAGAAATTTGGCCTGCCGCTGTTGACCCTTACCAGTTTTTATCAATGCACCATTGAAAGCGTTATGTCTGATGCTTTATAGCTCTACACATGACCATAAGAAACTGCAGAGAATTGTGGATACAGCTCAGCACATCACGAGAACCAGCCTCTCCTCCATGGACTCTGTCTATAATTCTTGCTACCTCAGTAAAGCAGCCAGCCTAATCAAAGACCCCAACCACCCTGGACACTCTGTCTTCTCCCTGATCCCATTGGGCAGAAGATACAAAATTCTGAAAGCACATACTGCACGACCAGGCTCAAAGACTGTTTATATACTACCGTTAACAGACTCTTGTGTGGGTCTCTTGTACGGTAAATTGGCTGTTAGTCTCACAACCTACCTCGTTATGATCTTGCACTTTGTTTACCTGCACTGCACTTTCTCCGATAGCTTTTACGCTTTATTCTTCATTGTTTCTGTTACACCTTTTTCTGCTCAATGCACTGTGTAATGATTTGATCTTCACAAACAAGTTGCAAGACAGGTTTTTCCATTGTATCTTGGTACATGTGACAATAATAAACAAATACCAATATCAATACCAAAATGGAGTCAATCAATGTGAAAAACTATCAGCTACATGCCTTTAGTACAGCAGCCTCTGAGTGCAGCATCTATGCAGTTCAGAGAATAGGGTCTTCAGTGAGGCTAATGGGGATAGCATTACATAGATTGATTACATTAAGTAAATATTTAAATACAGGCAAAGCTGGGCACGTATTGCAATGCAGCAGTGCTATGTGATAACTGATTTAAAAAACTATTGGGAATGACATCAACCACATTTTCTATAAGTGTTCACAGTGTGAGAAATCTCTGCTTAAATTTGATGTGTTAGAACCCAAGATTCAGATACTATAGGGAAGGGGATAGAAACCTGGATACTTTATTCCAGCAGACAGTTAAATTACCTGAAGTACTATAGAACTGGAGTATATGACAGAAGGTGAAGCAGGCCTAAGGATCTTGGGAGATAATGTTGTAAGCCTTGACTTCTGTGCAGTCCAACAGCTACAATGTTCTTGCGGTCTCTGCAAAATAAGAACAGAGACTCCTGGGGCTGCTCATTTTGCTGAAGTGAAAAGAAATGAAATGTTCTAGTTAAGTGGACCAATACTATTCTGTGCAGTCTTGACTGTGTATCCTATAGACTATGTTGCCTGACCTTTGACATGATTGACTGAACTACGCATCTGCTAAATAGCAAAAGCAGCAATGCAATGGACAGGATTAAGTGATCTAATGGCCAAAAATCAGTTTGAAGCTTTGGGATCGACATCCATATCTTTAGCGATGATAGAAATTAGCATGAGTGTGCTAAATATAAGGATGTATTATTTGCAATCATGTTTAGCCAGAAATGTTAAATAAATGATCCACCTTGCCCTCCGGCTTCCTCCTGAGACAGTCCTATCACGGGTGTCAAATTTCAGTCAAGTTTATTCACTCTATGCAATATCGAAAAATGGCCAAGAAAACTGGATACAACAAAGGCAATGAGGCAACATCCTGGTCTAGCTGAAGAACCTGTGCTCCAGAACTGACTGCACCTCTAGCCATTGTTATAACAATACCTATCAATGCAGACAATTGCTTAATAATATCCTGTTCACAAAATGCAAGATAAATCCTACCTAATTAATTACTACCCAATGTCTGTTATATGTTGTTCGTCCATCATTGACGTCGATGATGACCTCGACACCATAATGATGGCGTCGAGACTAGCGCGTGATTTGGATTTAAGTGAGGGAGAGTTGCGCAGCGTCAGCCTCACTCTCTCTTCCCAATTCCCATCTGGATCCAGTGGCAAGACAGAGTCTAGACGGCTGGGGATGGGACTAGGCGCAGTGGATAACCAGGACGTCTTCTGTGTCTTGTCCTGCTCTACACGTTCCACGACGCTTGCAGGGACCGCCTTCTTGACTGTTGGACCTTCCATTGTTCTCGTCCACTCAAACCACCGGAGTCTGTCTTCACATGCTGGAAAAGGCAACTCCCTATCTCACCAAGGGTTTGAGACCCGTCGGCTACCCTCACCTGGTTTAGCCAGCTTGTCGAAGCCGTTGCCCGGGGTGTGGCCGCTGTCGCGTGCAAACAGCTACGGGGAGCCACAGGTGAGAGCTGAGTGCCAGGTGGGAACCAATGTCTGTTATTAGCAAAGTGATTGACAATGTCATTAATAGTGCTATCAAGCAGCTCCTATTCACCAATAGCTCCCCAAAAATGCAGGGAATTAATCAAAGCAACACACAGAAAATGCTGGAGGAACTCAGCAGGCCAGGCAGCACCTATTTTGTTTACAAAATTATGAGGAGTACAGACAGAGTAAATGCGAGTACGCTCTTTCCACTTAGATTAAGAGAAATAAATACGAGAGGACATGGCTTTAGGGTGAAAGGGGAAAGGTTTAGGCTCAGAGCATGGTGGGAGTGTGGAACAAACTGCCATCTGATGTGGTAAATGCCGGCTCATTCTTAAGTTTTAAGAATAAATTGGATAGATACATGGATGGGAAGAGGGCTGGAGGGTTATGGACTGGGTGCAGGTCAATGGGACTAGCAGAATAAAGTTTCGGCACAGACTAGAAGGGCCGAATGGCCTGTTTTCCGTGCCATAGTATTCTATGGTTCTATGGAAAAGAGTAGGTAGTCAAGGTTTTCATGTTTGGAATTAATAAAAGATAGCTCTGTGAAGGACAGATCCTGCCTGAGCAGTCTGACAGCATATTCTGAAGAAGCGTCAAGGCATATTAATGAGGTTAATGCAGTAGGTGTGGCTTACATGGTCTTCAGTATGTCCATGTCCCTTATAGAACATAGAACACAGGACATAGAATAGTACAGCACATTACAGGCCCTTCAGCCCACAATGCTGTGCCAACCCTCAAACCCTGCCTCCCATATAACCCCCAACCTTAAATTCCTCCATATACCTGTCTAGTAGTCTCTAAAACTTCACTCATGTATCTGCCTCCACCACTGACTCAGGCAGTGCATTCCACACACCAACCACTCTCTGAGTAAAAAACCTTCCTCTAATATCTCCCTTGAACTTCCCACCCCTTACCTTAAAGCCATGTCCTCTTGTATTGAGCAGTGGTGCCCTGGGGAAGAGGCGCTGACAATCCACTCTATCTATTCCTATTATCTTATACACCTCTATCATGTCTCCTCTCATCCTCCTTCTCTCCAAAGAGTAAAGCCCTAGCTCCCTTAATCTCTGATCATAATGCATACTCTCTAAACCAGGCAGCATCCTGGTAAATCTCCTCTGTACCTTTTCCAATGCTTCCACAACATTCCTATAGTGGGGTGACCAGAACTGGACACAGTACTCCAAGTGTGGCCTAACCAGAGTTTTATAGAGCTATATCATTACATCGTGACTCTTAAACTCTATCCCTTGACTTATGAAAGCTAACACCCCATAAGCTTTCCTAACTACCCTACCTACCTGTGAGGCAACTCTTAGGGATCTGTGGACATTTACCCCCAGATCCCTCTGCTCCTCCACACTACCAAATATCCTGCCATTTACTTTGTACTCTGCCTTGGAGTTTGTCCTTCCAAAGTGTACCACCTCACACTTCTTCAGGTTGAACTCCATCTGCCACTTCTCAGCCCACTTCTGCGTCCTATCAATGTCTCTCTGCAATCTTTGACAATCCTCTGCACTATCTACAACACCACCAACATTTGTGTCATCTGCAAACTTGCCAACCCACCCTTCTACCCCCACATCCAGGTCGCTAATAAAAATCACAAAAAGTAGAGGTCACAGAACAGATCCTTGTGGGACTAGTCACAATCCTCCAATCTGAATGTACTCCCTCCACCACCACCCTCTGCCTTCTGCAGGCAAGCCAATTCTGAATCCACCTGCCCAAACTTCCCTGGATCCCATGCCTTCTGACTTTCTGAATAAGCCTACCGTGTGGAACCTTGTCAAATGCCTTACTAAAAATCCATATAGATCACATCCACTGCACTACCCTCATCTATATGCCTGGTCACCTCCTCTAAGAACTCTATCAGGCTTGTTAGACACAATCTTCCCTTCACAAAGCCATGTTCACTGTCCCTGATCAGACCATGATTCTCTAAATGCCCAGAGATCCTATCTCTAAGAATCTTTTCCGACAGCTTTCCCACCACAGATGTAAGGCTCACTGGTCTATAATTACCCAGACTATCCCTACTACCTTTTTTGAACAAGGGAACAACATTCGCCTCCCTCCAATCCTCCGGTACCATTCCCATGGACAACGAGGACATAAAGATCCTAGCCAGAGGCTCAGCAATCTCTTCCCTCGCCTCATGGAGCAGCCTGGGGAATATTCCGTCAGGCCCCAGGGACTTATCCATCCTAATGTATTTTAACAACTCCAACACCTCCTCTCCCTTAATATTAACATGCTCCAGAACATCAATCTCACTCATATTGTCCTCACCATCATCAAGTTCCTTCTCATTGGTGAATACCGCAGAGAAGTATTCATTGAGGGCTCGCTCACTTCCACAGCCTCCAGGCACATCTTCCCACCTTTATCTCTAATCGGTCCTACCTTCACTCCTGTCATCCTTTTGTTCTTCACATAATTGAAGAATGCCTTGGGGTTTTCCTTTACCCTACTCGCCAAGGCCTTCTCATGCCCTCTTCTTGCTCTTCTCAGCCCCTTCTTAAGCTCCTTTCTTGCTTCCCTATATTCCTCAATAGACTCATCTGATCCTTGCTTCCTAAACCTCATGTATGCTGCCTTCTTCCACCTGACTAGATTTTCCACCTCACTTGTCACCCATGGTTCCTTCACCCTACCATTCTTTATCTTCCTCACTGGGACAAATTTATCCCTAACATCCTGCAAGAGATCTCTAAATATTGACCACATATCCATAGTACATTTCCCTGCAAAAACATCATCCCAATTCACACCTGCAAGTTCTAGCCTTATAGCCTCATAATTTGCCCTTCCCCAATTAAAAATTTTCCTGTCCTCTTTGATTCTATCCTTTCCCATGAAAATGCTAAAGGCCAGGGAGCGGTGGTCACTGTCCCCCAGATGCTCACCCACTGAGAGATCTGTGACCTGACCCGGTTCATTACCTAGTACTAGATCGTATGGCATTCCCCCAGTCGGCCTGTCCACACACTGTGACAGGAATCCATCTTGGACACACTTAAACTCTGCCCCACCTAAACCCTTGGAACTAATCAGGTGCCAATCAATATTAGGGAAGTTAAAGTCACCCATGATAACAACCCTGTTATTTTTGCACCTTTCCAAAATCTGCCTCCTAATCTGCTCCTCTGTATCTCTGCTGCTACCAGGGTGCCTATAGAATACCCCCAGCAGAGTAACTGCTCCCTTCCTGTTCCTGACTTCCACCCATTTTGACTCAAAAGAGGATCCTGCTACATTACCCACCCTTTTTGTAGCTGTAATAGTATCCCTGGCCAGTAATGCCACCACTCCTCCCCTTTTCCCCCCTCTCTATCCCTTTTAAAGCACTGAAATCCAGAAATATTGAGAATCCATTCCTGCCCTTGGGCCAGCCAAGTCTCTGTAATGGCCACTACATCATAATTCCATGTATGTATCCAAGCTCTCAGTTCATCACCTTTGTTCCTGATGCTTCTTGCATTGAGGTACACACATTTCAGCCCTTCTACCTTACTGTCTTTACACTGTTTATTCTGCTTCTCTTTCCTGAAAGCCTCTCTATATGTTAGATCTGGCTTTACTCCATGCACTTCTTTTACTGCTCTATCGCTTTGGGTCCCATCCCCCTCACAAATTAGTTTAAACCCTCCCGAACCACGCTAGCAAACTTACCTGCAAGGATATTGCTCCCCCTCGAGTTCAGGTGCAACCCATCCAATCTGTACAGGTCGCACCTTTCCCAGAAGAGATCCCAATGATCCAAAAATCTAAAACCCTGCTCCCTGCACCAACTCCTCAGTCACACATTCAACTGCCATCTCCTCCAATTCTTACCATCACTGTCCCTTGTGGAAGAATGGTCCAACAGGGTAGGATCTAGGGCATTGGTAAATTGAATCCCAAAGTTGCATGGCAATAGGAGTTGTAGAGAGTTGTTTTTGTAGAGTATGGAGGATGATTGTAGAGTGTTGTTTTTGTAACTGCATGCCTGGGATTAGTGGCATTCCATAGGGATCAGTATCAGGAGCTTTGCTGTTTATAATATACGTGAATGAGTTTGATGTGGATGTGGGCACCCTGATCACTAAGTTGACAGATGACATGAATATTAGTGGAATTTTTGATGGAGGATATTCTCAGATGACCGAGCGATATTGATAAGTTGGTGAAATCACCCGAGAAAAGCTCAGTTGGAGTTTAAGCTTGATAAACGTTAGGTGATGTATTTTGAGAGTAGCAATGTGGTTAGACACATATCATGAATGGTAGGGTCCTAGTGAGTAACGTGGAACAACAAAACCTTGGTGAACAAGTCCAGTGATCCTTGATAATGGCAGTACAGGAAGGTAACTTGATTAAGAAGCCATATCTAATGCTGGCCTTCATTATCTGGACCATTGAATACAAGAGCAAATGAATTATGGTCCAACTTTACAAAGCATCGGTCAGACCTCCGCCACAGTAATGTGTGCAATACAGTCCATACAGGCATTCTGCGCAGCTTGCAACATTCAGGTACGAGCTAATAATTGGCAAGTAATATTCACAATAATAACCACTTCCAATGAGAAGTATTAGGCCACTTGGCTCATTTAGTTTGCTCTGGCATTTGATTAAGGATAATTTATTTTCCTTCTCAACCCTATTCTCCTGTCTTTTCCCTTTAACTTTTGATGCCCAAAGGCTTATCAACCTCAGATTTAAATATACCCAATGAACTGGTCTCCACAGCCTTCTGTCGCAATGAATGCATTCCAAATTCACCATGATCCAGCTAAAAAAAAAAAAATTCTTTCTCATTTCTGTTCTAAAGTGACATTCTTCCATTCTGAGGCTGTATCCTCTGGTCTTAGACTTTACCATTAATGGAAACATCCTGTCCACATCCACTCTATCTAGGCCTTGCATTATTCGGTAGATTTCAATGAGATCTCCCTTCATTCTTCTAAGCTCCAGTGAGTGCCTGCCTAGAACCATCAAATGCTCCTCTTATGTTAACCCTTTCATTCCCAGGATTATTCTTGTAAACCTCCTCTGTACCCTCTCCAGTGCCAGCACATTCTTTCTTAGATATGGAGTTTCAAACTGCTCACAATATTCCTAATGTAAACTGATCAAAGCTCATAGTGCCTCAGAATTACATCCTTGCTTTTATATTTTAGTCCTCTCAAAATGAATGCTAACATTGTAAAAGAAGAGAGAAAGTCTAACTCCTAACTTTAACATTCAATTGCATTACCATTGCTAAGTCCTCCACCAGCAACAATCTGGGAAGGTCACTGTTGGCCAACAAATACAAATGGAGCATTCACAGATATATTATAAATATAAGAAGTTTGCAATTGGGTATCTTGCAACAAATGACTCACCTTCTGTCACCACCATCTACGAAGCAAAAGAGTGTGATGGAAAACTTACCACATGCCTGGAGGTGCATAGCACCAATTCCCAACACCATCAACACCAATCAAGACAAAGCACTCCTCCATCATTCTAAATATTTATTCCCTTCACTGTCAACACACAGCAGCTTAAGTGTGTACCATCCATGAAAGAAATTGCAGTTACTCATCTTGGTTACTCTCTTCGCCTTCAAACCCACAGCCAATATCACCAAGACAAAGGCAGTAGCTGCCTGGGAACACTATCTTGCGCAGGTTCTCTTCTAAGTTGTACACCAATCTGACTTGGATATATTTTGATAACTTTTCAAAAATTGTTTAGTCTAGATCCGCGTACTCCTTCGCTGACAACAAAAATTCAAGGTGGTGGTCCATCAGTACCATTATTCACAGGCAATTTGGGAATAACAATAAGTACGTCTTGCCAATGATGCTCAGATCCTATAAATGAAAAAAAAAATTCACGTTGTTCAAGTTACTTCATTTATTTGTAGCCAAGAAGGTTGCAAATGGTCTATGATGAAGTACTGAAACACAAGCAGCAACTTTCCATGCCTCAATAGGAATTTGTGGAACTTTCTGAAAGTTTCATGGTAATTGCCAAGACTACCATTGCACCATTCAAGGAATTACCTTCTCTTAAAGGTATATAAAGTTTATGTCCCATTGGAAGTTGGTACTCAATATTGAAAGATATTCAGGTCCTGGTTAAGAAAAAGGTGCATGATACGTATGAGAGGCAGGAGCAAATAAGGTAATTAAGGAGTATAAGAAATGCAAGTGAACACTTAAGGAAATCAAGAGGGCTAAAAGAAGACATGCTGAAGGAGAATCCTAGGGACTTCTACAGATACAGTATTAGATTCAGGTGTCTTGCCGTTCGGCGTGGGCAAACATGTCTCTCCATCCATCGCGGTCCCTGACCCTCCAAATTGTAGTTGTTGCCTCCCCTGTTTCTAACCATGATGTTATTCCATCTATCATTTTCATTCTCTGTACGCCTCTGCTTCTTTTTCCTTCCAGCTTTCCAGTTGTAACTAAATGTTCTAATGTCTCTCTTCACATGACTTGTCCAAACAATTTTGATTGCTGTTTTCTGATTTTAAAAAAAAGTAATGTACGTTTTGTTTTCATTCTCTGTAGAACTTCGTTGGTTATCCTGTCCGTATATGATATGCATAGCATTCTTCTGAGGAACCACACCTCTGCTGAATTGATTCTTTTTTCCGTTGCATTTGTGATGGTCCATGACTCGCAGCCATACATCAATATAGGAAGAATGCAGCAGCTGAGAGTTCTAAGGCAGATGCCAATTGCTATTTTCTTGTTCGTTAGGATGTTTCTCATTCCTGTAAATGCTGTTCTTGCCATTGCTATCCTTGCTTTTATGTCTGTTTCACATTTGCCATCAGATGTTACCCATGATCCATGGTACTTGAAGTTGTGAACTTGTTTCAGGATTTCATTTTGCAATACGATCCTACAGTTTGGGATATCAGGTTTCTTTGATATTACCATTAATTCATATACAACATAGAAACATAGAAAACCTACAGCACAATACAGGCCCTTCGGCCCACAAAGTTCTGCCGAACATGTCCCTACCTTAGAAATTACTAGGCTTACCTATAGCCCTCTATTTTTCTAAGCTCCATCTACCCATCCAAAAGTTTCTTAAAAGACCCTATCATGACAGATGTTGGTCATTTATCGTTTTCAGCTTGCAGTTTGATTGCATTTGTTACACTAATAGCTAAAAGATCCATCTTACTTAAATGGAAAGATTCTGATCCTCCTACTACTTTTCAATGGTTTTCTCAAGCTATATTATGTTAAAACATGGAAAAAATTAGGTGTGGTATGGTTGATTCTTCAGTTAAATTTGAAGAAACCTGGAGACCATTTATTCAACATTTCCATATGATGTAAGCTGTCCCTTTCAGAACCCCTTTGTAAAATAATCTTTTGTTTATCTATGGAGGAACGGAGTTAATGACAACTAATGTTCTTACCCGAGGGAACAGGACATCGCAGTTTTTGTTTTGTTTTTTTTAGTTTGAGTCTTTATAAAACTCTTTTCATGTTCAATTACTCAGAGATTGGGAGGCCTGAATTATATATTTTACTCAAATTATGTTTGTATATGTTAACCATTTTCAATGTTACACCGATCTTTGTATCATTAGTATTGTTATGTATATTAATCTGAAATTTAATAAAAAGATTGAAAATGAAAAAAAAAAACCCTATCGTATCTGCCTCCACCACCATTGCTGGCAGCCCATTCCACGCACTCACCACTCTCTGCATAAAAAAAGAACTTACCCCTGACATCTCCTCTGTACCTACTCCCCAGCAACTTAAACCTGTGTCCTCTTGTGGCAACCATTTCAGCCCTGAGAAAAAGCCTCTGACTGTCCACACGATCAATGCCTCTCATCATCTTATACACCTCTATCAGGTCACCTCCCATCCTCCGCTGCTCCAAGGAGAAAAGGCCGAGTTCACTCAACCTGTTTTCATAAGGCATGCTCTCAATCCAGGCAACATCATTGTAAATCTCCTCTGCACCCTTTCGATGACTTCCACATCCTTCCTGTAGTGAGGCGACCAGAACTGAGCACAGTACTCCAAGTGATGTCTGACTAGGAACCTATATAGCTGCAACATTACCTCTCGGCTCCTAAATTCAATTCCACGATTAATGAAGGCCAATACACCGTATGCCTTCTTCACAGAACTTATACATATTATGGACAATGAACATCCTTTTCTGCTGTATCCCTCTTGCTCCCATGCTTGACCAATAAATATGTAAAATATTCTTGCCTAGCCCACTAAGAAGCAGTCAAGTGATGAAATTAAAACCACACTCTTAACCACAGAGTCAACCTGCACTGCTGCTTTGAGCATCTTATAGACTCAGACCCTAAGATCCTTCTGATCCTCCACACTGCCAAGAGTTTTATCATTAATACTATATTCTGCCATTATATTTGACCTACCAAAATGAACCACTTCACACTTATCTGGGTTGAATTCCATCTGCCACCTCTCAGCCCAGTTTTGCATCCTATCAATGTCCCACTGTAACCACTGACAGCCCTCCACACTATCCACAACACCTCCAAACTTTGTGTCATCAGCAAACTTACTAACCCATCCCTCCACTTCCTCATCCAGGTCATTTATAAAAATCCAATCCTGAGGAATCTATTCCTGCCTTGCTAAAATTATTTAATGCATTTGGAGGTTTTTCAGGGTATAAAATAAATTTTAGTATAAGTGAACTGTTTCCTTTAAATGAATCTGTTTCTATATATGATAATAGTCCTTTCAAAGTCACGGATTCCTTTAGATATTTAGGTATTATAATCACTAAAAAATATAAGGATCTTTATAAAGCTAATTTTGTTCCCTTGGTGGATTCTATGAAGTATTTATTTAGTAGATGGAACCCACTTACATTTTCACTTGTTGGTCGCATCTATATAGTCAAAATGATGATTTTACCAAAATTTTTATATTTATTTCAGAATATCCCTGTTTTTCTGACTAAGAAGTTTTTTGATCAGGTTGATTCTATTATTTTATCTTTTATTTGGAATAATAAAAGCGCAAGAATTAGTAAATGTCACTTACAAAAGTTGAAAAAGGATGGAGATCTCGCTTTGCCTGTCATAGTCCCTTCTGGCAATCCCCCATCTTGCTATT
The DNA here is from genome assembly GCF_030028105.1 of Mobula birostris. Taxonomy (NCBI): domain Eukaryota; kingdom Metazoa; phylum Chordata; class Chondrichthyes; order Myliobatiformes; family Myliobatidae; genus Mobula; species Mobula birostris. The sequence continues at coordinate 53,429,491 of NC_092371.1, read as the reverse complement.
TACCACAGGAATTGGGCCTCAATCACCTCATTTAATTTCCAATCATTCCCAGGTTCCACTATCTACACACACCTGCTTCCCATCAGAAACTGCAGGATAAAGACCCTGTGATCACAACAAGCAGCTGCCAGTTTGTTGGCTGACCTGTGTATGAGTAACTTTGTTCCATGGTTCTTAGGACTATCAGTTCTAAGTCTAGCATTGTTCCTGAATTTGCTACTAAAACCAAGACTCCTGGTAAAGACTCTCTTGGACACCAATTCCATGCTTGCTATGACTGTAATGCCTCCGGACTCTGCCTCTGTGCCTGTGTTCAGCACTTGGGTTCATTCCATTGCCACGTCCCTACAACAGAACGACTGGCCACGATGAACCCAGCGGACTCGGATCCCATACAGCAGACCCTGGCCAGCCAGGGCTACCTGTTGGGTGCCCACGATCAACTACTTCGGGAGATCATGGAAAAACTTCGGACACTATCCACGAATGTGCAGAAGGTTAGTGAAGTGGACCGGGTCTCTGCTTCCTTTTCTCAGTCCCCTCCTAGAACCCTGGCTACCCAAACCGCACTGCTCGGGATGGCCTCTCCCCTGGAATAAGCAACAGCACCCCCTCGAGAGCTGTGTGTACCCAAGCCTGAACCCTACGCCGGGGGCCTAGGTAGGTGCCGGGCCTTCCTGTTACAATGCTCCCTAGTCTCTGAGCTGCAGCCACGTACATACACTTCCGATAAATCAAAGATTGCGTACATCATGGGGCTGCTATGAGGGGATGCCTTGGCTTGGACATCTGCGATATGGGATAACTGACCAGAGGTTTGTTCCTCCTACTCCTCCTTTGTCACTGAAATGAGGAAAGTCTTTGAACAATCCATTCGTGGTAATGATGCCGCGAAACGATTGCTTATTCTTCATCAGGCTTCATAAAGTGTGGCCAGTATTCCATTGAGTTCCGGACCTTAGCCGCAGACTCTGGGTGGAATGACGAGGCCCTACGGGAGGCGTTTCAACAGGGCCCCTCGGACAAGATAAAGAATGAGTTGGCCACGAGGGATGACACGGACTGTCTGGACTCTCTGATCTTGCTAGCCATTCGATTAGATTATCAACTTCAGGAGCATCAGAGAGAGAACCAGTCGCCCCGCTCCTCACGGAAGCCCACAGTCCACCCTCCCAGTCTCAGCCAGCCCCCCTTCCCCAGCCGCTCCCAGTGTGGCTCCTGCTCCAACTGTCCCCACCCCCCTGGGGGAGGAACCAGTGCAGCTGGGATGGAACCGTCTCTCCCTGGCCGAACGAATTCATAGGTGGAGAGCTGGCGATTGCTACTATTGTGGCCAGCCAGGACATTTCCGGGATACCTGCCTTCAGCGGCCAAAAGGGAGGGCTCACCAGTGAGAAAGGAAGCTCTGGTGAGCCGAATGATACTCCCTTCAGTGCCCCAGACTCGGATGCAGAGCCCGGCAGCTGTGAATTACCAACAACAGTCCCTGTCCTTATCCGCTTTGGTGGATTCCAGTGCTGAGGGCAATCTGCTGGACGAAGAGAGAGCCACCCAGGCCAGAGTACCTCACGAGCCGCTAACCTCCCCCCTGGAGGCCCGGGCCCTGGACGGAAAACTGCTGGCTCAGGTGACCCACTGTACGCCGCCCCGACCTTGATCCTATCTGGCAACCATCGGGAGGAGGTACGATTCAGTCTCACTCATTCACCTCAAGCCCTGGTAGTTCTAGGGTATCCATGGCTGACCCAACACAATCCCCATATCGACTGGTCTACCGGAAAGATAGCCGAATGGAGCCCATCTTGCCATGCCAACCGTCTGCAGTCAGCCCCATCTCCCAGAGAAGCTACCGCGACCCCGCCTGTTTTGGAACCCCCTCGACTTGTCCTGCATCCCCACAGAGTACCATGACTTGGGACAGGTGTTCAGTAAACAACAGGCCCTTTCCCTGCCTCCACACCACCCATACGATTATGCCATCGACCTTCTCCCCAGGGCCCTGCTACCCACCAGTTGCCTTTTTAATCTATCCTGACCGGGGAGAGAGAGGTAATGGAGAAATACATTAGCGAGTCCCTTGCAGCGGGCATAATCAGGCCTTCATCCTCCCTGGTAGGTGCCGATTTCTTTTTTGTAGAAAAGAAGGACGGGTCGCTTCGCCCTTGAATCGACTACCGAGGCCTAAATAATATAGCAGTTAAAAACAATTACCCTCTACCCCTCATTAGTTTGGCATTTGAACCACTGTATGGAGCCACCATCTTCTCAAAGCTGAACCTTCACAATGCCTACCATTTAGTCAGGATGGGGGAGGGGGACGAATGGAAGATGGCCTTCAATACACCTCTGGGCCACTTTGAATATTTGGTCATGCCGTTTGGCCTCACCAATGCTCCCGCCATTTTCCAAACCCTGATCAATGATGTACTGAGGGACACAGATAAGCGAGTTTTGCTATCCACTCCTCGTCACTGAAGTGTGCTTCCAGTGGTGACTTTTTTCCTGAAAGAAATCGCTGTAGCTGCGCTCTTAACTCAAGATCCCTGGCCAGGGCTCTCCCCCTTGATAGCCACCTGACTTCAGTGTGTAAGAGAAGGCGTTTGTGCTCTGTATCCACTTCCTCGCAAAGCTGCACATATCAAAGTTGCTGGTGAACGCAGCAGGCCAGGCAGCATCTCTAAGAAGAGGTACAGTCGACGTTCCAGGCAGAGACACTTCGTCAGGACTAACTGAAGAGCTAGTAAGAGATTTAAAAGTGGGAGGGGAAGGGGGAGATCCACTTTTAAAATCACTTACTAGCTCTTTCTTCAGTTAGTCCTGACAAAGGGTCTCTGCCTGAAACATCAACTGTACCTCTTCCTAGAGATGCTGCCTGGCCTGCTGCATTCACCAGCAACTTTGTGTGTTGCTTGAATTTCCAGCATCTGCAGAATTCCTCGTGTCTTCGCAAAGCTGCTCAGACAGATGTGAGTTGAGGGCTTTTGCTTTGATGTGATTGATAACTTCAACAACATCACTCAATATGCTGTTAAAATCAGGTAACATTTTTCGGCTAGCCAGCATTTCCCTGTGTATGACAGTGTGTAGACTAGCGTTCAGGAGCAACCTCTTTGACTCGGGTAGTGAAACCAGACAGCCGTCCAGTCATAGCTGCAGCCCCGTCTGTGCATATTCCAACACAGAATGACCAGTCCAGTTTGCCTGACATGTAGTCATTCAAAGACTTAAATAGTTCTGCCCCCAGTTGTGTTAGTTGGCAGCGGCAGTGCACACAATATATCCTCGTGCACATCGTCTTGAAATATATATCACACGTAAACCAGTAGTATTGCCTTGTTGTCAACATTGGTAGACTCGTTGACCTGGATAGCATACCATGGTGACTCGTTAAGCTATTCCAACAGCTGGGCTTCGATGTCCTCCGCTATGTCATAGATTCTCCTTGAAACTGTGGTACTTGAAAGAGAAACCTGTGCCATCTTGTTAGCTGCAGCTTCTCCCAACAGTTCACGGCACATGTCCTTGGCAGCAGGCAGAATCAATTCTTCACCAACAGTGAAAGGCTTCTTAGCCTTAGTAATACGGCTAGCCACTAAGTACGATGCTCTCAGAGCAGCAGCATTTGTGGAGGTGGTGGCTCTCAGCACTTGCTTCTGTCCTGCTTGCTCACGTTTTTTCTGCTTTAAAAAAAAAAAAAAAAACAACGGGTTTGTCTTTAAGTGCAGGGTGCTTGGACTCAAGGTGCCGAAGCAGTTTTGAGGGCTTCATTGCCTCATTAGACAGCTTGTCTCCACATAGCACACACACGGGGCTTGGAGCGTGCGAGTCACCGGTCACAACAAAACCATATTTTATGTACAACTCGTCGTATTTTCTGTTCAAGGAATTCGGCCCCCAGTTTCAGCCTCCGCTGTCTCTGCATTATCATCATTAGGCCTTTTATATCCCCTACCACCTCTTCCAAAGAAACACTCAAGTGACATTTGTTTTTTTTACTCAGAGTAGTTGTAGGTTAATGACCAACTGACCTCGCATGCGTTCAAGTTCAACAGTGGGCGTGACAGGGTATGAGGAAAGGTGCAGCTGACTCGTATCATTTCATATCGCCAAATCATATTGTTTCCTCGTGGCCCAGTAGCACATGCTTTGCGGCCTGGTACCGGTCTGCAGCCCGGTGGTTGGGGACCAGTGCTCCAAATTAGGCCTTACCAACATCTTGTACAATTTCAATATAACATAACAACTCTTGTTCTCAGTACATTGATTTATGAAGGCCAATGTACCAAGAGCTTTCTTTATGACCCTACCTACCTTTGATGTCATTTTAAAGGAATTATGGATCTGTATTCCCAGGTCCCTCTGTTCTACTGCATTCCCAGTGCTCTACTACTCAGTGTGTAAGACCTATTCTTGTTGATTTTCCCCCAAAGTGCAACACTTCACACTTGTCTGTATTAAATTCCATCAGCCATTTCTTAGTACATTTCACTAGCTGCTCCAAATCCTCCTGCAAGCTTTGATGCTGTCCACCAAACACCCAATCTAGGTGTCATTCACAAATCTGCTGATCTAGTTTACCACATCATTTGGGTTGTTGATATAGATGACAAGCAACAATAGAACCAGCACAGATCCCTGTGGCACACCGCGAGCCACAGGCCTCCACCAGTCTGAGGGGCTACCGTCTACACCTACTCTCTGGCTTCTTACTCTAAGCCAATGGGGTTATCAACCTGGGCTCCATGGATCCCTCGGTTAGTGGTAAGGCTCCGTGGCATAAAAAGTTTGGAACCCCTGGTCTACTCCAATTTACTACCTCATCTTGAATGCCAAGCGATTGAACCTTCTTAGCAACTTTCCATGCAGGACCTTGTCAAATGCCTTGCTAAAGTCTTTGTAAGCAACATCCATTCCCTTGCCTTCATCAGCTTTCCTGGTAACTTCCTTGAAAATCTTTGAAGAATGGTTAGACATGACCTATAACACACAAAACCATGTTGACTATCCCTAATCAGACCCTGTCTTTCCAGCTACTATATATCCAGTCTCTTAGAGTACCTTCCATTAAATTTCCCACTAGTGATGTCAGGTTCACTGGCCAATAATTTTTTTAAAAATGGAACAATAGCTGTCTGCCAATTCTACAGCACCTCATCCATGGCTAAGGATGTTTTAAATGTCTCTGCTAGGGGCCCTGCATTTTCTGTGCTAGCCTCCCACAGGCTGCAAGGGAACATATTGTCAAGCCTTGGGAATTTTTCCAGTCTAATTTGCCTCAAGACAGCAAACACTTTCTCCGTGATGATCTGTATAAGGTTCATGACCTCATTATTGCATTACTTCACATCTGTAGACTGTGTTCATCTCTGAAATAAATACAGATGTAAAATATCCATTTAAGATTTCCCCCATCACTTTCAGCTCCACGCATAGATTACCACACTGATCTTCCAGATGACTATTTTGTTCCTTGCTATCTTTTTGCTCCTAATAGGTGAAAGGAAGTAGTATGTGTGTGAGGCTGGTTTACTGTGCTCGGTGTCAGATGTGGGAGGTCCTGGAGTCTCCCAGCCTCCTGGACGGCCATATCTGCACCCGGTGTGTCGAGCTGCAGCTCCAAAGGGACCGTGTTAGGGAACTGGAGATGCAGCTCAATGACCTTTGTCCGGTCAGGGAGAGTGAGGAGGTGATAGAAAGGAGTTATAGGCAGATGGTCACACCAAGCCATTGGAGACAGACAAGTGGGTCAGTCAGGACAGGGAAGGGGAAGAGTCAAGTACTAGAGAGTACCCCTGTGGCTGTACCCCTTGACAATAAGTACTCCTGTTTGAGTACTGTTGGTGGGGACAGTCTACCTGGGGGAAGCAACAGTGGCCATGCCTCTGGCTCAGAGTCTGGCCCTGTGGCTCAGAAGGGTAGGGAAAGGAAGAGGAAGGCAGTAGTGATGGGGGACTCTATAGTTAGGGGGTCAGACAGGCGATTCTGTGGATGCAGGAAAGAAACTCAGATGGTAGTTTGCCTCCCGGGTGCCAGGGTCCGGGATGTTCCTGATCGCGTCCACGATATCCTGCAGTGGGAGGGAAAACAGCCAGAGGTTGTGATACATATTGGTACCAATGACATAGGTAGGAAAAAGGAAGAGGTCCGGAAAACAGACTACATGGTGTTAGGAAGGAAGTTGAGAAGCAGGACCACAATGGTAGTAATCTCAGTACTGCTTGTGCCACACGACAGTGAGTATAGGAATAGAATGAGGTGGAGGATAAATGTGTGGCTGAGGGATTGGAGCAGGGGGCAGGGATTCAGATTTCTGGATCATTGGGACCTCTTTTGGGGCAGGTACAAAAAGGATGGGTTGCACTTGAATCCCAGGGGAACCAATATCCTGGCAGGGAGGTTTGCTAAGGTTACTGGGGAGAATTTAAACTAGAATTGTTGGGGGGGGGGGGGGTGGGAACCAAACTGAAGAGACTGGAGAAGAGCTGGTTGGCTCACATAATAGAGAAAGCTTGGAGACAGTGTGTGATGGAGGATAGGCAGGTGATAGAGAAGGATGCGCTCAGACCGAAGGTTTGAGATGTGTCTATTTTAACGCAAGGAGTACTGCGAACACAGTAGATGAGTTTAGAGTGTGGATCAGCACTTGGAGCTATGATATAGTCACCACTACAGAGACTTGGATTGGTCAGGGACAGGAATGTTTACTTCAAGTGCCGGGTTTTAGATGTTTCGGGAAGGACGGGGAAGGAGGCAAAAGAGGTGGGGGCGTAGCACTGTTGATCAGAGATAGTGTCACGGCTGCAGAAAAGGTGGACATCATGGAGGGATTGTCTATGGAGTCTCTGTGGGTGGAGGTTAGGAATAGGAAGGGGTCAATAACTTTGTTTTTTTTTAATACAGGCTGCCCAATAGTAACAGGGATATCGAAGAGCAGATAAGGAAACAGATCTGGGAAAGGTGTAATAATAACAGTTGTCATTGTGGGAGATTTTAATTTCCCAAATATCGATTGGCATCTCCCTAGAGCAAGGGGTTTAGACGGGGTGGAGTTCGTTAGGTGTGTTCAGGAAGGTTTCTTGACACAATATGTAGATAAGCCTACAAGAGGAGAGACTGTACTTGATTTGGTATTGGGAAATGAACATGGTCAGGTGTCAGATCTCTCAGTGGGAGAGCATTTTGGAGATGGTGATCATAATTCTATCTCCTTTACAATAGCATTGAAGAGAGATAGGAACAGACAAGTTAGAGTAAGGAGAATTATGAGGCTATCAGGCAGGAAATTGGAATCTTAAATTGGAACAGATGTTCTCAGGGAAAGTATGGAAGAAATGTGGCAAATGTTCAGGGCATATTTGTGTGGAGTTCTGCATGGGTACATTCCAATAAGACAGGGAAGTTATGGTAGGGTACAGGAACCATGGTGTACAAAGGCTGTAATAAATCTAGTCAAGAAAAGCTTACAAAAGGTTCAGGGAGCTAGGTAATGTTAGAGATCTAGAAGATTATAAGGCTAATAGGATGGAGCTTAAAAAGGAAATTAGGAGAGCCAGAAGGGGCCATGAGAAGGCCTTGGCGGGCTGGATTAAGGAAAACCCCAAGACATTCTACAAATATGTGAAGAACAAGAGGATAAGACGGGAAAGAATAGGACCTATCAAGTGTAAGAATGGGAAAGTGTGTATGGAATCAGAGGAAATAGCAGAGGTAATTAATGAATACTTCAGTATTCACTATGGAAAAGGATCTTGGTGATTGTAGTGATGACTTGCAGCAGACTGAAAAGCTTGAGCATGTAGGTATTAAAGAGGATGTACTGGAGCTTTTGGAAAGCATAGAGTTGGATAACTCACCGGGACCAGATGTGATGTACCCCAGGCTGCTGTGGGAGGCAAGGGAGGAGATTGCTGAGCCTCTGGTGCTGATCCTTGATGGGAACAGGAGAGGTTCTGGAGGATTGGAGGGTTGCAGATGTTGTTCCTTTATTCAAGAAAGGGAATAGAGGTAGCCCAGGAAATTATAGATCAGTGAGTCTTTCTTCAGTGGTTGGTAAGTTGATGGAGAAGACCCTGAGAGGGAGGATTTATGAACATTTGGAGAGGTATAATATGATTAGGAATAGTCAGTGTAGCTTTGTCAAGGGCAGGTCATGCCTTACAAGCCTGATTAAATTTTGAGGATGTGACTAAACACCTTGATGAAGGAAGAGCAGTATATGGATTTCAGCAAGGCATTTGATTAGGTACCCCATGCAAGGCTTATTGAGAAAGTGAGGAGGCATGGGATCCAAGGAGACATTGCTTTGTGGATCCAGAACTGGCTTGCCCACAGAAGGCAAAGAATGGTTGTAGGCGAGTTGTATTCTGTATGGAGGTCTGTGACCAGTGGTGTGCCTCAGGGATCTGTGCTGGGATCCTTAATCTTTTTATTATTATTATTATCCAAAATTAACAAGAGTACATTGAAGTAGGCAACACTTACAATGTCTCAAGGAAAAAGAAGTTTTAAAGATTGAAAACATTTTGGTGACAAAAAAAAAGGAAAAAACCCTACTAAAGCAAAGAAAAATAAGGGGAAAAAACCATTAGGTGTTCAACCTTGGAGCCATGTGCAATACAAAAAGCTTCTAAAGATAAACATCAAACTGCCAGCAAGAAAAAGAAATGTACCAAAAATTTACAATTAGATAGTGGAAGAAATCTATCAATTAACTCAAATGATAGTAACGAGCAAATGAACTATCTTTTCTCAAAATAAAACATAGGTTCAAAGGTTCAACTTCTAATTTTCTCCAAACTAAGACATAGCATCAGTTCAGAGAACCATTGTGACAAAATGGGAGCCGACGTATCCTTCCACATCAACAAAATGGCCCTCCTAGCTATCAATGTAATAAATGCAATAACATGTTGGTCAGACAAAGAGATACAGTGGATATTTTGAGGAATTACTCCAAAAATCAGTTAATTTGTTAGGTTGTAAATTAATTTTAAGTGCTTTAGAAACTGTAGAAAAAAAAAACTGACTTCCAGAGCTGTTCCAGTATCGAACAGGACCAAAACATATGTGTCAGTGTAGCTGTCTCAGTTTTACATCTATTGCCATAACTATCAACATTAGGAAACATTTTAGATTATCTCTCCTTTGTCAAATAGTAATGATGTACAATTTTAAATTGAATCAGTGAATGACTAGCACAGATCGAAGAAGAGTTAACCAACTTCGGAAACTGCGTCCAGTCCTCTGTCATAAAAGTCAAATTAAGTTCCTTTTCCTAATCTTGTTTAATCTTAAATACAGGATGCTTATCCCATTGTAATAGTAAATTATAAATTCTTGCAATGGAACCCTTCATCAAAGGGTTCATACTCATAATAGCATCTAACAGGTTGGCATCCAATATGTAAGGAAAATTACTTAAATATTTTTGTGAGAAATGCCTGATTTGAAGGTATTGTAAAAAGTGTGAGTATGAAAGAGTATTTATCAACTAATTGTTCAAAAGACATCAAAATCTCAACCCTGGGTCCAGTCCCATCCTCCTCCATAATTATATTGTAACTAATGGCAGTGTGATCACTGGACCCAAAGTTCTCCCCAACACAAACCTCCATCACCTGACCCATCTCATTCTCTAACAGGAGATCCAACACTATCCCTTCTCCAGTTGGTACCTCTATGTATTGCTGCAAAAAAAAAAAAAAAAAACAACTATCCTGCACACATCTTACAAACTCCAAACTATCCAGCCCTTTTACAGTATGGGCTTCCCAGTCTACGTATGGAAAATTAAAATCTCCCACAATCACAATCTTGTACTTACTACAAATATCTGCTATCTCCTTACAAATTTGCTCCTCCAATTCTATAATACACCCCCATAAGTGTTACTACACCTTTCCCATTCCTCAATTCCACACAAATAGCCTCCCTAGAGGCTATTAGATAAATCCAAAAATTAATACCTTTATTTTTCTAAAGTAAGAAAACTGGATCACTCAAAGAAGGCTTAAAAAATAATTTCAATAAATTAAACTACAAAGTTTAAATATTTTAAAATTAAAAAAAATTATGGAACTGGAGCCAAGTTTGTAAAGAATGCTTAATCACAGTATAAATTTAAATTAGCAACTTTAGCTAATTGTATAGGTAAAGCAGCTCCCAATAACAAGGTTAAATAAAACTGTTTCTATGCTTTCAATTCCAAGTCTACCCAAATTGGCCAATCATTTTTAGCAACCCAGTGCAACCAAAAGGACATATATCACACATTAACAGCCCAGTAATACATTCTTAAATTAGACAATATTGCAAGGATGTGGCAGTGGAACGAACCAAAGTGCTAAACACGGGCGCAGAGGCCAATTCAGGAGGTGTTATGGTCGAAACGAGCATGGAATTGGTGTCCAAGAGAGTCTTTACCAGGAGTCTTGGTTTTAGTAGTGAATTCAGGAACAATGCTGAACTTAAAACTGATAGTCCTAAGAACCATGGAACCAGGTTACTCATACACAAGGCGACCAACAAACTGGCAGCTCCCTGCTGTGATCACAGCGTCTTTATCCTGCAGTTTCTGATAAGAAGCAGGTGTGTGTAGTTAGTGGAATCTGAGAATGATTGGAAATTAAATGAGGTGATTGAGGCCCAGTCCTGTGGTAAATAGCAAGGTGGGGGATTGCCAGAAGAGACCATGACAGTACACCCACCTCAACGGGAGCCTCCAGGTGATCCTCCAGGCCTGTCTGGATGGTCCCGATGAAAGTCCTGAATGAGGGAAGGGTCTAGGATGAAGGAGCGGGGGACCCAGGAACACTCTTCTGGACCGTACCCTTCCCAGTCCTCCAGGTATTGGAAATCCCTGCCCCGACGGCGCACATCTAGTAGTCGTCGGACGGTGTATGCCTGATGGTTGTCGATGATACAGGCAGGTGGGGGAGTCTTAGCTGGGAGAGACAAGGGGCTGACAGAAACCGGCTTTAACTGAGACACATGAAAATTTGCGTGGATGCGCATGGATCTTGGCAGCTTTAGGCGGACCGCTGTGGGATTGATAACCCTTTCAACTTTGAATGGTCCCAGGAAGCGAAGGGCGAGTTTCCTATGTTCGTTTTTGAGTGGGATGTCCTTGGAGGAAATCCACACCATCAGCCCAGGTTGGTACTCCGGTGCCGGAGTCCTGTGTCGGTCGGCTGTCTTCTTATTTCAATTTGTTGATCTGAGTAGGGCTGTGCGTGTTTCCTCCCAAATCTTAAGGCACTGATCAATATGGTCCTGAACCAACAGTACCGCAATCAATCTCCTCTTCTTGCTCGGAGAACAGCGGGGGGTTGGTACCCAAGGGAGCACTCGAACGGAGATCTTCCAATGGCAGAGATCACCAGAGTTGTGGGCGTACTCAACTCACGGGAGGTGGTCGCTCCAGGTCGACGGGTTGTTTGTCGTTACACAACGTAGCGTCGCCTCCAGGTCTTGGTTGACCCGTTCCGTCTGCCCGTTCGTCTGGGCGTGGAAGCCGGATGACAGGCTGACCGATGCGCCCAAGGCTTGGCAGAAGGCCTTCCATACCTGTGAGCTGAACTGGGGACCTCGATCGGAGACGATCTCCGCGGGGATTCTGTGGAGGCAGAAGACATGGCAGACGAGAAGATCTGCGGTTTCTTGAGAGAAAAGGAGTTTAAGGAGGGCCACAAAGTGCACCGCCTTGGAGAATCGGTCTACCACGGTGAGGACAGTGGTGCTTCCGCGGGAAGGGGGTAGACCGGTGATGAAGTCTAGGGCGATGTGTGACCAGGGACAGGTAGAGGACGAAGTAGATCTGCAGGTGGTCGATGAGAGACCTTTCCCCGGACACAGATGGAACAAGCTGAGACATAAGAACTGGTGTTCCCCTCCATGGACAGCCACCAAAAGTGCTTCCTCAGGAGAGCCAGGGTCCGATCACTCCCAGGGCAGCAGGCTGAGGGTAGCAGACACCAACAGAATCAACAAACTCATTCGTAAGGCCAGTGATGTTGTGGGGATGGAACTGGGGGATGCTGTCCAAGTTGCATGCCATCTTGGACAATGTCTCCCATCCACTACATAATGGACTGGTTGGGCACAGGAGTACATTCAGCCAGAGACTCATTCCACCAAGATGCAACACAGAGCATCATAGGAAGTCATTCCTGCCTGTGGCCATCAAACTTTACAACTCCTCCCTTGGAGGGTCAGACACCCTGAGCCAATAGGCTGGTCCTGGACTTATTTCCTGACATAATTTACATATTACTATTTAATTATTTATGGTTTTATTACTATTTAATTATTTATGGTGCAACTGTAACAAAAACCAATTTCCCCCAGGATCAATAAAGTATGACTACGACCATGTGTGCCCCCATTGGAGAACCTGAGACCTGACAGAGACAGGCACGTACAGGCGATTGCTGGGTCCATTGCCAGGGTCGGGGTCGTCCCGCTGGGCTTCCTTTACTTTAGACTCGATCTGCCAAGTGAGGGTGGCAACCGCGCAGGATGGTGGGAGGATAGTCTCGGGACTGGAGGTGTCATCCTTGGAGTCATGCTGGCGGGATAGCGCATCCGGCTTCCCGTTCTTGGATCCCGGACGGTACGTGAGGGTAAACTTGAACAGTCCAAAAAACAATGCCCAACGGGGCTGGCAGGAGTTCAGTCGTTTGGTGGTCTGAATATACCCCAGGTTCTTATGATCAGTCCACACCACAAATGGGTGTTCTGCCCCATAGAACCATAGAAACTACAGCACAGAAACAGGCCCTTTGGCCCTTCTTGGCTGTGCCGAACCATTTTCTGCCTAGTTCCACTGACCTGCACACGGACCATATCCCTCCATACACCTCCCAACCATGTATCTGTCCAATTTATTCTTAAATGTTAAAAAAGAACCCGCATTTACCACCTCGTCTGGCAGCTCATTCCATACTCCCTCCACTCCCTGTGTGAAGAAGCCCCCCCCAATGTTCCCTTTAAACTTTTCCCCCCTCACCCTTAACCCATGTCCTCTGGTTTTTTTCTCCCCTTGTCTCAGTGGAAAAAGCCTGCTTGCATTCACTCTATCTATACCCATCATAATTTTATATACCTCTATCAAATCTCCCCTCATTCTTCTATGCTCCAGGGAATAAAGTCCTAACCTATTCAACCTTTCTCTGTGACTGAGTTTCTCAAGTCCTGGCAACATCCTTGTAAACCTTCTCTGCACTCTTTCAACCTTATTTATATCCTTCCTGTAATTTGGTGACCAAAACTGAACACAATACTCCAGATTCGGCCTCACCAATGCCTTATACAACCTCATCATAACATTCCAGCTCTTATACTCAATACTTCGATTAATAAAGGCCAATGTACCAAAAGCTCTCTTTACGACCCTATCTAGCTGTGACAACACTTTTAGGGAATTTTGTATCTGTATTCCCAGATCCCTCTGTTCCACTGCACTCCTCAGTGCCTTACCATTAACCCTGTATGTTCTACCTTGGTTTGTCCTTCCAACGTGCAATACCTCACACTTGTCAGTAGTAAACTCCATCTGCCATTTTTCAACCCATTTTTCCAGCTGGTCCAAGTCCCTCTGCAGGCTCTGAAAACCTTCCTCACTGTCTACTACACCTCCAATCTTTTTATCATCAGCAAACTTGCTGATCCAATTTACCACATTATCATCCAGATCATTGATATAGATGACAAATAACAATGGACCCAGCACTGATCCCTGTGGCACACCACTAGTCACAGGCCTCCACTCAGAGAAGCAATTCTCTACCACCACTCTCTGGCTTCTTCCATTGAGCCAATGTCTAATCCAATTTACCACCTCTCCATGTATACCTAGCGACTGAATTTTCCTAACTAACCTCCCATGCGGGACCTTGTCAAAGGCCTTACTGAAGTCCATGTAGACAATATCCACTGCCTTCCCTTCATCCACTTTCCTGGTAACCTCCTCGAAAAACTCCAACAGATTGGTCAAACATGACCTACCACGCACAAAGCCATGTTGACTCTCCCTAATAAGCCCCTGTCTATCCAAATGCTTGTAGATTCTGTCTCTTAGTACTCCCTCCAATAACTTACCTACTACTGACGTTAAACTCACCAGCCTATAATTTCCCGGATTACTTTTCCATCCTTTTTTAAACAATGGAACAACATGAGCCACTCTCCAATCCTCTGGGACTTCACCCGTAGACAGCGACATTTTAAATATTTCTGCTAGGGCTCCCGCAATTTCAACACTAGTCTCCTTCAAGGTCCGAGGGAACACTCTGTCAGGTCCCGGGGATTTATCCACTTTAATTTTCCTCAAGACAGCAAGCACCTCCTCCTTTACAATCTGTACAGTTTCCATGGTCTTACTACTTGATTCCCTCAATTCCATAGATTTCATGCCAGCTTCCTTAGTAAATACAGACGCAAAAAACCTATTTAAGATCTCCCCCATTTCCTTTGGTTCCGCACAAAGCCGACCACTCTGATCTTCAAGAGGACCAATTTTATCCCTTACAATCCTTTTGCTCTTAATATACTTGTAAAAGCTCTTTGGATTATCCTTCACTTTGACTGCCAAGGCAACCTCATGTCTTCTTTTAGCCCTCCTGATTTCTTTCTTAAGTATTTTCTTGCACTTATATTCCTCAAGCACCTGATTTACCCCCTGTTTCCTATACATTTCATACAACTCCCTCTTCTTCTTTATCAGAGTTGCAATATCCCTTGAGAACTAAGGTTCCTTATTCCTATTCAATTTGCCTTTAATCCTGACAGGAACATACAAACTCTGCACTCTCAAAATTTCCCCTTTGAAGGCTTCCCACCTACCAATCACATCTTTGCCAGAGAACAACCTGTCCCAATCCACGCTTTTTAGATCCTTTCTCATTTCTTCAAATTTGGCCGCCTTCCAGTTCAGAACCTCAACCCTAGGACCAGATCTATCCTTGTCCATGATCAAATTGAAACTAATGGTGTTATGATCACTGGAACCAAAGTGCTCCCCTACACAGACTTCTGTCACTTGCCCTAATTCGTTACCTAACAGGAGATCCAATATTGCATCCCCTCTAGTTGGTCCCTCTATATATTGATTTAGAAAACTTTCCTGAACACATTTTACAAACTCTAAACAATCTAGACCCCTAACAGTATGGGAGTCCCAATCAATGTATGGAAAATTAAAATCCCCTACCACCACAATTTTATGTTTCCTGCAGTTGCCTGCTATCTCTCTGCAGATTTGCTCTTCCAAGTCTCATTGACTATTGGGTAGTCTGTAATACAATCCCACTAATGTGGCCATACCTTTCCTGTTTCTCAGCTCCACCCATAAGGACTCAGTAGACAAGCCCTCTAATCTGTCCTGCCTGAGCACTGCTGTAATATTTTCCCTAACAAGCAATGCTACTCTCCCACCTTTCATTCCTCTGCCTCGATCACATCTGAAACATCGGAACCCTGGAATATTAAGCTGCCAGTCCTGCCCCTCCTGTAGCCAAGTTTCACTAATTGCTACAACATCATAATTCCACGTGTCAATCCATGCCCTCAACTCATCCGCCTTCCCTGCAATACTCCTAGCATTGAAATATATACACCTCAGAAGATTTTTACCACCACTCACAACCTTTCTATCAGCAGATTTGCTTAAACTTTCAACATCATTTATTTTCACCCCAGCCACACTGTCAGCTCTGGCATTCTGGTTCCCATCCCCCTGCAAATCTAGTTTAAAGCCTCCCCAATAGCACTAACAAACCTCCCTGAAAGGATATTGGTCCCCCTATGGTTCAAGTGTAACCCGTCTCTCTTGTACAGGTCCCACCTGCCCCAGAAGAGGTCCCAATGATCCTGAAATCTGAAACCCTGCCCCCTACACCAGTTCCTCAGCCACTTGTTCCTCCTCCAGAGCATCCTATTCCTACCCTCACTGGCACCTAGCACAGGTAGCAATCCTGAGATTACCACCCTTGAGGTCCTGCTTTTCAACTTACTACCAAGCTCTCTATACTCACTGTCTAGGACCTCTTCACTCTTCCTTGCTATGTCATTGGTACCGATGTGCACCACGACATCTGGCTGGTCACCCTCCCACTTCAGAATGTCATGCAATCGATCAGAGACATCCTTGAATCTGGCACCTGGGAGGCAACAAACCATCCTGGATTCTCTGTCACGACCACAACCTTCTATCTGCGCCTCTAACTATTGAGTCCCCTATCACTACCGCTCTCCTCTTTCTCCCCCCTCCCTTCTGCACTGCAGAGCCAGACTCAGTGCCAGAGATCTGGCTACTGCAGCTAGTCCCAGGTAAGTCATCCCCCCCAACAGTATCCAATGCGGTATACTCGTTGTTGAGGTGAATGGCCACAGGGGAACCCTGCTCTCCCTGCCCTTTCCTCTTCCCTCGCCTGAGTGACCCAATTTCCTGTCCTCTGCTCCTTTGGCGTAACTACCTCCCTGTAGCTACTATCTATAATCTCCTCATTCTCCCGAATGATCCGCAGGTCATCCAGCTCCTGCTCCAGTTCCCTAACGTGGTTTGTCAGGAGCTGCAGCTGGATGCACTTCTTGCAGGTGTCGTTGTCAGGGACACCGGAGGGCTCCCTGACTTCCCACATCCTGCAAGAGGAGCATTCCAACATCCTGCCTGGCATTCTCACTGCACTAAACAATCTGAACAAAAAACTTACCGGAACCTACCCTGGCCTCTGACCCTCCCCCTCCGACCAGTGCCTCCATTCTTCCAGTGCTAGTTTGACCACCAGCAGTTCCCGATTCCCCACGTAATTCCGCTCGGCGGGGAACAGTCGGCGAGAATAGAAGGCGCAGGGGTGAAGCTTTTCGTCTGAACTTGACCGTTGTGATAGGACCGCTCCTATCCCGGAGTCAGAGGCGTCCACTTCAACGATGAATTGACGGGATGGGTCCGGATGTTCCAGGATGGGAGCGGTGGTGAAACGCCTTCTCAGGTCGGTGAATGCTGACTCCGCTCCGGAGTCCCAGCAAGACGGTGTGGTAGGCGGGGTAAGCCGGGTAAGGGGAGCCGCCACTCGACTGTAGTCTCTGATGAATCTGCGGTAGAATTTTGCAAACCCCAGGAATCATTGAAGTTGTTTGCGTGTCGTGGGTCTAGGTTATTCCTCCACCGCCCGGATCTTCTTGGGGTCTGCTTTTACCTGCCCGCTTTCAATGATATAGCCTAGGAAGCTGACCGAAGGAACGTGGAACTCGCATTTCTCCGCTTTTGCAAATAACTGGTTTTCCCACAGTCTCTGGAGGACTTGGCGGACATGGTGTAAGGGTTCCAGCCCGAAACGTTGACTGATCTTTTCCACGGATGCTGCCCGACCTGCTGAGTTCCTCCAGCGTGTTGTGAGCGTTGCTTTGACCCCAGCATCTGCAGATTATTTTGTGTGTAGGTGTTCTTGGGGGCTGCTAGAAAATATCAGGATATCGTCAAGGTAAACAAATAAGCTTTCAAAGCCAAACTGGAACTGTGGGGACGGAGAGTGGACAGGGGCATGTTTGACATGTTCCCAACATTAGCTGGGATTTTGGGAGAGACGGAGGCTGCACCGTCCTTCTCACAGCTAGTGCGCGATCACCTAACTTCGCTGTCGACAGAATTCGAGCGTTACTTCCCAAGTCAAGTCACTTTTTATTGTCATTTCGACTATAACTGCTGGTACAGTACACAGTAAAAACGAGACAACGTTTTTCAGGACCATGGTGCTACATGAAACAATACAAAAACTACACTGAACTACGTAAAACAACACAAAAACTACACTAGACTACAGTCCTACTCAGGACTGCATAAAGTGCACAAAACAGTGCAGGCATTACAATAAATGATAAACAAGACAATAGGCACAGTAGAGGGCAGTAGGTTGGTGTCAGTCCAGGCTCTGGGTATTGAGGAGTCTGATGGCTTGAGGGAACCAAGCCATCAGACCCAACCGCAAATGACCCAAGACGTGCAAAGGAATGGCTCCGTGACCCATTTGTGAATGTCCCCGGTGAATCATCCATTTGTCAGCGCGGGAAGAAGATCAACTCCTCGAGCTTGCAAATGACGGTAGGCTGAAAAGTATGTTTGACATAACATCTCTGCTGGCATTCTGGAGCAAAGTCAAGGCTGTATATCCTGAGATAGCCACGAAAGCACTGAAAACGTTGTTTCCATTTCCAACATCATATCTCTGCGAAGCGGGGTTTTCTGCAATGAATACAACGAAAACTAAATTGCGGAATAGACTGGACATAAGGAACCCCCTTCGAGTATTGCTGTCTCCCATCACCCCTCGATGGGACTGTCTCGTTGCAGGGAAACAAGCCCAGGGCTCCGACTGATTCAGCGATATTGGTGTGTTGTAATGATTTTATATGTTCATACGAGGAAAATATGCGCTGTGTGTTTAATATCCATACGTTACTTAAAATGTTATGATGCTATTGACTTATAAGTGACTTGTAATTGAATTATCACTATATTCATGGGAGGAAAATATGCGCTGTGTGTTTAATATTAAAGTCGTTAGATAAACCCTTTTAGAAAGGAAATTGAGCGTATTGGGCACTTATAAGTGACTTAGTAAAGGCATCCATTAGTCTTGCGAGACCATGGATCTCGTCACTCTCCAGCGCGCAGGCCTGGGCAAGGTTGTATGGAAGATCAGCAGTTGCCCATGCTGCAAGTCTCCCCTCTCCACGACACCAATGTTGTCCAAGGGAAGGGCATTAGGACCCATACAGCTTGGCACCAGTGTCGTCGCAGAGCAATGTGTGATTAAGTGCCTTGCTCCAGGACACAACACATTGCCTTGGCTGGGGCTCAAACTCACGACCTTCAGGTCACTAGTCCAATGCCTTAACCACTTGGCCATGTGCCCATACTATAAATGACTTATAGTTGACTTACCACCTATATTCCAGTCGTGAGTAACACCCCCTCCCTCCACCCCCGTCGACCAATCCACAAGAATATTGTCAATAATAAACTGGTCCATGGTGCGAAAAAGGTTGGGGACTCCTGATTTGGAGTATTGTTCTATAGTTCCATTTAATATCGGAAAGATGTATGCAATATAATTCTGAAATTCTTGTTCTTCACAGAGATCCATGAAAACAGAAGAGTGTCCCAAAGAATAAGTAAGTTAAAACATTAGAACCCCAAAGCCTCCCTATTCCCCCTTCCCATGCTCAAGCAGCAGCAAAGCAACCTTCCCCCACCCACTTCTGGGAAAAAAAACATCAGAACCCTCCACCCCCCAAGCAGGCAATATCAAAGTCCCCAAGAAAGACCATCATCTGCAGTACAACAAAAACTAATCATTCACCCAACAATTCAAGAACCACGAGCTCTCCCTGTCCCCAATAAAGGGACAGAGAAGTGCCCCCTTTCACAGTGAGAAGGGAGCCATAACAAAAACAACTCGCTAATTTGCGATGGTAAAATCTGTCACATCGCTTTTACCAAGTTCTCCAACTCGAGAATTGGCGACAAACTTTCCCCCACAAATGAGAGAGGGGGTGATTCGCCGAGTACAGAGTCTCCAACAGCTAATCCGCTGCACCCGATCTTCTGTTTTCTCCCACAATGCTTCAGTCAGCAGCACTGGCATAGAATCAGACCATTCACAGGTCCACAAAGCCGCAGAATCCCAAAGGTGCGTACGTTTTCTAGGCCGCATCCTTGGGATTTCGAAAAGTGGCCAGTTGTGAGCCCCCAGGAGCGGGTCCTACCACTGTAAAGAACCGAAGTCTGAGTGCAACTCCAGCTCAGGGTCTTCAACAGAACCCCATACACCCTGAAAAGGAAAAGGAGAGACATCAAAGATAAAAATTAAGCTCTTTCCACAGGTAAGCTTTAAGGAGACGCTGTTAAGCAGACCTTTATACTTTTTCTGTGTGCAGTTTTGGTGACCTACCTACAGGAAAGATGTAAATAAGATTAAAAAGAAAATTTACAAGGATGTGGCCAGGACTTGAGCACCTGAGTAATAGGGAAAGGTTGAATAGGTTAGAACATTATTCCCTAAAACGTAGAAGACTGAGAGGAGATTTGATAGAGGTATGCATATTTATGAGGGTTATAGATAGGGTAAATGTAAACAGGATTTTTTTTCACTGAGTTTGCGTGTCATTACAATTAGAGGTCATGGGTTAAGGGTGAAAGGAGAAATGTTTAAGGGGAGCATGAGTAGGAACTTCTTCAGTCAGTGTGAGGAGCATGTGGAATGAGCAGCCAGCACAAGTGGATGAGGGGTTGATTTCAACATTTAAGAGAAATGTGGATAGGTACATGTGCAGGAGGGGTATGGAGGACCATGGTCCAGGTGTAGGCCGATGAAACTAAGCAAATTAATGGTTCGGCATGGACAACATGGGCCAAAGGGCCTATAGTGTTCTCGCGCAGTGTGTTGAAACTCTGACTAAACACCAAATTAAACCAGAACCAATGAAGACAGAGTCGTAGTAAGGTTAACTGTTTACTGTTCACTCTTCCACATTAACATTGTATGGTGAAAAGGCATTGCTTCTATAATGTTTCTGTGTGGATAGAAATGGAGTCTTTCACAATCACGCTGCATGTGTGAGTCTCGCTTCCATTGTTTTCTACGAACTGGAAGTTACCGACAAGACGCAGCGAAACCGGAAGTTGCGTCATCACATGCCGCGATATACCATAGACAATAAATTTTACCTTTTGTTAAACTGTAACGTAGTTATCAACCTTTGACTTTAACTAGAAAACAGTCACAAACAAATTATTTAAAGTGGAAATTTAATAAAATTAAATAGATGCCTTAAGGGCAACACACTCCCCGCCTGACCTATGTAACGTCACTATGAACATGGTATAGAACTTTAGTCTCTAGATCAGTCTTTAGGTAGAAGTAGAATGACCTCTGCAACTGGTCTCAGGTAAGTTTTCACATCACCTTGGTCAGTAGTTTTTAACTCAACCTTCCTGACATGTCCATTCCTTCCAGGGAATGTGGCAGTGATTCTGGCCATTGGCCAGCAGTTGTGGGCGATCTACTTGTCCGTGAGCAGGACTAGATCTCCAACTTGAAGTTTCCTGCAAGGTTCTGTCCACTGCTGTCTGTGTTGCAACAAAGTTAGGTATTCGTGGCTCCAATGGGTCCAGAACTGATTTGCAAGAGCCTGAACCTGTCTCCATTGCTTCGTGTACAAGTCCTTGTCCGAGAAGTCTCCAGGTGGAGGGGGAAATCCTGCCTTCTGCATAAGGAGCATTGATGGTGAGAGTATGAAGGGGCTTTTCAGGTCCGAAGACAAAGGTAGGAGTGGTCGCGCATTTATAATTGCTGTGACCTCTGCCATTAGTGCGCACAGTACTTCGTGGGTCAGGCATGTGCTTTGCTGCAGAAACATTGAATCAAGGATTCTTCTGGCGATGCCAATCAATCATTCCCAAGAGCCTCTTGTGTGAGAGGCGTGTAGTGGGTTGAATTCCCAGTTGCATCCCTGCTCACTGAGGTACCTTTGCACAGTTTTGTTCATCCCAAGCTCCTCACACGCTCCAACAAAGTTTGTGCCGCAATCGGATCTTAATTGTTTTGCAGGGCCTCAGTGCAAAGAAGTGTCTGAGAGCGTTAACGCAGCTGGATAGATCTAAAGATTCGATGACCTCAATGTGCACAGCTCTCAAACTCATGCAGCTGAACATGATGGCCCACTGTTTGCTCTCTGCTTGTCCTCCTCTGGTGCGTCTGGTGGCGATAGTCCAGGGACCAGATACATCGAGCCCCACATACGTAAAAGGAGGGCAGGCTTTGAGGCGTTCTGGTGGGAGGTCTGCCATACGTTGATCTTCCAGCTTCCCTCGCAGTTTGCGGCAGGTTACACACTTGTGGAGTAGTGAATTGATTAGTGCTTTTCCTCCCAAGATCCACAGTCCCGCTGCCCTGATTGCAACTTCCGTCAAGTGACGTCCTTGATGCTTTACCTGTTTGTGATGATGGCGTGTGAACAGTAAGGACATGTGGCTGTCTTTGGCCAGGATTACTGGGCTCTTTTCTGCAGCTGAAAGGTGACAGTGTGTTAATCGGCCTCCAACGCAAATGAGATCGTTCTCCAGGATTGGGCTGAGTTTCCTCAAAGGGCTGTTCTTGGGTATTGGTTTATTAGCTTGGAGGGCTGAAAGTTCCTTTGCAAAGGCTGCCCTTTGAGTTGCTTTAAGGATGACGTCCTTTGCCTGGGCCAATTCATCCAGAGTGGGAGGTAAGCCACATTTGTGTCATCCTTTGCATTTGCTATTTTGGGGTGAGTGTTTGTGGGATCTGGCGATGTGGATGAGGAATGCAATTCCTCTCACTAAGGAGTTCAAGGTGGAGAACTGCTGAAAGCAGTCAGTGGTACGTATTGATCCTTCCAGGTAGGTGGCACAGGTTTGTATTTGCAGCTGGATTTCCCAGTCTCTTTTGGGTTTGATCAGCTCAAATGTCTCGCTCGTTTGTGTTTTTCTGCTGGTGGCTGATGCAGGAAGGAGGGTCCAGTGAACCAGGAAGTCTGTGCCAAACGGGATGCAGGTAAGGATCTCGATGTGTGGTCTGCAGGGTTTTCCTCTGTACGTACGTAATGCCATTGTTCAGGCTTTGAGGACAGGCGGATGCGTTGAACTCTATTGTGAACGTACGCGTAAAAACGTTTCGATTCATTATAGATATAGCCGAGCACTACTTTTTCTGTCTGTGTAGAACTTGGTGGCATCCATCTCTAGGTCTAGCTCGTCCTGGATAAGATCTGCCATTTCCACAGCTAGAACAGCTGTGCACAGTTCAAGCCTTGGGATTGTAGGCTCGGACTGAGGTGCTAGCTTCACCTTGCCAGTTACAAATTCTACTTCAACTTGACCATCTTTCCAAACTACTTTCAGGTAGGCCACAGCACCGACAGCCTTGGTTGACGCATCTGAGAACACGCACAATTCTCTGTGCACAGCCTTGGTGAGTGAGGTTGCAGTGTACCTACGTGGGACATGAAGCTGTTTTAGGTCTTGAAGTGAATCTCTCCAAGCTTCCCATCTGCTTAGCTTGCCTTCGGGTAGCGGAGTGTCCCAGTTGGAGAGCTCGGAGGTAAGTTCTCTGAGGAGGGCTCTTCCCTGGATCGTAACCGGTGCCAGCAGACCTAGGGGATCGAAAACGCTGTTGACAGTGGAGAGAACAGTGGGTGAATAGTTTGTTCGTGGTCAGCACAGAGAACGTGAATGTGTCGGTCGTGATCTCCCAAAGGAGACCCAAACTCCTTTGTGTGGGTATGGTTTCTCCACCTAGATCTAGGTCCTTGATTGCTGGAGCACAGTCGTCAGGTGGGAAGGCCTCCATGATTGCCTGACAGTTTGATGCAAATTTGTGCAAGTGAAGGTTTGACTCAGCAAGTGAGGCCTCTGTTCATTGGAGCAGATTGATTGCTTCAGCTTCTTTCTGTACCGATACCAAGCTATCATCGACATAGAAATGTCTTTCCACAAACTTAACGGTGTCATCGCCATGCTCCTCTGATGGCCCTTCACAGCCCATAGATGGCCACAGCAGGAGATGGTCTGTTGCCAAAAAGATTAACATTGTATGGTGAAAAGGCATTGCCTCTATAATGTTTCTTTGTGGATAGAAATGGAGCCCTTCACAATCATGCTGCATGCCTGAGCCTTGCTTCCATTGTTTTCTACGAACCAGAAGTTACCAACAAGACGCGGCGAAACCGGAAGTGACGTCGTCACATGCCGTTCTATACCATAGACAATAAATTTTACCTTTTGTTAAACTGTAACGTAGTTATCAAACTTTGACTTTAACTAGAAAATAGTTACAAACAAATTATTTAAAGTGGAAATTTAATGAAGTTAAATAAATGCCTTAAGGGCAACACAGGGCCTATTTCTGTGCTGTAGTTCTATAATTCTATGAGTTGTTAATGATTCTTTTGAATAACAAAATAAAGCAGAATTCAACCAGGTCACTTCCCGTTCCTGCTATTCATCCTTTCCCTCTATTTTCTGTTCTCCTGTCAGAGTTACTTCAGTTTCACATCCCATGTCTCCCAGTTGCCTTGTTTTATTTTCATTATTCACAGAGCAGGCTATACAAATATTTACCATCAAACTCCAATGTTGAAGTTTTTCCTATATTGTATCTATCAATAAATAAGGGTTTCAGATGCAGGGCTTGGAGCTACAAGTGGATGAGTGATTGGGACGCTATTAAAAATATAATCAGGATATTTTGGATTGAGGAGTTGGTTAGATTAGTATTTGAGAGAGCAAATTGTGTGTTGATAAGGGCCAGAGGAAGGCAAGATGAGGTTCCTGAGAAGTATAAAGATATTCTGAAATCATTTGGGGGGCAAATAACACTGTACTGTGGTGTAAATTCTACCTAATTAACAGGAATGCACACCCTAAATGAATAGAAAGAATTGCGTTCGGAAAGACTAGGTTTAATCTGGAGTACATCTGGATACCGAACGCTGCAAAAGCCAATATGCACCTATATCCTATCAAGAAAGATTCAGGAGGCATCAAGGCATGAAGATTGTTCTGTGTTAACAGCTCCAGATGGATTGGAAATTTCATGGCCACATCTGGAATCAGATAGGAACTAGGACCAGAGGTAAACGGCTGAGAGAAACAGGGGTGAAGGCGTCTATTCAATTACATATACATTTTAAAATTGCTTACCCAAGACTGGCAATGAGATTGCAGAAGCTCCCTAGCCCCGCTTTGTGGTGAACATACCTCTACTTGGTAAAACAAATGTATGAGGAGGTTTTCAATCACCATCTTAAAGTAGAACTAAACATGTTTAACGTACAATAATATACTCATTAAAATCAAACCTCTCCTCCAAATCTGTTGTTGAATATATAGGAATTCAAAGATGTGTTAATGCAGTCTGAGGAAATGCATTAAAATCACAAACTAACTGTTTTTGTATGTCTGTCACCCAACCTAAACCGGTTAATTTGTGTCGCAACTAGCTCTACATAAACTCTAAACGTGATTGCTTCATAAATAAGACTCAAATCCCCAGTTAAACATTTTAGGTACAAGGAAGTTGAACAAAATTAATCAAAACATCCAACTAAATATTCACTGAAATAATTTTGTTAAAAAATCTTATTCTGAAATCAAATTATTTAACTTTGAAATGCTACCATATTGAACGTTTTAAAAATGTTTAAAACAATTACTGTTTGTATTTTGATGTATTACATGTGAGAAACAGAGCAAAGTGGTTTGAAATGGAAAATATTGTAGATTTCAGAAAGACAGTACCCATATTCACATTTTGACCGATTTGGAATTAGAATGTAGACATGTAATTTGTATTTTTGGTGGTAAAACAGCCCAATTGCTAGAAGATTCTACAAAGTAATGCATATTTTTTAGATTCTTTCCCCATAATTACAATCAACAAATTTTGTGAAAATAATACCCAAAACAGAAGGTCTTTCTGATTCTAACTGCTATATTAATCAATTTGAACTTGCTCTGTCAGAAATATTCTTTTTATTCTACAGATTACTTTTGCACCTTCTCTGCAAGTGAAAACTTTTCACTTTCTCAGTTCTGTGAGCGCTCTTGAACCCGAGTTGCAATCGGTGTTCATCTTTCCAAGTTTCATGGGTGCCACTGTGGTACAGCTAGCTAGTCAGTGCCTCACAACACCAGAGAGTTGCGTTCAATTCTGACCGCAGACAGCACGTCTGTCGAATATACATCAGTGACTGTGTGGGTTTTTCCTGGGTGCTCCAGTTTCCTTTGATATCAAAAGACTTGCAGGTTGGAGGGTTAATTGGCCATTTTAAGTTGTCCCTAGTAAGTAGATGGGAGCAGGGTGGGGTCAATAATCAAAATTATGAGAAAATAAAATTTCAACTTAAGTAGGATTAGTGTAATTGATCAGCATAGAATCGCTGAGCAGAAGGGCCCATTTTTGAATGGTCTACAGGTTGTGGAAGCGGTTCAGAGTTGAGGTGAGTGTTGAATTTAGTCATGTAGTCTTGTGGCAGCTGGCAGTGTGCTCGGTCCCAGCGGGCTCTCTGGATCCAAATAAAGGTGTAATTGTTCATCTTTTGTGTCTTTTAAAAGTAAACCAAGTAAAAAAATTATTATTAGAGTACAGACATGTCACCACATCAACCCAGAAATTCTTTTTCCTGCAGGCATACACAGCGAATCTGTAGAACAGTAACTGTAGACAGGATCAATGAAAACTAATGGTGCAAATGCAAATATAAACAAATAGCAATAAATAACAAGAGCATGAAATAGCAAGATAAAGAGCCCTTAAATTGAGATCATTGGTTGTGGGAATGCCAGAAATAGAATGAGTGCAGTTATTCTCTTTTGTTCAAGAGCCTGATGGTTGGGAGTTAGTAACTGTTCTTGAACCTGGTGGTGCAGTCCTGAGACTCCTGTACCTTCTACCTGATGGAGCAGCAAGAAAAGAGCATGGCCTGGGTGCGAGGATCATTGATGATGAATGCTGCTTTTCTACGAAAACACCAGCAATGAGGAGAGATTTCACTTCTCTAAGGGGAAAATGAAGCAGCGATTTGGGGGAGGTAAGAATAACGGGAGAACGATAATGTCAATAGCTCAGAGAGATGATGAGCCTTCCATGGATTATACAGAACATAAATATCAAGTGTATGAGGAGCATTCAGGGATAGATAATCCAGGGAGGGATGATCCAGTCTTCCTGAAAACTTTGAAAGAAGGCCACCAGGACGTTTTAGATTTGGGGATCATGGTGGGATTGACCTACTCCGCAATAGTGTCATGGGCCAGTGAGATAGACCAGAGGAGGGTGAAGAGAAGTTGTAAAATGGCTGTAGTGAATGTAGCTGCTGTGACGTCACAGAGAACTTGCTTTGTGTGCTGGCAGCCAGGGCACATAGCAAGGAACTGCTGGAATAGACGTGGGAGGGTAAAGGTTTCTGTGTTTCCATGGTACAGTGCCAAGTTGTCTTTGATATCCTCCATTTCCTCCACCCTTCAGCAGTCCAATAAATTGCTGTTTTGATGATGGAGTTGGCCTCTCTTCTAACCACATGCCCAATCCATCTCCAACTTTCCCTCATGATGATTGTGGCCACATCCTCTTGGTGACACTTGAAGGAGTAGGACAGGGTTGGAGATCTTTCTTGGCCAGAAAATACCACTATCTTCTGGAAGCGCATGGTGTGGAATGATGACAGCTTGTGCAAGGTCGTTTTCTGTCACGCACCAGCATTTTAACCAATACAAGAGTGTGGACAGAGCACAGCTCTGGTACAACTTCAGCTTGATATGGACGCTATACTTGTTTGATCCCCATAAGTTACTAATTGATCTGAAGTCGTTTGTAGATTTGCTGAGTCTGCACTGGGTGTCATCCTTGGTCTCACCATCCTGCTGAGTGATGCTGCCCAGGTAGGAAAATCTGCTGGTGCATGGTAAGACATCACCAATGCCTTGACGGAAGGAGGAGATTCTACATTGAGGCTCATGGTCTCCGTCTATCTCTGGCTGATTCTGAGTCCAACCTGTCCATCAAAGGTACATAGGTGCTGAGTTTTCTCTTGTATGTGTTGGTATGTATGCAAGGTCATCCTTAAAGTCAAGGTCTTCTAGAGACTATAGTCCACCTGATGCCTCTCTGTTTATCTTTCACTGTTTGCCTCATAACCAAATCGATCACCAGGTCACATGATATCACTGACATCACACAGCCTTTCTTGTCTCCTGTCTTGACTTCAGAGTTCAAATTGCAGTCTCCAACCATGCAGGCGAAGTTAAAATAGGATTCTGGATAAGCTAGACAATTTTGGAAGGGACCCCGCATGATCTGAGAATTCGCCAGAGGCTTTCTCTGTAGGTGCTATCAAAAGCCTTTCCAAATTCTACAAAATTCACGGAGCTGTGTTTGCCACTCTCTGCACTGTTCTATGGTGTTACGCGTAAAGATCTGGTCAACACAGCCTCGGTTTCTCCTGAAGCCAGCTTGCTCTTTCCTCAGGCACACGTCAACAGCATCTGTAATCCATCAGACAATGACTTTGGCAAGAATCTTTCTGGGCCCTGACAAAAGTGTGATGCCATGCCAGCTGTTGCAATAACTTAGCACTCCTTTCTTGGGGATCCTAACAATAACTCCCTTTGTCCAGTTCTTGTGTACTTGGCCCTGTTCCCAGATTATAGTAAACAGTGGTTGCAGGATGGCTGCTGCAACTTTTGGTTCAGCTTTAAACAGTTTGGCTTTCAGATTGTCATGTCCTGGAGCTTTGCTTTTTTTTTTAATTGCAGCCACAATCTCTTCTTTCTTGGGTGGATCTGTGTTGATGTCGAGGTCCTCTGCTGCCTCTTGTATGTCAGGTTCCTCATCTGCTGGTGGTCTGTTCAGCAATTCTCTCAAATACTCTGTCCATCATGCTTCTTTCTCTTTCTCAGTTGTCAAAAGCAAACCATTCTTTTCTCTCACGGGACCACTGGATTTGGCCCGGAAATTTACACATTCCAGTTTTGAAATCTTGTATATATTTCCCAGATCACCTCGATTGGCTGCTTCTTCAGTCTCCTCTACACGATCTTCCATGTAGACTTTCTTATTCTTTCTTACAAGTCTCTTCACTTTCTTTTTAGCTTCAGTATATGCTCATTGAAGTTTCTCCTTAATTCATATTGACTTGCACCTAACACTTTCTTCTTAATTTTCTGTCTGTCTTCTAAGGCCATCCATGTTTCCTGCTGTTCCATTCTTTGTTCTTCTTTCCAGCTCTGTATCCTAGACAAGCCTCACTGTTCTCCTTGAAGACCAAGGCAATCCATTTCCATATTGTGTTGATCCTGTCTACTGACACGTCCTTGTCAAGATCTTGCACGCCTGGAATCTTTTCTTAAGCTGAATCATGAAGGCAGATCTCACACTGGTGTCCCTGAGCTTCTCAATATCAGAACATCCTTGTACATGTGTTCTGGTCGCAGTGCTTTTCAGCTTGAGTTTCATCACTGCTACAAGGAAGTGATCACTTCCTGTATCCGCTCCTCTCTTCACCTTTACATCCTCCAAGGATCGTCTCCACGTACCATTGATCATTAAATGGTCAACCTTGTTCTTGTCATATCCATTGGGTGAACACCTTGTCAGTTTGTGGATTTCACCATGTGGAAAGAGAGTACCTCTTATGACCAGATTGTTCATGGCTTTCACCATCGTTATTCATCGTTCCACATCCATGTGTGTCCATGACCCTAGTGAAGCACAAATTGTTATTTCCCACTTTGAAGTTTAGATCTCTCATGACAGTGATTACTGTGTGTCATGGCGTGGCGTAACTCTGTCTCCGATTGCAGCTGGTCATAGAATTCATCCTTCCCTTCAATGTCACTATCATTAGTTGGAGCATAGCACTTGATCACAGTCATGTTCGCTTGCTTCCTTTTCAGCCTGACTCTCATCAGACTACTGTTGGTTGATTTCCACTTTAACACGCACTTCTCAATGTCTTTCGTCAAAATAACAGCTACACCATCATGATTCTGACCATCTTCTCTTCCTGCAGATAAAACTGTTTCACCAATTTCTGCCTTTATCTGCCAGACCCTGCCCACCTGCTTTCACTGACACCCAGTATATGTAGGGTGTAATGACGCATTTCTGCAGTTATTTGTGCTAGCTTGACAGCATTGTACATGGCTTGTATATTCGGGGAAAAAAAAAACAGTTTTGGTCTTGATCTTGGAGGTGTTCAGGGCTTCCTTCATTGTACCAGTAGCTTCCTCTCAGTTTTCACTACTGTCAATCATGCAAATCCCGGGTGAAGACTCAGAAATACTGTCCCACACAGATATAGGATTCATCATTGCTGTTCCTGTAACAATGTTCTTTTGACCAGTCAGGGTCATTAACCCTGAGCTGAACACCTGAACCTGGAGGACTGGAGGACCACTTTTAGTCTGGCCTCTACCCTTTGATGTGTTTGGCATGGGAGAACCTACCGAGAATGGAAGCACAAGGCCCTGACTCTAGCCAACATAGTCTTTCCACCATGTTCCTTACTTTTGCAGAGAAAAATAACACATAGATTCACTGAAAGACTATGAGTCTGGTATGGGATGCCAATGTTTTAACCATAACTTTTATGGGAGAGAGTTTACAATGGTTACGGATCATCAACCATTGGTGTCCATTTGGAATCCACAGAAGGGTGTTCCACTAACAGCGGCATGATTGCAGAGATGGGTTCTGTTTCTTGCAGGACAGTTACAAGACTGAATTCAAGAGGACAACTAATCATGCTGTTTACCCTTGGAAAAGGAAGTACAGTACCAGAAAAAATTTACTAAAATAGACACTCCTCTTGACATAATGTAAATCAAAAGTCTCCCTAATATGGCAGAGATCATCCAAAAGGAAATCAGAAAAGACCCCACACTGGCTCAGATCTACACAGCCACCCAGTGGGCACTTTGGAATGTGAGCTGTCCAATGAGGGGAGTGTGTTTTTGTGTTGTGTGCCTGACACCGATGTGAGTGGGGTCCTTCTGTTCGGCGGGAGATGAAGAGAAGTTACTGGAGAGAACCAGTCATAGGATTCTACCCGGTGGGGGACCATGATTCGATGGAAGAAAGTGCTGGGGTCTACTGAGAATCGGTGAATATTTAGGACCTTTGGAAGAGTTGAACTCCAACTTGTGCGCATTTGACTGTTTAATTATAATGAACCCATTTTGGACTTTTTTCTTTACTAACCCTTTAGTTAAGATTCGTAAATATAATTCCTTTTATCATATAGAGTGTGCTGTCTGTTATTTCTTAGCACTGAGTTGTAACAGGGTAGCAGATTACACAGCATCCGTACAAACCGGGGTTTGCGTAGGGAGAGCTGTCTCAATCTCACTGGTTCGGCTGGACTGGAGTGCGTATTCCCTAGGCTTACACAGCCAAGGAAACCAGGTGGTTTCATTGTGGGGGCTTGTATGGGATCGATTTCGTTGGATGCTGTGTGATTGCCCTGAGCATTGATCCATTGTGGGTTGTGTGCTTAAGCCTGTGTAGACTATTGTCCAGTAAAGTGATTACCATACATGGTTATAGACACTGCAGGGGTTGAGCGGTGGTGTGAATCCATGGGGTTACCAGTACCAAATGTGTGTGCATTGACTGGGGTAGACATTCGTATCCTCGACAAATTGTTAATTCCGACTTTAAGTACCATTAAAGCATTGGGAAGTGTTACGATCATGGAGCCGAAGTTTGTCAAAATGACAGGTAAAGACTTTGTTTTAGTTCAAACTAGTGTTGACGTAATGGCAGTGGCACTGCCTGGTACTGTTAGGGCCCTAGGAGGTGGGGGGTGCCGATGGGCTGTCCACACTTTCCGGGAGGAGGTGAATGTAGGCGAGGGTGCTGAATCAGAAGCCAAGTTTCCTGTCGCTGGTGGGTGGAAACTATAAAGGCAAGTTGCTTTCATTTCTGTGGAGTGAGGGGAAAGAGTGGTCTTATATGGAAGGTCTAATGAGTCCTCCAGCGAGCAGTGAGCACTCTGAGTTTGTATCAGCCCTGACATTCCTGGTAAATAAATGGCTATGTGCACTGGCGGAGAGTCCTAGTTATCACAGTTTGAGGATGTTCTCGGGAATAACGCCCACCCCCCGTGGGGAAGAGGAGTATGTTGCTCGGGCAGAGCAGACTTCTCAAATGCTGGATGAGTGACAGTGCCCTGATGATGTAAAAGACAGCAATTGGTAGAGAGTTTGAGGGGGCCAGCTGCTGACATAGTCAGACCCTTAAAGGCACAGAACCCTTTGGCTACACACAAGCTCTAGAAAATGTTTTTGGTGTGACGGGAAGCCCAATGGAGCTTATGACAGAGTTTCAGAACATGCTTCAGGAGCAGGGGGAGAAACTTCCCGCCTACATTTTTTGGCTAGAGAGGCAGCTGAATTGCTTGCGGCATAGGGGGGCTATTCAACTGGCTGAGATGAATCAGTTAAAAATCGGTTACCCAAAGTACATATGGCACATATAAGACTGCAGTAAAATACAGTCGCACAAAAAATATAGGCCAGCTCCCTGAGTCTATGAATGTTGCAGCAATCTGCAGTCAAGCACAATGCAGATTGTCTTCTGCCAAGTAATCACCGGAGAGCAGTGCTAACTCCAGCATAAATGCTGCACCACACTACCCCCAGCACTCCAGTGGAGTGCCCAATTCTGACACATTCCCCCGGGCGGTTGCAAACAGGCAATACTGCAGCTTGAACCCTAGTTCTCAATACGACTGAGGCCACACAGCTCCCCTGCTGTTGTCTCTGCCATTCACAAATAAACCAATGAACTGGATTTGCACCATTCCACACCACCACCATCCAACAAGGTCTTTTGATCACACGAAAAGGGACGAAGGTGACCATTCATTGTTAGACTGTGCACCAAAAACTCACTGTCACAGGCAGTATCATAGTCTACACCAAGTCCTGTTCCTTCCGTTTCTCTGCCAGTGAGCAATTTGCTGATGGAGTGAACCTGCAGAATTAAGTCTTTAATGTCCAGCAGGGTCTTGGGATCATAAAAATACATTAAAAAAGACAATAACACCTTTGTTTGACCCTGTAGAGGCCATCTTACTGGAAGGAAAGTAATCTTATGGGAGAGGGCTGTGTCCCCCAGAGATGGGGGAGAAGGAAAGCATATTTGATACCTGCTCTCAAAAGGGTAGAGGATAATGTGATCAGTGACAGCTCCCAGAGGGGTGGGGCAAGAGGAGGGTTTGTCTGGCGCCCAGTCCCAGAGGGAGAAGAGGAAGGTGTGACTGACACCCAGAAGCAGGAAGTGAAGAGGGCAGATGGCCATCGTTGACCATTTGTCTCTGACCCTATGCCCTTCACTGCAAGCCTAGCTGAAGAGTTAATCTGCAACTCCCTATGCACATTTGTCCAGTACAGGACACTTTTCACCTCCCATGGGAAATTGCTGTGCACACCTCTCCCTATCATGGAACCTTGCCCTCCCAGGTCTCTAACACTCCATCCCTTCGTAAATGCCCACTCCCTCCTCTCTTTGGCTCCCTCACCTTCCCTCAGTTGCCTAGCAGGCAGGTGATGATTGAGCAGGAGATGTATTCGGTTTCCATAGGATACAGGTATTTTAGATGCTGCTCTAAGGTGCTATGGACAGAGAGGGACTCTGAAATGCTCCTTGCTCTCTGAGTTCAACCCCAGAAATATCTGTCCTGAACTTCACCTCACTGCCTGTTGCTGGGGTGGGGCAGATGTGTGATGTCATGGAGAGGCAGATGTCCTTTTGGGAGCCATTTTTCTCCCCCCTTAAACCATCCTAACTCATGCACTCCTTCTCCAGCATCTCTCTTACATCGTGACACCAACACAGAAGGCAGTACCCAGGTGAGGTCTCTCCGGCATCCCAGAGCAAGATATCTCTGTCCCTGGAGTGAGACATTCCATGACATTCCCAAGTAGATCTTGCTCCAGATTACCCAGCTCCAATCTGGAAAGTTCTGTTTGGATGGCAGAGGTTTGACACTCTCTCGTGGGACATTTTGGCGGCCATAATAATAGACTGATTTAACAAGCAGTTAGTCACTCCAGATTCCCTCCTTTACCATCACGTGTTTCTGGAAGGTTGAAAGTTCTGGGTTTGAGAGGTAGGTGGATAGATGGGGAGGTGGGAATGATTGTCTCATGGTGTACACTGGCAGGACTGGACCCAGGTGAGGACTCCGTCATGGTGAGTACTGGCAACAACACAACTTATGAACCTTGCTAACCCAGAGAATCTTGGAAAAAAATCATGAATGTAGACTGGAGAAGCTTGGAATGTACACTCAGAACATAGACTTAGGAACTCTTGGAACATAGGCTTTAGGGCATTAGCTGAGTGAAGAAGGAATCCTTGCCTCCAGCTGACTGATGTTCAAGCTGCTGTTGTCGTTCCTCTGGGTCCATTGTGGGTGGAGTCCTTCCGTAACAGTGTACTGAGCCCAGGAGCAGAGGAATGGCAGACTCTGTCACGGTGTGCGCTAGCAGAACTCAATCCAGGAGCAGAGGAACAGCAAACACCCAATGAAGAGAAGGAAACGAGCAGTTATACATATGAATACCAACAGAACATTGGAGGCATGACCAAGCAATTCCTCAAGAGAAATCATTCTCCATAAACACACACAAGGACTTCACTAAAATGTGAAACAAGAATTCCCTTTAAATAATTGTCACAATTAACTGACCAGATTAAACAGAAAGCACAAGGGCTTAATGACTCTCATTAAGACAACAATTAGTAAATACAGGTGCTCGAAAAAACTTAGAACCCCAACACTTGACAGCAAGTTGTTCAGCTCATAACAGGTTGCCAGTGAGGTGGAAAGGAGGAAGGATTCTGCAGATACTGGAAGTCCTGAGCAACACACTAAAAATGCTGGAGGAACACACAGACCAGGCACCATCACTGGAGGAACATGGAGTTTGGAGTTCAATTCTGGTGCTGTCTGTAAGGAGTTTGTACATGCTTCCTGTGACTGTGTGGGTTTCCTCTAGGTGCTTCCATGGTCCAAAGACATACCTATTTACTTGGTCATTGATTAGGCTACTGTTAAACAGGTGGGTTGTCGGGCAGCTTGGCTCATTGGACAAAAAGGACCTGTTCTGTGCTGCGTCTCCAGGTAAACTGTCAAGACTTCAAGCCAAGACCCTTCATCAGGACTGGAAAGGAAGGAGGAAGAAGGCAGAATAGGAAGGAGAAGAGGGGGGGAGTACAAGCTGGCAGTTGATAGGTGAAGCCAGGTGGGGGGGGGGTGATTGGGGGAGGGGGACAGAAGTGAGCATTTGCGAGATGATAGGTGGAAAAGGTAAAGGGCTGAAAAAGAAGGGAAATTATAGGAGAGAAGAGTAGACTGTTGTAGCATGGATGAAATCACTGGTAGATACAAAGCAGCTTCTTTATTCAAAACAAGGTACAGCAGGCATCATACGGACGGAGACACTTTCAGTAGAAAGGTCTGCTAGCCCAATGTGGGCTCGATATTTATATGCTAAACACAAAGGGCAATCACTATTTAAAAAGTTATAGACAATGCTTCCTTTTGAAGCTACATACAAAACATCACACCTTCTGACTTCATCTTTCCTTCCGACGCGAACAAGTCTCAGTTGGTACTCACAGTCTTTAAGAGTGCAAGTCAAATCCACAATACATTTATTCAGTATTTTATGTGCTAACATAGAGGACAATTAATATTGTAAAGTATACATAATACTGTCTTCGAAACTACCTGTAAACTTCACACTTCCATCCGCAGCGTCTGGCTAGTATCCCGATATTCACAGCTTTTAGGAAATGCATTGTTGTGAACTCAACCCACAGTACTTTGTCAAATAGGAGACTGGTGGCCAGAGTCATTTAAGTGTAAATTAATCATCCACCCAAAAACTCACTCTAACATAGACCATGAGCGAAAGAGAAGGAGGAGGGGCACTAGAGAGCAGGTGAGGAGAAGGGGTAAAAGGGGAGCCAGAATGGAAATGGAAAAAGAGAGATGGCAGAGTGGGGGAAGAAGTCACTGGAATTTAGAGAAATCAATGTTCATGCCATCAGGTTGGAGACTATCCAGACAGAACATGAGGTGTTGCCTCTTCAACCTGAGAGTGGCCTCATCCTGGCAGTAGAGGATGCCACGGACTGACATGTCTGAATAGGAATAGGAAGTCCAATGGGATGCAATCAGGTAATCCTGCTTTTTGTGGCGGATGGAGCAAAGGTGCTAGACAAAGAGGTGCCCTCTACAGACCTGTTGAAGGGTCTTGGCCTGGAACACTGACAGTTTTTTCTGCTCCTCAAGGGGCGGGAAGAAGACTGACTGTGCCTGATTGACAGTTGGATGAGAAGGCTAGACGGAGAGATGATTGACAAGAAGAGGGAGGACCTATCATTGATTGACAAGAAGCAATGGAGACATTGATTGGCTAGTACAAGAAGGACTGGGAACTCCGATTGAAAAGTAGATGTAGAGTGGCTGACTTGCTAGGACAAGCAGTGGGGGCAGGGGTGACCTCGCATTGATCGGAGATATGGAGCTGCTCGTTAGCGAGGAGCAGCAGGGCATCAGAAATAGACTGACAGGAGAAGGAAGGGGGTGGGGCCTAGCACTCATTGACAGGATGCTGAGAGGTGGTGGGGCCTGGGGTTGACTGAAAAGGCATATTAAGGGTCAGGTAATTGATTTGTTGATAAGGAGGGAGAATTGGTTGGAAGAGGAAGGAAGCAGGGTTGACAGACATGCGAGTGAGAATGGGCCGCTGACTAGGGTTGCCAACCGTCCCGTATTAGCCAGGACATCCCGTATATTGGGCTAAATTGGTTTATCCCGTACGGGACCGCCGTTGTCCCGTATTCCCCCCCCCCCCACTAAGGTAGAGCGTTCCTATGAAACCGTTCGAAAGCCGAAATGAAGTAAAGCGCAGAAGCAATTACCATTAATTTATATGGGAAAAATTTGTGAGTGTTCCCAGACCCAAAAAATAACCTACCAAATCATACCAAATAACACATAAAACCTAAAATAATACTAACATATAGTAAAAGCAGGAATGATATGATAAATACACAGCCTATATAAAGTAGAAATAATGTATGTACAGTGTAGTTTCGCTTAACAGAATCGGGAAGATGAAGCCAAAACCGATTTGTAGAAAAAAAATCGGCACGTACACGTATGCACACGTCACGTATGAGCACGTCACGCATGCGCACACAGGTGCCCGCGCAAGCCTCCATGGTCATGGTAGTCTTTCTCGGGGTAAACACAAGTGTCCCTTATTTGGGAGTGAGAAAGTTGGCAACCCTACCGCTGACATCACCATGGATGTCCAGTCTTTATATACTTCCAACCCCCATCAGGATAGTCTCAAAGCTCTACGCTTCTTTTTGGATTCCAGACCTAATCAGTTCCCCTCTACCACCACTCTGCTCCGTCTAGCGGAATTAGTCCTTACTCTTAATAATTTCTCCTGTGGCTCCTCCCACTTCCTCCAAACTAAAGGTGTAGCTATGGGCACCCGTATAGGTCCTAGCTATGCCTGCCTTTTTGTTGGGTTTGTGGAACAATCTATGTTCCGTGCCTATTCTGGTATCTGTCCCCCACTTTTCCTTCGCTACATCGACGACTGCATTGGCGCTGCTTCCTGCACGCATGCAGAACTCGTTGACTTTATTAACTTTGCCTCCAACTTTCACTCTGCCCTCAAGTTTACCTGGTCCATTTCCGACACCTCCCTCCCCTTTCTAGATCTTTCTGTCTCTGTCTCCGGAGACAGCTTATCCACTGATATCTACTATAAGCCTACTGACTCTCACAGCTATCTGGACTATTCCTCTTCTCACCCTGTCTCTTGCAAAAACGCCATCCCCTTCTCGCAATTCCTCCGTCTCCGCCGCATCTGCTCTCAGGATGAGGCTTTTCATTCCAGGACGAGGGAGATGTCCTCCTTTTTTAAAGAAAGGGGCTTCCCTTCCTCCACTATCAACTCTGCTCTTAAACGCATCTCCCCCATTTCACGTACATCTGCTCTCACCATCCTCCTGCCACCTCACTAGGAATAGGGTTCCCCTGGTCCTCACCTACCACCCCACCAGCCTCCGGGTCCAACATATTATTCTCCATAACTTCTGCCACCTCCAACGGGATCCCACCACTAAGCACATCTTTCCCTCCCCCCCCCCCTGCATTCCGCAGGGATCGCTCCCTATGCAACTCCCTTGTCCATTCGTCCCCCCTATCCCTCCCCATTGATCTCCCTCCTGGCACTTATTCGTGTAAGCGGAACAAGTGCTAAACATGCCCTTACACTTCCTCCCTTACCACCATTCAGGGCCCCAAACAGTCCTTCCAGGTGAGGCAACACTTCACCTGTGAGTCGACTGGGGTGATATACTGCGTCCGGTGCTCCCGATGTGGCCTTTTATATATTGGCGAGACCCGACGCAGACTGGGAGACTGCTTTGCTGAACATCTACGCTCTGTCCGCCAGAGAAAGCAGGATCTCCCAGTGGCCACACATTTTAATTCCACAACCCATTCCCATTCTGACATGTCTATCCACGGCCTCCTCTACTATAAAGATGAAGCCACACTCAGGTTGGAGGAACAACACCTTATATTCCGTCTTGGTAGCCTCCAACCTGACGGCATGAACATTGACTTCTCTAACTTCTGCTAAGGCCCCACCTCCCCCTCTTACCCCATCTGTTACTTATTTTTATGCACACTTTCTTTCTCTCACTCTCCTTTGTCCCTCTGAATATACCCCTTGCCCATCCTCTGGGTTCCCCCCACCTTGTCTTTCTTCCCGGACCTCCTGTCCCATGATCCTCTCGTATCCCCTTTTGCCTTATCACCTGTCCAGCTCTTGGCTCCATCCCTCCCCCTCCTGTCTTCTCCTATCATTTTGGATCTCCTCCTGCCCCTCTCGAATCCCTTACTCACTCTTCTTTCAGTTAGTCCTGACGAAGGGTCTCGGCCTGAAACGTCGACTGCACCTCTTCCTAGAGATGCTGCCTGGCCTGCTGCGCTCACCAGCAACTTTGATGTGTGTTGCTTGAATTTCCAGCATCTGCAGAATTCCTGTTGTTTGTGCTGACATCTGTGCTTCCTTCCCCCAAGGCACTGGAGGCTTCTGTGCCCTTTCTGTACAGAAGACTGTTAGAATGTTGCCTCCCACCCTGACAAAGTTCAATGCACCTGAATCCACAATCACTGTTGCAGATGTAAGATCAGTCTTCCAAACAGAAAGCATCAGGTCCAGACCGTGTCCCTAGCCTTGTCCTTCTATCTTATGCAGATCAGTTTGTGGGGGTATTTGTGGACATTTTTAACCTCCTACTTCTTCAATATTAGGCCCCTACCTGCTTTAAGAAGACCACTATCATGCCCTGATTGTATCTAACGCTAATGGAATTTTGCTACCAGTTCTGGTTGTTCGGATTCTTAAGATGTTGAGTGTGAATCCACAGACATGTCCTGGATGGTGAGGATCCTTAATGATGGTTGTCATGAATCATTTTGTATGTGCGGCACTAAACTGCACATAACGTCTTCCATTCATCAGGCTTGAATTTTTGTACAGGAATTTCTGTATGCTGCATAACCTGGATATTTCTTAATTTTAAATTCTGGACCTACTTTTCTGTTGCCAGCTATTAATAGATATTATTCGTCTTATCTAAAAGTACAAAATTGTCAGATGTTTTAAAAGTCATTTGTATGGTGTGTGTACTGCTGACAAGATCAGTA
Source organism: Mobula birostris (assembly GCF_030028105.1). Lineage (NCBI taxonomy): Eukaryota > Metazoa > Chordata > Chondrichthyes > Myliobatiformes > Myliobatidae > Mobula > Mobula birostris. The sequence goes on along the minus strand of NC_092371.1, from coordinate 53,390,155 downwards.
TTTATTTCTCAATTTTAATTATTCAAGTCACTTTCTTCAACCATTGCAATCCTCTGGTTCAGCACTGTTAGATACCACTTTGTATTTTATTTGCTGTTTCTCACTCCTAATTCCCTAAAATGAGGCAGTGGTGGACTCTTCGACCTGCACCTGGTCCATAGCCTTCAATACCCTTCCCATCCGTATATTTATGTGAACTTCTCTTAAATGTTGCAATTGAAACTGCTCAGTCTACACTCTCCCCATCCTGATTAGACAATAAGATGTAGGAGCAGTAGGCCATTCAGCCCACTGAGTCTGCTCTGCTATTCAATCTTGGGCTGATCCAATTTTCCCAGTCATCCCCACTCCCCTGCCAATAGTGCCGGATTAGTGAAGGTCGACCTGTAATTCAGTCAGCTACATTGATTGGTTTGGACTCACATATATAGAGATAAAGGGCATATCTTCCCTGAAAGACAAAACCAAATGAACTTTAGCACAATCTTACTGCTTTCTATGATTTCTAGTATCAACATTTTGAATTACAGGAACATCTAATCACTTAATTTAAATTCCTCTGTCACTATGGTGTCATATGAACTTATTCTTGGATCAAGTGTTCAACCCACTAAATGTAAGTCCAGTAACTTAGTCAGTCTGGGAAAAAAACAACTAGTTTGTGAAGTTGCTTCAAAGAGTAAAGAAGGCATAACAGAGATATAGGCCATTCAGCCCACTCTGTCCATACTGAGCATTGTACTTCTGCACACTAATCCCATTTTCTCATCTTCCACATCTGTTTGATAACACTAGTTCAAGTTTATTGTCATTCAACCATACACATGTATACAGCTAAATGAAATATTGTTCCTCTGCAGCCAAGGTGAAAAACACAGCACATATAGTCATACACGGCATATATAGTTGTGATCCAGCACATACAGTCAAAGAATAGTATTAGTACAGTCCCAGAGTGGCATGACCTGAAGATTGGCATAAAGTGCAAGGTTCAGTTAATGTAAAAGAGTATAATTATAACAAACAAGCAGTAGTATAATTGTGAAATAGCAGCAATGAAAGATTGAAAAATGACCAGTGCAGGATGAGTGTGTGTGAGTGAATTGGGGAGTGGGGTGTGGGGACACTCAGACAGGGTATACATGTGAGCTTGATCCAGCTTGAGTATACATGTGTGCTGGGTTGCAGAAATGTATAAAGAAGTCTAACATCCTGAGGGAAGCAGCTATTCCCATCCAGACAGTTCTGGCTTTTATGTTACGGTACCTTTTGCCTGATGGCAGGAGGTCAAAGAGACAGGGCCTTGGGATCAACACACACAAAATGCTGGAGGAGCTCAGCAGGCCAGGCTGCATTTATGGAAAAGGGATGATATTTTGGGCCGAGACCCTTCAATAGGACTGATGAAGTGTAGACAGGACATGGAGGTTGTTGTTTTTTGACATAGCTGTATAGGGGCAGTGAGTTAGAAAATGCCTGTCCTATGATAACTGCATCATTTTTTAAAATCTCTGGCTAAATGAACACAGCAAAAAATTGCTCATTTTTTCCTACCCCACCATCTTCATTGTCCAAGTGGTGGGTGAGGGGAGTGAGAGGGAAGGAAGCAGATTTGGGATAGTTGGTGGGAGAGACAATGGACATGGAGCACCATCTATTTTTCCAAGGGGAGAGGTCAGGATTCAGACAGGGTCAGTGACAGATACAGAAGCTTGCAAAAGAGGAGATCTTGGACAGGAATATAAAAGGATGAGGAGTATATGATTCTGAAGCTCTACTTTAAACAGGCTTCCACTTGGACAGTTATTATATTTACCTTTGCATTCACATGAAATGTTAACTCTGTTTTTCATTGTCTGACTCCAGAGTGTTTCCAACAGTTCCTGCTTATGATCCTAACCACTGCTTGTGGTCAGTTTGCCATAATTAAACTCAAACATCTTAAACTCACCCTATCTACTTTGTCATGTGCCACTCAACAGCCTCAATAACTTCATTATCTTTGATAGCTCTGATTCCTTACCATTCCATCTCTGTTGTCATTCCCAGTCTTAAAGAATGCAGAATGCACAGACTTGAGTAAGTCAAAAAAAATACAGTTTATTCGAGGGTCTTCCTATTTTCCTTCTGGAACTTCATTGCTGCTGCTATTTGCATGACATGCAGTACTCCATAAAGGAATGACAGCTTCATGACCATTTATGATTTATATTCTATATACTAAATCCTTTTAAAAGCAAAATTACCCCACTCATCTTCTTAGAAGTTTCCCCATCTCACCTTAAAGCTATATCTTCTAATATTTGACATCGCTACTATTTTAAAAAAAATGCATATAGCAGTGTTCCACAGACAGTAAATAAAAGATGATCAAATTTACTTGTGTTGGCATGAATAAACAAAAATAGGTATTTTTATTGTTGTTCATCTGATCTTGGTGTACCTCGTGTTGGATTAATGCCCTATGGCAGCGGTCCCCAACCACCGGGCCGCAAAGCGTGCGCTACCGGGCCGCAAGGAAGTTATATGATTTGGCGATATAAGTCAGCTGCACCTTCCCTCATTCTCTGTCACACCCACTGTTGAGCCATTACGCACGCGAGGTCATTACCCGCGCATCATCCATGTCAGCGCGGGAAGGAGATCAACTCCTCGAGCTTGCAAATGACGATGGGCTGGGAAGTATGTTTTACATAACATCTCTGCCGGCATTCTGGATCAAAGTCAAAGCTAAAAATCCTGAGATAGCCACGAAAGAACTGAAAACGTTGCTTCCATTTCCAACATATCTCTGCGATGAATGCAACGAAAACTAAACTGCGGAACAGACTGGACATAAGGAACCCCGTTCGACTATCACTGTCTCCCATCACCCTTCGATAGGACCGTGTTGTTGCAAGAAAACAAGCCCAGGGCTCCCACTGATTCAGCGATATTGGTGAATTGCAATGATTTTATATGTTCATACGGGAAAAACATGTGCTGCGTGTTTAATATCCAAACGTTACTTAAAATGTTATGATGCTATTGACTTATATAACCATATAACAATTACAGCACAGAAACAGGCCATCTCTCCCCTTCTAGTCCGTGCCGAACGCTACTCTCACCTAGTCCCACCGACCTGCACTCAGCCCATAACCCTCCATTTCTTTCCTGTCTATATACCTATCTAATTTTTCTTTGAATTATAATATCGAACCTGCCTCTACCACTTCTACTGGAAGTTCGTTCAATACTTACTTCAAGCTCCCCTGTCCTCCCCTGATAATTGACTTATTACTATATTCATGCGAGGAAAATATGCGCTGTGTTTAATATTAAATTCGTTAGATAAACCCTTTTAGAAAGGAAATTGAGTGTGTTAGCCACTTATCACTGATATTTCTGTCATGCTTAACAGCTCCCCTCCCCGAACAGAATCGCCAAAAACGATTTGTAGAAAAAAATCATACACGCATGCCAAATCACACATGCGCACTGGTGACCGCGCAAGGCTTCATGGTCATTGTAGTCTTTCTCGGGGTAAAAACCAGCGTATTTGACTGCTACTCTTGTCCGTTGGCAACCCTACCGTCACCCCTCCCCCTCCCCCCCCCCCCCCCCCCGCCGCCCCCGGTCGGCCAGTCGGCAAGAGTATTGTCAATATGAAACCGGTCTGCAGTGCGAAAAAGGTTGGGGACCCCTGCCCTATGGAACAGAACGATATATTCACTGCATCGAACTGTTAAACTAGATTATAAACTCAAATGTACTTGAATCTATCTTGAGGCATTTAGCAAAGTCAAAGTAAATTTATAATCAAAGTTCATGTATGTTACCATATACTACCCCGAGATTCATTTTCTTGCCGGCATTAACAGGAAAATAAAGAGTTACAAAATAATTTACGAAAAACTATACATAAGGACTGACAATGTGCAAAAGAAGACTTTTGCAAATAAAAAAGTATTATTGAGAATATGCGTTGTGGAGCCCTTGGGGGTTGTGCAATTATTTCAGAGTTATGGATAGAGTTGCCCGCACCAGTACAGGAACCAGATGACTGGCGGATAATAACTGAGTAGTGACATTCATTATTAATTAATTAATAATTAGTGTCACTATTTAACCTGGAAAATATTTGAATACAAGTCTCTTTTTATTTGTTTGCTTTCTGAAAGAGAGTTCTTAATGTAAAACTTAATGCTATTGAAGTGCCTGGAGGAGTTAACTTTAGTGGAAATGTGAACACTGTGTCTTGAAGTAGGGGTATATTTGGCAGTTATCCAAGGCTTATAATGGAGATTGGGATATCAGTGGCAATGGTTGAATCATAGACAAATATGTTCAATTTTCAAGTGTGTACACTGTTAGGATTAACATCTCTTCATCAGAACAGATACATAATGTCCCTTGTATTGAAAATGCTCTTCACTAGCTAATTTTAGCACTGATTAGTAGCTCCAAATGAAGTGACTGATACTTTACACTTCATACTTTATTTTCGCCAAACAATTGATACTAGACCGTACAATCATCAGTGATATTTGATTCTGCACTTCATGCTCCCTGGAGTACAAATTGATAGTAAATATTAAAAATTAAACACTTAAGTTATAAATCATAAATGGGAAATAGAAAATGGAAAGTAAGGTAGTGTAAAAAAACCAAGAGGCAGGTCCGGATATTTGGAAGGTGTAAAGTGAGTCTAAGGATGGAAGATTGGTTTGTGTGATGTGCTGAGCTGTGTTCACGATCTTCTGTGGCTTCTTCCGGTCCTGGATAGGACAACTTCCATACCAGGTTGTGATGCACCCCTGAAGAATGCTTTCTACGATGCATCTATAAAAATTAGTGAGGGTTTTAGGGGACAGGCCAAATTTCTTTAGCTTTCTCAGGAAGTAAAAGTGCTGGCGGGCCTTCTTGGCAGTGGACTCTGCTTGGTTGGACCAAGTCAGGTCATTTGTGATATTGACCCCGAGAAAGCTTTTGACCTGTTCCACTTGTGTACCACCGACGCAAATGGGGTTGTGTGGTCCGCTATTCCTTCTGAAGTCAACAACCAATGCCTTCGCCTTGGTGACGTTGAGGGATAGGTTATTGTCTTTGCACCATGCCACCAGGTTCTTAATTTCCTCTCTGTACTCAAACTATCAGTGTTGTCTTAAATTGCACAGCCAGTAACCCATTTGCGCCCAATCCAACTTAAACTCAAATGATAGAACATAGCTGACCCCAAAATTGTCCATTTCTTATTCAGTAGGTTGACACAAGCTAGAAGCTATTTCGTGTTGAACTGGTTAAGGTAACTGCAAACCCTAAGCAATTATGTCAATGTTATCAGTGGAATAAATTACTATTTTATAATTATTTTATTGGTCATTAATCTGATGTTTACAGTTGTATTGTTTTATTATTTTCACATGTACTGAGATACAGTGAAAAGCTTGTCTTGCGTACTGTTTATGCAAATCACAACACATTGAGTTAGAATGAGGTAAAACTATAACATTGCAGAATAAAGTGTGAAAGTGACGGATTGAGTATGGCACAGGATCACGGCAAAGTAGATCATGAGGCCAAGAATCCATCTTGTTATATTATAGGTCAGTTCAAGAGCCTGATCACAGTAAGACAGAAGCTCACTCTCATCCTCATCCTTGTGAGAGAAGCTCACATTTCATTCTCATTTGTGTGGAATTTCTTTCCACAGATGGTGGTGAATCTGTGGAATTCATTGGCATAGATGGCTGTGGAGGGCAGGTCATCGGGGATATTTAAAGTCAATGTTGATAGGTTCTTAATTAGTAATGGTATCAAAGGTTATGGGAAGAAGAGGGATGGAGTTGAAAGGGATAATAAATCAGCCATGTTGGAATGCTGGAGCAGACTCAATGGACCAAATTGCCTAATTCTGTTCACATGTCTTATGGTATTATAGATAAGGTAAACACATGCAGGCTTTTTTCCCCTCTGGTTGGGAGAGTTTAGAACTGGAGGTCACAGGTTAAAGGTGCAAGATGAAATACTTGAGCGGAAATTGAAGGGGAACTTCATCACTCACCAGGTGGTGCAAGTGTGGAACAAGTGCCAGTGGAATTGATGGATGCGGGTTAGGTTAATTTGCAACATTTAGAAGTACTTTGGATAGGTAACATGGATGAGAGAAGTATATTAGGCAGAAGTATGGATGCAGATCTGGTCTGGAACTAGGCAGTAAAAAGGTCAGTACAGGCTTGTTATGTCCAATGGCCAGTACTTTATGTCAATAGCACAAACAATAGAGGTCTGGGTACTGATCCACTGTAGTGAAGTGGTTAGCGCGGCACTATTACAGCTCGGGGTGTTGGAATTTGGAGTTCAATCCCAGCATCCTCTGCAAGGAGTCTCTGTCCATCCTTCCCATGGAAACAAGGATTTTCTCCCAGTCCTCTGGTTCCTCCCACAGTCCAAAGGTATACTAGGTAGGTTAGTTACTCATTGTAAATTCTCCCATGGTTAAGTTAAGGTCAAATCAGGGTTGTCAGGGGTTGCTGGGCTCTGTGGCTCGAAGGGCCGTTAGGGCCTATTCTGTGCTGTATCTTGAAGTAAATAATTTAAGCTCCCCTATCAGCATAAATTTTCTATTTCATTATTTCCTCTGTTAAGTATCATTCATCATGAATACTTACTGTTCTGACAAAAGTTCAAAGTAAATTTATTATCAAAGTATGTATATATATCACCATATACTACCCTGAGATTCATTTCTTGTAGGCATTCATAGTAGAACAGAAATACAACAGAATCAATGGAAAAACTATAAAGACTGACAAACAATTGGCGTGCAATGAAGACAAGCTGCGCAAAATAATAACAGTAAATAAATAACACTGAAAACATGAGTTGTAGAATCCTTGAAAGTGAGTACATAGGTTCTGGAATCACTCAACACTTCCTGAGGTTCTGGAATCACTCTACACTTCCTGGCCTGTTGAATGTTCCTATCATTTTTTGTTTTTATTTAAGATCTCCAGCACCTGTAGCCTTAGTTTTTTTTAAATTTTCAGATGCATTTGATATCCTCAGAAAAATGGTTTTGCCCACAAAATCTGTATTCACGTAATAACTCAATTCCCTTTACAACCACATTTATGGAAAACATCACATGTCTATTCACCTAGGGCATTTTTAAATTGTAGCTCCTCTTCATATTCAACACAGTGACCAAAATGGGTTTTATTAAAACATAACATATACTTTGGATTTGTTGTATATGAAAGACACAGATTCCCATACTGTATCTACATATAAATAGAATTTCCATGGACAATAATTTTCCTGTTTAATAAAAGTTTGAGACCATTCTAGAAAGTAGAATGTTGTATTATGCAACACATGATATCTTATTCTGTGGCATTGATGGAACTCCATGGTTTATAGGTGAGAAAATTTCATTGCTGTTAACTAAATATCATCAAGGGGTGTTTTTTGTACAGGAATATCCTTGAAATTTGAAGTTTTTTTGCTCTTTCCAGTCAAGGACAATATTTCTCTCTTTAATAAACATTGTTTTGCACATGGAAGTGAAAAGCAATATCTAGTAACTAAATTTGGCCACATTTCTTCAATGGACTCAAATCGCATCAAATTTAACAATCCACTGTGCCAATTTACAAAGACGGTGCTATTTCAAAATTTGAAGGACCAATTTTTTAAACGTACTTGTTTAGGCACAAGTCAAACAGTATTGAAACAGGTCCATCGGCCCAATTTGTCCAACCCAACCATGGCGTCTGCCAAGCTAGTTCCATTTGCCTGCATTTGGCCCAAAACACTCCAAAACTCTCTGATCCAGGTACTTCCCAAACGGCTTTGAATATTATTGTATCGTCCTCACTTTCTCTGGCAATTCATTCTGTCTATACAGTGCCTATAAAAAGCATTCGCCCCCTTGGAAGTTTTCATGTTTTATTGTTTTACAACATTGATTCACAGAGGATTTAATTTGGCTTTTTTGACAAAGATCAACAGAAAAAAAAGTCTTTCGTGTCAGTGAAAACAGATCTCTACAAAGTGATCTAAATTAATTACAAATATGAAACAATAATTGATTGCACAAGTATTCAGCACCTTCCCCCCCTTAATACATCACACCCAATCACCACTGATGCAGCCAATTGGTTTTAGAAGTCACTCAATTAGTTAAGTAGAGATCTGTTTTTGGTGACTCAAGGTGTTTCAATTGATTATAGTAAAAATACACCTGTATCTGGAAGGTCCAATTGTTGTCGAGTCAGTATCCTGGAAAAAAACTACATCATGAAGACAAAAGAATGCTCCAAGCAACTCTGCAAAAAAGTTATTGGAAAGCACAAGTCAGGAGATAGATATAAGAAAATTTCTAAGTCACAGAATATCCCTTGGAGTACAGTTAAATCAATCATCAAGAAATGAAAAGAATATGACATCAGTAAATTTGCCTAAAGCAGACCGTCCTCAAAAACTGAGTGACCATGCAAGAAGAGGACTAGTGAGGTGGCCACCAAGAGACATATGACAACTCTGGAGGAGTTACAAGCTTCAGTGGCTGACATAGGAGAAACTATGCATACAACTGTTGCCCAGATTCTCAACTAGTCACTGCTTTATGGGAGACTGGCAAAGTAAAAGCCACTGTTGAAATAAAAACTGACATGAAATCTCAGCTAGTGTTTGCCTGAAGGCATGTGGGAGATTCTGAAGCCAATTGGAAGAAGGTTCTATGGTCTGAGGAAACCAAAATTGACCTTTTTAGCCATCAGTCTAAATGCTATCAACAGGAATTCTGCAGATGCTGGAAATTCAAGCAACACACATAAAAGTTGCTGGTGAACGCAGCAGGCCAGGCAGCATCTCTAGGAAGAGGTGCAGTCGACGTAAATGCTATGTTTGGTGTAAGCCAAACACTGCACACATCTAATACATACCATCCCTACAGTGAAGCATGGTGGTGGGTGCATCATGCTGTGGGGACGCTTCACTGCAGCAGGCCCTGGAAGGCTTGTGAAGGTAGAGGGTAAAATGAATGCAGCAAAATACATGGAAATCCTGTAGGAAAACCTGATGCAGTCTGCCAGAGAACTGCAACTTGAGAGAAGATTTGTTTTCCTGCAAGACAATGACCCCAAGCATAAAGCCAAAGCTACAAATGAATGGCTTAAAAACCACAAAACTAATGTTCTGGATTGGCCAAATCAGAGTCCGAACCTCAATCCAATTGAGAATTTGTGGCTGGACTTGAAAAGGGTTGTTCACACATGATCCCCATGCAATCAGACAGAGCTTGAACAGTTTTTTAAAGAAGAATAGGGAAAAATTGCAGTTTCCAGTTGTGCAAAGCTGATAAGAGACCTATTCACAGGCTCCAGGCTGTAATTGCTGCCAAAGGTGCATCTACTAAATACTGACATGAAGGGGGTGAATACATCGTAATCAATTATTTTGTGTTTTATATTTGTAATTAATTTAGATCACTTTGTATAGATCTGTTTTCACTTTGACGTGTCTTTTTTTGTTGATCAGTGTCCAAAAAAAGCCAAATTAAATCCACTGTAATTCATTGTTGTAAAACAAAACATGAAAATTTCCAAAGAGATTAATACTTTTTATAGGTACAGGTTTCTCCCGCCATCCAAAGGTAGAGCGTTCCTATGAAATAGTTCCTAAGCCGGAATGTCGTAAAGTGAAGAAGCAATTACCATTTATTTATATGGGGAAAAATTTGTGAGCGTTCGCAGATCCAAAAAATAACCTACTAAGTCATGCCAAATGATACATAAAACCTAACAGAACAGTAATATATAGTAAAAGCAGGAATGATATGATAAATACACAGCCTATATAAAGAAGAAATACTTTTCTACAATCATTGCCGCACTGTCCACCGTAGCAAAAATCTTATGCAAGCGCTCTCGGCAGAAACACTCTCTCCAGTAACCTTTACACTATGAAGCTGCCAAATCATACCAAATAACACATAAAAATACACAGCCTATATAAAGTAGAAATAATGTATGTACAGTGTAGTATCACTTACCGGGATCAGGAAGACAGCGTCGAGCACACTGATGATGGTGTGTTAAGCTGAGTCGTCGGAGGTTGGGGTGGTGCAATGGACCCCAACCTCAGGGCCGCCGACCAATACCGATCCGTGAAGCATGCAGGGGTGCAGCGGTGGCTGGGACGCACCCAGCAGATCTTTAAGAAAAAAGCCGAAATAAACAAGCTAATTAATTAGGTGCTGCCCAGCACGTAAATGTTGGCCCAGATCAGAGGCGACGCAATCAGCAATCGCTTCTGATTTAGGCCATTTACGTGCCGGGCGGCACCTAATTAAGTAGCATGTTTATTTCGGCTTTTTTCTTAAAGATGTGCTGGGTGCGTCCCGGCTACCGCTGCACCACTGCATTCTTTGTGGCAATGTATCAGTCCGCAGCCCGGAGGTTGGGGTGGTGGGACACTGGGGTGCCTGTTTCCATCAGGGCAGGCAGGTCATTTTCTTCTATGTCTGCCTGCCTTGATGTCCAAGGTCGAGGTTCGTCGTCTGCTGTGGCTGATGTGGAAGGCTTGAAAAACGACAGTATGCTTGACTGCTTAGCCTCGCGCATTTTTCTATCATACAGTTCTTTGTAAGCACTCAAACCATCCTGCAAATATGCCCTAAACCTATGTACGTTTCAAAAATTAAAGTCGTACTTTTCTGCAATCATTGCAGCAAAAATCTTATGCAGTTGCTTCACATTCAGTTCCTGGACGACTTCACTTTCGGTCCGTTCGTTACTACATTAGGTTTCCATTGTTATCTTTTCCCCTTCCAATTGCATCAGCTCTTCATTATCAGTTCTTGGTCATGGGATGCCAAAACCTCTTCAACATCATCTTTGTCAACTTCCACAAGCCAAACTCACTTTGTCCTTATTTCGTTCACCACGATCGAAACGCTTAATTATGTCTAGTTTTACACTAAGTGTAACACCCTTACGAGCTCTTTTAGGCTTTTCCGATACCTTAGAACTCATCTTGCTAACGGATGCTCAAAATAAATCGAGATAAAGCACAGATGCTCACAGGCACGTGTTTAAGCAATGCCAGCTAGAATGCAGTTCCAGGGGAGGAGCTTGGCTGCTCGGGGCGCGTGCTGCCTTTTTTTGTAACAGTGAAAACAGCTTCTGTTAGCAAAACCAGGCAACTAATGTAGGTCTTTTGTAATAGCGAAGTGTCGTAAAGCGAACGTTCGAAAAGCGGGAGGCACCTGTACTGTATATTATTACACATTGGTAAATTGTGTACATTATTATATTTATTAGTTATTATTTGTTTTTACATATTGCTGCTGTAACAAAATAATTTCCCACTTGGGATCAATAACATACTTACTATTATTATAATACCACCCTGTGTATGAGCAAGTTAACCATCTGGTCCCTTTCAAATCTTTCCCCTCATCTTAAACTTATGTCCCTTAATTTTTGGTTCCCCTTCCTTGGGAAAAAGACTACATGCATTCACCATCACTATGCCCCTTGTTTTATACACCTTTATAAGGTCACCCCCATCAATCTCCGAGGAATGAAATCCAAGCCTGTACAACTTCTAAAATTCACGACTCAAATTCTTGCAGCAGCCTTGTAAATCTTCTCTTCACTCTAACAATTTCTCCCATAACAGGGAGACAAAGCTGTTCACTAGACTTTTAAGTGCAGTCTCACCAATGTCTTTTACAACTTGTCTACGTGCAAGAGTAGGCAGAACAAAACATTGTGGACTAGATGGGCCAAAGGGCCTGTTCTGTACTGTAGTGCTCATTAGCTCTATAAGTAATACCATATATAACTACTAGGGGGCTAATGTCTCTTAAAAATTAGTTCAATTAGCTCCATTCAAAATTAGCAATAAATTGACCGTGCATTGCAAATTCCACTCAAAATTTTTCTATGATTCCCATGAAAGTTTCTGTAAAATAACCACATACAAAGCCAGGAGCTGGAGTCCCCTCCTAACAGACGTTGCAGGTGGCTTGAAAGGAATAGTCTAAACATAGTCTTCAGACTGATGTATAGGAAGCAGACTCACGTACATCATGCACAGAAAGTGCAAATCTTACAGAGTATAGAGAGAAGGCTTACAATGGATCCCTAACATATTATTTATAGACAATAAGATATCACGTTGCATACGGTATTTCATCATTGAACCAAGAATATTTTCACATCGTAACTGCATCAGAATGCAAATGTATTAGTAAAGCATTATGATTACTGGTTAAACATGTTTTATTTATATCCAAATGGGAGATTATGAAATTCAAAAGAAGATTGTGTGAATTTTAGACCTTTTATTTATTTTTAAATTCTGAAGAATTTTGTCACCAAAATAAACATGACTTTCTTTTCCAAAAACAATAGCTCGCCAGTTAATAAAGATGTTGTTTTTGATCGTACGTCAAAATATTCTGCAACATAAAGATTTATAACAATCTGCTTCAACCCACTCACCAATCAACTTAGTACATAGAACTAAATTCATCCATCCAGATGATATTTTTAAAAATACAAAATGTACAATTTCTCAATCTCACCAGTGAATCCAAAGCATTTTGCCTCAATGAAAAAAAACCAAGGTACAAATGTTTCTTGCAATGAAGACACTCAGCATAATACCCATGTTGACAAATTCAAGAGGAAACTGGATGGTTTCATAGACAAGTGATTAAGAGACTTAAATGATGTTCATCAATGTTGTATTTGGAAAGATGGGGATTCTGACTTGATCAGTGGGAAGAACTTAAATTCTTCATACTTCTTAAGTCAGTATAGTACACAAAATCTTTTCTAACAGGAGTTAATTACAGACAAAATCTTGGATTTGTTATTTATTCTATTCAAATAAGTCCCTTCAAAGAATAATTCACCATTTATCAATATATGAACATGTGTAAACTGTAACTTTGGGATTTGTATTTCTACAAAACAGTTACTTTATACAGACAAGTTGTTTTAGATTACAAACTATCAGATGTCACTGATAATTGTGGGGCAAAAATAATGGAGGACTGAGGCTAATACTGTCTCCTGGATTTTGCGCATCTTCAGGCAATTCCCTAAAAGTTTTTGCTACGTTGAATGAGGCAACTTCATAACAAAAACATGATAACCATGTGCATGATTATACTCTCGACTGGATGCAGAAGGGATTTGGGGCTGATGGGATTTTTCATATCCCTGTATCTGAAGACTCAATATCTGGCAATTGGTGCTACAGTAAGCAAGTTACTAAAGTAGGACAACACAAAGGAGGCGGAGGAACTCAGCGAATTTGGCAGCATCTATGGAGGGAAATGTACAGTTGATATTTTGGGTTAACACCCTTTTATCATCTCTTCTAGCTCCTCTATGTATTACTCCAGATTTCCAGCATCTGCAGTATTTTGTGTGTCTACTATAGCAGGGCAACTGTTATCACATTTGATTTGTATTTTCATATCTAAAGAAATGACAATTTTTAGATCGAAGAAGGTGGCATTTAAGAGTAAAAACTGTTCAGAAAGATTTCCAATAAAACTCAAAATTAAACAAAAGATTTTGCAGATGCTGGAAATCTTGAGCAACACACGCAAAATTTTGAAGGAACTCAGCATGCCAGGCCCTATCTATGAAAGGAAATAAACAGTCAACATTTCCACCTTATTTTGACTTCTGCCCCCTTCCTTTCCAGTGCTAATGGAAGATCTCAGCCCAAAACACCAACTCCATAGATGCTGTCTGACTTGTTGAGTTCCTCCAGCATTTTGTGCGCATTGCTCAAAACTTTTCACACCTGCTCTACAGGCCCATCTGTTTACAAGACATTACCAACTATGTGATTTGCACTTTCTTACTATTATGCTGAACTGATCCAGGTGTGTGTTCCATAAAGTAAACTATTGTTATGAAACCTTGAAAACAAATGGGGTGATGAGGAGGAAAGTAAAATGTTCACATCTATTTTTGTACAGTATTTTCACCATACTTGGGCCAGCACAAGTTTCATTTTTACATCTATTATACTTTTAAAGTCCCCCTAGGAAATATTTACAGAAGATTGCACGTGGAATTTTCCTTCTAAGCTAAGAATAAAAAGTTTTGAAAAATTAAATAAGCTTTTTAAACTCTGTTTAAAATATATTAGACAGAGTCTGCATTGAGCTATCAAACTAAGTGGATACGAATAACTTGTGTGGACTTTCAAAGTATTTGCTGATATATGCAATGATAAATTAACATTAAACAAAACATGTTGACACGTTATGCACAAATGAAATGTTTAAAAGCACATTACATGAATTTCAAGTGTAAAGCACTTTTGTGTCGGGGAAATCATTAGACTATTATTTTCTACATTATATACAATCAACTCTTCTAAGTGAGTCATTCCCACAAAATATACAAAATTGAGATTAAATACCATGACTTACAAGCTTGTGAATTTTAGTTCACTACAAGGCTACTTAATGAGAATTAACAACCATGTGAACTTTTTCCTTGACAAGGGAACATTTTAATGAGGCTGACAAAAGAAAGATGAATAACCATTTCTAATAATTACATTCCTAGTATCCATACTGCATCCATAACTGGTTCCAGATAAGTTTAACAGCAGTCAGTAGGATACCATATTAATAGTAACATTTTGGATGATATTCATTAAAAATTAAGTACAAGATTAATCTCAGCTATAAGATGACTAATTAGAGAAAAAAATCAGATGTCTAGTAAAATTGTTCTGAAAATATATAAACATACAGTTAAGAAACATCAGCATATGAAACAAAAATTGCAAATAGAAACTGTACAACAGCCAAAAGTAAATACCAAGTAATTTGTAGTTTCAGTCCAACATGCCAAGTTGGTAAAGTTATAAGTTACCATAAAAATGAATTTAGGACTGGGGTGAATCTTGCAATCCGTTGAGCCTTCAGCAACCATTTGATGGTGTTCTCTGATGTACTGCGTTGGTAATGTTTTGGACTTCATCCCAGCCTTAAATGTGATTATTCTTAACCATAGAGTTTTATTCACACGTTCTGTCATTTATTAGTGAATTTATCACAGTCCTTTCTGAAACACTGTAAGCAGTTAACGCACAGGAAGACAATCCAGAATCCTGTTCATTCCCTTCATACAGCCTTTATTTGGGTTCCTCAATTGTTCCCTTACTGAGGTCTGTCATCTTAGGATACTTAACTTTCTTGTGGTCCAGTTCATTCTGTGCCCATAATAGAAGCTTTAGCAGTTTGGCTAACTTGGGTGTTGATTCACGGTTCTCATAATCCAAAACAGCCTGATTCACTTCACTCCAAACCTAAAAAAAAAAGGACTCCAGCTTTTACACTTCACCATAGCTTTTATATTTAGAAATCATGAGTGTGTTGACATAATTTGTGGATTCTCACAAAATGAGCAGACCATAGAATGACAGACTGAACCAAGAATTAAATAAATTATTTAGCTTCACACTGGTACAAGTACTAAATGAGCAATAACACAACCAAAAAATACATCCATAACTGGCTCCAGATAAGTTTAGCCACAGCCAGTAGAATACTATTTTAACAAAATAAATACACAATACCAAAGATTTATTAATAATTGTAAGAATCAAAATTATGTTTATTATCACTATGTTACATGATGTGAATTTTGTTTTGCGCCAGCAGTAGAGTGTAAAGCTGTAAAATTACTATAAATTACAAAACAAACAGTGCAAAAAGGAATGATGAGATAGAGTTCATGGACTGTTCAGAATACTAATAACAAAGAACAAAACTCTGAAATTCAAAATTACTTAAAAAAATTAGAACAAAAGCTTTAGATGGAGTAGAATTTGTTAAGTATGTTCAAGGAGGATTCCTGACAGAGTATATGGATGAGCTGACTCGAGGAGAAGAATACTGGAGCTGGTACTAGGCAATCAAAGTGGTCAAGTGTCGAACTTCTCCATGGTTGAGGGTTTTGGAGATAGAGGTCACAATTCCCTTATCATTAGCATAGCTATGGACTGGGGGGGGGGGTTACATGGGGTCTTGGTATGGAGTAGACATGTGTCCCGGGAGCTGCGCCTACCTTCACCTTTTGCCTCACTCAAATAGTAGATAATTCTTATTTTCTTAAGTGACTGAAGTGAGCTGCAACAGGCTGAACGAAATGACGAAGCCAGGTAAAGGGAAGAAACAATGGTGCAGGAGAAAATGATTCTGGCGAGGGTTCTGCGAAGCTAGTAGGCCCAGGAGGAGCTAAAGCTAATGCTGCCAGTGCCCCGGTCCCAACTACCATTGATGAAGTCCTCATGGCAGTAAACAAGCTGTACAGTTTGGTAGACAGGAGACATGTAGAGCATAATAAGTCAATCATGAACCTAACAGCGGCTCTAACCGAAGTCAGTAAGCATGTTTCTTTAATGAAGGATACCGCTGAATCATATGAGAGGCGAATCGAAGAGTTGGAACAGCAGCTTGATAGCCTAATATCCCAAAACACGCAGCTACAGGCTAAGGTGAATGACCTTGAAGCTCCGTCTTGCCGTCAAAACATTCGCCTTATCGGGGTTCAGGAGAAAGCCGAGAACAATAAGCCAATGGAATTTGTAGCCACGTTGCTTCTGAAGTTGCTGGGGGAAGAACATTTCCACCAGCCGATTGAAGTGGACCATGCCCACCGGAGCCTAGCACCAGCTAAAAATGATAGGCCAAGTGCTATTATTGCAAGGCTACACCACTACCAGGTTAAAGAGCTGGTGCTACAGTTGTCCAGATAGAGAGCGAGCTCCACTGCTATATGAGCGTCCAGTGTTCATTAACCCAGATTTAACCTCGGCTACCATGAGGAAATGTCAGGATTTTCAGCACATTAAGAGAAATGCCAAGCCAGGAAAATTAGGTGTGGATTCCGGTATCCAGCAAGGTTTGTGGTTACACTTAACAATACCACCAGTACGTTCAGCACCACAGCCGTAGCAGAGGAGTTCCTGAGCCGAGAAGTTAAAGATTGGCATTCAGACACTGTATTAACCTAAAAACGAATTAACACTGGGTTACTGGATTCGTTGTTGATTGATAGCGGCTTCATCTGGAGACTGTTTGTTATGTTCAGTGCATAAGGAACTGAAAAATAAGCTCACACTAAGATGTTGGTGAGGACTGATTGTTATTGTTTATTTTTATATTTCATAGTGTACTTGTGAAGAGGCGTTTCTCCCGTGTTTAGTGAGTAATGGGTAGTTAGCTCGCTATTTCGGGCCACGTGTTGGTTCTTGGATATAGCTTTGACTCTAGGTTAGGGGTATGGAAGTACTACTCCTGGTGTGTTTCTATTTTTGGGAGAGTTTTTTGTGTTTCTCAAGGGGTTGCTACAGCACATCTATTTGTTCGAGTTACAGTTTGTGTTATGCCACAACCATATAGCATTTTTTTTGTTAAGCAGTAGATATGACATCTAATTTGCACATGCACAGCACTAGTGAGACTAAACTTGTCAGCTGGAATGTACGGGGGATGAATAGTCCACTGAAGAGAGAGAAGGTGTATGCACATCTTCATACACTCAAAGCTGATATTTGTTTCCTCCAAGAAACGCATATTAAGAAAACAACAGCGAAAGTGCTTTGTCCCTCCTGGGCATCTCAGGTCTACCAGTCGAATTTTAGTACTAAAACTAGAAGTGTTGCAATCCTAATAAAAAAAAAACCATACCGTTTATTCACACACAAACTATCGCTGATCTGAGGGGCAGACATGTAGTAGTAAGTGGAATATTAAATTCTATACCATTGACACTAGTGAATGTGTACGGGCCCAACTTTGATGATCCAATTTTTTTTCTGTACCTCTTTAAGGCCATGCCTAATCTGTCTGACTCTAACATAATTGTAGGTGCAGACTTTAACTGCATCTTAAACTCCCTCCTAGATAGACAACGTCCCCAAGTTTGTTCATTTAAAAATAGTGTAACACTTAATAATCTCATGCAATCGTATAACATAGTGGATATTTGGAGGCTTCTTAATCCCACAAAGGATTTTTCATATTTCTCCGCAGTACATAAATCCTACTCTAGGATTGATTATTTTCTGTTAGATTCGAAATTGGTCTTGTCAGTAGTCGGTTGCACTTACCATAATATACTTATATCATACTCCTGTCTCCTTTATACTCAAATTAAACCACAAAAGAGGTGAATATAGTTGGCGTTTAAATAATGTTTTGCTAAAGGATAAGGATTTTTGCTCTTATCTTTCAGATAAGATAGATCTATATACTTAAGCACCAATGTGGGCAGTGTTGATGATTCCACTCTTTGGGAGGCCATGAAGGCGGTTACTAAAGGTTGCATAATAGCATATGAGATAGCAGAAAAAAAGATTCAAGAAAAGGTTAACTGAAGTAGATGATCAGTTGGCAAATCTAGAAGCTTCTTACAAAATAAACCAGGAAGCAGAATTACTTAATAAGATTACTGCCTTACGGTATGAGTATAATTCTGTAATGTCCAATAGTGTTTCAAATCTACTGACACAAGTCAGACAGAGGTATTTTGAGCTTGGTGAAAAGCCCCATAAGTTATTAGCTCGTCAGTTAAGACAGATGCAGGCCTCCAGGGCCATTCATCGTATAAAGGCGAAAGATGGCTTCTTATTAACAGACCCAGAAAAAATTATTAAGTGTTTTGCGGAGCTCTATGCTAATATTTACCAATCACAAGGCTGTCCTGACGTTGAAGCTATGGAAGCATTTTTTGATTTTCTGAATCTGCCCACGCTGTCAACAGATTCAGTAAATACACTTGATGCTGATATAAGCCTAGATGAGATCAAGGTAGTCATCTCGTCCCTCCCCAATAATAAGGCAGCAGGTCCGGATGGTTTTAGCATGGAATTCTTCAAAGTATTTGGTCCAAAATTGTCACCTCTGCTCTTATGAATGTTGAATCGCTCTAGAATAGCTTCCAGATTGCCACCCACTTTATGTAAAGCCAATGTTTCTCTGATTCCAAAACCAGGCCGTGATCCTGAAGTGGTTTCATCATATCGCCCCATTTTGCTGCTGCTCATTGAAACTAAAATTCTTGGGAAAGTTCTGGCCAATAGGCTAAAAGAATGCATTTGTTCTATTATTCGTCCAGATCAAACTGGTTTTACACCAGGTAGACATATGTATTTTAATTTGCATCGTCTCTTCAATATTTTACATACAAAACATGCAGAAAAGGCTGTAGTCATTTCATTAGATGCGTAACGTGCGTTTGACCAAGTGGAATTGCACTTAAGAAATTTGGATTTGGACCATCTTTCATTAAATGGATTGAGATAAGTTATTCACACCCATCTGCTTCTATTATCACTAATCAGAATACTTCCTCCGCTTTTGCAATTCATCGTGGGATTCGTCAAGGCTGCCCCCTTTCTCCATTTTTGTTTGCAGTTATCATTGATCCATTGGCTGTTAGCATCAGACAGGACCCTTTGATATCTCCCATTGATATGCATGAACATAAACATCACCTTTTGTTATACACTGACGATGTCCTTTTATACATCTCCAGCCCACAAACATCAATACCCACCCTTCTGACTCTAATTAATAATTTTGGTAGTTTCTCAGGTTTCTCTATTAATTGGGATAAGAGTGAACTAATGCCAGTCACTGCAGTCGTTAATACAGCATATTTACAGTCCATTCTCTTTAAAATAACTTATGATAATTTTCCTATCTCGGTGTGACTATTACAAAAAAACCCAGATGACCTTTTGTAAGTGAATTGGCAAAACAAAGTTGAGCAGGTTAAACGCAATATTGACTTTTGGAAAACCTTCCAATTTCTTTGGTGGGGAGGGTTACTGCAATCAAGTTGATTGTACTGCCACGATTTCTTCATCTTTTCCAGTCAATTCCATGTTTTATTCATGTCAAATTTTAAGCAATTGGATTCAATTATTATAATCATTTGGAATTATAAAGCCATTAGAATTACTAAAAAACACTTGTCAAAGCCCAAGGAAGCAGGTGGTTTTGCCCTACCAAATGTCAAAATGTATTACTGGGCTGCCCACCTATCCATTCATGCATGGTGGAAAAAAGGGCCACCCTCTACCTCAGACCCGTGCCCAGCAGGGTTAGTCATAGAGCGAATGCTTTGTAAGAAGACTTCCTTACCAGCTGTCCTTAATAGCCCCACTGCAGTTAATAAGTCACATTTTAGTAACAGCTTCGTGGTCAGCAGCACTATAAGAATTTGGAAGCAGATCCAACTGCACATTAAGGCCCCAAAAACTTATATTGACACTCCAATTTGTGACAATCATTCCCTTTTGCCAGGCCTGAATGATACTGTTTTTTCTACGTGGAAACAGAGAGGCATCTGTAGTGTAGGTGACCTGTATATTAATGGAAACTTTGCCTCATTAGCGCAGTTACAAGCAGTTTACAATATCCCTGCATCTAGTTTTTTTTAAGATATTTACAAATTCGAGATTATGTTAGGAAATATATACCTAACTTCGAGGTTTAAGACAAACATGAATCCCTGGAGGCAATAAATAAATTTGATCCTGTTACTCGTAGTGCGGTATCCTATTTTTATCAGATCCTATATAATGGAGCTCGGGTGAATACTGCAGGTTTTAAACAGGCATGGGTGGATGAATTGGGTATAGAACTAACAGAGGAGGTCTGAGGTAAGTGGTTAAAGAGTATACATGATTGCTTGGTCAACGTCAGACACAGACTTAAACAGTTTAAAACAATACATAGACTCCATTATTCCAAAGAAAAGTTGCACAGTTTCTACCCTGATGTTTCACCAGTTTGTAATAGATGTAAATCTGTGAACAGTAACTTGTCACATTCATTCTGGTCATGTTGTAAGCTTTATACATACTGGAAAAGTATTTTTCACTGTTTCTCTGAGGCTTTTGGGAAGCAGTGGGAACTAGACCCGCTCATAGCCATCCTTGGAGCAACAAGTTCCCTATCTTCAGCGAATATGTACGAAAAAATGGCTGTATTATTTGGAATGGTGATTGCTAAGAAGTTAATCCTGCAAATGTGGAAAATGGACTCTGTGGCTGAGAAATCTAGCAAATATTTTACATTTCGAGAGACTGAGACTATGTAATGAGGACAGAAGGGACATCTTTGAAAGGATATGGGGCCCTGTATTGGACTTTCTTACGGGGTGAGGACTCAGGTTTTTTGGTGCTGTGCACCTCTGCTGTGTACTTTTCCCTTTATAGTTTTCACCCTTTTGCTGCTCAATATTTAATTTGATTTTGTTATGGTTGTAGTTTTTGTGGATGTGCTGTATTTTTTTTGATTTTTGTTTGTAATAAATAAAACATTAATTAAAAAACATAGCTTTGGACAAGGATAGGAGCAGATGATAAGGGAAAGTATTTAATTAGGGAGGGTTAATTAAGATGGTATGAGGCAAGAACTTGGGAGCATAAAATGGGAACAGATGTTCTCACAAATGTGGACATAGTTCAAGGGCCATCTGCACAGAGTCTGGTTAGGTTTGTCTCAGTGAGATAGGGAAAGAATGGTAGGGTGAAGGAACCACAGTTGACTAAAGAGATAAAACACTTAGTCAAGAGGAAGCAGCAAAAATCAGATGTCACATAAGAATTTTCACATATGTAGAAAAGAGTTTAAGAAGGAACTTAGTGAAGAACAAGAGGATAACTAGATTGTGGATAGGACCATGCAAGGGTACAGTGCGAAACATGTCCCTGGAGGCACAGGAGGTTGGGGAGATCCTTAATGAATACAATGCTTCAATGTTCACCAGGAATTTTAGAGGTGTATAAAATTATAACGAGGGGCACAGATAGAGTGAGCGGCTAGCACCTTTTTCTCAAGGCAGTAATGCCAAATACTAGAGGACAAGCATTTAAGATGAGTGATGATAAGTTTCAGAGTGATGACAGAGTGGTGTGTGACTGCAACTCACTGCCAGGGCTCGTGGTAGAGGCTGATAGGGATGTTTAAGCGACTTTTAGATAGGCACATGAATGTTAGAAAATGGCAGATTATGGGTTAGGAGAGAAAAGTTAGATTGATCATAGGATAGGATTTCATATCTATATAGCTTCAACTGTGTTGTACTTTTCTATGTTCTAAAACAACTTATCAATTCACTAATACAGTGGAAAAAAAGGAAATTGAATACAATTTCTCTGCCTCTGATAACACAGCTCATAAAATTAATGAGTGATATGGCAAGGAAAAAGACCATTTAATGTAGCTACCCCATTCCAAATGTACTAGTTCTCTGAAAGAGCTATATATTGGACACACACTCTTCTTTTGCTATCAGGCCAAAACGTTTCCTTTTAGTATACAAATCCCCTCTCCATCCTAGTAATGAATTTGCTTCTATGATCCTTTCAGTCAATGTATTTCAGTTCACAATAGCTTACTGAATTAAAAAAAAACCCTCACTTTTGTAAAGTATTTAAAATCTGTATCACTTGATTGCAGGCTCTCTTGCCAGTAATAGGAGCAGGGGATGGCATACATTTAATCTTATATATCACCAATGCTTGTATCTTTTGGGGGATGGGAGTACAAATAAAGCTTGAAATCCACATTGTTATCAAATTGTGCAAATCCCAAGTTACCAACTGATGAATAATTATTGCATCAGAACAATGAAGTTAGGAACTGTGAACATCTGCAGGTGATCAGAGGTTTAAATAATTTAATCAATACAAACATATAAACAGGCAAGTCTGAGATTTGTGAATAAATAGTAACAATTTATACTAAGATATAAGAATTAACAAATATTAAACTCATTACCTGCGCAAGACAAACCCATTGGTAAGTTCACATTTATTATTTCTGAACAGGAGTGTCATTTGATTGGCTAAAGAACAACACTTCAGGAAATTGTACAAGGCTAATACAGAAACTTTAAAGAAATAGTGCAAGATGGAAAAATCATTAAGCTAACACATTATAGCTAGAAATTGGGAAACAGGACTTAAATTGTTTGGAAATGTTAACACATTGTGAAAATGTATTGGCAGTAAGAAATTATAGCAATAATATTAAGACAGTCAAAAGAGCAACAGTAATATTCAGGTCTGAATGAACAAGATTTGTTGAGACAAAAGGAAATTAAATACACTGTATTTATTTTATGTTATATATTAGGATTCAACATTACTGGCAATGTCAACATTTATTGTCCACTCTCCACTCCAAACTGACCTCTGAAATGCATAACTTGCTGGATAATTTCAGAAAACAGTTATAAGGCATCAAGGTGGACAAGGATGACAGAAAAAACATTAAATCATTTTTTGCTATAACCCAATAGGTTCATAGTTATGATTAAAGGCAAGATTCTATATTTTGTTAAGTACCTAAATTTAAATTCCCCAGTTATGGTTCAGAAATTCAATATCCAATTCTGAATCATAGTTTCCCAGGGCCTGTCATTATAGCTAGTAGACAAGAAACAAATGCGATCAGAAGTGTGAGAATCCATTAGAGGAAATGGGATTAGATAATCACAGCCTTTTAAGTGTACTGGAACTGGATACTTTTTGATTGGTCACAATAGTTAGAGCTGTAGTTCTCAACCATTTGAAAGTTCCACTTGCTGACACTCCATTAAAAAAAAATGCACACTCCAACGCTAGTAAGCACCTGGAGATGTCTCAACCTGCTTCTTTTAAAGAACTAGGGCTCTCCTAGGTCCCACTAGCAGCTTTGCAACTAGGAAAAATAGTAGGCAGAATCATTATTATTTTTTCTTTTTTTTAAATGCTTTTGTAAGAATTGCACCCAGTACTACTAAAAACTCTCAGCCCTCTCTGAATCTTCGCTTTATTCTCAATCTACCTGCAATAGATTTTTTATCAGCTAAATGAACAGTCCTTTTGCTTGTATTCCTGCCTTTCTTTTCAATCAAGGATTATCTTTTCCAGATCCAGAAGGTCAATTCACAGGTCTAGATTATGCAGAGGGACTGAATGCTAGTGAGCCCCATGAAAATGTTACTGAATCACATGGGTAGGACAGAACAAATTCCACCTCTGACAGCCAGAATGGCACCACCTTCAACTTCCCCACTCGTCTATACTCAGAATAATTTAGAACAGTTAAACATAAATGATTAAAAGTGTTAGACAATATTTCTATTATTGAAATAAAGTAAGCTATCTTGCTTTTCTCTTTTTTTTCTATCAGTGCCTTAACAACCCCCATTTAAGTAAATAGACATGCACATCCTGAGCTAGGTCTAATAACAGGCATATGCCAAGGAATTTCAACAGCTCCTGCTCAGTCACTGGACTATATGGCAGAGCTTGACCAGAAACTTTACGGCTGGCACAGAGACCGCAAAACTTGCTGGCAATTACCAATCTCAGGGTTGTATATGGTGACATATGTATTTTGATAATAAATTTAATTTGAACTTCTTGAACATATTCCAGCAATGGTATGACTATTAATGCTTCATATTGGCATGCAGATAATTATTTACTTTGTTGCATCTATACAGGACCCTGGTCAGACCCCACTTAGAGTACTGTGCTCAGTTCTGGTCGCCTCACTATAGGAAGGATGTGGAAACCATATAAAGGGTGCACAGGAGATTTACAAGGATGTTGCCTGGATTGGGGAGCATGCCTTATGAGAATAGGTTGAGTGAACTCGGCCTTTTTTCCTTGGAGCGACAGAGGGTGATAGGTGACCTGATAGAGGTGTATAAGATGATGAGAGGCATTGGTCGTGTGAATAGTCAAGAGACTTTTTCCCAGGGCTGAAATGGCTAGCACAAGAGGGCACAGTTTTAAGGTGTTTGGAAGTAGCTACAGAGGAGATGTCAGGGGTAAGATTTTACACAGAGAGTGATGAGTGCATGGAATGGGCTGCCGGCGATGGTGGTGGAGGCGGATACAATAGGGTCTTTTAAGAGACTCCTGGACAGGTACAAGGAGCTCAGAAAAATAGAGGGCTATTGGTAACCCTAGGTAATTTCTAAGGTAAGGACATGTTCAGCACTGCTTTGTGGGCTGAAGGGCCTGTATCGTGCTGTAGGTTTTCTATGTTTCTATTATTTTCTTTATTCAATGCACAGGAGTAACTTTACAGGAAAAAATTTAACCACAGAATGTAAAAAGAAAGGAAATTAATAACTTTTGTGTGCTTTGATAGTTATTTGCTCAAAGTGCCATTGGTTAAGCAAACTTTTACTCAAAACATCTAATTATCAAATATTGAAAAAGTTACCTTTTGCCTCTGCATCATATTAAGCAGATCCCCAAATGGTGATTCTTCTGGATTATCAAAAGCTAATAGGGCCAATGTACGTTCCATCTCAGTAAGACATTCCCGACTCTCCTCACCTTGCTCAGCAAGCTGAGTTTGAGCAAACTCCAGAGCTGCCTCAGTTTCACGTTGGCGAATCAGCTCAATCAAATGCTGTTGCTGCAAAATCCAGATTTACTAGCATTATCTTAATTATTATTACAATAAATACTACAACAGTTGCTTTCCACTTTCATTACTCCCTTTAAAAATATGACAGAAAGCCAATAACAAGATTTGATTCATGCAATGGGTCAGAAATAGTTTATTTATTTTAAAGCTAATAAATGATAAAAACACATTTGACAAAAATGGGGCACACAGATAAACATGCACATCCAACAATTGCTTGTGCTGAATTGCTGATCAATGAATTTCAGTAATGCCTGATATTCAGTCTTGAAACTCAAACATTTCCATAGTAGATACCAAAAGTACGTATATTCAGCAAGTCAGTAATAGAGCATTTAACACCTAATCATTCATGACCATCAATCTCCTTGGCACTGATTAGGAATTTTCTTATATATGGAGTCTCATTCTGATAATTTTTAATTAGTGACCTCCTACATTTTCCTCTCTGAATATCTGTTGTAACTTTCCATCTTTATCAGTACATGATTTGACATTGAAATAAACTATTATTATGCTTTAAACTTTAATTTCCCCAACACTTATAACTCCTTTATTCAGGAGATAACTAATTGTTTATTGAGTTCATTCAAGTCAAGTGCCATGTTTTAGCTCAGTTTGCTCTCATTTCTCATGCAATCAATGACCTTATAAGTAAAACTAATTATGAACTAAAGTCTAGACAGGTGCTTAGTTAGCAGAGAATACTGTGGAATACCCTGACTTCCTTGGCTGTGTAAGTCTAGGGAAGACACTCTCAAGTCCCGCCGAACTCATGAGTTTGAGACTGTGCATCCCACCCCAAACCCCGGTTTGTGTGGATGCTGTGTAATTTGCTACCCTGATACAAATTAGTGCCATGAAATAACGGACAGTACACTGCACACCATTAAAGGAATTATATTTATGTATCTTAAGGATTAGTAAAGAACAACAAAAAGGGTCCATTCTAATTAAAGTCAAATGAGCACAAGCTGGAGCTCATCTTGAACTTCTCTGTCACTCACGCGCTAGGCCCTCGGTCAACGTGAAAACACACACCACCTTCCGAACAAACAGGTCTCCCAACAGATCATATGCCACGAGTGGTTTCCCCCAGCATCTTCTCTCTCCATCTCCCACCGAACAAAAGCCCAAGACCAACCTTATTGTCCCTCACCAAGAAAACATCCTAATTGGATGGCACACATTCCACATCATCCCTTATCTTCAACAATAACCCAAACAAGCTGAAAGCAGAACAACTGCTCTTACAGAGCTGCTAAATAAAATACCTACAGCATAACAGTAAAGATGTGAACCAGGTCATTACAACTGCTACAGGACAATCCCAGAACTGAATCCTCTACCCACTCAAACAAAACAATAATGCAATATTTTTTGAAAGGACAGATAATTTTCTGTATGTGAATTATCAGACATTATTGCAACCTAGTGCTACATTACAATAAAAAAGGGAGCCTATATTTACCAACACTATCATTAGCTCACACAGAACTTTCCACTGCCCAAATGCCTTTCCTACTTTTTGACTAGTTACAGTATAAAAATTGCTTCTTGTTCATTCAGCAGACAAGCCAAAAAAGAAATGCCTAACTTTATTGCTGCTTTACCCTTCTTGTTAATGGGCATGTGTCAGATTCAAGATGCAAAAAGGCCTATTACTGTTCAGATTAAACTATAATCTTACCAGCCTAATCCTCATCTTTACACTTTACTCAATGAGATCAAGTAACAAACATGACTTATTTTAAAATGCATAAAATAAATTGTAGATGCATGTTTCAAACAATAGTTCAAACGCCAATTACAATTTTCACGCAAAATATGCCGAGTTTTTCACATTGCCTTTTATTTACAAAATTAGCAAGTACATTTTGTAAACTTGGATGACTTCCTTACCTGCAAGTGGAAATAGAGATAACGATTTGTGTCCAGCAGCTCAGGATGGAGACTGTTGATTAATGCAATGGCCTCTTGAATCTGTCCATTCAGTATCACCTCACGAATTTTAATACGTTCATCAAGAGTGTCCAAGTCAACACTAGGCTCTATTCCAGATTCCACTCTAAATTTTTCAGCTGCTTCCTTAAATCCTTCTAAAACAAAAGTATGCATAAACAAAAGAAAGTCGTATTAAGTTTCATATGACCTTTTGTCACAGATGTCAATATCTTTAATGGAGCATAAACAGAAGCAGCTTTTGCTCCAATTATAATTTTAAGTTATGCTACAATCATTATGATTACTTCCACATTTTATGGCATCTGTTGGTATCAAAACTATGCAGTACACATCTTGTACTAGGTACTGGTATGCAGAGGAAGTGTGCTTGTTTGAAACTCATCTAGCTCTATTTCCCGGCTGCTGTTTTTTTTTAAGGTTAAAAAAAAAAAGCATTTGCACTCCTACTTGGAACAATTCCAAAAAATATTTGTATCATGTTTTATTTTTTGCTTGAAGTATCGTTCATTTTTATGTTTAAAAAATCCCCTTCAACATAAAAATTGTAGCTGCTCCAAATTACTGCCTAATCACTATATTCAGAAAATTAATATCCTCTTTAGATGAGCTATTTTTTGATAAAGTAACAGAGCATGCTTTTTCAAAACCACATGCAAACATTAAATGTTCTTACCAGTAACTAAATAATTCATGATGAGCCGATTCATGTCAGCTCTTTGTATATGTAAATTATTGAGCTTTTCCATCCATTCATCTTTAGTAATTTCATCAGGCTTTTCTGTATAACTCATTCTGAAACACACAGGGAACATAATGAATCAATAAAGAATGTCAAATTGAAATAAATACCCAAGTGGAAAATAGAGGTGATATACTTTCATTATAGACAATATTTATTTTTGAGTTTAAAAAAAAAGTGAAATTTGAGAGTATTTATAGTTTAGTAACACTATAAGGAAAAAAAATTGTTTATATTAAGTTAGAATAGGTCATTCACAAAAAATAAAACAAAATGCAAAATATAAATTTAAGTTCAGTAAATAAATTGTCTTTGCTTTATGTTGATTTAATGAGTAAGGCTATCAAAGGTATTGAGGAGAAGGCAAGAGAAAAGCATGGGATGACAGAGCAGATACCAAGGGCCAAATGGCCTAATTCTGCTCCCATATTTTATAGTCTTATGTATGGCATAATCTGTCTGGATTGCACACAAAGCTTTTTAAGGTATCCTGGTATATGTAACAATGATAAGACCAATACAAATCAGTAGATCCAAAAGATTTACTTCATATGCTCAAGCTTTGAAAAGTTAATTTAGTGTAAAAAGTCTACAAGATAATTCCTCTTCATGCATGCACACTAATTCATACAGCCAGATTTAGGAACAGCTTCTTTCCAACTGCGATAAGGCTGCTGAATGGATCCTGACCCGGATCTGGGCTGTACCCTCCAAATAACTGGACCTGCCTCTCAGTTTTTTGCACTACTTTACTTTCCCTTTTCTATTTTCTATTTATGATTTATAATTTAAATTTTTACTATTTACTATCGATTTGTACTCCAGGAAGCGCGAAGCGCAGAATCAAATATCACTGTGATGATTGTATGCTCTAGTATCAATTGTTTGGTGACAATAAAGTAATTCCTGTAATACATGTGAAAATTATATCAAACTATATACATAGAAGTAATGTTTATTAGCGCAAATAAATTGTCTGTTCACCAAGACAAATATCAGGTAGAAAATGTCCAGCTGTTTGATACCCAGTTGTCTCCTTCAGCTGTGTTCAATCACTTACAATCCATTGACAGCACACTACTGAGGATCCTGACAGGAAGAGCTACCATACTGTGGCCTATGGTATATAGTGAAGAGAACCAAAGATGAAAATTCCATTAGAATTCACTAAGCCAATCTGTCATGGGTGCACCTTTTATAACATGAATGGTGTGCAATCCTTTTGAAGACTAAGGCCCCCATTTGCACTACAGACACACTTCATCATGTTAAGTGACACAATCAAAATTAAATAGATAACTAATATATCATGGATGGCTAAAAATTCCAGCTCAAGCCAGGACACCAGAACTGATTCAATATGGATTGCAATAAAGCAGAGTCGCAAAGTATTCCAGAAATGAAACGTACGCAATATGCCAATTTCCGCCCCCCCCCATAGCCTTTTCCAACCTGCACTTCCAGACCAGAACAACAGATTCATGGAAATAGCAACAGTTGCGTTGCAAGTTCATTTCCAATGTCACGCATCATCTTAACTTGGTAAAACTACTGCATTGTTGCTTCAAAATCAGAGCAGTCTCAACTAAGGCTACGTCCACACTAGACTGGATAAATCTGTAACCGAAGCTTTTACTCTTCATTTTGACCTTCCATCCACACTGAAACGGCGTTTTCCTCCCCCAAAAACGGAGCTTTACTAAAACACTCTCCAGAATGTTTAAATCTGAAAACGCCGGTTGGCCGTTGTAGTGTATACTGGGTAACCAGCTAATTTTTAAAAAGTTGTTATGACGTGCCGGAACAAATGGTGGCGGCAGCGCGGCATTTCATTGTTTTGTTGAACACAACCTCCAACACTACAACAACAATATCTGACAATAGATGTGTATTGGACTGTATTCCTTGGAGTTTAGAAGAATGAGGGGAGACCTCATAGAAACATTTCGAATGTTAAAAGGCATGGACAGAGTGGATGTGGCAAAGTTGTTTCCCATGATGGGGGAGTCTAGTACGAGAGGGCATCACTTAAGGATTTGAAGGGCGCCCATTCAGAACAGAATTGCGAAGAAATTTTTTTAGTCAGAGGGTGGTGAATCTATGGAATTTGTTGCCACGGGCAGCAGTGGAGGCCAAGTCATTGGGTGTATTTAAGGCAGAGATTGATAGGTATCTGAGTAGCCAGGGCATCAAAGGTTATGGTGAGAAGGCGGGGGAGTGGGACTAAATAGGAGAATGGATCAGCTCATGATAAAATGGCGGAGCAGACTCGATGGGCCAAATGGCCTACTTCTGCTCCTTTGTCTTATGGTCTTATGTAACATTCTAATGTAACATTGTATAGAAATACAAGATAATACTGATGCAGACATGCTTTATACATTTAACAAGGTGCTTTATTAATGTATTGCTCGTGCAAACATTCAATAGATGCAATTGTCACTTTTGCCCAGTAACTCATTTTATTGCACGTTAAATACAACAAAATAATACAAAGACATAGCAAAAGTAAAGGCAAACAAATGAGGTAACAGCAAATTTCACTTTTGCCCAGTAACAAGCCTTATTGCATTTAGTTCTAGCTGTCGTCCCTTTCATCGGTGAAGAGAGTATGGCTGTAGGAAATGTTTCTGGACAAGCGTGCACCAAGTCTTTCGTTTGGCAATTTCCTTTTAATTTTTTTCAAGTCTGTAATTGGACAAACGTGCACCAAGTATACAGTTTCCTCTTCGCTTGTTTTCTGTGTGTCCTGCGCATGCCCGGTAGGAGATTCGCCCAAATATTCATTTTAATGTGGATGGAGGCATTTTCAAAAATGCCTGGTGTGGACGCCTATCATTTTTACACGAAACCGGCGTTTTCAAAATTATCCAGTCTAGTGTGGACGTAGCCTAAAAGCACCACAGGGGAACCATCACAACAGGCTGCAGCAGTTCAGGGGCATTCAACAATGCCTTCACAAAATATACGAGAAGTACCTTCATTATGGTAAATTGGTTTATTATTGTCACATGTACTGAGGAACAATGAGAAACTGTTTTGCACGTCATCCATACTGATCATCTTATTACATTGCACATTTAAGTGAAACAAATAATAACAGGATGTAAAGTGTTACAAAGTGCAATGCAGGCAGACAATAAGGTACGAGGGATCAAGAGACATTCTAGGGGACTGTTCAATAGTCTTATACAAGCAGGACAGAAGCTGTCACTGTGCTTGGTGATACATGAGATTCTTTTAACTTAGAGAAAGTTTATTTCTAACTCTTTATGATGTAGCGAGAAGATGCCACATCAACCAATGTTGGGCAAATTAATTGTTTGCAACAACATTAAATCTGAAGGGTCTAATCCTTTAAATTCACTCATCCATAACTTTTTTTTTGATAGGAATGAAAAAATATACGAACACCTTGGATCTTTTTATAAAATGCAAGCAAATTTCAACTTTTTTCCCTACACAATGCTGTCATATTAAAGATACATAGTGCCAAGAAATGAACACATTTTAACACTAAAAAAAAGAAACACGCGTTCCAGCTCCTCGGTATACAACAGGACAGCAATACATTATAGCCTTTACCCACAGATGCTTTGTGGCAGCCTCAATTTTCTGTATGTTCCCAAGTACATAGATCTGGATCCATCAGGGACATTATCAGGAGCACTGCGCACTCTTCCACCCAGTATCCTCTGACATTTTACCATCAGATGGGAAACCCAAATACATAAAGTCTTCTCTCAGGCCATTAGGCTTCTGAACTTCCTGCCACATCACATTCCAAGTATCACCAGATAATTTGCACTGTATCCTACAATGTTTAATTTTTGCACTTTACTTTATGTGTAATTTATTTGTAGATTTAATTCTGACTTTCTTAATTTATTGTGTGTTATGTGTACTAGTGCTTTACACCCTGGTCTGGAGAAACGCCTTGTTTGGTAGTACACATGTATATAGTTAATTGACAATAAACTTGACTTGATTTAGAATGTGCCAACCTCTGATATTCAACTGTGGACAACCAAGTTTGAGCACAATGTAGGTCCTTCACTGAGTTGACAATCTTCCAAGCAATTGATGTTTGTTTCAATATATACACCCCAAGAGCAAAATGCAGATCCTGTGTTACACAGCTGGACATGATTAACCCCAAGAATAACCACTGCAGCACTTTTCTGACCTCCTCAGCAAACATGCTCGTCTCCATCAAAGCCACAGGGAGAGCAGCTTATTCAGGCTATGTATAAAGCCATTTGGAACCACCAGCCAAGCAATCTCTTGGCATGTATTTGAAATTTATGGTGCTGTGGCATTCTGCCAAATAGTTAACAGTCTACTTAATTACTGCTTATGTATATGGTTGAAAAGAATTGATCATGCCAACTAGTAAATGTAACACAATATGCGGCATGATGACGTTTACAGTCAGTACCATCTTTATTCAACACAGATTCAAAGCACCACAAAATCAGTTAAATAGGCAAATAAATAAATTTTGTATTACTGTACCAAGTTCTCACATGCGTATATTGGAATTAATTCCAATATTAAATGACAGAACTTTTAACTTACTTAAAATGCTCGCTATAATACCTGTATTACATTCAAAATCAACAAAAAGCACAATTGAAGAAAAATTTACATCAACATGTTTTCTACATTAATGTATTAATCAAAAGTACTGGTATTATTTCACCAATTTATTCTAGGTATAGTAAAAATAAACACATTAAATATCTACAATGGTTCAATTTTGTAATGTATAGGTAACCCTCATATTAAAGGGGATGGGGGAAATCACCTGTATATTTATCAAGTAGAAGGTTTAAAAATATGACACAAATTCTGAGAACAAATTTCCATTACCCAACTGCTGTAATGCAGAGATCACCTGAACAGTTATTTTAACAGAACTATTTTTTGAGAAAATTCTAGTTCAGCACAGACTACTCATGCCACTACCAATATTATTAGATCTTAAGGGAATAACAAAAAAATCCAAGTAAACTGCATCAAGACACAACTTACACAACTCTCTGCTACTGATTATTTTAAGAGTCAATATAATGCCTACCTTAATTATTTTGGATATACCTGATTTTTTCTAGCATTAATCTTCAATTCTAACCAACACCTACATAAGTAGAATTCAATCAAGTTGGTTAGTAAGAATTGATGGTTAATCTGCACAAGATGCCAGCATATCTACACCCCAGGCAAATGTGTACACTCTCAGTGTTAGATCAAGGTTATTGCTCATTGAGGGGTGCAAAAAAAGAAACCTGATATTTAAATGAAAGCATTTGAGATTCAAAGAGAGGTCAGAAACACTATTCTAGTGAAATCTCAGGGGACAGGTTTGAGATATTTAATGGATCAAACTGTGCTTCTATTGAACTGAATTGATTTGACTTTATTTCTTACATTCTTCATATACACGAGGAGTAAAACTCTTTATGTTACATCTCCATCTAAAGGTGCAACCATAGTAATTTATAATAATTTATAATAAATAGAACAGTCAATATAACATAGAAATACACTCAAATCAGTGCAAGTTAATCAGTCTGATGGCCTGGTGGAAGAAGCTGTTCCGCAGCCTGTTGATCCTGGCTATGCTGCAGTACCATTTCCCGGATAGTAGCAGCTGGAATAAGATTGTGGTTTGGGTGACTTTGGTCCCCAATAATCCTTCAGGCCCTTTTTCTACACCCGTCTCTGTAAATGTTCTGAATCATGGGAAGTTCACAACCACAGATGTGCTGGGTTGTCTGCACCACTCTGCAGAATCCTGCGACTAAGGGAGGTACAGTTCCTATACCAGGCAGTGATGCAGCCAGTCAGGATGCTCTCAATTGTGCCCCTGTAGAAAGTTCTGAGGATTTGGGGGCCCATACCAAACTTGCTCAACAGTCTGAGGGGAAAGAGGCGCTGTTGTGCCTTTTTCACCACACAGCTGGTGTATACATACTATGTGAGGTTCTCGGTGATGTGGATGCCGAGGAACTTAAAGCTGTTTACCCTCTCAACCCCAGATCCATTGATGCCAATAGAAGTTAGCCCGTCTCCATTCCTCTTGTAATCCACAACCAGCTCCTTTGACACTGACCTGCTGAACATCAACCAAACAACGCAAACGAGGAAATCTGCAGATGCTGGAATTTCAAGCAACACACATAAAAATTGCTGGTGAACGCAGCAGGCCAGGCAGCATCTCTAGGAAGAGGTACAGTCGACATTTCGGGCTGAGACCCTTCGTCAGGACTAACTGAAAGAAGGGATAGTAAGAGATTTGAAAGTGGGAGGGGGAGGGGGAGATCCAAAATGATAGGAGAAGACAGGAGGGGGAAGGGATGGAGCTAAGAGCTGGAAAGTTGAATGGCAAAAGGGATATGAGAGGATCATGGGTCAGTGGGGAGGCCTAGGGAGAAAGAAAGGGGGAGGGGGGAAGCACAGAGGATGGGCAAGGAGTATAGTGAGACAGACAGAGGGAGAAAAAGGAGAGAGAGAGAAAAAAATAAAATAACAGATGGGGTACAAAGGGGAGGTGGGACATTAATGGAAGTTAGAGAAATCAATGTTCAATCAACCAAACAACACTAGAGTGGCTGGCTGTCTGGTGTGACAAGCTATGATGATGAGCTCCTTTGTTTTTGCGACATTGAGGGAGAGGTCATTTTCTTGACACCACTGTGTCAAGAGAGATGACTTCTTATGCTTCCCTTCGTACCCCATCCATTAACATACACACATTCTTTTTTTCTCTCTCTCCTTTTTCTCCCTCTGCACCCTCTCACTATATCCTTTGCCCATCCTCTGGGCTCCCCCCTCCCCCTTTTCTTTCTCCCTAGGCCTACTGTCCCATGATCCTCTCATATCCCTTTTGCCAATCAACTGTCCAGCTCTTGGCTCCATCCCTCCCCCTCCGTCTTCTCCTATCATTTCGGATCTCCCCCTCCCCCTCTCAAATCTCTTACTAGCTCTTCTTTCAGGTAGTCCTGACGAAGGGTCTTGGCCCGAAACGTCGACTGTACCTCTTCCTAGAGATGCTGCCTGGCCTGCTGCGTTCACCATCAACTTTTATGTGTGTTGCTTGAAATTCCAGCATCTGCAGATTTCCTCGTGTCTGCATGACTTCCTCCCTGTAGGCCATTATTGTTTGAGATTAGCCTAATCAATGTACTGTCACTGGCAAATTTAATTAGCAGATTAGTGCTGTGGGTGGCGACACATTTCCAAAATACATTTCAGGCAACTATAAACTCATATTTAAACTAGGGAAAGTGTGCAGGTAATTCAGATTTTTGTTAAAAAAATTATTTTTCAAGCTGTAGGTGTTGCTAATACAACCAGATTGTACACACATTTATACTTACCTTAGATACTATGGAGCTGCTTAATAGGCTATCTCACAGCTAAAATTATTACATATAACTGGATTAATAATATAATTTTCAAATCTAAAAACACATTCATTTTGGTTGCAAGTCATCTTAGTTTTGTTCAGTCAGTTCCACCTTTTCTTTTTTAATGTAGTAATTCAAAATCTTGTGTCTTATAAAATAAAATGTGATACTTAATCAGGTGTCAAAGATCATGTACTCGAGTTCTATGTCTTATACTGTTTGTTTTTTTAGTTTCTGACTTACGAGAACTATTCAGCAATAATGTCTCAGTGGTAGCAAATTTTACAACAGAAAGCCAAGTTAAAAAATATACATGTTCATATATTTAAAACTTGATAACCAGTTTTATTGTTTTATGTAACAAAATACCTGATCTTAAAATACAGTATCTGACCATCTCTATCCTAAGCCTACTTTAAAAAAAATACCCCGCCTAGATATCAGTAAAATAAATAAATTTTCTCTTTTTAAATCTTAAAACTTTTGCCTCAAATTAGCTAACTCATAGCAACATCTGAAAGCCCAACAGTCCAAAAGGAAATAATGGAAAACAATTTTCACATTAGTAGATCGGCTAACTGATTAAAAAGTCAGGAGATGTAGTGAAACATCACCTCTTAATGAAGCTGCAAAGCAGTATTTAAATATATTGAAGTGTTCTGAAATATTAAGCGATAAAGTAAAGTCATTTCTTTCGGCTCCAATGGTTTTTAAATGAGTGTCTGGCTTTGGCTGCATCAATCTAGAACTTACGGTTTCAGAAAAGACCTAAATTCTTCAAACAAGTTTTGGCTAAATCTCTGGAAAAGACACCTTGAATGTATTCACCTCTGTCCTTTAGAGAACATGCATGGGAATCAAACATCCAGTCTTAGGGATGTCATCCTTTACTTATATTTAGCTTAACGAACCACTGGCACTCATTCAAGTATTAGTTTCCTTAAGTCTGACATGCTATTCTCTTCTACATACCCACACAAACACTGTGCAGAAGTCTTATGCACATGTAAATAAATTGTAAAGAAAAGATGCTTTCAAAAATATTGAAATGTTATGTTTCTAAATATCAAAAAAATACTATAAAGAGCAGTAAACTAAAAATGAAATTAAAATCAATATTTGGTGTGACCACCCTTTTTGCCTTTAAAACTGCATCAAGTCCCTGAGGTACAATGTTGTGCAGTTTTATCAGAAAGTTGACTGATAGGTTGCTCAAAGCATCTTGGAGAACTTGCCACAGTTCTTCTGCAGGCTTTGGCTGTCTCGCTTGCTTCTGTCTTGCCAGGTAATCCCAGACAGCCCCGATGATGTTGTGATCAGGGCTTTGTGAAGACCATACCATCTGTTGCAGAACTCCTTGTTCTTCTTTTCACAGAAGATAGCTGTTTATGACCTTAGCCGTGTATTTGGGGTCATTGTCCTGCTGCAGAATGAAGCTGAGACTGATAGACACCTCCTTGATGGTATCGCATGATGGATAAAAATCTTGGACTTCTCAGCAATGAGGATTCCATTAAATCTATTTCTGACCAGATCGTCAACTTGATTTGCAGAAATGCAAGCCCAAACCTGCAAGGAATCTTCACTGTGCTTCACTGCAGGCTGCTCATCCATGTAGCACCCTCCAGCTTTTCTACAAATAAACTGCCTCCTGAATGAGCAAAACAATTAAAACTTTGACTTGTCAGTCCAGAGCAGTTCCTGCCATCGTTCAGCACCCCAGCACTTGTGTTTTTGTGGGTAGATGAATCTCTTGGCTTTGTTTCCTCGTCAGAGGAATGGCTTTTTGGCAGCAACTCCTCCATGAAGACCACTTCTGACAAGATTTCTCCAGAACATAGAGCGGTATACTTGGGCTCTGAGAGTTCAGATCTGATAACGGTGCTGGACTTCTTTCAATTTGGAAGGGAAATCAGTTTGATGTATCTCTCATCTGTTACACTCTGCTTCTGTGGTCAACCACTGCGTTTCTGGTATTCAAACTTGCCTATTTTGTGCTTCTTCAGAAGAGCTTGAACAGCACACCTTGAAACTCCTGTCTGCTGCAAAACTTCCATTTGGGAGAGATCTTACCGATGCAGGATGACCACTTTGTGTCTTGTTGCTATGCTTACTCTTGCCATGGTGTAAAAATGGGTGATTTGAAGGTTGAACTGTCACATCTGCCACACCTTCACCTTTTAGCTTCAATATTTTTTGCCCAGTTTGATT
This sequence comes from Mobula birostris, assembly GCF_030028105.1. Lineage (NCBI taxonomy): Eukaryota > Metazoa > Chordata > Chondrichthyes > Myliobatiformes > Myliobatidae > Mobula > Mobula birostris. The sequence goes on along the minus strand of NC_092371.1, from coordinate 53,352,339 downwards.
CCTTCTACACCTGATTCTGTTTCAGTTAATCAGCTTAGCTCATCCAACTCTTGATGTTACTGATCTGTTACGTAACCGGCAACAATGAATATTAATCGAGACAGGCTATATAAAGACAATCAAACATTTATTAAACACGGATAAACGATAAGGGAAAAAAAAACAAAGGAAAACTTTAACCGGAAGTTAACGGATATGCAGCCGTTCACCAACTCCGCTCTTGGCTCTGGTTCTCAAAGCGTTAAATGCGAAAACAGTTCTTAAAGCGATACAGTCAGATATAGTTCTTAAAGCAATAACTTTGAAAGTCCAACAGTTTTACACATTCAATTGGGAGAGACTTCTCTGGAGAAAGATTTCTTCACAGACGCACCTTTACTGCTGGTTCTGTCCACAGGATTCCCGATGCCGAAAATAAACAGTTTAAATCAACTGACCTTAAATTCCTTGAGAGAGAGAGAGAGAGAGAGAGAGAGAGAGAGAGAGCACCTTTTTGCTGAACTCATTGAGCTTTTGCAAGAGTTATCTCGATGCAGGTTCTCTCCAACGAAGACTCAATAAGGTCGATTCTTTATTAAACTGCCAAACGATGCCGACTTCTCTCGATCCTTCACTTCGATGAATTCTTCACTCTCCCTTCAAAACTGTCGATATTGAGTGAATTGGCACTTCCAGCCACAAATTTCCAGTCCAAGTAATATGGAATCTTTCAACAGAACGTACAACCATTTTAAAAATGAAACTGCGTCACAAAAACAAACGCAACAGAAACGGAGGCACAGCATGTTCTACCTGGAAATCTACAAACTCAAAAACTAACTGTGTCACCTGGGTCGACCCTTATATAGTCACGGGGCACATGTCACCACGTGACCTCACATCGGCGGGAAACTCACATCAGGTGACCTCCAAAAGACCATTACATCATTCTCATATTAAAAAAACAGATCTCCTTGAGCATGTAACAGATCATTTGCACTTGTTTGTTATCTAGGCTATATACCTATAATCAAGTTTTTATTTGAAAAGTGGTTTATTACTTAATATGTTACTTTCTTTAAGAAAATACAAAAAATTTCTGCAACTTTTTTTTGGAAAATGCATGTTTAGAAATACATAATTTGCTCTTCTCTACTGACAAAAGACAAAAAATAAACATCTAAAACAAACTGCCCACAAGCTCCTACCACTTTACTTAGTATAATGAGAAACATATTTGCTGCTTTCAGCATCACAGGCTTCTTTTCCTGCATCTTATTTTTATATATATCTCCCAGCATTTAAGCAATTAGGTCTACGCTAGCTCCAAAAGAAACAATCCCATTAGATCCATTCTCCCTCTTTATTTCCCAATACCTTTGCAAACTTTTCTCTCTCATACAAGCCCATCAACTTACCTTTCATTCAGCATTAATTTCGATGCTACTCCTGCCTTTCTCATTAGTTTTAGTTTTGGTCAACCTTGATGTCTTTTGGCATTTAGATCAGATGCTGCTTAAAAGCATAAACTGGCTTGTTCAAATACCTTTTTGAACAGTTCCTATCGGTTGTTTGTCACATTACCCATGAGCAGATTTGCACTACGGCTATCTTAACTCAAAACAGGAATAATCTTTTTATCCAAATCCAGAATCTCAGCAACTGTTTCACTCTTCTTCCTTTTAAAGTTGCATTGAACTCAATTGCAGTGGTATCACCATTACTATTAAAACAATTTTTACCAGCAGTTAACCAATAAATTAAAAATGCTGCTGTTGGAATTTTGGGTCAGGCAACATCCATGGAGGAAAATGGACAGATGACATTTCAGGTCGGGAATATCAACTGCCCATTCCTTTCCACAGATGCTGCCTCATCCACTGAGTTCCTTCAGCATCTTGCTTCGCCTTCCAGATTCGAGCATCTGCAGCCTCTTGTGTCTCCAGGCAATTAAGTCAGACTCAAACAAATTTAGTAAGTTGGCTGCAGAAATCTATTCTGATTACAAGAATTTTATTATCTTTCTGAGCGGTACCAATCAAATTATCCTAATCCTCGTGAAAATTGAGCCTTCTCTAAAAAATGTTCTCTTTGCCAGACAAGTTTAAACTACATATTACCACTTCCAAATCACTACATCAAAGCCACTGTAACATATATATTTATCTTCCCCATTGGGGCCTTTGTCCTGATAAAATCTATTCTGTTCAATTAATTCCGTTCTTTATTGTTGGGTGTTTTCTAACAGAAACCACATTGCCTAGATTCTGCACCCTTAAAAAATATTTGCTATTCTACTAACAATTATCTCCTATGTTCACATCAATCTATATTATCTTCTTTAATATCATTAGCATCTATTTTAAATTCCATTCATAGCTTTCCCTTGACCATGAAATGAAAGAGTCCTAGTCACTATACACACAAATAATGAGTGTTTGCCAGGACTCAGGAGCCAATCTGAATCTTCTCAAGAGCCAAAAGAGGTGAGTAACGAATACCAGCGATTATCTGTGATTTAAAACCGCAAACACGAGGAAATCTGCAGATGCTGGAAATTCAAGCAACACACACAGAGTCTTGGCCCGAAACTCGACTTTGCTTTTCCTATGGATGCTGTCTGGCCTGTTACGTTCCACCAGCATTTTGTGTGAATTGTCTGTGATACCCATTTCCCAGAAAACAAAACTGAAAAGTTCTACAAGTAACCCATGCACTAACAGCAAGATCGTCATCCCCATCAAAGCAATCTGCTGACTGAACAGTACATAAATACACTCTTCATTGACCCCAGTCTTTTCCCTTTTGCTATTTCACATATTTTCTTGAATTCGTTTCACTTTGACACTATTTTTACATCCTTTGCAATAAAGCGAAACAAATAAAATTCACAGAGTACATAGGATATCGCTAACAAAGCAGCCTGGACAAAATGTTAACACGCCTATAACAGCATTATGCTCACTTATTTCTAAATACCGCTAATTTTCTCGCTTCCACCTACAATTTTTACACTCCTATATTACTCATGTACGCGAACTATAAGCATCACTAAGTTCCATAAAGTTACTGTTTAAAAAAACATCGTTTTCCCAAATTGAACAGATCAAGAACTTCAGAATACGGAAACTACAATTTTTTAACATGATACGTAAATGTTTTCACTTGATGAATGACACAGGTCTAGTGTTGTTTCAACAAACTACCACAAACAGTAGGAATCATGACCCCTAGAAAACATAAATGTATTCAAAAACAGACATTTTCTGCTTCATAAAAGCTGGTGGCTTCTTACAACGAGTTTATAAGTAACCCGCAATATGATTAAATTACCAGTTTTTTTTTTATTTGTCCAAATAATAAAAACACAAGTGAAAGGACTTGAGTATTTTTATAATGCGTTGCCGAGGCCTATTCGTTCTTGCCCTTATAAACAAATATATTACGGCAAAAAAAAACAAAATCGCGAAACACTCAAATTTTCGTAAATTTCATTCCTACACAGTGTCCTAGTTTGGTTGATATTTTCCGCCTATAACCAAGCTTTAAACTAAAAGAACATACCTCAAATGTGAAAGATTTTGTTAGTACCCAGACCTAACACCTGGAAAGCTCGCGATCTTTCCGTTCACAAAAGTTTGGTTGAACTAATTACGATTCAACCGAGCTTACCTACCATCTGATTGGTGGACTCCTGTACGTACCGACCAACCTTCTCGTCCGTTTGTGTTACGGTTGGTGAATTAGGCTGTCAATCATCCTTCCTTCCCGGCTCTCATAAATTACAGACCTCCCTCCCCTCCTACATCAGTGAGAAGGGAGGCTGGTTTGAAAGAGTGTTGTTGCACATGCGCGAGTGGCCCAGGGCCGGCCTGATTGGTTCGGCGCTATTTTCCTCTGACTCAACGGTCGGCGGTCTCATTCCCGAGGTGCGGCGCAGCGCACGCGAGATTTCTCGCCAGCCTCCACCCTCGGCGGGGAGCGCGCTCGGGCCAGTGGGTGCGCGCTTCTCGGCGCGCGCACGTGTGTGTGTGTGTGTGTGTTAGGGGAGGGGCGAGGGGAGGAAAGAGGAAGTGAAGGCGACGCCGTGCGAAAGGTGAAGTACTGACGGGCGCCTTCCTGGTGTGTTTCATGTCGTGAGCGGTTGACAAAGACCAGTTAGCCAGAAAAGAGGACATAGGAAAGGTAAAGGCGGCAGTGAATGTTCCCGTCGGCGCGCTCCTTGCGGCTGCCGCCTTGTCCTTGTACCGGTATTTAATGCGCGGTCTCGGCGAGGCATGATGGCGTTGAGTCTGATCCACTGCCGCAGACAGCGCTACAAATCTGTAGAGCTCAGTGGATTTGGAAGGGATTTAATTCCCTTAGTGTGTCCTACTTGGGTGGGGTGAATGAGGATTACCCACTTCATTTTCCAGTGTATCTCATTAATGGGCGTTGATTACGGGGAAGTAGCGGAGATAGCAGCTGTTAGATGTCATAGGCTTTTTGAATGGGAAGCCCCAGGGTTTCGATCAAACGCAGCAGCATTGCAGATTTTTTTCCCCATGCATTCGCATAACCAGGGAAAGAAAATGCAATCTGCCACTGTCCTCGGGCATGAATTAGGTTGTTGTCGGTACTTGGCAATTTCAAATTGTTCGTGATGTCATTATTCTGTTATATTGGTGAGAAAATTCAAATAATACCGATGGAACTGCGTCAGCAATCGTATGAGTCGGTACTCCTGATTTCTGCAAGGCGAACATCAGGGAGCTGAGTAATCCCTGCTGGATCCAGTTTGGGTTGGGGAGGGGGAGGCTGGGAATGAGTTGTTTTTCATCATATGCTCTTAATGATCTATGAAGCATGATAGTTTTTCTTAGCAGCTCTAATTTTCAGTTATTATTTATCGCATTAAAGGATATCGAAAAAAGATATCAATTACTGTTGGCGTTAATACAGTAGTATAAATTCCAGTTAAAATATTTTGATCTGTATTTATATTTAGGATAGGAGCATAATATGCCTTCAATGCTTTATGACGCGAGAAATTGTTTAAAACGTTATTTAAGCGTTAAGTTGCTTGTTCATGTTAGCATAAAAGATGTATGTCAATATATCAAGAAATAGTGCTGCTACAACTTGTATTAAATTTGCGCTAGATGGCAGTTATTTTAAACTTCAGTTGCGACATGTAAATGTGTTACTGAGTTGAAGCAACAGGTACTGGTTTTGTGTTATAATGCTTAAGGATTAAGCATAAATTTGCCGTTATAGAAGTAGCAAATGTCGCATCTGAATAAGTTTTGCCCCTTGTGTCTGCTTTGCCATTGAATAGGCAATGCTATCTCCCTATACTTTGAGTTCCCTAATACCCAATGATCTGTAAACTAATTTTGAATGTACTCTTTGACCAGATCTTCTAAGTCCTCTGGGGCGGAGAATTCCAAAGATTAATGGTAAACTGACTTTTCGTTTAAGACCTAAGTGGATCGTCTCTTTAAGATTGTAACCCTGGTTCTAGACTCTTCAGTCAAGCAGAATGTCCTCTCCTTGATTGTCCTGTCAAACTAAGAATTTCGTATTTCAACAGAGCAACCTCTCTTTAAATTCTAAAGGAAAGGTGTTGAATTTATTCAAAGTTTCATCCATCTGACAGTCCTACTGTCCCAGTATCCAGTCTCTTGAATCTTTATTACACCTTCTCTAGAGCCCTCCTTGGATAAAGCTAACATTGTGCACAATCCCCTTAGTTACGCCAAGGCCTAAATAATTTTAGTCAAACATCATTGCTCTTGAACTCTTAACCTCTAACTGTAAAGGGTTGACAAAAATCAATTAGCCATAAAAAATATAAAAGTGAAGCTCAATGGGTCAGGAACTGCCGACTGCAACCGCATTTCAGCTTTCAATAACTTGTCTACAAATGCACTGTGGTCCCAGTGAACACATGGTCCCCAATCTTTTGCCATTAAAAAATATATACATACCATGCCTTGAGTTTTCTCACTGGAGTGGATACCCTCGTGTTTCCACATGGTACATCATCTGCCATTTTGCCCACTCACATAGCTTGTCATTATCTCTCATGAAGCCTCACTGCATGTTCATCTATCAGTAGTTGTGTTTCTGTGTGGTTTTGAACAAGGCCAAGTTATACAGTATGGAGCTGGGCCTTTTGGCTCAAATTGACCGTGCCAACTGAGTTTGCCTACCTGAGCTTGTCTCGTTTGCCTGCATTTAGCCTATATCACTCTATCCATGTGCCTGTCCAAACGTCTCTAAAATATGTAACTGTACCTGCATCTACTAAATCTGGTAGCTAGTTTTACCCATACTCATCACTCTCAGTGTGGAAAAAGTTATCCCTCAACTTAATCTTTCCTCTCAACTTAAATCTGTGCTCTTTGGCTTTAGACTTTAGATGGGCATGAGTTCTCAGTGATGTGCAACTATATTGTTTTAATTGTTTTCAAGATTAATGTGTGACTAACATAGAATTTGTATCTATTTGTGTACACAATCCACATCAGTGATTTAGGTGAGTGAATTAAGTGTCAAAGATTTCAAAGTTTGCTGGTAGGAAAAAGAGGCAATTATAAGAAGGATACAAGAGGCTTAAAGAGGATATTAAATGACCAAAAACATGATGCATATAATATGAAAAACATGAGGTCATGTACCTTGGTAGTAGCTATTCAAAGAGAACTTGAGACCACACCTAGAGATTTAAGTCCTTGCCTTCGAAAAATGTCTTGCAATTGCTAGAGAGTAACTAGACTGGTTCCTTGAATATCAGGTTTCTAGGGTGTGAAGCAAATGCCATCAAATCTAATTGGACTACCAAGGCAACTGCATCTTGCCACTAATGTAGAAAATTTTAGTAACTTTGTTCCTCAAAGTTTGATCATCTCTATGATTGTCTTCTTTCATGACATCCAAAATTTGTCAGTTTCATCTTGACTATCACAAAGCATAATGACCTTGGAAGGCTTTACCTCTTCTGTGGAATTGAAACCAGTGTTATTGGAAGGCACATTAAAACTGAAACACACTGATAGAACTAGGGAACATCTTCCTCAGGCATCAGAATTTGTACGTTTACTTTTAAGAAATGTACATTTTGCACAAGATTTTTCACGAACAGCGGTTTTAAACAAAACATGAATCTATTATAAGGCTACTGTATTTTGGAATAGTGTCAGTAATGACATTTTTAAATTTGGCAATTTGAATTCTAGGTCTTGATGTTGCTGTTAACTGTTGCTTTATAAAGTTGATCTACATTTGCTAACTAAATCAAACATGATGCTGTGAAAAACACCTTTAATCATTTGGGTTAATTGTACCACAGTAAAATTGTAAATGATCATGATTTCAAAAATTTCTGGGAAGCTGATGTATATTGTAAGCTGCTTGCTTCAATAACCTGTGATTACTTTGCAATACAATTGAGTGAATTTTTCTTTTTGGGAGGACCAAAAAGAAGGAACTCAGGATTTTTATGTTGACAATCTTGAAAACATGGCAGGTAATTGGTAACAATTTTAAAGATGTGTTAATTGTGCAATACTTGTTCAATGGGCATTTAATGTAGTAGTTTATAGCTTAAATTTCAACTTTGTAGTTGCTCTTGTTTTTTTTTTTAAAAAGCCTGAATTTTAAAGTCTTGTTATCAAAGTGTTATTTATTAGCATTTTGGGCATATTTTTGTGTGGTGATTTACACATTAATTGTCCAGCATTAGAGCTCATATCCTTCTATGGCTAGAGTGCAGACCACTATCAGTGCAGTAGTAATGACTGGTGGCCTTTTGTGTTAAATCCCTGAATAGGGGTTTGACAGCTTAAACTTTCCTGATTATGTAATTTTTCTTCCATATAAATATTTTAGTATTTAATAGTTTTCCTTGGCATTTTATCAAATTATAAAGTTTGCTTAAATGGTTTTTGTTGGCTTTTGCTATATTTTGAAGGTGAATGAAGTCTGACCACTTTCTCCAAATAACTACCGTTTTTGTTCATTAACACAAGTTTTGTGTGATAATTGACCATCTCATCCAAGCTTTCAGTGAGGTAACCTCTGGGGAAACTGCAAAGTGGGTGGTAGGAAAGTGATATGAAAATGGGGTCATTCAGTTTGATAAGGAAAATGCCAAAATAATATTCTTTAACCAGTGAGAAATGAACAAATGCTGACATTCAGAAGATGTTACACTGCTGAGATCTAGATAATTTATACCAATACAACTGGAAATTGGGAAACCAAATTGTATTTTGGCCTTTATTACTAAGCGTTTATGATAGAAGACTTCAACTGCTGCAGACTTTGAATTCACACCTGGAATACTCTGCCATTTATGGCTTGCTATCGAAGAAAGGATATTTCTGTACTAGGTGCAGTATAGATTTACTGGATTTCTGAGGTGTGGTGAGATTATTTATGAAGAAATATTGAGCAGGATTAGTCTATTCTAGGTGAAATCAAAGTAATCTCATAGACATTTGTACGTTTGCAGTTCAACCTATATGATGTGGATGCTGAGTCTTCTAACTGGCAATTCAGAACTGGGGAAACTGGGGGTGGTGCAGTAACACAACAGGAAAAGCTGTTGCATCAGCTCTAGTTTGGTCTTGACCTCCAGTGCTGTCTTTCTGTAGTTTGTACATTGTCCACCTGTGACCCCGTAGATCATCCCAAGTGCTCCAATTTTTGTACATGCCAATGTAGGAAGGTTAGTTGTCTACTGTTAATTGTTAATTGTAAATTGCCCCTAGTGTAGATAGGTGACGATGGAATTTGTGGATTTAATAGCCACATGAGGAAAATTAGTCAATAAAAATTCATTGATTAATAGGATTGCTCTAAAAGCCAATTTAGACTTGTCGGATCAAATGATGACATCCTATGATGTAAGGGAAGATGCAGGTTTCCAAGGATAGGACTAAGTTTGTTGTTAATGACACTTTTATGCACACTTTGAAAGGAGAATAAAACCACACCTCGAATCCCTGCAACATCTGATGACACTATGATCTTTGTCATGGAAGCTGATGTCAAGAGTATCTTTCCAGAGGCTGAGCCCTCACAAGGGCTTGATGATGCACCTGGTAGGGTTCTGAAAACCCATGCAAACCAATTGGCGGGTGTGTTTAAGGACATCTTCAATCTCACTGCTGCAGTCATTTGTTCCCATCTGCATCAAAAGCATACCTGTGACCAAAAAGAGAAGAGTGAGCTGCCTCAACAGCTACTGCCCAGTGGCACTCTCATCTACTGCGATGAAGTACCTTGAGAGATTGGTCATCGTCAGAAATTGATTCTAGCTAAGCAAGGACCTGGACCTGCTGCAACTTGCTTATCACCATAATAGGTCTACAGCAGATGCAATCTCACTGGTTCTCTACTCAGCTTTGGATCATCTGGACAACAGTTATACCTACTGTTTATTGACTACAACTCAGTATACAACATAATCTTACTGTCAGTTCTAAACAACGAGCTCTAAAGCCAAGGCCTCTGCAACTGGATTCTTGACTTCCTCACTGGGAGACCAGTCTGTGCAGATCGGAAATATCTCCTCTTTGCTGACGGTCAACACTGATGCATCTCAAAAATGTGTGCTTAGCCTACTGCTGTACTCTCTATACCCAAGACTGTGTGGCTAGGCACAGCTCAAATGTCATCTATAAAATTGCTAACTACAAAACTTGTAGATAGAATTTCAGATGGCAATGAGGAGGTGTTCACGAGTGAGATAGATCAACTGATTGAGTGGTGTTGTAGCAATGACCTTGCACTCTGTCAGTAAGACCATTGAATTGATTGTGGACTTCAGGAAGGGTAAATTGAAGAAACATACCAGTCCTCATTGGGAGATCAGCAATGGAAAAAATGGGCTGTTTTGGGTTTCTGGGTGTCAACATCTGGAAGATCTATTTTGGGCCCAACCTATTGATGCAATTGTAAAGAAGGCACACAGCATCTATATTTCATTAGAACTTTGAGAAGACTTGATAAGCACCACAGACAATTTTTACAGATGTACTGTGGAGAGCATTCTGTGGTTGCATTACTGTCTGGTATAGATGGAGCATTGCACAGGAACTGAAAAATAGTGAGTGTGTTCATGAACTCATCAGAAATATGATGGAGGGGAAGGTTCTTACAAGATGGTGCCACGTACAGCAGCCATGTTGTGAGCTCCGTACCTACTTTACAGTGTACTATCAATTTCTGCAATTTCCTTCACATTTCATGTTCAAGAAGCTGATAGTCACATCAGATATGATGGACTGACTCTTCTGAACATCAGGAAGACGGCATTTACCACAATGTGCGGCCTTTTCTCCACTGGGAACCCCTGCTTATCCGATCCATGGGGGGGCTCATTTATTACACTGCCACTACCTCAGAAGCTGTGCCGGAAGTGAGGGAGAAGGGCCAGAGTCCTAATGAGGTTGAGACAATATGCTAATCGGCCCTTGCTCCCTAGCATACTCCTGGTTAATGTTCAATCCCTGAATAATACGCTGTGTGAACTGAGAACCAGAATCTCTTATCACTGTGAAACAAAGAAATGTAATGTTTTGTGCTTTGTGGAGACCTGGCTGATGGAGGAGATACTGAATCACACCATCGAGCCCCTGGGTTTTCCCTGTTCTGGGCAGACAGATCTTAAAAACCTTTCTGGGAAGAGTAAAGGAGGTGGGGTATGCTTCCTGGTCAATAATGCTTGGTGCGGACCTTCCCACCCCGGAATGTGCATGCCCTCAAATCCTTTTGTTCCCTGGATCTGGAGTACCTTGTGCTGCTGTGTAGACCTTGCTGGCTGTCTAGGGAGTTCATGGCTGTTATTATCACAGCTGTGTATATTCTGCCACAGGCTGATACTGACCTGATTCTCAAGGAACTGTACACTGTACACCCAGAGGCTGCCTCCTTCATTGCCAGAGACTCAGTCGTTGCCAGAGACAGTGTCACTGTCTAAGTCTCTGAAGTTTTATCAACACATCCAGGTGAGCACACAGTAAGATAGCATACTTGGTCACTGCTACTCTCCCTTCTGCAAAGCTTACAAAGCGCTCCTCCATTCACTGTTTGGTAAGTCGGATCACTTCTCCATCTTGCTTCTGCCGATGTACAGGCAGAAGCTGAAAAAAGAGGCAGCCGTAGTTAAAACCACCCACTGTTAGTCTAACCGATCAGTTGCCATGCTACAGGACTGCTTTGACGTCAACTGGAATGTCTTTTGTGATGAGGCTGTCTGAGTTCATGGAAGGGGTCGTTCCCTTCATCTGGAAGTGCATGGAGGATGTTGTACCCCAAGAATTGGTCGGGGTCTATCCAAACCAGAAACCCTGGATCAGCAGTTCTGTGCGTGCAGCACTTGCTGTGCAAGACAGAGCCTTACATTGCCAGTAACCAACAGGATCTCAAGAAATGCAGCTACAATCTATGCAAGGTCATCAAGGCAGCGAAACGACAATACAGGGGTTAAGGTCCAGACAATTCTCCACCAGCAACACGCGCAGCTTATGGCAAGGTCTGCACACCATCACAGACTTCAAAGCCAAGTGCAATGGTGCTGCCAACATTGCTGCCTCTCTTCTAGATGAGCTAAATTTTTTTGATGCTTGGTTTGATGTCAACACTGAGCCGCCAAAGCAACCTGCACCTTAGTCATCTGAGACTGAAGTACACAGGTGTTTACAATGCGTGGACAACTGTAAGGCTGCAGGACTGGACAGGTACATTAAAAAGGGCTCGAAGGATCATTGGGGAACTGAGTCACCCTAACCACAAACTGTTCCAGCTGCTACCATCTGGAAAATGGTACCACAGCATAAAAGCAGGACCAACAGGCTCCAGGACAGCTTCTCCCAGGCCATCAGACTGATAATTCACGCTGATACAATTGTATTTCTATACTATATTGTACATACTATTTAGTACAAATTACTATACATTGTACATTTAGACAGATGTAATGTAAAGATTTTTACTCCTCATGCCTTGTGAAGGATGTAACAAATAAAGTCAATTCAATTCAACAAGCACAAGAAAATCTGTGGCTGCTGGAAGTCCAAAGCAACACACACAAAATGCTGGGGGGAGCTCAGCAGGATAGGCAGCATCAAACTCCTAATGAAGTATAGCTGCTGGCATGCCTTCTTTGTAATTGCATCAATGTGTAGGGCCCTGGATAGGTCTGTAGATATGTTGACACCCAGGAACTTGAAGCTGCCCAACACTTTACACTGCTGACTCAATGAGGACTGGTGTGTGTTCTCTCAAGTTCCCCTTCTTGAAGTCCTCAGTCAATTCCTTGGTCTTACTGACGCAAGTGCAAGGTTGTTGCAGCACCACTCATGCAGCTGGTTTATCTCGCTCTCTACGACTCCAAAGAACCTACCAACAGTAATTGTCATTGATGAAGTTATAAATGCCTAGACAATGTATAGAAGGCTTACTAAGTGAAACTCCAAAGCTTTCTTTCTACCCTTTCCATGTGCACTGGATATCTACGAATTTAGAATTGGTAAGAAGTGACCAGTGATGAAAAGAATAACTTTTTTAGAGTAGTGCACGTACTTTTTTGTGGCTGTTTTGTCTTTGCTGCCATTATCCCTATCCAGTCAATTTCACCTTTCCACTCCCAAGTACATCACTGATAGGTACATAATTCACATTAAATATCAAGATGTTTTATGCATTTTTATCTCCATTTGAAGGTGTTTCCTTCCCCATGAGCTTACTATGTTTATAAAACTAAGTTCTTATAATTTTTATGCTGTTACACTTAAGCAATGGTGTTTCCTCCTGAAGTTTCATTATATAAAATCAATAATATCATAAAATCTATTATGTTCTGTGATGCTGAGTAATGGCCAAAAGTTTGTAGTTTAAATTTTCATACTGAAGGAAAGTATTCTAGATTTCATTTGGCACAATATTTTAAGGCTCTGAAGAAATTTAACAATTTAGTTTATAAAACCCATGAAATCCTTATTAATACAGGGTATTTAAAGGGAAACAATTTTCGGTCAACTCTTAAGTATGTATTGGAACATTTTCAGTTTTTAGTTTCTCTGCTCAAAGAGAAGTCAAACAATTACTAGTTATGGTTTAATAAGTTTTATTATTTGAAGATTAGCAAATTGAATTATAAGCTTTTCCTTGTCAGGATGCATCATACCTGCTGATTTGTATTATGACCAGTATCGATATAGTTTAAATTAATATTTAGAAAATAAACATGTCACAAGTTTGCGTGTGAAAGAGCAAATGCGTGCTTTCCCTTGCCAGGGAAAGCATGTACTTGCATCGTTTAGTTAGTTGTAATTTCAGGGAGCTAAGCTGAAGTAGTACTTTTTTTTTTTTTTTGAATCAGTGAGCAATATATATATTGAAGATTTGTTCCACTTGTTAGGTTCCTAAAGCACTCAGTCAAAGTGGAAAAGGTAATTATTTATTACTGTCAAATGCTATTCAACCCAACAATAGTTTTGAGAATCTCCCTATATTTGGGTAAATGTGACACATGAGCTGTGTATCCAAAACTTGTAGAATTTGCTATTTGGAATGTTACTGGAAATTTGGATAGAAAAGGGAATGTTAAATTCTTTGAACCAAAATAATGTTAAGGCTTTGAATTTTGAAGGGTTGGAAGGCAATACCATAGAAATGTAGAGACTCTACAGCATATTACAGGCCATTCAGCTGCCAATGTTGTGCCAACCATGTAACCTACTCTAGAAGCTGCCTAGAATTTCCTTGCCACATAGCCCTCTATTTTTTCTAAGCTCCATGTACCTATCTAAGTCTTTTAAAACCCTACTGTATCTGCCTCTACCACCTTTGGTGGCAGTGCATTTGATACACCCACCACTCTGTGTGGAAAGGTTTAACCCCTGACATCCTCCTTGTATCTACTACCAAGCATCTTAAAACTTATGCCCCCTCGTGTTACCCATTTCAGCTCTGGGGGAAAAAGCCTCTGGCTATCCACACAATCAATGCCTCTCTATCAGGTCACCTCTCATCCTCTGTTGGTCCAAGGAGAAAAGGCCAACTTCACTCAACCTATTCTCATAAGGCATGCTCTCCAATCCAGACAACATCCTTGTAAATTTCCTCTGCACTCTCTATAGTATCCACATCCTTCTGTTATGAGGTGACGGAACTGAACACAGTGCTTCCAGTGGGGTCCAACTAAGGTCTTGTATAGCTGTAACATTACCTCACGGTTCCTGAACTCAATCCCACAGTTGAAGGCCAACACACCATACCTTTTAACAACACTGTCAACCTGCGCAGCAGCTTTGTGTGTCTAAGGACATGGACCCCAAGATCCTCCACACTGCCAAAAGCCTTATGAATTATATTCTATTCTGTCTTCATATTTGACCTACCAAAATGAACCACTTCACACTTATCTGGATTGAACTCCATCTGCTACTTCTCAGCCCAGTTGTGCATCCTATCAATGTCCTGCTGTAACTTCTGACAACCCTGCAGACTATCCATAATAGCCCCACTTTGGGTTTCATCAGCAAACTTACTAACTCACCCTTCTACTTCATCCAGGTGATTTATAAAAATCACAAAGAGGAGGGGTCCCAGAATAGATCCTCACAGAATATCACTAGTCACCGTACGCCATGCAGAATACGAACCATTCACAACCACCCTTTGCCGTCTGTGGTCAAGCCAATTCTGGATCCACAAAGCAAGGTTTCCTTGGAACCCATGTCTCATTACTTTCTGAATGAGCCTTGCATGGAGAACCTTGTCAAACGCTTTGCTGAAATCCATATACACTACATCCACTGCTCTATGCTCTACCTTCACCAGAGTAAGTGAAAGGAGGATAATTCTATTCTGGTTAATTATTGCCCTTGCTGTCTCAGTCATGAGCAAAATGTTGGAAATGGTTGTTGACACCAAGTGATAATTGTGCACCAATGCTCAGTTTGGGTTCACAGAGTCCGCTTAGCTTCAGATTATGATCCAGGTTCTAGAAGTGAGATGAATGAGGTATCAAGGCAACATTTGATTAATTGTGCCAATGGACATCAAAAGGATCCTCATGGAACACCCAATTCCAGTAAATTAATATTTTAAATTGTTTATAAGCACAATTTCCAAAGGATGAGACAGCATTGTTTGCAGTTCTTGTGCAATGAGGCTCTGGGCTGTTTCACGTGACCTTGGTAACCACATATCCAGCTGCTCAAACTGTAGCACAATGCCTGAGTTTGAGGAGAAGCAACTATTGCTGCTAGACATTTAAGATCCTTAGAATTTGCAGTGGTTCCCAGATCATCCTGCAGCTTGGTGAGCAGGGTTAATATGTTTTGAGTATGCCCAAGTGATTCATGGTAACATAGGAAATTTATAAACCAAGAACTTTGTTGCTAGAAGACTCTACACAAATAACTATCAGAAATTAACATTTGGACAAGCATAGTTTAGTAAAAGAGCTATTTCACAAAAGAAAAATTGATTAACTTAAGTTCTCGATGAAAGTAGGTGAAAGATGCATGATTTTATTTTGGTATGTAAATCTTAAGACTTTGTGATCCACTTAAGTCTTGCTAGGATATTAAAACTCTGAATTTAAGAGATAGTGGTAGCATATACAAAATTGTTGAAAGGGCAGAGAACAGAAATATGGTGTTATTTTTGGACTGGAGAGGTGGATGTTGACTTCTAGATCAGACTGTGACTATTAGTCTTTTGGATATTTAAACAACTGGATAGACATTAGGAACTCAAGTTTAAAGTCAATACAAAAAGTAAATGTAATGTAGTAGACAGTGTAATAGTAGCATAGTAAACTTTTAAGAGTTTAAATTCTAATGTTGGACGATGATTGTATTTAGTACTGAAGAGTAAGAGGTGTAAATTTAACAATTTCAAATGTTTGTGGAAGCATAAATGTAAGAATTCATTTTGTAGATGAGTAGTATGGAACAAAATATCCTCTTGTATTATATTGTATGTTATGGGGGAATAACTTTCATCAATTGGGAAAACATTAACTAGTATGTAGATACTGCTAAATGCATGGAATGCAAACACATCACAATAACTTGCACATTTAGTTTGATTTGGTTATTTTGGGCTGTATTTTTGCAGAGTTTGGATATACAGTATTCTAGATACTTTGATTTGATTCTGTCATGTTCAAAGTAAAATCATTATTGAAGTATATATGTCACCATTTACAGCTGAGTTTCAACATGCTCAATACATCCATAATTGAATTAATGAAAGGCGGCACCCAACAGGGCAGACTGCCAGTGTGCAAAAGATGACAAACTGTGTAATTAAAGAAAAAAAGTAATAATAAATAAGCAATAAATATTGAACATGAGATGGGTACTTGAACATGAGTCCATAGTTTGTGGGAGCAGTTCAGAGAGGGGGTGAATGAAATTCACTGTTTCAAGAGCCTGACGTTTTGGGGGTAATAACTGTTCTTGAACCTGGTGGTGTGAGTCCTGAGGCTCCTGGACCACCTTCCTGATGGCAGCAGCAGTGAAAAGAGCTTGACCTGGGTGAGGAGGGTCTCTAATGATGGATGCTGCGTTCCTGTGACAGTGCACCAGATGTGATCAGTGGTGAGGAGGGCTTTACCTGTGATGGACTGGATCATTTCCTCTACCTTTTGTAGGATTTTCTGTTCAAGGGCGTTAGTGTTTCCATACCAGCCTGTGATGTGACCAGTCAATAGACTCTCCACCACACATATATAGAGGTTTGTCAAAGTTTTGGATGTCATACCAAATCTTTGCAAACTCGTACGGAAGTTTGCTGTGCTTTTTTCGTACCTGCACTTGCATGTTGGGCCCAGGAGAAGTCCTCTGAAATTATACCAGAGGAATTTAAAGTTGCTGCCCTCCCCCCCCCCCTTTTATTTTCCCCGAGGAGGATCTGGCTCACAGCAGTCATGCCTCCTGCAGGCAATAATCATCTCCTTTGTCTCACTGGCATTGATTGAGAGGTTGTTGTGGCACCACTCAGCCAGTTTTTGAATCTCCCTCTAGTATGCTGATTTGGCCAACGACAGTGGTGTCATCAGCAAATTTAAATATGGCATTGGAGCTGTGATTGGCCTCAGTCATAATTACAAAATAAGTAGAGCAGGGGACTAAGCACATAACCTAATAGTGCACCTGTACTGATGGAGATTGTGGCGGAGATGTTGCTAATCCGAATTGGCTGGGGTCTGAAAGTGAGAAAATCGAGGTACCAATTTCCCAAGGAGGTATTAAGGCCAATTAACTTAAGGCTATTAATCAGTTTTGAGGGGGTGGTAGTATTGAATGCCAAGCAGTAGTCGATAAAGAACATCTCGATGGATGCATCTTTGCTGTCCAGTTGTTCTGCAGTTGAATGAACAGTGAATGAAATGGCATCTATAGTGGACGTGTTGTGCAGAAAACTTAATGTAAATTACTTCTGAAGTTTACTTATTAGTGAATATGTAACAGTATATTTTTCCCCTGCTAAATTAACAATTTGGGATTAAACTTGCATAAATGAGTAGCATAATATTGTACCACTTTGGCCATCTTTAGCAAATATAAACTGCATAGACTGCTAAAGAGCTAGAGCTTTTTACATAGTTTTTATTTGTGATCTGTGCTGGATTGAATTACAAGGCAGAAGAAAGGTGAAAACAGGCCTGCTGAAATAAATGAGCTGCTTTCTTGTATATGAAAAATCAACTTAATTTATTCCACCTATGCAACTTGATGCTTAGTAACATATGGAAGATGGTTGGAAAAAAAATCTTTCTTCTTGACTTTTGTATTAAATTCCCCTGAACTCCAAATAGCAAATGAGAGCAAGCCATATTAATTGTTACTATATAACATTAACTTGTACTTGTGACTGTTATTTTTATATGTGCTATGTCTCTGTCATAATTCCAGAGCATACTTCCTCTTTCATAACACCTCATTCCACCTGCTTCCTGTGAGGGGGCAATTTTGATACAAGCTTGCAGTGCTACTCCTCCCCCCTCCCCCCCTCAGAATTTCCCTTCATTTCTGATTTCCAGTGACTGCTGTGATCTGTATCCGTCCCAACAGGATTTTTTTTCCTCCTCTCCTTTCCTCTGTTTACCACCACCAGACAGATCATCTGTCATTAAGTTTTGTCTCCATCCTATCGTAAATGCTGTTCTGATCTTGCCTTAAACCACCCCCCCCCACCCCGCTTCCCCCCCACACTGGGGAAAGATTATTAACATGAAATGTTACCCTTGTACTTTTTTGGATAATATGTGTTTCAGGTATTTTCAGCACATTCTCTTCTGGGTGTAAGATAATTCCAATCTACTTCATGTTTGATCTGTTTGCAGTTTACTACTTGGAATCCTGACCAAGTTTTAACAATTTATACAATTTGTACATTTTTGGAAGCAGCAAATTAAAGATAAATTTCCCCCCAAATTTGTTATAAAATCCTAGAAATGTTTATTACATCAGTGAAGAAGGATCCTAACACAAACTAATCCTTCAACACTGTCCAAGTTGTGCATTGTGTCCATAACATTCTTTGCCTTGGTGAGTCAAATACTTCAATTGATGGTCATCTATTTTCAGTATTTACCTCCACCTCTTCAGCTCACTCTAGACTCCAACTGTAAACGTAACTTTGCTGGGTCAAATAACGACAGCACAAAAATTGTTACTTTTCACCTGTTTATTTCTTCGAGCTCAGCCGGCGAGTGAACTTGGACCCGACATCAGGGAGAGAATCTTTCTCATCTCCCTGGCAGTTCTACAAGTTCACTGCCTGATGTCAGAATTGTCAGAAGTTATAAGGCCACCGATACAAAAGAACAATCAGTTTGATAACCATTCTGGCCAAGTCAATGGACTATTGATACAAAGAACAATCAATTTATTAGACATTCCAGCCACCTTAATTAAAGAAAAGAATATCCTACCTGGTTTGCTGGAGCCACAACTTAATTACAAAGATAAGAACAGCCATCAAATTTATGCTTTAAATAAAAAGGAATGTTCTGTCTAATTTCTGTCAGGTACTGCTTTTTGTCAAAATCGAAAGGTGTGAAAAGCCCAGAGACATCTTATGTGGATCTGGGCAAACTTTAACCCTTGCTCCAAAGAAAGCAGCTGTGAGACATTATTCAAACACATTGCAGTCACAGATGGTCAGTACTGAATCCATTGTTAACAGGAATCTTGAGAATCCCCCTTTCCCTTAAACTTTATCACAACTACCCTCTGTGAAATATTCCCCTTCAGATCCTATCTTTAACTTTGCCTTTTAGACACCCTCACTGGAGGAAGATGGCTTTTCTAATTGCCCAATCTATCTCCCTCATTCACTCATTCTCCATTAGGTCACCCTTGATTTTCTCCACTCTGTAGAAAACAACCCCAGCCTATCCAGTCTCTTTAAACTGTAATGCTTCAGTCTCCAGTGTAATTGCATCCTTCATACGGTGTACTGATCAGGACCACTCAGCAAAATGGCTTAACCAATGTTTTACATGGATATAACAATGTTCTAGATACTATATTCTGTATTATGACTAATTCACCACATGCACATTGCTCTTGATGCAATCAAAGATGCACCGTATAATGCAATGTGTTGTATTGTTTTAGTTTCTTTGGGCTAGCTTGGTGTTTACTTGCTACTGCAAATTAAAATAGACTTTTTCCAGCAAACACAAATCCTCCACTTAAATGGTACAACTTTCTAGTGATATACATGAATGCACTGAATTTTCTGAACATCTTTTAAATAAAGACTGACTTTAACCATGCACACCCCATTTTTTCCCTAAAACATTTGTAATATATTTTTGCAGAAGACTACAATTTATTATTCCATCACCATGGTGGTACATGACTGAAGCAAACAGCATTTTAGAAGTTCTTTACTATAACTTTTGATAACTACCCAAATTGTAAATAAAAGGCCATAAATTGTGGATAACTGCTAATTGATTTTGGCTTCCTAATTCTAATCCCCATTTTTTTTTGCCAGTGGCTTTGTTTTGAAAATTCAGTTTTACACTGATCAAACATAATTTGGTATTTTTGACTCCATTCTTTCCTCACTAGTTTTTGTAACAGAAAATTAAGCTATTATGAACCTCTCTCTCCCTATCAGTTTTTAATGCTAGTTTGAACATTAATGACTTGCGATTGTGTTTCATGGGTTTTTATTAGAGTAATGAGATTGGGCTTTCATCTATGCCAACATTTTTTGATTGTGTTTTTTGTTGCTGATTAAATATTTTATGAAGTGTTGAAGTAATTTTAATCTAAGTAAACAGGGATAGCTGATTGGATTGCACATTTTATTCATCCAATTTTCCAATGAAGTGACTTGGAATCTTTAGAAGTTGTAAATACTAATAACTCAATTTCCTGCAGGTTGTACAAACTATAATCTTTTTGTTTTTCTAAGCATATTGAAGCTCTGTTTCAAATTGTATATTCACTTCCTCATAGTTGAATGATAGACTAAAAAATATTCTATAAACCAGCAGGAAATGAAACTTGAGTTGTTTTTGTATCCGCTACTATGCAACTAAAATGATCAACATCAAAAAAGATTTTTTAAACCTTGTCACCCTTGGCCAAGGGTGTATCTCGGGCCATTAAAGAAGTCCATTCTCTTTATTTGGTGTCATTCCTTTTACTTTTTTTGATATATACTAATTGTAATAGTTTTTCATTTCTATGCATTACAATATACTTCAGCAAAAACAACAAATTTCAGGACATTTGCTAGTGATACTAAACCTGATTCTGACATGCCCCATTCGGATTCATTTGCCTTGCAATGAAAATCATACTTTGTTGCTTTCTACCTTTTTTACTTAATTTGTTAAACACAGGCTAGGCTTTTGTAAGACATTTATCTAGTCTACAAAGAATATAAACAGTTTATACATTGAAATTTCTTTGATACACCTTTGGAAAAGCAAAACTATTTACAAGCTGTTGAAATGTCACAAACAAATTCTATCAGTTGCCTTTCTGGTGTCAATTTAAGGGAATTAGGGGTCAGGAATTCACATCAAAAGGGTTGCTGGGCATGGGTGAGAGAGCACAGGTCAGGGTGTTTTTAGCTTTCTTAAGGGGTACAAGGTTCTTTTAAAGGATATGATGAATAAGCAGGAATAGGGTACTAGGATGGCCACAGATGGGAGGATAAAATGTAGGTTAGGGTATGTGTGTGTGGGTGTATGATTGGGTGAAGGAAGTTGGAATGCAAGTCTATTGCACACTCTGGAGCAGAAGGTAGTGGTAGTGCACCAATAAGCTGGGTGCCAACCGCCATAAAACAAGAAGGAGCCTTTCTGGTGTTCAAACATTTATGATCTGCTGAGCCAAACTATCCTGCTTGGTTTCCTCTTTTTGTATTTATGAAAATTAAATTTGTTTTCTGTACTTAAAGCATGGCAAATTGACCACATGAAAACTATTAAAATAGTTTAATTTAAACAAGCTGTGTTGCTTTGATTTGCAGATTAAGCATATAACATCAATAATTACAATAAAATAATCCAGTAAGTGCAGAGCAGCACCTACATTGCTCAAAGGAGAAAATTTTCAGAATTTAGAACCATAGAACACTACAGCACAGAAAACAGGCCATTCGGCCCTTCTAGTCTGTGCCCAAACTTTATTCTGCTAGACTCCAGACCTCTCCCATCTATGTATCTATCCAATTTATTCTTAAAACTTAAGAGTGAGCCTGCATTTACCACATCAGATGGCAGCTCGTTCCACACTCCCACCACTCTGAGTGAAGAAGTTCCCCCTAATGTTCCTGTAAACATTTCCCCATTTTACCCTAAAGCCATGTCCTCTCGTATTTATCTCTCCTAATCTAAGTGGAAAGAGCTTACTCGCATTTACTCTGTCTGCACCCGTCATAATTTTGTAAACCTCTATCAAATCCCCCTATTCTTCTACGCTCCAAGGAATAAAATCCTAACCTGTTCAATCTTTCCCTGTAACTCAACTCCTGAAGACCGGGCAACATCCTAGTAAATCTTCTCTGCACTCTTTCAATTATACTGATATCCTTCCTATAGTTAGGTGACCAGAACTGCACACAATACTCCAAATTTGGCCTCACCAATGTCTTATACAACCTCACCATAACATCCCAACTCCTATGCTCAATACTTTGATTTATGAATGCCAGGATACCAAAAGCCTCCTTTACAACCCTGTCTACCTGTGACGCCACTTTCAGGGAATTATGTATCTGAACTCCCAGATCCCTTTGTTCCTCTGCACTCCTCAGTGCCCTGCCATTTACTGTGTATGTCCTTCCAAAATGCACTTGTCTGCATTAAGTTCCATCTGCCATTTTCTGGCCCATGTTTCCAGTTGGTCCAGATCCGTCTGCAGGCTTGAAAACCTTTCAATGCCAACAATGTCCACAATGCCAATAATGTCCACAATGCCAACAATCTTGGTGTCATCAGCAAATTTGCTGATCTGATTTACCACATTATCATCTAGATCATTGATATAAACAACAAACAACAATGGTCCCAGTACAGATCCCTGACCACTAGTCACAGGCCTCCAGTCTGAGAAGCAATCATCCACTACCACTCTGTCTTCTCCCACACAGCCAATTGTGAATCCAGTTCACAACCTCTCCATGGATACCTAGTGCCTGAACTAACCTCCCATCTGGGACCTTGTCAAAAATGTGTACAAATTTTGAATATGGTAATTCCAGTCTTGTTGCTAGTCCTATATTGTTTCTACTGTTAAGTTTGTGCTTGGTGTAAGGGAATTGGAGTAATCAGATTACTTGGTACTCATTCTTTGTTTTGCAAACTGAGCTAGATTTGACCAGAGCAGAATAATTAAAAAATTGCCTTGAGCAGATGTTATAGCTTACTTTAAAAAGAATATACACTGACCTGCCTGTTCACATAGAAAATTGAAGCAATAGAACAAAGTACTGCTTGAATTGTCTGAACTTTTTCATTTTTCCAGTTGTCTTTATACGTGTCTTTTTAAATTACTAAATCTCTATTTTGCTGAATTTCCTGTGGTATTGGGCTCAACCATACAATTGCAGAACTGCTGTCCCATGCATTATCAATCTGGTTTATCCTCAGGCTGGATGTTTATTTAGCTTTCATCTGAAAAGCTTCATGATGCTCTTATTCTCGTGTAATTCTACTGGTACTCAGAGCCCAAGTGTCAGAGTGCATGATGTTTATTGTATACAGGTAGCCCCCGTTTTCCAAACGTTCGCTTTACGACACCTCGCTGTTACAAAAGACCTACATTAGTTACCTGTTTTTGTGAACAGAAGGTGTTTTCACTGTTACGAAAAAAGGCAGCGCACACTCGAACAGCCAAGCTCCTCCCCCGGAATTGCATTCTAGCCGCCATTGCTTAAACACGTGCTTTATCTCGATTTATTTTGTGCATCGGTTAGCAAGATGAGTTCTAAGCTATCGGAAAAGCCTAAAAGAGCTCATAAGGATGTTACACAGTGTAAAACTAGACATAATTAAGCGTTAAGATCGTGGTGAACAAAGTAAGGACATTGTCCGCGCGTTGAACTTGCCTGCGTCCACCATTCACACTATTTATACGCAGAGAGAAAGAATTGAAAGTTGCCAATGTTACTGTTGGTTCTGCTCGTAGCAAAGTGGTCTCTCTTAGTCGGCATCTAATAATGGATAAAATGGAAAGTCTATTGCTTGAGTGGATTGATGGGTGTACAAAGGGTGGTGTTCCGTTAAGTTTTCTTTTACTTGAGAAATCAGTCAGTCTTTTTAATAAGCTGAAACAGAAAGCACTGGACGATGGTGATGAAAGTGTTGCAAAAGTGGAATTTAAAGGTAGTCATGGGTGGTTTGATCGGCTTCTGAGGCGAGGGCAGCTTCATAGTTTAAAGTTTACCAGAAAGAGTGCTTTGGCTGATACTGAAGCTGCCGAAAAGTTCCCAGCAGAACTGAAAAAAATAATTATAGAAGGTGGTTATTTGTATAAGCATGTGTTCAACTGTGACAAAACTGCAATTTATTGGAGTCTTCCTGATTCCGGTAAGTGAAACTACACTGTACATACATTATTTCTACTTTATATAGGCTGTGTATTTATCATATCATTCCTGCTTTTACTATGTTACTGTTATTTTAAGTTTTTTATGTGTTATTTAACGTGATTTTGTAGGTTATTTTTTGGGTCTGGGAACATTCAAAAATTTTTCCCATATTAATAAATGGTAATTGCTTATTCACTTTACGACATTCCGGCTTACGAACTGTTTCATAGGAACGCTGTACCTTCGGATGGCAGGGGAAACCTGTATTTGCTTCTTGAATTTGACATTCTAGAATGAATCCCCTCACACTTGTCTGCACTAATCTCCATCTGCCCTTCTCCTGCCCAAGTTTTCAATTGATCCCTACAAGACCATAAGCATTGTCAGCAGAATTCAAGCCATTTGGCCCATCGAGTCTGCTCTACTATTCACTCATGGCTGAATCCTTTGTTTTTTTTTCTCCCCCTCCTCAGCCCCACTCCAAGGCCTTCTCCCCATAATCTTTGATGCCATGTCCAATCAAGAACTTATCAAGCTTGGCCTTAGATACACCCAACGACCTTGCCTCCACAGCTGCCTGTGGAGATAAGCTCCATAAATTCACCACCCTCTGGCTGAAGAAATTTTTCTGCATCTGTTTTAAATGGACATGCCTGTATCCTGAGGCTGTGCCCTCTTTGTCCTAGACCCTCCTACCATGGGAAAAATCCTTTCCACATGTATTCTGTCTAGGCCTTTCAACATTTGAAAGGTTTCAATCTGTTTTTTTTTCCCCTCAATTCTAAGTTCCAGCAAGAACAGACCCAGAGCTATCAAATGATCCCTGTATGATAACCCTTTCATACCCAGAATCATCCTTGTGAACTTCTTCTGAGTCCTCTCCAATGCCAGCACATCTTTTCTTGGATGAGGAGCTCAAGATGAGGCCTCATCAATGCCTTTGTAAAGCCTCTGCATCGCATCCTGCTCTTGTATTCTGGACCTCTTGAACTGAAGGCTAACATTGCATCGGCCTTCGTCACCACCAACTTAACCTACAAGTTAACCTGTAGGGTGTTCTGCACAAGGATTCTGAAGTTCCTTTGCATTTCAGATTTTTGGGATTTTTCTCCCCGTTTATAAAATAGTCGGCATATTTATTCTTACTAAGTGCATGACCATGTATTTTCCAACATTGTATATCATTTGCCTCTTTCTTGCCCATTCTCCTAATCCAAATCCTTCTGCAGCCTAGCTGTTTCTTCATCACTACCTGCCTTTCCACCAGTCTTCATATCATCTGCAAACTTCGCAATAAAGTCATCTATTCCATCATCTAAGTCATTGATATACAGCATTGAAAAGAAGTGTTCCCAATGCCACCCCCTGCGGAACACCACTGGTCACTGTCAGTCAACCAGAAAAGGATCCTTTTATTCCCACTTGCTGCCTCCTCCTAACATTCTTTTAATACCATGAGCTTGAACTTGTAAGCAGTCTCATGCATGGCACCTTGTCAAAGGCCTTCTGGAAGTCCCACTGCATCCCCTTTAATTATCCTTGTAATTTCAAAGTATTCCAGCAGGTTCGTCTGATAAGATTTCCCTTGAGAAGACGATGCTGTCTCTGTTCAATTTTGTTCTTTGTCACCAAGTACTCCATAACCTCATCCTTGACAATTGACTCCAACATCTTCCCCACCACTGAGGTTAGGCTAGCTGGTCTATAATTCTCTCTCATACCACTGTAATTTCCTTTACTCCACTGAAATACTGCTCTGTCAGACATTGGTTTCTCCCTATCAAATTCCAAGTTAAAGCTAACCATATTTGTGATCACTATCCTCTAAGGGTTCTTTTACCTTAAGCTCCCTATTAATTGCGTCCAGTTCATTACATAACATCCAATCCAGTATAGCTGATCCCCTAGTAGGCTGAATACCAGACTGCTCTTAAAAAGCCATCTTGTAGACATTCAACAAACTCACTCTCTTGAGATCCATTACCAACCTGATTTCCCCAATCAACTTCCATGTTAAAATCTCCCATGACTATCATAACATGCCCTTTTGACACCTTTTCTATTTCCTGTTGTAATTTGTGGTCCAAATCCCAGCCACTGTTGGGAAGCCTGTGTATAACTGCCATCAGGGTCCTTTTATCCTTAGTTTCTTAACTCAACCCACAAGGATTTAACATCTTCTGATCCTAAGTCACATCTTTCTACTGACTTGATGCCATTATCACCCTCTCAAAGCACTTCCTCAGTGGATGTAAGTCCTACTGGACGATAGTCTGAGCTAGGTTACCATGTTCTTAGGCACTAGTATAATTGAAGCTTGCTTGCAATGGGTGAGTACCTCAAATTCTGAATGAAAGGTTAAAGGTGTTGGTGAATACTCTAGCCAGTTGATCAGCACAGGCCTTTAGTACTCAGCCAGATACTCCATTTGGTCCTGATGCTTTCTGTGGATTCACCCTCCTAAAGAATTATCTTACATCAGCCTAGGGCAGGGTCACTGGGGGGTGTGGGAGTATGTGAAGGTTCCTCCCTGTTTTGATTGTCAATTTGAGCATAGAAGGCACTGACTTCATGTGGGAGTGAAGCTTTGTCAGCTATATCATTTGGTTTCACTTTGTAAGAGGTAATAACATTTGAGCCCTTCAGCTGGTGAGCATCTTTCAGTGATTCAAGTTTGGTAAAGAATTACTGCTTTGCCTGTGAGATGACTTTCTGGAGGTCGTACCTGGAGCTCTTGTATCTTAGTTGCCAGACCTGAATCCTATTGGTCTGGCCCTCAGCTGATTGTAGATCTCATGGTTCAGCCAGGGCTTCTGGTTGGAAGACTCTGATTTTCGTGGAGACACTCTCTACAACTGTGTTTTTAAAGTCTGGCAACCATGGTATGTATATTCATTCAGATCTTGAGTCCTTGAATACAGGCCAGTCCACTGACTTGAAGCAATCCACTAGCTATTCCTTTGTCACCTGCAACCACCACTTTGTTCTTGACTCTGAAGCCTTGCTCTTTAGCCTCTGCTGGTCTGCAAGTAGAAGACAGCCAAGTGATCAAATTTACTAAAATGCGGTCTTGGTATGGAGTGGAAAGAATTTGTTATCGTAGCATTGCAGTTGTCTAGTGTGTTGGATCCCTGGTGCTGAAGGTTATATGCTGATGATAATTGGACAGGGATTCCTTCAAACTGCATTGACTTTTGGCAGTGAGTGTGAACTGTCAACCAGAACAGATGTGGAGGCTGAATAATTGGGTATATTTAAAGCGAAGGTTTATTGCTTCCTCTATCTTGCCTGTTATTTCCTCAGTCAGTGGGTTTTGTTTACTTGGATTTTCAGAAGACCTTTGACAAGGTGCCGCACATGAGGCTGTTTAATACAATAAGAGCTGTTTGCATTGCAGCAAAGATACTAGCATGGATAGTAGATTGGCTGACTGGCAGGAGGCAGTGTTTAGCTGCTGGTGTCTAGTGATTTTTCTGCAGTGGTTGGTGTTGGGATCATTTCAATTATATGTCAATGATTTGGATGAGGAAATTGATGGCTTTATGGCCAAATTTGTGGAGGGTATGAGGATAAAAGGGGTAGGTCGTGTTGAAGCAGGGAGTCTGCTGAAGCACATGTACAGATTGGGAGAATAGGCAAAGTAGCAGATGGAATATAGTGTAGGGAAGTGTATGGTCATGCACTTTGGTAGAAGGAATAAAGGCAGAGACTATTTTCTAAATGGGGAGAAATTCAAAACCCAAGTGCAAATGGACTTGGGAGCCTCCATGCAGGATTTCCTAAAGGTTAACTTGAGTTAATGGGAATCAAGGTAAAAACCTTGCGTAAAAAGATGCGTAAGGCAAAGGAAAATAGTTGTGGTTGGAAGTCAATAATCTGAAACATTGGCATCTCTAAGCTATTGCTTTTAGCCCAGGCATCCTCAGCTGCCTTATCAATGTGTTCTTGTAATGGCACAAGTAGGATGTTTGGCAACTGTACAACGTTAAGCGCACAACTCAGAAAATGAACCAGTCCACAACAAAATGCAACAAGACTGGACAAAGCCTAGGCTCATTGGTACCAAGTAAATTCTTGTAACACAGAAAATGTAGTTATTAATTATATTTGTGACCCATTAACCTAACATTTCTTCAGAATGTGGGAGGAAACCTATGTGCTCATGGGGAGAGCATACAAACTCCCGAGAGCAGTGGAACTGAACTGGATTGCCAGTGCTCTGATAGCATTAGTGTAACTGCTACACTAGCGTGCTGCCCTATGGAGGTATGTAAACTGAGAGGTGAATGCGTGTACACACAATAATCCTTTGGATGTACTTGCGGCCAAAAAGTTCTGTTCAAAAGGTTCAAATGAACATCTAAACAAGCCTGATGCATTTTGGAAACAAATCCTGTGAACTGATGAAATTAAAATAGAACTTTTTGGCTGCAGTGAGCAAAGGTATGTTTGGAGAAAAAAGGGTGCAGAATTTCATGAAAAGAACCCTTCTCCAACTGTTAAGCACGGGGGCGTGGATCGATCATGCTTTGGGCTTGTGTTGCAGCTAGTGGCACGGGGAACATTTACTGGTAGAGGGAAGAATGAATTCAATTAAATACCAGCAAATTCTGAAAGCAAACATCACACTGCCTGTAAAAAAAAAAGCGGAAGATGAAAAGAGGATGGCCCCTACAACAGGATAATGATCCTAAAGACACCTCAAAATCCACAATGGACTACCTCAAGAGGCGCAAGCTGAAGGTTTTGCCATGGCCCTCACAATCCCCCGACCTGAACATCATCGAGAATCTGTGGATAGACCTCAAAAGAGCAGTGCATGCAAAACGGCCCAAGAATCTCACAGAACTAGAAGCCTCTTGCAAGGAAGAATGGGCAGAAATCCCCCAAACAAGAATTGAAAGACTCTTAGCTGGCTACAAAAAACACTTACAAGCTGTGATACTTGCCAAAGGGGGGTGTTACTAAGTACTGCCATGCAGGGTGTCCAGACTTTTGCTTCGGGCCCTTTTCCATTTGTTGTTATTTTTGAAACTGTAAAAGATGGAAGTAGGTTTTCTTAAAATATTAAAGAAATGTGTCATCTTTAACTTTATGCCTTTTGGAAGTCAGTTCATCTTTTATTCGTTTGGCTATTCACAGTAACAGAAATGTTGACCACGGGTGCCCAAACTTTTGCATGCCACTGTGTGTGTGTACATAATCTCTACTTGTCCATGTTTTGAATGTTGCATGCATTTAGATACAGAAGTGTTAATATTGTCTTTTAATTTTCTTCCTTCTCTCTTTCATTCCCAGGAATGAAAGGTTTAATATAGATGAGCACATGATGGTTCTGGGCCTGTACTTGGTAGAGTGCAACCTCAGTAGAATAACTTCCCCTTCCCTTTAGAATGGGTGAGGAAGAATTTCTTTAGCCAGGGATTATGAATCTGTGGAATACATTGCCATTGACTGCTGTGGAGGCCAAGTCACTGGGTGTGTTTAAAGTGGAGGTTGATAGGTTCTTGATTAGTGAGTGTCAAAGGTTATGGGGAGAAGATAGGAAAATGAGGTTAAGTGGATTATTAAATAAGCTATGATTGAATGACAGAGCAGACTTGATGGGCAGAATAGCCTAATTCTTGTGATCCTAGCTGCTGATTAAAATTTGAACTCTTCCTTCCTATCATTCTCTTTTTTTTTTGTCTTCATTCTTTGATTTACCACATCATTTCAGCTTTATTCGCTTGCTCATCCATTTAGTTTAAGATTCTTTCTCCTTCCCTAGTTTGCTGTGGCACCAGTCCCTACATGGTTCGGGTATAGTTTGCCCCACTTCCTGTAATAAAGGTACCAGTGCTGAGGTGATAAGTTTTTCCTATTTTCTGCTTGCTTTTTGGTGATAATGCTATACTTGCCTGTCACTCATTGTTTGCTACTTTGAGTGCTTAAAATTAGTACCCAATAGCTTTTCAATAGGCTGCAGTTGCAGATGATGATAGTGGGGGTTTAGTTATTGCATGTTTAAAAATATTATTAAAGCCTTTAGTTCTAATTATAGGTAAGTCTATTCTATTTTAAGTAATTCCAACTGGATTACAGTTAAATAATGAAGTGTGTACATGCTGCAGAGTTTAAATAATTACAAGGTAAAGGTTTCAAGAAAAGCAAACAGTGTTAGTCTCTTTCATTTTTAAAGGCTTGACAATTCTGAGTATCCCTTCTGATTTTTTTTTTGTTAATCTAGTGTTGTCATGTATTGGGGGTGGGGGACGGAGAGGTAGAAGAATGGTCCTTATTGCTTCCGTAGCAAGCAATGCACGATACATTTAACCATGAAGTTTCTGAGCTTTCCTGATGCTCTGTTTGTTCTGTTTTCTGGCCTTTGCCCAACTTTTAGTTCATGCCAGTTTACTAGCCCAACACTCCCCTCATTTTGTCCACTGTAATTATGATAATCTTTAATAGCTTTCAGCATTTCCCCTATCGCTGATGTTAGGCTAACTCTGTTGTTTATTTTGTCTAAGGTGGGTTACTTATGCTATCTTTCAATCTGTGAGAATTGTTACTGAATCCATTCTTCCAATACAGATGCCAACCACTGCTTTCACTATTTTCGTAGCCACATTATTCAAAACCTAAGGATGCAGGTAACTATGCAAGATAAAGCTGTCCTGGATGACCTGGAAGGTGAAAGTTGAGGGACCATAGTGGTAGTTCTATGCAGCACTTCCATCTACAGACACATTCTTCTCTTCTGCCACTGGCAAACTTTCTCCCTTAGTATTTCTTTCCCATTATACTCATTCTCACTTCAGGAAATTTCAGGCTCTTCACTTTCTCAAGGTGCTGCTTCAAATTTTCATCAAGATACTGGGGGGAAAGAAAACTGAAAACAACTGCCTAGCACTTAAAAGTAGCAACTTTTATATGGTTTGAACTTGCAATTCTGCTGTTAATTCTAAACACTACTTGTTTAGAGTTGCCTTGCTCCCTTATTGTCTGCAAGCCCTTTAATGATCTGATGCCTGTGTGTGAGCCATGATTTGCTCAATCAAGGACTACATTTGTTCCATTCATTCAAATCATTGCATGTTATAGATTTTGCCTCTGGGATTTGATTATTGAAAGCATCGCCTCCATTTCTCGGCTGCTGCTACCCTGCTGGATATTATCTCTTTGGCAGCTCAATTGGAAAATGAACCACTTAATGGCTGCCGCAAGCACTATAATAGCATACAGTATGTTTACTCTTTATTTCTGTATTATTGAATACCAGTAATGAGGATAGCGATTTGCCATGTTTTTAAGTTTTCCATCTTTTGTCAATCTGCTTTAATACAAGAGCCCTAATTAGAAGCTGTCATTAAAAGTTAAACAATGTGTTTAACAGAGTTCAGCTTGTGTTGCATCTTTGTTGCTGGATCTGGCATTTACCTTAAATTGTCTAAAGGATATTTCCGCCACTTTTTGCCTTTCAAAAAAAATAAACACTGCACCTGATGCCTGAATTGAATAGACCATGTAGCTATTAATTTGTAACTTCTGTGTTGTATCTGAAGTTGAAGCCTGTTTTATGTTCTCTTAGGTTCAAAGGTTCATTTATTAAATGTTCTCAGGGTAGCCATGAAACCAAGAAAGAAAAGAAAAGCAGTACAATCATCAACCCCAAATCACACCCCGCCCCGCAGAAAAAATGAACTAAAACAGAATAGGTACCTCAATCCCCAAATCCCTCCTTCCTGCACAAAAACGGAACAGTCCCATTAACCCCTCCCCCCCAAAATTCCTCCTCCCACACAAAATGACAAACAAAACAACAGGCACATCAACCCTCATATCCCACACCCTGCACAAAAAAACAATAAACATAGTGTAAAAAAAATGCTTTAGGCAACTAATAGAAAGGTTACAAATGATGTTGATGTATTGTGAATATTTAATACAGTCTTTTCTTGGTATTTAAAGCTGAGAACCATTCCTAGTTTGGGAAAAGTGGAAGGGGGAGGGAGATTTATTGTTTCTGGATATGAGTAAAAATGTAGCGAGTGTGATTGTATTTCAGTGCTGATGGGAGTTCACTTGCAAAATTGCCTTATTTATTATCAATGATCATGGCTTATTGGAGCTTTGGTTTGGACCATCTACTTTTTTATGATGAGTCTCTACTAGTTTGTGAATTTAACAGGAACACACCGGATGTGAAATATTCCAGACTGGAAGCTGCTATGTAACTAGTTGGAGACAAATTTAGATTACTTTACTTTCCGTTAGATTAAAATTAAAATCTTAGTTCCAATTATGACAAATCACACCACAGTATGTCTTAGACTAGGTTTACAAATTTATGATGCCAGTTAACTAGTCAATAATAATAATAATGGTGAGTTTTTTAGAAGTGTATTTATCTATGGTGTACTTCTGTTAAAAAGAATTTGAGCTGAATTGTGTCTACACTCAGTGCAGATAAAAATCCAGTGAGTGGCATATCTGTAGGCAGAAATACCTCATTAATGACAGAAGTCAAAGGAGAATGACCAGACTGGTTCAAGCTGACAGGAAGGTGACAATAACTCAAATGACCATAACTCAAATGACCATGCATTACAACAGTGGTGTACAGAAGAGCATCTGTGAACATACAACACATTGGATGGGCTACCACAGCAGAAGACCACAACATACAATCATTGACCACTGTATTAAATACAGGAGGTGTTTAATAAAGTGGCCAGTTAGTATGCATCTGTTAAAACAAAAATTAGTGAATAAACTATTGGCCTTTATCAATACCAACTTGTTTTATGAACATTACTAAACATCAGACTGTTTCATTGGAGTATTGGCAAATATATTTCCAACAGTGAGGTGAGATGTTAATATTCTAAGCTCTATTTTAATTGGCATTTCGTAAGAAAAGGTAAAGGTGTGATATGGAGAGATTTAGTGAGGGGATTTGAGTATGTGGGTTTGACAGCTGAAGCACAGTTATCCATAGAATTATTTTAAATCTGGCATTCAGGAGACCAAAAATTGATGAATCGGATACACCAGAAAACGATGAAATGAGGAACAATCTGAAAATGTGTTTTTACTGTAAAGATGAGCATGAATTTAGGATAGTCAAGAGCTTTAGAGTAAGATTGATGCAGTTTAGCAAGGCTCTTTGTAAGAGATAGTATGGAGGAGTTTGACTTGGTACTTCAGGGCTGTAAACCAAACATAGATGAAGTGTAACTTGTAGTTCCTACACTAATATAATTTGATTGCCTATATCTAAACATTTATTGATCTTCTGCTGTAGAAAACAATGTTACTTTGACCAATTCTGTGCTGAAAAGCAACAGCTGGGTATTTAGTTATCACATTGTTTTTTTTTCTTGCCTCCTTAGTTTGTGCAAAATGGGTGACCAAAGGCAACGTTCACTATCCACCTCAGGAGAATCACTGTACGTTGTTCTGGGACTTGACAAAAATGCTTCACCAGAGGACATTAAGAAGTCATATAGGTAATTTCTGCAAGTTTTTTTTTTGATGTGAAATGCTGTCATTATTAAACATAACACCAGAGGGTGCCATTTGTTCACATGTAGGTGCTCTGCCTATTTTAGAAATCATACTGTTCCATATACTTTGAACTGGAATGAAATATGAAATTGCATTGGGTGAATTTTTGAAGTACTGCTGTGCTAGAATGTGAACATCTTTAGAGTTTTGGACATCAGTGAGATATTTTTGCATGCTTTTTCCTGCAAAATTTCTGCCACCCCTTTGTCTAGTTCAGGTGATAAGAGGTGTACATGACTGTAATGTCAGACCAGGCGACATTACTGCAGCTGCAAATACAATTTTTCAGTTATAATAAAAGTGCAGCTAAAGCAAATCTGTCAACTTGAATAGTTCCATTATTTATTTTTCCCCAAGAAACTTACAAATTGAAAATGCTTGCTCATTTCTGATAAAATAAAGTAGCCCAAGGAAAAACAGCCTCTCTAGTACTTTGTTTCAAGTTTGTCTTTAGTATAATTTAGAAACTAAAGAACCATATATAATTTACTGAAGCAAATGGGAAGTGTTTTTGGAAACGTGTTAGTCTTCCTCTTTCCCAGAGAAGGCAAATTCAAATGTTAATTTCTTGCATGCCTTTTTATGCTGTAACTATTTTAGTATCTTTGTCTGAATATTAACCACGTATAGCAGAAAAATGGGGGCAAATCAATCACCAGTTAACTTTGCTATTTCTTGTGGTTTTGCAACTCAAGGTCCTAGTCACTAAGACCTCACCAAATACTTTGTAATCTCACCTTATCATTTTAACCTCCAACTTACTTCTACATCTGTCCTTGTGATTAGGGGATGACAATGGTAACAGAGCTCATCCTGATGTCTTTCAACAGCACACTCTTAGCACACTGCCCACCTGCAGCCTCCATCTACTTAGAAAGAAAAAGGTATCAATTCATGGATAAGATCCTTAATTCATTCTAGCCCTAAATACTTCATACTACAAAGACAGCCTTTTCTCTTTCTAATTATATACCATTAACTTGAAACTTAATAATGCCAGTCTTTAAGACTAAATAATTTTGTATCTTCCCATCCTCCCTAGTCATAATACTACTGCCATCAGTCCTCCACATCAAATGCTCAAAAAAATTATTTTTAATCTTTGGTAGTTTCCATTTCCCATTATCAGCAAATACTTTCTCCTTGGAGCTATTCCGCAAACTTCTATAGTCACTCTTCCTCGTTTTATAAACTCTTCATTCTTTTTTCCATTACATTTCTTCAGCCCTTATTAGAAACTTGCTTTCAACCATTTAAGCCAGTGCTTTCTAGAATTTCCACTCTGCTCCTCTCAATACTCAGCCCATTGACAGGCTGTGAGTCAGCATTAATGCTTCCTTTGTTAATTCATTTTAATTTTCACCTTCAGGAAACACAGAATGCTTTTGCTCAAGTATTGAGTACAAGTTAATGTTTTTCTGATTGCAAGTGCCGCAGGACTGTGACATCACCTTTTCAGTGTGATCTGCTCTGTACTGAGAGATCTACTGGGTAGTAACAATTTCAACAAAACCTTTACCAGAAAGGTCTACAATGCCATGCAAAATTGCGTATTTTGAAGTAGTGTTCCTAAAGGAATCCTTGACATTACACTTCAGTCTTTAATGCACTTTGACAACAACTTTGTAATAAAGTGACAATTTTGAGCATTCATTAAAAGTTAAGACTAAATTCTAACATTGTTTCCTTTACATATAGAAAACTTGCATTAAAGTACCACCCTGACAAGAATCCAGATAATCCTGAGGCTTCAGAGAAATTTAAAGAGATAAACAATGCGCATGCAATTCTGACTGATGCCACAAAGCGGAATATTTATGATAAGTACGGATCGTTGGGTCTCTACGTGGCAGAGCAGTTTGGCGAGGAGAATGTAAATACATACTTTGTCTTGTCCAGCTGGTGGGCAAAGGTGAGAATTTTTAACAGTACTGATGCATTTACCTGAAGTAAATTAGTTTCAATAATTTCATGATCATTAGACAAGTGATTCATGAATTACTAAGGTAACAGAATGTGCATGAATAGGGACATAACCATAAGAGTCAAGGGCAGTCATTCTTATGGAATGAACTTATGAAGTCATGGACTTCAGTAA
Source organism: Mobula birostris (assembly GCF_030028105.1). Taxonomy (NCBI): domain Eukaryota; kingdom Metazoa; phylum Chordata; class Chondrichthyes; order Myliobatiformes; family Myliobatidae; genus Mobula; species Mobula birostris. The sequence continues at coordinate 53,316,638 of NC_092371.1, read as the reverse complement.
GGCCTGACAAGGTCCCACATGGGAAGGTTGGATAGGAAGGTTCAATCGTTAGGTATTAATATTGAAGTAGTAAAATGGATTCAGCAGTGGCTGGATAGGAGACGCCAGAGAGTGGTGGTGGATAACTGTTTGTCAGATTGGAGGCTGGTGACTAGTGGTGTGCCTCAGGGATCTGTATTGGGTCCACTGTTATTTGTCATGTACATTAATGATCTGGATGATGGGGTGGTAAATTGGATGAGTAAGTATGCAGATGATACTAAGACAGGTGGAGTTGTGGATAATGAAGTAGGTTTTCAAAGCTTGCATAGAGATTTAGGCCAGTTAGAAGAGTGGGCTGAAAGATGGCAGATGGAGTTTAATGCTGATAAATGTGAGGTGCTACACTTTCGGTAGGACTAATCAAAATAGGACATACATGGTAAATGGTAGGGCATTGAAGAATACAGTAGAACAGAGGGATCTAGGAATAATGGTGCATAGTTCCCTGAAGGTGGAACCTCATGTGGATAGGGTGGTGAAGAAAGCTTTTGGTATGCTGGCCTTTATAAATCAGAGCATTGAGTATAGGAGTTGGGATGTAATGTTGAAATTGTACAAGGCATTGGTAAGGCCAAATTTTTAGCATTGTGTACAGTTTTGCTCACCAAATTATAGGAAAGATGTCAACAAAATAGAGAGAGTACAGAGAAGGTTTACTAGAATGTTACCTGGGTTTCATCTCCTAAGTTACAGAGAAAGGTTGAACAAGTTGGGTCTTTATTCTTTGGAGCGTAGAAGGTTGAGGGGGGACTTGGTAGAGGTGTTTAAGATTATGAGAGGGATAGATAGAGTTGACGTGGATAGGTTTTTTCCATTGAGAGTGGGGGAGATTCAAACAAGAGGACATGAGTTGAGAGTTAAAGGGCAAAAGTTTAGGGATAACATGAGGGGGAACTTCTTTACTCAGAGAGTGGTGGCTGTGTGCAACGAGCTTCCGGCAGGTTCGATGTTGTCGTTTAAAGTTAAACTGGACTGCTATATGGACAGGAAAGGAATGGAGGGTTATGGGCTGAGTGCAGGTTGGTGAGACTAGGTGAGAGTAAGAGTTCGGCATGGACTACGAGGGCCGAGATGGCCTGTTTCCGTGCTGTAATTGTTATATGGTTATGATACATTAACTTGCCCTTAAAGACAAAACTCAATCATAATTTTAAGGGGTTAGGAGAATTCTCTTGCTTTAATCTGTTTTGATAAATAAAGGAACTTGAAAATATAGTGTAAAGATCTTTTTTTAAGTCTGCCTGACATATCTATCATCTAAAGATCTCCTGCTTCAAGTTTTAAATTTACGCAGTCAGAAATTTAATGCTTGTAACTTCTAGTATCTACAAGTTAATTTGAGACTTGATATTGGAATTTGTCAGTTTGTAAAGATTTTGTGCTGTCAATCACATCTCTATTTTCCTCCACTCTACAAGTTCAACACCTCTGTCTGCTATGTAAATTGTGCTGGTTGGTATTTGTTAACAAAATATCTTGTTTGCATCAACGCAAACATAAGGAAATCTGCGGATGCTGGAATTTCAAGCAACGCACATAAAAGTTGCTGGTGAACTCAACAGGTCAGGCAGCATCTCTAGGAAGAGGCACAGTCAACGTTTCGGGCCGAGACCCTTCGTCAGGACTAACTGAAACGCTTCTTTCAGTTCATCCTGATGAAGGGTCTCGGCCCGAAACGTCGACTGTGCCTCTTCCTAGAGATGCTGTCTGGCCTGCTGCGTTCACCAGCAACTTTTATGTGTGTTGCTTGTTTGCATCAAGCAGTTACTCATAGAATCTTTATTTAAATAGAATAATTGTCTTTCATTTCTAAGTGTTAACTTTTGGACTTGTAGTCCATATTTATTCCCACCCAGTACTTTACAAAAACATTAAGTCTTGTGAAAATATTTATTTAAAAAGCATGTGAACTGAACTCCAGCATACTGATTTGTCAATGTACTGTTCCCATGTAGTTATTCTCTCCCAAAGGTAGGTAGATACAGCCTTATATAAGTTTTCTAACTGTTTGTTCTAACTGCTTTTGGTAGCCTTTTCACAAACGTGGATCTCCAAATCTATCACCTGTAGTTGGGTACTTTTTAAATTGTTTGGAATATGATCTTGATTAGTTTTGCCTCCTGTCCCATTCCATAGTACCATTACTACTGCAGAAGATGATAACGCTCTAGTTGTATGTGTTCCAAATTTTTGGTAGTGTTAATAGTAGAGGGATCCAGTAATATAATTCTTGTGAAATCAATTGAATTGGCTGAAAACTGGTATATTTTTATAGTGTGTATCTCAAGAGGAAGCAAAGAAGAATTGTCCATGTGGCACTTTCTGTTGAGCTTATTTGTGAAAGCCTCAACTTTCGCAATAGTCTTGGTGGTGCAGATATTGAGGATGATATCTTGAATCCATCTCATCTCCTTAGCTGCTAAATTGCACAATTCCACTCCTGACTAGATGTGACAGGACTGCAGAGATGTTATCTGATCTGTTGGTTGTGTAATTCTTCAACTTGCGTGCTATTTTTCTACGTTCTCAATTTTATTTGCCTGGTGCAACTCCCAGCATGTCTTCCTCCATTCCTTGCTAAAGAATAGGATTTATTATAATTATAAGTTAAATGAAATGATATCCCAAGATGATATGGGTTGGAAGTAGAAGGTAAATATCTTCACTGTGCTATTTGATTCTCCTTATTCAGTTTATTATTTTATCTGGTTTTCTGCTGGCCTCTCCCCAGTTCCTACCACCTTTTCTCTAAAAAAACAGCAATGTACACCCAGTGTCCAGAAATGAAACCCGGTGCGGTCTTCTGCTGCTGTATTCCATCCCACTTCAAGGTTCATGTAATGCATTTGGAGGCACTCTTCTGTACACCACTGTTATAATATGTGGCTTTTCAAGTTACTGTTGCCTTGCTGGGAGCTTGAACCAGTTGGGCCATTCTTCTGACCTTGCTTATTGATGAGGTGTTTTTGTCGACTTTTTGTTTTTCACACTATTCTGCAGAGTAAACTTCTGAGACTGTGAAAATCCCAGTAGATCAGCAGTTTCTGAAATGCTTAAATCGCCCTGTCTGGCACCCCAATGATCATTTCACAGTCAAACTCACTTGGATCACAATTTGTCCCAATTCTGATGTTTGGTAGGAACGATTGGACCTCTTGATCATATCTGCATGCTTGTATGTGTGGAGCTGCTGCTACATGATTGGCTGATTATTAGGTACACTTGCGTGTTAATGCAAATATCTAGTGCCCGCTTAGTGTATGATATAGTAATAGAGTTCAGGAACAGGCCCTTCAGACTGACTGGTCCATGGCAAACAAGATGTCTATCTAGACCAGCCCCATTTGTCCACGTTTGGTCCATATTCCTCTAAAGTAAACCATTCTAATCCATGTACCTTTTTGAAGGTGCTTTTAAATGTTAATATACTGCACCGGTCTCAACCACTCCCTCTGGCAGCAAATTCTATATGCAGAGCATCCTCTGTGTTACAGAGTTGTCTCTCAGGTTACTGTTTAAATTTCTCCCCTTCCCATACCCTCAGCTTAAACCTATGCCTTCTAGTTTTTGAAATCCTTAACATGGGGGAACAGGTCTCTAGTTGAATCTTAGTCACAGCTTATCAATTGTTTTGGTTAGTTTCTTAATATGATTCTAAATAAGCATGCTGAATTATATATGAAATATGTCAAAATATTGTTCCATAGGAGCATTTGATTAGTATTTTATTACTGAAGACCTATTTGAATGGGGTCTGCCACTATTAATGACAAAGCATTTTTTTTTCTAATTTTCAGGCATTGTTTGTCTTCTGTGGAGTGATTACTGGTTGTTACTTCTGCTGCTGCCTCTGCTGTTGCTGTAATTGCTGCTGTGGGAAGTGTAAACCAAAGCCTCCTGAAGGAGAAGAACAAGAATATTATGTGTCTCCAGAGGATCTGGAGGCACAGCTACAGTCAGACATGGAGAAAGGTAAATAGAATCTATAACTTGCATCACATCAGATCTTTCTGTAAATGAAAAAGCTTAATTCTGGCATTTTAAAAAAATATTACAGAAGTTAAAACACTTAAGCGATAAGACTAACTGATTTTAAGCAACAAATTGTATTGATGCAGAGTTTACAACCTGCAGCATGCTAATGGTTCTTGGCAGTGAATTTGAAAAAGACCTTGTGACCTTGATGGTTGTAGTTCTTTTGTTAAACTACACATGTGCAACACTAGACTTTGTGTGTAACTGCATTTTTTTTTTGTGTGGAGGCCAGAACAAGCTGTACTTATGAAATAAATGGAAGAATTGTGACACTAAGGAAAGCTATGCTGCCAATCTTTGGCTGTCAGATTCTTAGTTTTCAATGTTTTAAACATTAAAACAGTCATAAACTTCCCAAAAAATTATTATGTGCTTTGGCAATTCATTTTTCCTAACTTGCACACTTTATTGTTTGTGCCCCACTCAATTCATTTCTAGTGTCCAATATTAACTCCGATTTGCGAAAGCTATCAAATCTAACACTTTCACTGCAAGTTTTCCTCTGCTTATTAGATGTCACTAAGCAAGCATTTTAACTTTCCATAATCAATTTTGATGACTTTACTGTTCCAAATCTAAATATCCCAAAGATGGTATATTTAATTATATTAACTCCTGTTGAACCAACATGAGTGGAGGAAGGGCAGTGTAGATTTATCATAAATATTGCATAAGGCTATGCTAAACTATATTGCTAAACAGAACACAGGTAATATTCCTTTGGGACTGCTCCATTTTGATAACTTCTCCATGTTCCAAAACTCCAAGTTTGACCTTGCTGATTGAAAGTGTGTAAATTTGTAATGAGACTAGAGCATTCAACATGCCACTGATGCAAGTTATGGAAATTGAAGCTTAAGTTATTCATTGATTTCAGTGTTTTTAAGAGTTTCAAGGAAATGCACTTGAGACTAATTTCTCTAATTCTTGGGTGTTAAATTCAGCACATCTTAATGTAAATAATGAAGTCCGGTTTCCATAAGCCTTTTGTTGTAGTTGAATCTTGAATGTAGACATTTTCCAAACTTCAGGAAGCTGGCAATGCCCAGGAAGAGGTGAGCATTTTGAATATTTAAGACCATGATTGAAATGCATGACATATTGCCATAAAATAAATCCATAAAATCATAGAAGCTGGAACCAGGATCTTCAGCCTAGTGTATCCATGAAAATTTATTCCTTTGTTTTGCACTTGCTTTCTAAAACCTTATAATGACAAATTCCTATCTTGAATTGCGCAGACAAACTGAGAACAGTTGGATCAATGCATCTTTCAGTACTTTAGCAGCTGCTGTCTCTTAAGTGGTCATTCGTAAACACTTAAGTCTAATAATGTCATCCTGCATCTGATGCCTTTAAAAGAGAGCTTGGTGCAGAGTCCTAATGTATACACCTCACTTGTCATTTGTACATCTTCACACTAGAATTGTAAATGAGGCACAGATTAATGGTTTTTAGCCTTATTTCTATAATTGTGGATATCTAATGAAAGCTTGAAGAGTAAGTCTCCTTCATAATCTAAATAGGATTCATTTTGAATTCGTTTTAAGCACAATAAATTTAGCTGTTTCTGGTTGCACTAATTCAGAAGCAATTATCAGCTTGTTGAGTCTCAAATTAATACTGAAGTTCATTTGTTCATATAATACAACAATTTGTAATGCTTTCTACATGTCATTTTCTATCAGATAATTCTCTAAGTAACAGTTCAGTCTAGCAGGGGATTCAATATTCTTGTCATTGGAAGTATAAACAATGTGGTGGCAAGCCTGTGGCACGCGCAAAAATTTTGTTGGTACGCAGCATGCAATGCTGCCCCTCGATTCATTAAGCCAATCCATAAATTAAAAGAAAACAATGTTTGTATACACTCAAATGAAGCAGTAGATGAGTTTTTTACGAACCAAGACTGGTAAGATATTTTCACAGGAAATGTCTGGTACTAGTTTTGTACCAGATAGGTAGTTGTAAGAACGCAGGACATTGGATGATAAATTTTTAAGTCCTCACGGACCTGGTGTACACTATTTTGATAGCAAAGTTACTATAATTATTTTGAAATGTTAATTTCCTAATTGCCTTTTTAAAAGATTAACATTAATTTTTAACCCGTTTTTGTAAAAAGCTTTTATTTTGATCTGTTGCTGTTATACTTCTGTAAATAGCAAAACAATGAATTCACCTAAATACACAATAGGACTCATCCTTTTTTTGTTTCCCCTTGAAGTCCATAATTATTGTTACTAATTAATCAGTGATAATCTATGTTCAAAATTACCATGGAATTACAAGAGAATTTTTTTTTGGGCACGCATTCTCAAAAACATTCGTCACTCCAGTGTAGATAGTTGACTTGTCATATCATCTGGAATATTTTTCTAGAACCACATATTACAGAATCAGCCAGACAATGGACTATCTTACCCTTCATGCCCTCCACTATTTTGGCAACTTCCAATTCCCTGGCTCAGACCCTGACCACCTATCTTCAGCATACGCATGTTGTACACCTTTTTCCCATCTGGGAGATCGTGGAGCTCTCCATTTCTTACTGGAACAAAGACCCAATCTGCTCTCCTCTACTAATGCTCTCGGCATCTGTGAGGACTTGTTCTTGTCTTCAAAACTTCTATTTCAATTCCTCCTGCTTCCTACAAATCAAAGATGTACCTGAGTATTCATACAGGTTTTTCATGCACTTGTGCAGAATTTGTTGGTATTATCACCCTTGCTACTAACTTCCACCCTTCTCTTAAATTGAGACCATTTTTGACATGTCTCCATCACAAGAGATAACTAGTCTGCCGATTATCTACTATTACACAGACTCATAGTTACCATGACTACATCTCAGTCTACTGCTCCTTTCCCTTCCTCTTTCCTCTCTCTGCTACACTGGCTCTCAAGATGATACATTCCAGTTTAGGAATTCCAACTGTCCTCGTCAGGAAATGTGGCTTCCCTGTCACCACGGATGTCTGCTCTCTCCACTTCTTCCCCCCCCCCCCCCCAACACCCCGGTAGTTAGTTTCCTTCATCCTCTTTCACCCCACTAGCATCCACATCCTTTATAATCTCTGCCACCTATAAGAGGATTCCACCACCAGTCACATCTTCCTCCTTTTCCCTTCTGCATGGACAGTTTTCTCCATGAGACCTGGTTCACTCATTTCTTCTGCAACCATCCATATTCCCTGTACTTTCCCCTGGAACTGCAGGAGATGCACCACTTGTCCCTTCACCACCTTCCTCAACACCATCTAAGGACCTGAGCAGCTCTTCCAGATGATCCAACCTTGTTTGTTGCATTTGGTGCCCATTCATACCTCTGCATCAGTGAGATCATGCATTGACTAGGCAATCATTTTAAAGAGCTTCTGTGCTCTGTCTACAGTGACTAACTTGTGTTTCTGGTTATTTGAACTCTTGTTGCCATTCCCACACCAACCAGTCCTCTGCCTTTGTCATTGTGAGGCCAAATACCTCACTAAAAGAACCAGTGCCTCATATTTCATGAGGGTAGACTACAGCCCAATGGTTTGAAAATTGAATTTGCCATTTTCATGTAGCCTATACCTGCCGCATTGTTTCCCTCTCTTACCAGTCCACCTTGGTCTCGTCCTTTACTCATCTTTCCATTTTCCTCAGCTAGATTCACTGCTGTCCCCTATCTGACCAACACTCACACACTATCCACCTGGGTTTCTTCTACCTTGGCTTCCCTTCACTGGTCTGCTTCTCACCTTCCAGTTTTTATGTATACCTTCTCCCCACCTGTCTGCAACTTTTTTTTTAAACTTGTTTCCACCTACTACCGAACAACTTCTATATCAAAACCTCCCCCTTCCCCAAATGGCTCCTTCTATTCAACATCTGGCCCTCCCACTACACCTGGTTCCTCTAATCACCCACCAGCTCCTGGCTAGCCCCTCCTTTCCCCTCCACACTGCTAGTCTTCCCACCTTTTATTCTGCCCTGATGTAGGGTCAACCAAAATGGTGGCCATCCCTTTGTCTCCACAGATGCAGCTTGAACTGAGTTTCTCCAGCAGTTGTTTTTTTTTCCTACCACCTTGAGAATACTTGATCTAGTGTCTCCAGTAGGCTATACTGGACCTGAAGCTGTATAATGTTATGTGTTTAATAAATTATCCTGAACTAAAAGATCTGGGAGGTAATAATCATAGCATGGTAGAATTTAGCATTCATTTTGAAAATCAGAAACTTGGATTTTAAACAACATTGTTAAACTTTAAGGGGATTTATAGAAATGAGAAAGTTGGCAGACATCGATTGGGCAACTAGATTAGCAGTAAGATCATGAACCAGCTGAGGAAGCCGTTTAAGGAGAAAGTTATATCTTCAATTGAAACAAGATTCCTATGGTGTAAACGCTGGGAAGATGTTTTCCCTCAAAATAATGGATTTCCGCTTTAAGACTGGAATGAGGTAGAATTTCTCTCAAGGTTGGAACTCTGACATTCCTTGACCCAGAAAGCAGTGAAGGCTGAATATTTGAATGTATTCAAAGCTGAAAGATTTTTAATCAATTGGGTTATTGAGGGTATAGGGGTACGTTGAGAAAATAAACTTGAAGGCAGAGCAATCTTAATCATATTGAATGATGGAGGAGGCTCAAGTTAAAATGGTGTATTCCCCTAACTAATGGGAGCAGCTTATCTAGAGAAAACATTTTTCATAATGTTTGTTATGTAATTAATTATCAGGGTATGGATTTTTGTGGTTAAATTTACTTTGGATTTGGCCATCAAGCATGTCTAACTTGCTCCTAATAACTTGGTCTAGATTTTTCTGCATTTCATATTGGGGATAACTTGCTTTCCTTGGTAACTTGCTGTTTAAATTATATTTTCCCCATGGCTGAAAGAGAATGCTGGTCCATGCAAGACTATAAGCTGTATTGACAGGTTATTGAAGGAAATGAGAATATTGATTCATCCACGTGGTTTATGTTCTCTTACTTGCAAAACTCCTTAAGCTGTTTCCATGTCCAAATGTGAAAGTGGACTTTATTAACAGTAAACTTGAGTATTTGCTTTTTCCCCATTTGTATGCATCAATAATATTCCCTTTTATTGGTGAGTGTATTTCAAATGTGTAAACAAAATTTGGTTTTGTGTTTTACTCATTTGTTTTAAATATTTTTACATGGCTAATTTGAACCAACTTTCTCCTGCTTTTGAATGAAGTGTAATATACAAAATTATTGTAATGTATGTTACATTATTTTGATTAATGATGTGCAAAATCAAGAAAGGTTACATTTGTGGAATTTTAGACTCATTTAACCAAATCATATTTATTCTCTCTTCCTTCCCTCTACCCCCATTACCTCCAGAGGGAGATGGAACAATTGTGGTGCAGCCAACAACAGCCACAGAAACAACTCAACTCACCAGTGACAGTCACCCCAGCTATCACACTGAATGATTTAATTTAACCAAGTTTGCTCTTGTAATTAAAAAAATATATTTACAGTTCATTTCAGCACTGGGATAGTTAAAGCTATAGATAGAACTTTCACAAGATTTTCTGCCAAGGTGAGAGCCGCCACCAACATTGAGAAGGCCACCTTCCCTTATCTTGCCTTTTGCCACTGTAAATTAACTTAAGTACTGTAGTGAACAGTATTTAAAACTATTTGACACTTATTTTAATTACATAATATAATGTGTGAATGGAATGATGTCATGTAACTGTATGAAAATAGAAGCAGTGCACATAAACTACCACGTAAATATGACTAGAAATTCAGTGCTTGTCACGCTGACCTGTAGTTTTATTGGCTTTTGTAGAATGTTGCCAATAATGAGTTTGTTTATAGTGCTTTTTTATATAGGGAGCAGGTAAATATGGTCAGCTTTGTCTTTGTCATTTATGACATGTTTTGTGCTTGAGGTCAAAGGAATTTTGTTGTGCGATCATATGGTGTACACAACTTGAGTCAATGCATTATCTACCCAAATGAAAGGGGTTTTTGGTTGTTCTGAAAATCAGACGCAGCTCAGTTACTGTCCATTGTATAATTCAATGTGGTATTTTGAGATGGTGTCCAACTGCCAGTTTTTGACATATATCTAACATTCATTTGGGGGGAAAACACCCTCTAGTGTGGAGTTCTTCATAGCTGTGCTACAGCAGTCTTGCAGAAATATCAACATTTAAATTTAAATGTTACAATAAAATATTAAATATGGTGTTTCAAGTGATCAGTGGACCAGTGTAACCATTGTAAGAGGGGCTGATATAGAATGGTTGTTTAATTGTTTACACTTTGGTCATTTTCATTTTTAGAAAAATCCTTTCTAAATCTGTATGTTCAGATCATGTTTCATAGCAAATACTGATTCAGTGATGGCTCTTAGCAGGAGTACAATCACTTCTGTAGCCTGTTATAACATAAGGTAGCAAATTGCCAAATGGTAACTACACTATTCTATATTAACTATTCTTCACTCTCAAAACGAGTATTTTTTCCAAAATGTTTTAACTACTTCTGTTTGATCCTGTACAGTATGGAGATAGCACCCCATTTTCTGCCTTCTGCAAAAGTCCTATGTTTGTCATTTTTAAAATGTAACCAAACTATAGTGACATGGTCAAAGAAAACTGGCCAGAATGCAGTACTAGAAGAAAATGTATAGGTAATTTTGACTAAAGAGCATATAATTTTAAGTTGTGCTAAAAATTGTCTTTATGGTGCTAGGCTTATTGTCATGGCAGTCTTGAGAGAACTGGGAATACTGATTAGCTGAGATGCAACATTATATCATGATTGAATTGCCATCAAACTGTGATAATGAAAAGGCTCTAATATAAACTGGCAGTTTCAAAATGGACCAATTTTTATTTTTTAAAGAAATGCATTAATAGTTCCTTCCCCTTCGTGCTTTTTTTTGAAATTTATTTGCATGTTTGTTTCTTTGTAAAATGCTCAGTCCTTGGAGTTGAAACACTAATCTTGTTAGAATTATAATAATTGGTTGTATTTGAGCATCTTGTATTGAGGGAAGATTATAGAGAGCTGTCTAAATGTTTTATAAAGTCATGACGTTGCTATGTTAACCTGGTCAATTTTAGTTCAGTCTTGTTGGACTGCATGGTTCCTTACTGTTTCCATCAAATCGCCTGCTAACATGTATGTTGTTATCATAAGCCTTAATGTCCTTTTGAAAGAACAAATTGCAATTGAATATTCCTCAATCAATGTATTTTGAGGTTTTCCCAGTGTGACCAAATCCCAATCTATCCGCAATGGTGTAACATTCTCTGATTGTTGGATTTTTGGCAAGCTGGGTAGGAACGGCTAAGGTCACTAATAGATTTTCAGTCAGTATAAAGTGATGTGAATAGAATGATAGCAACTATTTGATAGCAAGAGGACAAATGCAGCTCAAATATCAAAGGTGATGCAAATTTAATGTCAATTTTTGAAGGATTTGCATGTCTTTACTGAAAAACAACTTGGATAATCCATTGTTATCACACTGGATAGATGCTTGATTTATGTAGAATATTAAAGACAATCATGGTTTGTGCTACAATTGGCACATTGGATGATGTGCTGGTTAAGTGTCATTGGTTTACTGAAGTTCATTTGTTGCAAGTCCAAGTTCTATATTTTGAAGGATTCATTATTTTTTACATCTGCATTTGTATCATAAGAACTATATTTGGGTGTCATTTTACTGCAAGAAAGCAACCAAAATATTTCTATTTTCCTTTAATGTATCCTTAAATCTAAAATCATTCCTATGGTTGGGAAAAAGTATAATTGTATTTGACTCCTAGCCTCTTATCATGAATTGAACCTGACTTAACATCCAGTTTATTTAATTGGATATAGTAATACCAAAAAAATTCAGGAGTAGTCTTGATATTTAGTCTTTCAACATAACTGCAATTTTTTTTGGATTACTGAAACTGTTCTGTATGATTGTGCTGATTTTAAAATTTCTATGGCTGACATCTGGATGAATACCATATTGAATTTTAATTGAGGAAATCAAAGGTAGTTTAGAGAAATTGTATCATGAATTTTATAATGCTGATTGGCCTAGTCAAATTGCTTGATTTTCTGAAGTGATACTCACAGTAAAAGAGCATTTGTGGGCATCACACATTGGAATTTAAAAATGGATATTGCCTAATTCAAGGAACACTTAACTGTAATTAATACTCGAGACCAGTAGAGGATTCACTTAACCTAGCTCATTCTGGCTTGTGGATAAGGATCTAAAGCTTTCCTTACTTGATTATTTTACTAAATATATTACTTCCTTTCCTTTCCTTTCCCCCTTCACTTCATTAGTTCTCACTTCAAATTTATCTGCCATAAACAGTTGGCTGCAAACTCCATCTTTGGCTCCGCTGACTCCAAGATAAAACATGGTTTCTTTTTTCTTTGTTTCAGCAATGTTGAGGTATTTGGGGCACGACAACTGACTAAACATATTTTGCAAACCACTTCAGTTTCAAATGCCAGTGAACCATCAAAGCTGAATTGTGAATGCATTTTCTCCAAAATGCCCCCCTCTCAACCTTTACATACATTCCTTGATGTTCTGATCTTTATCATATTAAACTGGTATGGAAATGTGGAAATTTGTTATTGTTAACTTTATTAAATAATTTAAACATAGAATCACATTTCTACCATAGCTTGGGTCATATAATTTGTGTCTAGTAAGTTTGTCTGGTTAATAATGCCTGTTCCAATAATGTTCAAATGTAATGTTAATGTAAACAATGTTTTGTTCTGTGAATCAGGATAACCACACAATATAGGAGTAATTTAAATTTTGTTGAATAGTACCTCTTGCAAGTTATGTTCCATTTATATGGTTAGTTTTGAGAGAAGTTTACATTTAGTATTATAGTTTAGTTTGCAATACAGGTTTTAAGTAACTTTCTGGTACACTGAAGCAGTGCAGTACTTCTAGTACTGTACAGTTAAGTACAAGATCCATAGAATATTGCAATACCTTTAAAGCATTCCCAGTCAACTAAATTGTATGTGGTGATGAGTGTCTGAATAAAGAGGATAGGTATCATCTATAGTTTTAGATTTTCTGGCAATTCTGTTTCAGGTAATTGTAACTTAGTGGTAATTGTAAAACACAGTGGCTCAAGGTATTCAAATCCACAGGATGTTTAAAAAAAAAAACAACTTGATTTCTCCAAAGGTCAACCAGTCATGTAATTTGCATGCTATTAAAATAATTGTTAATTTGGTATATTTATGTTAAGTTGTCCATTATAAAAATGCCATATTTAGTTTTGATTTAATATCATTTCAATGTGACGACTGCTACTGATTCTGCAGCGCTAATGCTAAAATTAGAATCTGGATGTCCCATTTGAAAACTGAATTAATCTGTTAACAGTACAAGATAAATGGCCTACTTGATACATTTGCATTATATTGACTAATTGAGGAAAAGCTGAACTAGATGAAGCTATTATTTCCATTCCATTAAATTATAATACTTTGTTACCCTGCTGCACTTACGAACTTCGTGAAGCCTTTCAATCTCCAAGTCAGTTTGTGAAATGTTGTCTGTAAGTTTGACATACCAGGCTTTAAATTTGCTTGTCTAAATACAATAGAGATACCTTAACATAATTTTCAATTGTAATGCAATGGTGAATTTGCAACTACAGAAATGCTTCTCATCAATCAGTAAATTTTTGTTGTGCCAGTCATCAAATGAGTTTGTACAATGATTTAGAAACTACTAAAATTGAATAATATTGCAATTGATTTAATGTACACTGCTTTCGCATGTTTCAGGAGTAACACTAAACAGACCGAATAACAAATTATTTAAAAGATTGTTGGATTTGGCTGCAGATAAAATATTGCAAAGCCAGAATGCAATGTGTGAACTGTCTTCAAAATTTGATAGATCCTTTAAAATTCAGATTATTGGTATAAAAATAGAAACAAACATTGTTATGCAACCTTTTTGGTATTCTTAAAAGGACCATAGTTGAAATTGTATGTAAGTAGATGTGGTTATGTTAACTACAGGACTTGAAGCCCATGGACTCCTGTACATAAAATAAACTGTAATGTTTTTAGCATGGTTATTTATGTACTGTATTGCTGAAAATCATTGGTAATTTATTGATTTGCAGTTGTAAAATAAATGTTTCCAATGCTTAAATCACTGTAGCTTTTGTCATTTCCTGTATGAACCAGTTCTAGTTCTAAAATAGTTTAGTTAATAGAGGCAAAATTCAATTTAAAATTTGGCTTGAATAGCGAACTCCAATTTAAAGCTTTGCAGATATCAGAAATATGAAATCAAATAGTTCAGAAAATATTTAATGATCAGGCAGTACCTTTAGAAATTACTAACTTGAAATATTAACTCTCACCACTTGCTGTTTGACCTGTTGAAGATTTACAGTATGTGGGTTTTGTTCCTTTTCTAATTTATCATTTAGTCTACATGCAAATGCAGTAACTGTATGTAGCAAATACAGTTTTAAAGAACTCCATTGGTTGCATTCTCTGAAATCAAATTGTGGGAAATGATCATAATTATTTGTATACTGAAATAACTTTATTGTGAATACTTTCTATTTAACTACCTAAAATTCCAAGTTGGAAGTTGAATTGTCAATACGTATTTGTAGAGAATCTTTTTCAATATCATTGTGTGCTGCTGGATTGTTAAAATAGAAGATTGCCAGCCCCAAACAGTTTGCATTTGATTATTGGGGTAACAGGTTTCCTGATTTGAATTTTGATTCATTCTAGAAGACATAATTCTGTCTTTCTCTAGTGCCTACTGAAAACTCTTAAAAATAGATTATCCTTAGAAATTTGAGATTAAATTTAATGGCTAGGAAGTAACTATCTGATACCGCTTCGGGCAGTTAGGTTGAGTTGTTCTCCAATTTTAGCAATTTACTTGCAGGAGTTTCTTCACCGTATGAGACAGCATCATCAGTGCGCTGTTAATTGTGGAGACTTCTGAATGCAATCGAATGTCAAAACAGTCTCTGATACTGTGTCCTGCTCCAAATCTATTTATATTGTCATTTGCCTGGAAGGCAATATCCTACAAAGGTACGTAGATAGAAGGAAATATCTGGATTTGCTATTGCCCACTAAATCTCTGATAATCTGGAATTTGTTCTGAAATCCTGATTATCCTTGGTATTAAATTTAATAAAAACATAATCCTGGCTAGAAACTAACTATAATGGATCGAGTTTATAGGGATGGTTGATTTATTGAATAGCCTGGTGATCTTGTTTAAGATGGTGAAGAATCTTTATCTGTATAGAGTGTGAGTAGGATGTGCAGTCAGAGCTGGGGTTGCAGTGTTCTTGTATTTTTCAACTTGTTTTGACAAACTAAGTTTACACGCTCACTACTTGCTTGTTGGGGTATTAATAGCAGTCTGATAGTTCAGCAGAGGCTCATGGGTGCCAGATTGGCTTTATTTTGGAAAGATCATAATATTTCCGAACATGTTTGGGGCTAATCCAAATTTAGAATGATGTTTGTTCCTTCTTTCTGTGCTCGTAATTATGAACTACTAGATGTCGGGTGATCAGAGAAAGCAAGTTAGTTGATTTCCTTCAGATCGCAGCCTGTTTTTAAAAGTTAATTTACAAAGCTCATTGGTTCCTTGCAACACATGAAGATTTGTGTGAAAGCTTTAAAAAAAAAAAGCCTACATTATACAAATGCCTGAACCCTTTACTGTTGATTTCATCATGAGTTAAAATCTATTCCTAATGCAGGACTGATGAAGATCTAAAACCAGTAAGCTGCAAGTCATGATAAAATTTTGTTCCCTTGCGACATGAATGGAAGTAACTTGAGCAGAGTGTTTCTTAAACAAGATTCTAGACTTTCATATATGGGCAATGGTATGTAGTCTTGCAAAACATATGATGCCTGTAACTTAAATTTAAACACAATGACAGATTGAGCCGTAGCAAACACACCACAAAGCTCTTAGTTCCATATCTCGGACACAAACATTTTCTTACAGGGAGAATCCAAAAAGCAACAGGAAATTTACATGCTGAAGCCTGCAGTTCTGACTTGAAGTCTTCCTGCAAACTTTGTTCTTTGACATGTCTATCCCAATGGAATACAATTCAATCTACAGAGATTCACAAACCATGGATAATCTGGAGAAACAGCTAATTTGTCCAGTATGTTTGGAAATGTTCACCAAGCCTGTTGTGATACTACCTTGTCAACATAACCTCTGTAGAAAATGTGCTAATGATATTTTTCAGGTAAGATTTAACTGTATAAAAAGTAATGTGTAAAATTAATAATTTCAAGGAAGTTGTCTCTACTCAAGACAAACCTATCTTTGTGTCAAATACCAATTCCAGAGGGAAAAGAATTTTCTTTCTAACTTGAGTATTTCACTATTACCATTCATAATAAGTTCAGAATTTCTTACCCCTTGGCACATTTTATTAAACGGTGCTGGCAGGCCTCCTTATGACAAGCCTTTCAGGATTTAGTTTCTCCAACAATTCATGCTTTCAGCTGCCCATACGCTAGAATTTGTTTTAATACTTAGTTCCTCTTGACTGCACTTCAAAATAAAACTTTCATAGTCGTCCCCTACCCTATTATTACCCTTAGTAATTTAGTCCAAATATCTGCATATTTTTAACAATTGAAGATGTTCCTATTTATACGCAATTAGAGTAAGCAAATTATTTTGCATTTATTTATTTTAAACTATGAGTTTTATTTTTTCAAATATTTTGTGTCCCTGCTTTACAGAATGTAATTCTCTTTAGTATTAGTAAAGTGGAATAGCGGGCACCACAATATTCCCAATTATTTCTAGGGCCCTTGTTCATCAGATGGAGGAGAAAACAAGTATGCAATTATAAACCTGTCAGCATAACCTCTGTGACTGGGACACTTAGAAAAAGACAAAATCACATCTTAGGAGAACATTGTGTCGGATAACATTTTTAATCTATTTCATTAAATGTAAATCATAACTCGTGAATTACTTCAATGAACTAACAGTTGGATGTATACATAGTCTTTCAGAAGATCTTTAATAATATGCTATGTAACAGGCTTGTTTGCAAAATCAAAGCTCATGTGATTAAAGGAGTATTAGCAGTGTACATATGAAACTGGTCATAAGATAGAAAGCAGATTAAGAGTGAACAGTTGTTTATTGGAATGGAGGGAAGTATATAATGCTGCTCCTAGAGTTTGCTGTTGGGATTCCTGCTCTTTTCTTAGACACTAGTGACTTGAACTTGAGGTAAAATTAGATGTTGCAAACTTGGAAATGTAACTAAAGGTACAAAAAAATGGCACAGTAAGAAACAAAGAGCTTCTACATACTGTGTTCATCCAGTCTGATGTTTCAATTAGTATCAAATTTTCAGTTTTCTGTACATATGACATCTCAGTAATTAAATTTTGCTTTACAACCTTGATTTGAGATCCTTGATAGAACTGCTAATGAAACGCACCTTTGTTTCATTGCAATCTACATCCAGAATGATTGGACTACTATACTTTTTAAATCATCAATTTAAAATTCAATTGTGACTCAGTTGTTAACGTGCTTATCTAGCTCAATGTATACAGAATTTGAGTCCCATTCCAGTAACCTTAAAGGAGAGATCTTGGCTGACATGCCAGTGCCGTATGGAGGTATGTAACTTTTGTAAGAGCCTGGCTTTGGATGTGATGTTCAACCAAGATCCCAGCTGTTCTGCCAGATGGATATAAAAGACCAAGTGGCACAATTTCAAGGCAGAGCAGCAGAGTAATTTCCAGTATCCTGGCCAATATTTATATCAGTCAATGCTTCTGAAACAGACCAGCCTCTGTTCTTACTTTCTGTAAGGATTTGATGTGTGTAAATTTGATGTTGTTTTCTTTATTTCAATAGTCACCACATTTCAGAAATATAATCCTTAAACTGCATGTGGTTCTTTCTGAAATGTAGATGAAAATACAATACAAATGCAAACTGATTTTTAAAAATGTATTTAAGGGCTAATTTTGATATCCTGATGAGAAAGAAATGGGAAGTATGCCTGAGAATCGACTCATTCATCAGCACCTTATCACCATGGTAATCCTGGCCTTGCTCTATCAGAGATATTCCATTTCATACTGCCTATCTCTCCCCTCATTCTGTAACTTTAACTTTTCTTCTGTTATCCCAATTCTGATGAAGGGTCTCTTACTGCAGATGGTGCCAGGTTTGCTTAGTGTTTTCCACATCTGTTCTTATTTAGTATGTACCCTTGTCCATTTTTTTTAAAACACTGCCTGCTGAATCCTTTAATTTGCCACTATTAGTAATTCCAGGAGTACCAGTACAAGGGCTGGAAATCCATTTAGCTGGTAGTACATGAAAAGGAAACAACTTCTGTTTCTGACTGGCAAACTGTTATGAATGGCACAGAATCAACAACTTGCATAAGATGAGCATCTGGTGCTAAAGATTAGATTGATGTAAGACTATCCAGGCTCATTTGACCATTACAAGAGAAGCCCAATTGTATATGTCTAATGAATTTGAATGTAGGGATGTAGTTTGTAGTCTAAGGGAACTTTAAAATGTTTCCTTTTGTGTTTTTTTTTCATAGATTCATTGATTTGGAGTATGCTTACCCTTAACCTTTTACTTTTTTGAATTAAAATTGCTAATAGCAAAGCAGTGCAAACTATTTCAGCAGAGCCACCATTATAAATATTATTTAATGGTGAATGTTAAAATTGGGCATTTCTTAAGAGTGAATCACTGTTAGAAATGGCCAGAATCACTTGTGTAGAAATAGCATTCAGCTATGAAACCAGTTTCAACATTTAATTGAATCATGACAACAACTTGCATCTTGATTTAATGAAAGAGGTATGGTGTGGGGCATGTTGATATTGAGGGTGTAGTTTTGGTCAACTGGGCAGAAGGCTATTAAACCAAATGAGATGGAGGTCCCTGGTGGTCAAAACTACTTCCTCCATTACCCCATCCAATTCCAAAATATCTAATGCCTTGAGTTCCTCAAGTATCCTCAAGCAAACCAGCCTCAACTACTTTGATTCAGCTTGGCAATAAGTTCAGAGGTAGGCTCAATGCTGTATAATATTCAGCTCTGTTCACTGCTAACCTATACTGAAATGGCCCAGTCTTAAATATCAGAATCAGGTTTATTATCAACCATAGCCTGAGATTTCAGATAACAACCATAATACACAACTGTCAGGTAATGGGTATCTGCAATAGGCAAGAGCTAGCTTCAACTGGCATCAATATCTTGCTCATTCCCCATGACCAAAAAAAGAAATAGAGGCAAAAGGGGACAAGGTATGATCTGTCCAAGTAAAGCAGAAAATGTCCAACATGTTTCATTATCATTTATAAAGTAGGACACATTCAAACAGTAGTAAAATAGTGGAAGGTTTACTTGGCAGTAGCCTTCGCAGCAAGGCTTGGTTTGGTTTTGCTAGGACCACTTGCCTCCAGACCTCACACGACTTTGGTCCTAAGCATGGACTAGAGATGAGATTAGAATGACTGCCCTCAATATCAAGGTGAGATATGACTATGTATTTGTAAAAGGGATGGGACACAAAGGGAAATACTGCAAGTAACAGGAGCTGATCCTTTATCAAAGAATATTGATGTGGCTATTGGATTTTGTTGTAGGAGTTCTTGATGTTTATAATAAGGTCAGAACTAGAGATGCTTGCAGATTGCACAATGTTCATTTCAATTCACAATTCCTCAGAAAATGTAACAGTCCATTTCTTCATAAAAACAATTCAGGCATAAGTTGGTAATGGCAAGTAAAATTCTATGTAATGACCATTTGCAAAAAGGCAGAGTCTGACTACTTTTCCTTGATATTCAATAACATTACCAACCACAGGCATCCGACTAACAATAGTGGCTCTATGTAGATAGGAGATTCATCATGAGCCTCCTATCTACTCTGGTGATGAGAACAAGTTAGACACTGAATATCCTGTAGTGAGTGATTTGCTTCCTGATACCACACAGGCTTTCCACCTTTTACAAGGCATAAATCAGAAGAGGGAATGGAAGGAAATGTCCTTCTATATAACTGGACCTTCTGCAAGACTTGTAAAGGGCAAAGCAGCCCATTTGATTAGACACTACGCAAAACATGTATTGCTTCCACCGTTAGGTAACATGGCTAGATTGTGTCATTTGCAAAGTATACTACAATTACTCACCCATAAACACTTGCAGCACTCCCCAAATGTGCAACCTCCATCTGCAAACCACTAAAGGGCAGACCACTTCCCCTCTCCACAAGACTTGGAAACACAGAACCATCCCTTTTATTGTCTGGATCTTAGAGCTCCATATTCAACTGCATTATAGGAGATGCTTCACTAGAAGGAGTGCAACAATTTAAGAAGATGGTCTTCCACCACATTAAAAGAGAATTAAGAATGGACTTGCCAAAAGGAATCCAAGGTAATAAATTAAAATTGTTATTAGTCTTTCCCATAGCCACAATGCTTAAATCTAGAATCACAGAATTCACATAGAAAAGTGCAGTCATTGGAATGTCCAAAAAATACTGAACCGAGCAATTAATTTGACTAGTGCTGCAGCCTCTGGACTCTGTGGTAGGACTGACCATTGTCAATGTGCAGCACACATGATACTCTACAACAATCCCCCAGCTTTTTTAACAAAAAAACTCATCTAAAATGGCTCAGAACTGAGTAGCAGTGGTGTCTAAGAATGACATTCTTCTATTCACACAAGTTTACGTTGAGATCATATCACTATTTCATCATTGCCATTAGATTAATATTCAGAAATGCTCTTCAGAACCTTTCTGACACCAACTTCAGTAATTCAAGGTAGGTAAAGTACAGTTAATAAATGTGACTTTGCTGTATTGTCTACATCACAAAATCAAATAAAAGAATACTAACATGCTTGGGCAGAAGTTGCTGGAAGGAGAATCTTGGAAATGTGAGCATATGGGGTTGGGATGTGCAGAATCACTGGGTTGAAAGCAAGGGGAAAAAAAGTTGTGTACATTGAGAGGAGAGCCTATAATAATCATCTGGGGAATTATTTGAAACCTAATGGAGTTTTTGTATTTGGAGGAAAGCAGCTTTTTCTGATGGTTCCTAAGATATAGCAACAAAAATCATTGTATTGTTTGCAAATACCTACAGCTGATAATAAATATCAGTACTGTCATTGACAAAGAAGGATTATCATTATTTATTCATTTTCCAACCCTTCAAGACGTTCCTCAGGTTAAAGACAATTTGGTAGATTGAGAATTAGTAAAAGATGTTTCACCATTATGACACTAATTAATATTCTATGGTTAAAATAATTAACATGAAATATTATTAGTAATGCTATTCACAGGTTCCCTGATTACTTTCCAGAAATGATTCAAATTATACATGAGGTACAAAGATTCCCCCATTTCCTTGTAATATTGAAGTCACTTTTGCTCACCTATATACAAGGTAATTTACACTAATTGTTTGACCTACCAACTAGAACCAAGGGAAACTCATGACATGGATTACTTTCCAGAAAGGACTCAAATTATACATAAATATTCTGTATTTCCTCATAGTTTAGGAGTGCCATCTAACAGACCAATTCTATTCCACCACTGAATTTCCCCGTAACATTTCTGTCCCCATTTCATAATCTTCCCTCTGATTCTTCTGCTCACTTACATTAGAGGCAATTTATACTAATAGTTTAAACTACCAACTGGAACCAAAAGGAAATCCATGTGGTCACAAGGCAAGAATGCAAACTCCATACAGACGGAATTGAAGGTTAGGATCAAACCAATGTCATTGGATATAAGTGGTTTCTATGACAATAAATTCAACTTTGAGGAGGTGTGTGAATTGGGGGAGATGAATGCACATTCCTTTTCTTTGTCCAGTTAGCATCATGCATTAGGGACTCCAGACCCTGGTAAAATAAGAACTTAAGACTTGGGAGCAGATTTAGGCCATTTTGTCCATTGAATCTGTTCTATCATTCCATCATGGCTGATTTATTATCCCTCTCAACTGCATTCTCCTGT
Organism: Mobula birostris; assembly: GCF_030028105.1. Lineage (NCBI taxonomy): Eukaryota > Metazoa > Chordata > Chondrichthyes > Myliobatiformes > Myliobatidae > Mobula > Mobula birostris. The sequence goes on along the minus strand of NC_092371.1, from coordinate 53,294,454 downwards.
CTTCTCCCTGTCACCTTGACTTCCTTGCTGATCAAAAACCTATAAACCTCTCCTTTAAGTACATATGCACAATTACTTGGTCTCCACAGTCACCTGTGCCAATGAATCCCACTAATTCATTTCCTTCTGGCTAAGGAAATTCCTGCTCATTTCTGTTCTAAAAGGATGTTCTTCTGTTCTGAGGCTGTGCCCTCTGGTCCTAGACCCCCCCCCCCCCCCGCCCCCGGCAAGGAAACTTCCTCTCTACATCATTCTAAGATAAGTTTCCATGCAACCTGTTTGCACTGTATATCCCTTTGATTCTGCATCACAAGTCTTATTCCAGTATCATTGGCATAATCATAACTGAGTCATCAGGCAACATGTATATTGATTCTTTTTATAGCATCATGACTCCATATATGAGCAGCTTTGTATAGAACAATTGCATCAAAACTTGCATTCAGGCAAATTTGAAATTCTAATTCAACTTCCTGTTTATTTTTTGCTATCACTTGACAGGCAGCATGTATGACTCATTCGAGTCTCACTTAATAAAGGAACTTGAGAATTGGACCATTGCACTGGAGACATTTCATCATAATTTATTTGCATAAAAAATGTATACACTTGCACTTTAAGCTTGTGGATTACTTCTTTAATACAGCACCAGCAATACGATTTTTGCTATTTTGTGTTCTGTTCTTTAAATTTGGTTCCTTGGTGTCTGGAAAATGACTTGGCTAATGTAAACTGATATTTTTTTTCTGTTGAAAGACTCGTGGCACAGCTCTGGGCTCAGGAGGTTGTTTCCGATGTCCATCCTGTCACCAGGAGATTATTCTAGACAGACATGGAGTTTATGGACTACAAAGAAATTTATTGGTGGAAAATATAATTGACATTTACAAACAAGAATCTTTGCGGTAGGTTATATTATTACACAGCAGAAACACTGGAGAAAACTGCTAAATTTTTGCAACAGTTAAACTAATGATGCAAGTGTAGTTTTGTTTTGTACTGTTTAGTACAGCAGCAGAATTTTTAGGCAATAGTTTTGGTATCAGATTTGTAACCTGTAATGATGGAGTCGATTTTGTAACTTGGAATAAAATTTATGCAGATTTTTTCCAAAAAATATATGGACTAAGTTGTGCTTAATCTAGGCTGCCATGCTTGCTCGCTCCCCACACTATTCCCACAGATGTTTTTACATTTCATGGTCCAACTTCTCCAAACAAATTTGAGATGTTCCTGCCATGAACCCAACCATATAAGGGGAATCATTATAGAAGTGTTTAAAATTATAAGAAGATTAGGTAACGGTCTTTTCCCCAGGGTGGGGGAGTCCTTAGAAGAACTTGGATAGGCACATGGAGCAACAGCACTTACAAGAAATGAATTGAATACAGGACATTGGATCTAGCTGGGTGGGCACTGTGGCTATCATGCACTCATTGAGCCAAAGGGCCTGTATCCATAGTGTATTGCTCTGAATCTGACTAAGTATCACGTGTGGAACAGTCTTGTGAACACTGATTAGGCACTAGGCAGAAGATCCCAAGGTCTCAAACCATACTGCCCTAAAGCCTTTAAAAAGAGGACTTGCTGTCAATGGCCACTCAAGTGATTTTAAATGTTACTTGATCAGAGACATGTAAGAATTCTTCCAAAAAGAGTTAAATAATTAAACATCTTAGAATCTTAGATATTAATTGTAGGTATTAAAATTTAAGTAAAATTATGAAAAGTTTCTGACTTATTTTTAAGGAATGGGGTGTACTGAGAAGCTAGGAAATTTTGTACTTGACCTCTGGACTTAATGAAAGCTCTAGTGGCAGACCAGGATATCACACATACTGACCTTCAACTTGCATTTAATTTCTCCACTATATTACATTACATTGCATGTATACAGACCGAAAAGACAGGGTGTCAGGGTCCGAAGCAAGAGTCGATTGTGCTTATTATTCTCTGCAATGGTCACTCTTCTCCCCATGAAGCTGAGGCTATGAAGACTGCCCCAACTACAATGCTCCGTGCCTACTAATATGATGAAGTGATAATCTGGACTTTGGGTCTACTCCGGGCTATTCCAGGGTTTGGATCTGAGGACTCAGTTTTGGTTCAGAATGCTGTTGTTTGCTTCAATTGTTTGTATGATTTGAGATTTTTTTTCTTTCTCTTGCACACAGAATGTGGATCTTTTATTTTAAATTTTACTTTAATTGGGTTCTTTCAGGTTTCTTGCTTTGTAGCTACCTGTGAGCAAACAAACCAAAAGGTTATGTAATTTATACATTCTTTGATAATAAATGTATGTTGAGTTGTTGAAATCAGAGCCAAATCTGACATGTAAAGTGGTTCACTGAGTATCTGCCCTGCAAAGCCAGTTGGGTATATTCCGGGTTGGTGTTGCAGATTTCATCATTATAATGATAGTGAAAAATGTGGACAGATAAACTTGGAACTAACTTTTTAATGTTTATTGTATTCGATTTCTACTTAACCTTTCAATATTAACTTCATACGTGGTTGAACAGTAGTAAAATAGTGTACTGTATGCTGTTTAGTTTGCTGTCAGTGGCAAGAGAATTATGGTAATAAGTGGCATTAATGAGAAAATGCCAGTATATTTTTATTATTAACCATGAGCATACTCAGTTTAATTTTTAATGAATTTTGCTGCATTTTATAGGCCATTGGCAATAAGTAATTAGATCAGTTTTACATAATTAATCTGCCATAGGTCTACAGCAAAACCTGAACAACCGACATGTGAAGAGCATGACGAGGAAAAGATTAATATATACTGCATCTCCTGTGAGACACCTACCTGCTCATTGTGCAAAGTATTTGGTGCACACAAGGCTTGTGAAGTTGCTCCTCTTCTAACTATCTACAAACAACAAAAGGTGGGATACATTTTAAGCATTTATTGCTCTTGTCATTGAATAATTAATGGTGCACAGCAAAAATTAAATTTAAAGCTGATCTGTGTTACTTTTGTTTCCTAGTGCAAACTTGGTGATGGAATTGGAGCACTTGCTGCAACCAATGATGCAATTCAAACATTTATTACTCATCTGGAAGAAACAAGCAAAATTATTGAGGTAATAGTTTATTTAAATTAGTCTTCTAGCTCAGGCAAGTTTTGATCTCTCATCTATGAAAACGAAACAAATGAAATTGAAGCTGTCTCCATTGTTCCAATATGGCTGCACTTGAAAGGACCAATTCCTCTTCCAACCAAGCCAACTGTCAAAATAAGAATGAGTGCTAAACTGATCTTTTTTTGTTACCAAAATGTGAGACATAAAGTGTTTAATTTATAGTTGAACCTTGCTGGATAAATAATGTAATGCTAATGTCACAAACAATTTACAACCTACTATAATAGAGTAGGAGGTAATTAGAACTAATATCACCAGCCTCAGGCTGCTATTACACTACAACCATCAGACTACTGAGTCAGTGAAGATAACTTCATTCACCACTTCCACTGTCTCTATGATCTAGAGATTCATTTTCAAGGAGTCTTTACAACTCAAGTTCTCAATATTATTTTTATTTACGATTGTCTTGTTGTGCAGTGCATATTGATGTTGCTATTTGTCTGGGTAGTTTATTATAAATTTTTATTCTATTTCTTTTTTCCAATAAATATGTGCAAGAAAATGAATCTCAAGGTAGTATATGGAAATATATATGATTTTGATAAATTTGCTTTGATCTTTGAATTTAATTTTAGGATCAGGGGAATATGCTGCAGTTATGGGTATGAAGTTTAATAAAATCTAATTACTATTCATGCAGAGCTGTTAAGCTTTTATAATTTTTGCAGCCAGAATAGTTCATAAATTGCTGGAATTCTCTTCAGCTTAATAAATGTGATTCTTTGAAGGAAGAGATCAGAAAACCAGGCCATCACTGACAGTGCACTGTGACAAATTGTTGCTGTTGACTTCAGAATTCTTTTGATGAGATTACTGATTCAAGACTGAGTTCATGCAAAATGAATATTGGGTTACAAAAGTGAAAACTAGAGGAGATTGTGGTATAGATGAGATTTTCCTTAGTAGTTGGGAAGGAAACGGAGGGGAGCAGAATCACCAGGTTGGTTTAAAATTGAGATTTGAATTTCAGCTCAAGATCTGGCAGAAAGTGAATATAACAGTGAAGGATAACACTTTAGTGAATGAGAACTTCAAGATGACAATAACCCAAAGGATAAGGTCAATGGCACTTGAATGAAGGTGGATGGGGAACTATGCTACAGAACTAGTCTAACCACTGGAGTGACAGGGCTAGAAAATTTATTTGCAAGTTAAAGTCATTGAGGGTTAAGAAGTCATACAGTAACAAGGCTGAAGTCAATGATGAGACTTTGGAACGAAAGCCACTGGAAAAGTAATAAAACTTCATGCAGTGAGAATTGCAAAATGGTAGATGGGGTGATTTTGTAAAGATAAAATATCAGAAAAATATAGGAACATGGAGCTGACTAAATGTGAATCAAATTGGTGCTGTAATGCTTTCATTGGGACAAGATGCTGAAAATAATGGCTGGATTGTCCTCACAGTTAACAAGTGATTCAAAAAAAGCAGCTGTGCCCTGCAGTGGGTTCTGAACTTCTGCATCTGCATACTGCAGAACAAATGGGAATCCACTGGAGCTTCAGGTGTATGTATGTTTGATCTTGCTGTCTGCAACTGTTCACCAGTGAATACTGGGGCATTCTGTAATTAGCTAAGCCCAAGGCTCAACTTTTCTTATCTGCTGCCTCAGATTCACACCAGCCTTAACTGGTGCACTTAGTATGGCCTCCTTCCTTTGAATAGGATGATTGACCTTCCTTAAAAAGCTTAGACTGAATAAGATTCTTTATTTCAATTAATTAACTAACATAAGTTTTATGTTTTCAAAATAAAGTTTTGAAAAGTCAGAAAGGGGTATGGCATTCATACCTAATGGTGGGATGTTGATGAACCAGGAGACCTAAAAAGTCTTAAGTCCATGGTTCGCTGAAAATGGCAACACAGGGTGATGAAGAAGATAGATCACATGCTTGCCTTTAAAGCTTGAGACATAGAGTATAAAAGTTAGTTCACTCTGTTGCAATTTTACAGAACACTGATTTGACTACACTTGGAGTATTGTGTGCAGTTTTGATCACCATACTGTTATCGGAAGGATGCTGTTGTGCTGGCGAGTGCAGGGAAGAATCACCAGGAAGTCTTCTGGATTGAAGAACTTTAAAGAAATTGATAGTCTGGGCTGGTTTCCCCTGGAGCATGAGGGTGTCACCTGATAGGACAAAAGATCGAGAGGCCTAGCTACCATTCTATTCCTATACACCTTGCAAAAGCGCTCCAGCAGTGCACTGGGAGCTTGAAAGTGAGGCCCATGGCAACCATGAAATAGTGGCTTGCATCAGTGTCACCTGACGCAAGAGAAAGTGTTTCCATGGAATGAATTAGAATAAGTAGGGTACCTCAATGATTAGGATTCCGGGCTAGTTGGACCATTGTTGCAGACATAGGAGTTTGAATCCCAATAAATCAGCTGAGGATTTCATGTTTTCTGGCATCAGATCAATGCCAAATGGCTTATTTCTATGCTGTAATGACTCACTAGATATGCCCAGGAAAATGATATCTATATTTATCCTGGATGTGGCATTAGGCGAAGAAGGTCTGCCTTATTAGTGAGTGGACATTTACAACATGTACAAAGGGATGAATTACAAGAGATCAAGTATGGGCATGAAATAGTGGAAAAGGAGCAGCTGAGCATGGTAGTCCAGTTGTGTGATGGGAGAAGGTAAAGGGACCTTAGAGTAACTTACTTACTGCCCTTTAAGCCACTGGAATTTAGGGCAGCAGTGAAGGTTGTCAACCTCTGGCAGTGTTCAAGGCTTCCTTCTTCATGTCAGTAACTTCACTACTACCAGTCATGCAAGTCCCAGGTGGAGACTCAGGAATATCATTGCACTCAGATGTAGAAAGAGTCTTCATTTCTGTTTCAGTAACAGATTTGTTTTACCAGTCAGAGTTGTTATCCCTGAGTTGAACCCCCAAAATCTAACGAGCTGACCCTACCAAGAGCCAAAGTATAAAGCCCTGACTCCAGCCAACATAGCTCTCCGTGTCATTGAGGCACTCTAGCCTCCAAAGCACGACAAGATTGTGACCTTCTTGGAGAAAGTTATATGGAAGATAAGATGAAAGCTTGAGGAAAAGGGTTTAGAAAGCATGCTGGCGATAGAGAGATGAAAAAATAAATCTGCCCAGGAAACTACCAAACAGAACTATATCTGTAATCAATAACTCTGATACCATTCCTTTAATTCTTTATAACATGCGGTCACTTCTCACTTAAGCCAATTTTCACCTACCTTCACTTTTGCTACGTTTATGTTGCTTTAATTCCAGGTAGTTCATATACAAATACTGTACATAATTACCTCTTGTGTAAATGCTACATAACTGTTGGCAGGAAAACATATACGTGCCCATGTCACTTAAAGTAAACTTTAAGTTTATCTATGAGTGCAGATAGAAGTAGACCATCCACAATACAAAAAGGCAATCCACCAATTTGTAATCTGAGTTTCCTTGCATAACCAGGTCTCAGCACATCATCCCAGATTAATAATGACCAAAATAACACAGATGATTTGTTTCAGTTCATCAACCATTCTATTGAAACGTTAGACTAGTATAATCAACAAGAATATATCGAAGTCGCTATTCAAAGATGAGATTGCATAAATTGACTTGTATTAAGTATGTATTTCCATCAATCTACTAAAACTATTCTGTTTTTCAGGACAACTGTAAGAGCCTAAAGCAAACAATATCTGAAAAATTTGATTCCCTGTTCGCAGTTTTGGAAACAAAGAAGCAGGAAATGATGCAAATAATCACTAATGAACAAGATGGGAAAAAAAGCCACTGCAAATATTTGATACAAACATACAGTGAGCACATACGATCCATGTCCAAGCTTGTGGAATCCGTGCTGCAATCAATGGAGGAACCCCAAATGGCAGTCTTTCTATGGGTACTAAACCATTACGTTTTGTTTTGATATTTTTCTGCAGGGAAATTCCTCAGTTAATATTCAATTTCTTTCTTTTTTTTTAGAATGCAAAGATGTTGACAGCAAAGTAAGTACCCAAAGTTTAAAAAAATTTCAAGGTATATTTATTATCAAAGTACATACAGTATATGTCACCATGTAAAATCCTGAGATTCATTTTCTTGCAGGCATACCTTATAAATCCAATGACCACAATTGAATCAATGACTATTTAATATGTAACAATTGAGGAACCTACCATTGACCCAACTGGTGAATTTTCTTATATGATTAGAGTTTCAGAGGCCACTAGAGCAACAGTTATTGAAGAACTAGATCATGATTATGAAAATATGGATCACTATAATATTGATCCTGAGAAAGAACTGAAACTGCTCCAAACAATTAATTTCCTTGAAGGTAAAGATACATTTATTCTTATAGAAAATAATTTATATTAATGTTACATATGTTATTACCCAGTTAAAATATACATTAAAATATAAAGCGAATTGTCAAAGTATATTAACAGTAGATCCCTATGAGATTGCCCACACTGGAATCTGGATGTTATGGTAAAATGGGACTCTTATAACCCACTTCATCATAGATGAAATTTCCTGTAATTTAGCTGGAGATTGCCCACTCTCATAATGAGAGATGGAACACTGAAAAATCAATAAATCCAACAGAAAATTACTGACTTTCTTTTTTGATACTTTCTATTAAAATTGTGTAGCCGTGTTCCGCTTTTATAAAATGTAAGGCGCTTCAACTGTTTAAAAAAAATATTTGCTTGAGACTGTTATATAAATGAGTAAGTTACCCAAGCTATTGATTTAAGTTATGAGGTAGTAATGGGTTGCTGGAAATATTGAAATAAGTGACTCATTCTAACTCCTTCCACTTAAGGGTAAATTATTTGCTAATTCTCAAACATCATAGCTATCATGGGAAACTAATTAGTACAAATTTAATCAAAGAGAATCAGGCTGGCTCAATCCATTGTTAACAATGTTGTGATGACAAAGCTTATGTACAAATATCTGGGAATAGTTTGCTCTAATCTTCTAATTGATTTGGTAGTCTACGGATTACAGTAGTTATAAACCATAATTTCTTTAGGACCACAGCTTTATGCTGTTTTTTTTTCCTGCTTGTTGAGCAACTGGGTCAATTTGTTGGGAGAAATTAATGATGAACCTTCTCTATTTTTCCTGAAATATCAGTAAATTCTGCTCATATAAGTAATTGTTTTTCCATTAATCAATCCAATTTTTACTTTTCTCATTAAAACTAATATCAATTTTTTGAAAATCTACATCAAAAGTTCTAAGTATTCATATATTCAAGCAGTCAAAGATTATTAGTGATTTTTTTGTAAAACAAATAAGAAGTGCAGGTATGTGGTACAAACTTTGTTCTCTTATTAATAGTAGTTTATCTGCATTTTATTAAGTACTAATGCCAAGTTTATTGGTTTAAAGTCAAAAAGAATTCAGAAGTTGAAGAAGCTGCAGCAGGTGCGAAAGAGGATAATGAAGTTGAAGCTAAGCTTTCTGAAATTTCAGTAGCAGAAAGTTCAGAAGTTTTTAGTGGAGCATCTGCCAGAGCAGAAAACCTTTCTTCATCTTCAGAGCCTTGCCCTGAACAATCTGAAATTATGGGTGAAATCCATGAAAAAGAAAATCGCAGTGCTGAACACTGTGTTGTTGATGAAGAGCAAGGTTCTGGAACTTCAGGTGCTGTGGTTTCTGCATCTCAGGATGACCCCAGAGAGAAGCCCTCCAAAACCGATGATAAAGTGTTTGTAAAGGATGAGCTCAGTACAGAGTCCAGAGGTTCAGAGGATCAACAGTTTTTGGATGGTTCCAACGTTGAGTACTGCAGTGCTATTGATGACATTGCTGAAAAAGGAAAGCTTAGTGCTGAGTGTTCAGGTACTGGAATTGGAGTTCAATACAATGAAAACCCCATTGTTGTTTCTCCCAATGTTACTGAAATCCCTGGGGCAGGAGCACCCATGGCCATATCCTTTGCTCTAGATAAGATCTCAGCAAAGGATATTTTTAGAGCTGAATGTAATGGTGCCAGTACTGAAGCTCCTGAAGACCAGACCAGTATTAAGCCTTCAGTTGCTGAGACTGATTATCTTGAAAGGAATGAACCCAAAATAGAGTCTTCATTTTCTGTGGTTAATGTCTCTGAAAGCCGTCCCAATGCTCAGCTCTCCATTGCTGCGGATGAAGGTTGTGTTCAAGAGGAACTTTGTGCTCAGTCTGACAGTGCCTGGAATGAAACTATTGAAGATCACCGCAGTGCTGAATCTTTGGCTGCTGTGGTTCATACTGTTGAAAACGAGTACAGTCTTGAACCTTCTGTCTGTGAAGATGATCCCAGAGCTGAGCCTTCCCCTATTGTTGAAGGTCTTGTGCAGGAGGAATCTGATGATGCTGGGTTCAAAGCTCCTGAAAGTAAAGAAGGTGGTGTTGAGTCATCAGGTTTGATGGTTCATGCACCTCAGGATGACCTGATGATTGAACTGTCCACTACTCTGAATGAAGTTGATAGTCCTGAAGAGAAAGTATCCAATGTTGACTCTTCAGGCTCCGTGGTTAATGTGCCTGAACTCAGTTCTAATGTTGAGTCCTCCAACAAAGGGAATGATATCCCTGAAAAGGAAAAACTTGACTCTGAGACTTCAAGTGTTCAGATTTGTGTCCCTGAATTAGAGCCCAGTGCTGAGACCTCCAACACTGTGAATGAAGTTCCTGCAAAGGGAGGCCCCCATGTTGTGTCTGTCGGTACAATTAATGATGTGCCTGGAAAAGAAGAGGTTAATACTGACCCTGAAGTGTCTGCTGTTGAAATCCTTCTCATGGAAGAATCCAGCACTGCACCTCCTCCAGTTAGTGAAGTAGTGGCTGTATCTCCAGATGTTGTAGACATGTTTCCTGGAATAAAAGAATCAAACGAAACACTATGTAATGTTATAAATGCCACTGTTAAAATAGAAGAAAGCAATGCTTCTACACCAGAGACTAGAGCAGCAACAAGTAAAGAATGTATTTCCACAAGTCCAAATCAAGTATCTGAAATAGAAATATTGATGGATAAATCTTCAAGTGCCATAAGGCCAGAAACTATGATACAGGAACTCATTGCTGCACCATCAGGAACTGCCGATGTCAATGCTTCAGTGGTAGAGCCCATCACTGCCCCTTGCAGAGCCTCTCTGGAATCAGTAGTGGCATCTCCAGGGCCTACAAATGGAATCTTCCCAAGTGGTGAATCTGCAATTCCACTTACAAATGTTGAGACTGGTAGATCGACACAAGAGAGAAAGGATGTCATGTTCTCTGAAACAACTGCACAACAGGTATGTATTTCTAAACCACGTTAAGTTATTTGATGTAGGTTTTACAAATAGATGTTGTTTAGAACGAATTAACCTGAGGCCATTTTGAGAATGAATTTGAAAACTTTGTCTTTACAGATATAGTAAAGACTTCCAACTGCCTTTTGTAATTGTCTGTGGCCTGTTTCCCAGTGATTGGTTTCATTTAGTCCTCCATCCACCTTTGTTTCATCAATTATGGAAACACCTGCATTATCCTGTTCTGAAACCATAATCTCTCAACAAGTCTGCATTTAAGTTCTTGATACAAAAATTACCTATTTAACAATATCTATAAATCCTTGCTATTACTAGATGTACATTTTTCCTCATGGAAGGCTTTGAAATATGTTGTATTTTAGAGTATTTGCACATTTAATCGTGGTTGGCAATTCTTGTTGGTGTTCATTGTAAAGCTTCAGTTTTTGCTGGTTCAAAATACAATCTTACTTTAAACTTAGGCCTTGTGTTAGTCAATATACTACTATATTCTATATAAGAAACTACAACTAAAACCAATTGTGTGCAAGAATAGGATGAAGATTTAATGTTATTATCGATAATTGCTAATACTTTGCCTTGTCTTCTTAAATTTGGTCTGCCAAGGGTAAATCATTAAGTGGAAATTACGATACTGGTGATTTAAAAATGCCACAAGAGCTGGCAGAGGTTGAAGATGATACCAAATTGTATCCTGGTTGGCACAAATGTGGATCCTGGCATGTTCTTAAAACGACCAAATTGGTTTCAAGTCCCAGCCCAAGTGCTGCATCTCATGATCTATCTGGACCATCATCAGCGACAGAGAATCAGACACAGCCGGAGGTCAGTTGTGCTGCGACTGTGATAAAAACACGTGAATGTGAAAACACTGTGTCACCACCCGCAGCAAAGGTCAGTAAAAGAAAGAAATTACCTTCTAAAGGAATGATCACTATAAATTGTAGAATTAGTTTCCCATTGCATCATACATCTTGATACCAAACTCAGGCTTTTCACTTGTTAAATTTGTCTGAATTCCTAGCAACAGAGAGCACAACTTGGTTATGAAATCTTTCATGTGACTCAGGAGTACTTGAGGAATAATGTAAGACCTAAAAATTGTGTTCCTATTAAAATAGTATTTGGAACAAATCTGCATTTCTAAAAAGAAAGCCTTACATTTATAAAGTACCTTTGCCTGTTTCACATCATCCCAAAGCACTTCACAGCCAATACTGTACATTCGTTTTGAAATGTAGTCGGGATTGTAATGGATAAAAAGCCAATCTTCTGCACAACAAGGTCCAACAAACAGAACTATAACAATGGTCAGATAGCATTTAAATTCTGGCTTACCGCACACACAATGGAAACTTGTCTAGCTTCAGGCAATAAGGAGTTGGAGCATTAATTAGTGATTGAGAGAGATGTCCTGATTGGGTAAAGGAAAACCCCAAGGCATTCTTCAATTATGTGAAGAACAAAAGGATGACAGGAGTGAAGATAGGACCAATTAGAGATAAAGATGGGAAGATGTGCCTGGAGGATGTGGAAGTGAGCGAGGTCCTCAATGAATACTTCTCTTCGGTATTCACCAATGAGAGGGAACTTGATGATGGTGAGGACAATATGAGTGAGGTTGATGTTCTGGAGCATGTTGATATTAAGGGAGGTGTTGGAGTTGTTAAAATACATTAGGACAGATAAGGCCCCGGGGCCGGACGAAATATTCCCCAGGCTGCTCCACGAGGTGAGGGAAGAGATTGCTGAGCCTCTGGCTAGGATCTTTATGTCCTCGTTGTCCACTGGAATGGTACCGAGGATTGGAGGGAGGTGAATGTTCTCCCCTTGTTCAAAAAAGGTAGTAGGGATAGTCTGGGTAATTAGAGACCAGTGAGACTTGCATCTGTGGTGAGAAAGCTGTTGGAAAAGATTCTTAGAGATAGGATCTCTGGGCATTTAGAGAATCATGGTCTGATCAGGGACAGTCAGCATGGCTTTGTGAAGGGCAGATCGTGTCTAACATGCCTAATAGAGTTCTTTGAGGAGGCATATAGATGAAGATAGTGCAGTGGATGTGATCTATATGGATTTTAGTAAGGCATTTGACAAGGTTCCACACGGTATGCTTATTCAAAAAGTCAGAAGGCATGGGATCCAGGGAAATTTGGCCAGGTGGATTCAGAATTGGCTTGCCTACAGAAGGCAGAGGGTCATAGTGGAGGGAGTACATTCAGACTGGAGGATTGTGACTAGTGGTGTCCCACAAGGATCTGTTCTGGGACCTCTACTTTTCGTGATTTTTATTAACGACCTGGATGTGGGGGTAGAAGGGTGGCTTGGCAAGCTTGTAGATGGCACAAAGGTTGGTGGTGTTGTGGATAGTGTAGAGGATTGTTGAAGATTGCAGAGAGACATTGATAAGATGCAGATGTGGGCTGAGAAGTGGCAGATGGAGTTCAACCCGGAGAAGTGTGAGGTGGTACACTTTGGAAGGACAAACTCCAAGACAGAGTACGAAGTAAATGGCAGGATACTTGGAAGTATGGAGGAGCAGGGGGATCTGGGGGTGCATGTCCATGGATCCCTGAAAGTTGCCTCACAGGTAGATAGAGTAGTTAAGAAAGCTTATGGAGTGTTGGCTTTCATAAGTCGAGGGATAGAATTTAAGCGTCGCGGGGTAATGATACAGCTCTATAAAACTCTGGTTAGACCATAATTGGAGTATTGTGTCCAGTTCTGGTCGTCTCACTATAGGAAGGATGTGGAAGCATTAGAAAGGGTACAGAGGAGATTCACCAGGATGCTGCCTGGTTTAGAGAGTATGCATTATGATCAAAGATTAAGGGAGCTAGGGCTTTACTCTCTGGAGAGAAGGAGGATGACAGGAGACATGATAGAGGTATACAAGGTAATAAGAAGAATAGATAGAGTGGATAGCCAGTGCCTCTTCCCCAGGGCACCACTGCTCAATACAAGAGGACATGGCTTTAAGGTAAGGGGTGGGAAGTTCAAGGGGATATTAGAGGAAGGTTTTTTAATCAGAGAGTGGTTGGTGCGTGAAATGCACTGCCTGAGTCAGACACACTAGTGAAATTTAAGAGATTACTAGACAAGTATATGGAGGAATTTAAGGTTGGGGGGGGGGTTATATGGGAGGCAGGGTTTAAGGTTCGGCACAACATTGTGGGCCGAAGGGCCTGTACTGTGCTGTACTATTCTATGTTCTATCACAAACACATTATCATGATAACTTGTATCCTGGGATGCCATAGTATTCTATTTAGCCAATAACATTTTGGTAGCTAAACACTTGAAAGTTTTCTGGTTCATATTAGGATCCTATTGAGGGGTAGTGGATGTAATTTGAAATATTTTCAATTCTTGCAAAGCAGATGGAGCCTTGTTTGCTCAGACCATGCTATAACCAATGCAGTTCCCATCTCATGGGAAAATAATTCTTGTTGATAATTTCTCTAGCCTGTAGCAAGAGCTGATCAGTGGGTTAGCTTCTACATACAACTGCTAGTTAAAAATAAAGCTGTGTGTTATTTTTCAAAATTTATGAATTGTAGATAAATCTATGAATTTTGGCTTTGATTTAATAGTAGTATCAGAAGCCAAAGGATTCAAGCCCAGTTCCAATATTTGAAGATAGTCTTCAGTGAAACTGGTTGATGCATGGAAAACATAATTTAAGAAACAGTATGCATTTATAATTTAGCACAAGGAGCGTGAGATGATACATTTTGGTAGGAAGGATGAAGAGAACATTAACACGAATCTTTGAAGGTGGCAAGTCAAGTTGAGAAGGCTGTGTGAAGCAACAACTAAATCATAAAGCTCATTGAATATGTTCAATTAAATTACGGTTGATGTCACAGAATCATAGAACACAGAATCAGGCCCCTCCGCCCACCAAGATGACAATAACAATCAAGCATCTATTTATACCAGCCATTGGTCAATTTTGTCCAAGTCAGAAGATACTCAATATGAGATCCATTCCTCCGCAGCATTGGCGTCAAAAGCACACAGACTGATAAGAAAGAAAATTTACTAGGAGGAGGAGAGGAAACTGGTTCTGCTGTTTGTAGGCACACATAACTGTTCCTGAACCTGCGGGTGAGGGACCTCCAATGTGATGGCAGCAGCTAGAAGAGAGCATGGCCTGGGTGGTGGGCGTCCTTGATGATGGGACCAGGCATTGGTGTTTCCATACCAGGTCATGATGCAACCAGTCAATCTACTCACCACTGTGCATCCATAAAAGCTTGTCAAAGTTTCAGAATCTTCACAATTGTTTAGGGAAGTAGCGGGACTGCTCTGCCTTCTTTGTCATGGCGCTTGCATTCTGGACCTGGGCAGATCCTTTGAAACGATAACACTGAGGAATTTAAAGTTACTGATCCTCTCCATCTTAAATCCCCTGGTGAGGACTGGCTCATGTACCTTCAATTTCCTCCTCCTGCAGTCAATAGGGTTATCCTTAATTCAGGCATCTGTAACCCAGGGATGGTTGTTACTTAAATAATCAAAATGACAAAATAGTGTGAACTTAAACAGAGTGCTGAAGTTGAGAATGTGGTTAATATTTGGGGAAATTGGTGCATAGGGGTGAAAGGTGTTGATTTATCCCTATACAATTTTTATAGTATACAGAAACATAAGGCTTCTGCGTACTACAAAATATTTACTGGTGTGTCAAGCAAGTTGGCTTTAATAAACTTTTTTACAGTTGACTAAAATGTAATCATTAACACAACAGACTAATTTTTAATTGTATTAAGCAAGAAACTAAATTGCAAACACACAAAATCTTTAAGTGAATATATTAAGATTTGACAGGGATGGAAGGTGATTGTAGCTGCAGCATATGGGGTGGGGCGGGGTTGGTCGTGACATTATTTTCCAGAAACTGCATCAATAGTAAGTGCTTGGAGCTCAGTTTCTTATTTCTCATAACATAGGAGAAGGCCACTGAGCCACTGTTGACTCTCAGAGCAACCCAATGCATCCCATGCCCTATAACCCTTTCCTACATGCTCATCAACATCACAATCCCCACCATTCCTCCTCACCCCCACTGACTCACAGACCAACACTAGGGGAAATTTACATTAGGCCGAGTACAGCAGATCAGGGGTCCCCAGCCTAGCGGCCTAGTAGCGCATGCTTTGCGGCCTGGTGGTTGGGGACTGCTGCAGTAGATTACTAACCATCAGAAAATGGAGTACTCAGGGAAAACTCTTGCAGTTGCATGCAAGTTCCATACTGACAGTAGCTAGGTTGCTGGTGCCTTTGTAGCAGCAATTTTAATCACTGTGCAAGTTGTTAAAGCTGGATTTTGAGTTAAGGGGGTTTTGGGAGGCATGGTAGCGTAGTGGTTAGCACAATGCTTTACAGTACTAGCGACTTGGTTTCAATAACCGCCGCTGTCTGTAAGGAGTTTGTATGTTCTTCCCGTGACCACGTGGGTTTCCTCTGGGTGTTCTGGCACCATATTCCCAAATGCAAAGATGTACTGGTTACTAGCTTGGTCATTGTAAATTGCTGGGGTTAAATGGGGGGGGGGGTTCCTTGTTGATGCAGCTTGAAGAGTCTATACCACACTGAAGCTCAATGAAAAAAAGAATAATTGAACGTTCGGAAGGAGTAGAATTACATGGGTAACTTGATCCATGTGTCGGCTACAATGTGATTAGGTTGTGCTCTGGATTTGAGTAACGGTCAGGGATAGAAGAATATAAATGCCAGACTGCCAGGTATGGAAATGCAAGGTAGAACTCTTTCCAACAGGTATGAGATTCTTGCTTACCATATGGATGTGTAAAGGACTGTAAGGAAGTTAGGCAATCTGAACATAGGATGATGATATAGAAAGCCATTCAAATAAGGAGAAGGATTAGGAGTGTTATTGTTCTGGGGAATAGAACAGCAAGGATTGACATGGTCCTCTTTGCTATGGCTGAGAATCCTAGTACTTGAGTTGCCTACCAGTTTCCAAGGTTTGGAATTATCCTCAGAGTTGGAAGAGAAATTGAGATTGCGAGTGGAAAGGTGGATGGAAGATGCAACTGTCATGGCCAGTGTAATAAACAATAACGTAGTAGGGCACAAAAAACTGAATATGATGTCATCTGATACATTAAACTGCTGAGGAAATTGTGTAGGTTGGGCAGTATCTGTTGGGTGGGGGAGGGCATGGAATTGTCAACATTTTGGGTTGAGACCCTGCATCAGTACTCCTTTCTAATCCTACCCAAGAAACTTTGAGCAAGGAACCAAACTAAAACTTGGATTCTTGGAAATATTGTCTGAGCATCGTATAGATCGGCTTAGGTTTGAGGAGACCAGAGGGTTAAATGTGATACTCAAAGGGTGGGAAGGGCGAAAGTGATTTTGATTTATGGGATAATGGTTTTTTACTTGCCCCGATACTGATGCCATTCTCAGAATCAGATTTAATATTACTGGCATATGTTATCAAATTTGTTGTTTGCAGGAGCAGTACTTTGTAATACATAATAATTAAAACCTATAAGTTACAATAAGTATATATTAAAAATTTAAATAAGTAGTTCAAAAATGGAGGGAAAAGTAGATAGTGTTCATGGATTCATTGTCCATTTAGAAATCTGATGGTGGTGGGGAAGAAGCTGTTCCTGAAACGTTGACTGTCCCTCTTCAGGTTCTGGTACCACCTCCTTGATGGTAGCAATGAGAAGAGAGCATATCCTGGGTGATGAGGGTCCTTAATGATGGATGCTGTCTATTACTAAGGATTCAAACAATAATTAGTTCTGACTGAAGATCAATAATTTCAAGTACTTATTTCCTTGCACTGCATATATTATCTAGTGTCCTGAGTACTCTGTTCCATGTTTTACTTCAGATATCTGCCATTAGTATTATTTTGTTTTTAATTTTTCAGCATCTTTGGCATCTATTTGATCTAGTGCATGAGCCTCTGCTGATATATACACACCTGGATGCACAAATTCATTTGCTTCTCTGCAGTTCCTCATCCGACCTTTTGAGAAACTATATTAATTACTCCGCCAGAGATCCAGAGCTGAGAGCTGCACACTTCTCCATGTTCAATGCCTCTGCCCTGGGTTAAGTCAACTTGCTTAATCGATCTGTGCTTCTTTGTGATTTCCTTTTTCAAATCATACTGCTTCCTGTTTCTCATGTGTTGCTGTCACCTCCAGACATGGATGTACAATTCTCCATTTTTAATCCAAATTATTACAATACACAATGAAAAGCTGAGGTGTTAATGCAAATACTAAAGAAAAACTTCTCCCATGCAAGCTTGTTGTTACTCTGTCCCCTTAACAACTTGCCATCTAGTTAGCTTGGCAAGGACTTAGATGAGACTATTGCCATTAAACCAGATGTAATTTTCGTAATTATGGAATTGGAAGGAAATGGCAATTTCAAACATTGTTATTTTGGGGTAGATAGTCCTTTCCCAAATTCCCAAGTATTTTTAGAGATTTTAAATAAGTTCCATTTTCTTTCATCTGATTCAGTGCTGATTCACACCATATGCTCATTGTTTTAATGCCAATTACCAAACTCAATGGCATTCTTAATGCTGAAGATGGAATTAATAAACTGCCTCTTACAACATACAACATGTTATCTCAGGATGGCTATATGCTTTAATAGACCCTGCATTAGATTTTTAAAAAAAACTGTTTTCTATTCTTGTCTGGGATACAAGTATGAAGCCAAAGACTTTGTTGAAAGAATTTACAAGAGACAATTCAGACCATTATATATTTCTCTAAGACTGCTTGAAGAGCAAGATTAATGGAAAAACAAATTAAACTGTTTGTCCACAATAACTGAAAGAAGAAAGGAAAGCTTTAAAATATAGGAGACCAATATGTTTACATTTTAAAATATTTTCACATAACGAAGTGTGTTTTTTGATGGAAGGATTAAACAGTCACTATCTGTCATTTGTCTTTACTGCAATATATGTAGTACTGGTCTGTTATTCTTCAATAGGCACTAGGCTTCTGCATTTCTGTAATGGCAATGATGATCATACTTCTCAACCTTTGGAATAGGATTGAATTCATGGCTTGTACATGGAAGGGTTGAATGGACTTTTAATGAAGAAGGTAATCCAGGAAAATTATTCCAAATTTTTAAACAAATCTTAACTAGCAATGCAACAAATATTACTCTTATTGGACTTCAGAAAATAAACTGTTCTGTCCTCGTTGAATGTTAGCAATTGTTGTCTAATGTTCATGTTACTAATTGGAAAAAATGTCCTTACCATTTCTCATGTTTAAATATTAATAAATGTTTCATCAGCATCATTCCATGCTGCAAATTTCACATAACTAGCAATTTTAATACATTAAAAGATGTGTATTGTTAAGCCATATTTGATAGCTTTCAATATGGATGCTAAGATATTAAATATTTTGTGTATCTGCTTTTGTTGATTTGATATCAAATAGTTTATATTTCAGGAAGTTAATTT
Organism: Mobula birostris; assembly: GCF_030028105.1. Lineage (NCBI taxonomy): Eukaryota > Metazoa > Chordata > Chondrichthyes > Myliobatiformes > Myliobatidae > Mobula > Mobula birostris. The sequence continues at coordinate 53,275,503 of NC_092371.1, read as the reverse complement.
CCTTGAATGCAGTAGTATTTATATATCTAAATTGTGCAGGCTTTAAACTTTTCTTGAAATTGCATTGCTTTCTTCCCCCCAGATGGAAAGCCTAAATTCTGCTACAGAAACCACTGTGCAACCAATGGCAACTCATGAACTGAGCACAACTGACTCTCCCCGCCATATTTTTTCATTTTCGTGGCTGAATGATCTTGCAAAGTAGGGAAGTGGAAGAATCTCAGTTGCTGATTGTGGAAGCATTAAGTGGTGACTGTTGTCTCTGTATTTGTTCCCTGAAGTGACATCTGACCTTAATAATGAAATCATACTGAAGAAAACAGCTGGTTAAGAAAAGCATAAACTGAAGCAGGATTAGACTATTCATTTGCTCTCTATTGTTACACTAACCAATAAGATCATGTCATTTTGATCTCCATTGTATCTTGCTGTTTTAACTCTATATCTCTTTATTCCTTTAATATCTAAAAATATCTTAATCATTATCTGGAATGAGTTTAGTAATGAAGCTTCCATTAAAATCTTGAAAACAAAGTTTTAAGGATCACTACCTTCTGGAAAAAATTCTGTCTCAAACCCATCTTGAATGGCCAGTCCCTTACTTTACGATTAAAGAATCTAAACACCTCAGCCAGTCGGGGGAAACACCAACTCTACTTTTAACTTGTAAGCCCATTAACAACGCTATATGTTTCAATGAGATTACTTCCTATTCTTCAGATCTTGATAAAGGGCCAGATTACTTTATCATTTTTCATACAGCAGACCTTCCAGCCCTGGAATCAGTCTGGTAGACCTTGCCCTTATTCTTAAGTAAAGAATGGAAAATTAAACATGAATTCTCAACAAAGCTATGTGCCTTTTGACTTTCATTTGTTATAAATACATTATCAAAATGAAAGCTACATAAGCAAAAGACCGCATGCTGCTGAACCTGCATATTTTTCATTTTTTCCACAATAAAACAATTATTAACATAGTTAATTATCATCTACTACCCATTGCTTATTTTCATTGAGTATGATCTGGTTTATTTATATATCTGTGAATTTTACCCATTATAATCAAGGAATCATAGTTTAAATATGATAGTTATTAGGGGTTAACAGATGTTCCATATTTGAAAATGTTTTCTCTCAAAGTATATTTGTATCCTGACTGGTATTCTTAAAGCTATCATACAATATGTTAATGTGCATATTTATGACTTGCCTATAAATACGAGGAATGAATCTAATTGGGAAAAGCTGTACTTAGAATACATGTATAAGCAATTGAAATGTCTGTGTGGCTATGTAATTCTTTAGAATTACATGGAATATTTTAATTAAAGTGCTTTAGGAGTAAAGAACATTAACAGAAAATAGAGCATTGCAATTTAGTTTTTGCCCTTTGTTTTCTGTGCAGTAATAACTTTGTGTCGAATATGATTTAGACATTTTGTTGAAGCAACATCTCAAGTATTATTATTATGATCTCAAAATGATTTATTTATTGAGTACACAATTTCTTTTGTTAGGAATGACAAAAACATTTGATATCCCTGAAGTAGCAGGGATACAGAAAATACAGAATTAAATCAGAGCCACCAATTCAGTCATTAATATAGACATGTCACATTACTACAGGGAACTCAAGATTATAGAAGGTTTTATTTTTCTTGATATGAAATTCACAACACAAATGATCTGATCCACTCAACACAATTGCTTGTTCCAAACTTTTCATTCTCTTGCCTTCATTAATAAAATAAGTGATAACTATTTGGAAATACATATTTTATTTTTCAAAATTCCAGTATTAGTTTTGATACTACAAATTGAATTAACAAATTAAATATGAAGCTCTAGAATGATAGTAGAGCTTTGTGTTTGGAATTATTCATCAGTGATTAAGAAGAAACTTAGTGGAAATCTCTGGAATCAAATTTGAATTAGACAACAATTGGATTGAATGATTATTAGATACATAATGAGAATGGTTAAATATAGAGATCAATTAAAGAAGTAGTCTATATGGAAAGAATTAAATGGGTATAAAGTTTACTACTTGGAAGGCAGAAAGCATATATGCCAAAAAAGCATCAAGAGAAGATGGTGGCATACAGAGATCAAAGTTGCTCAATGCAGAGTAGATGTATTTCAAACTTCCACCCAGCCCTCAAATTCACTTGGTCTATCTCGGACACTTCTCTCCCCTTTCTCGATCTCTCGGTCTCCATCTCTGGAGACAGACTGTCCATTGACATCTTCTACAAGCCCAATGACTCTTATAACTACCTCGACTATACTTGGCCATTCCCTGTTTCCAGTTCCTCCGTCTCTGCCGCATCTGCTCCGAGGATGAGGTTTTCCATTCCAGGACACCTCAGATGTCCTCTTTCTTTAAGGGTTGTGGTTTCCCTTCTGCTGTCATCAATGATGCCTTCACCCGCACCTCCTCCATTTCCCACACTTCGGCCCTCACCCTGTCCTCCCGCCACCACAACAGGAACAGAGTTCCCCTTGTCCTCATCTACCACCCCACCAGCCTCCGGATCCAGCACATTATCCTCCGCAACTTCCGCCACCTTCAACAGGACCCCACCGCTCAGCACATCTTTCCCTCTCTACCCCTCTCCGCTTTCCACAGGGATCGGTCCCTCTGCGACTCCCTGATCCACAGGTCCCTCCCCACGGTTCTCCCACCCGGCACTTATCCCTGTAAGCGCAAGTGCTACACCTGTCCCTACACCTCCTCTCTTGCCACCATTCAGCGCCCCAAACAGTCCTTCCAAGTGAGGCAACACTTCACTTGTGAGTCTGTTGGGGTCACCTATTGCATCCGGTGCTCCTGGTGCGGCCTCATCGACATCGGTGAAACCTGACGCAGATTGGGGGACCTCTTCGTCGAGCACCTCTGCTCCGTCCACCACAACAAACAGGATCTCCCAGTAGCCACCCACTTCAACTCTGCTTCCTACTCCCATTCAGATATGTCCATACATGGCCTCCACTACTGCCATGATGAGGCTAAACTCAGGTTGGAGGAGCAACACCTCATATACCGTCTAGGTAGTCTCCAGCCCCTTGGTATGAACATAGAATTCTCCAACTTCTGGTAATTCCCTCCCCCTCCCTTCCTCTATCCCTATGTCACTCTGCCCCCTCCCCCATCTGCCTATCACCTCCCTCATGGTTCTGCCTCCTTCTACATTGTGTTTTCCCCTATTCCTCCTTCACCTTTCCTGCCTATCACCTCCCTGCTTCCCCTCCCCCACTCCTTTATCTTTCCTCTTACTGTTTTTTTACCTGGAACCTACCCATCCTCTCCCCCTCCCCACCTTCTTTATAGGGCCTCTGCCCCTTCCCTCTACAATCCTGATGAAGGGTTCCGGCCCGAAATGTCAACTCATCGTTTCCACGGATGCTGCCTGACCTGCTGAGTTCCTCCAGCGTTTTGTGAGAGGTTCTATGAAGGAGGGTTCTACTGAGGGAAGAAATGAATGTTTTAAGGAAGTCAAAGTTGAAATGTGTTGATGAACTGGATCAAAGCACTGAACGTTGAACCAGGTAATAGATTGGTAGGACTTTTTGCATTTGCATTGGTTTTAAGATACGAGCGAGTAAAGCAAAGGATAGGAATAGTTAAGTTTGGAAGTTACTAAAGAATAGTTGAGGATTAGATCAGCTGATGGGCTGAGGTGGATAATTCTGCAGAACTGGAAGTAGGAGAAAGTATAATGTTAGAAAGAAATTAAGGTGCTAGAATTCTGAGGTGGTCACTGGTAGATAGGGTCATAAAGAGAGATTTTGTAAATCAGAGTACTGAGTACAGAAGTTGGGATGTTGAAGTTCTATGAGACATTAGTGAGGCCTATTATGGAGTATTGTGTCCAGTTCTGGGCACCTACCTACAAGAAAGATATCAATAAAATTGTAAGAGTGCACCAAAAATCTACAAGGATGCTGCTGGTACTTGAGGACCAGAGTAATAAGGAAGGGTTGAATAGGCTTGAACATTTTCCTTTGAGTGTAGGAGAATAAGGGGAGATTTTAGAGAGATGTACCAAATTATGAGGGGTGTATATAGGTTAAATGCAATCAGGCTTTTTTCCACTGAGGTTGGGTTACAGTAGAACTAGAGATCATGGGTTACGGGTGAAAGGTGAAATATTTAAGTGAAGTTTGGCTGGGAGGGGTACAGAGGGTTCTGATCCAGCTACAGCTCCATGGGTATAAGTGGAATAACTGGATTGGCTGAATAGCTTGTTTCTGTGCTCTATGACTCCATTCCCTGAATAAAGCAAGGGGACAACCATCTGGATGCAGTTTCAATGCCGAGCAATGGCACTCCTCACTAAGTTTGCACTGTGGTTGCGATAAATGACCAATTTGTACAATAACATCTAATTGGAGAACTGGACACGTTACTCCAAATCTGGCCTCACCAGCATCTTATATAACATCCCAACTCCTGCACTCAATACTTTGGAATGTATTTCACAAGTTTCCCCTGCAAATTGAAAGCAAATATCAGGTCCTCTAGATGTCACAAAATTAAACTGTGTCATCTTTACCCTGTGATTCTCCTTCCATCACAAGCACATCTCTGTATCACTCTTCCCACCCAGAATGACTTTGGTAGCTGCACCAAGGACAAGTCACGTGAACAATGTGTGAACAAATCCCAGGCCTCAGAATGGCACCAGCCAGTCTCATTGTTGCTGAGATGATTAGTTAGCTGCAGTCTAGCAGCCGGTTGACTAAAATCTGAAGCTCATGCAGGCACGACAACTAGGGCAAGAAAAAGGATTCCAATAATGTTAAAGCATCAGGGTAGACAAACTCCAGAAAGTACACTTAATTGTAAATGTTTCATGTTTCAATGAAGTTCATATAACTGACTGTGCATTGATTGTTGTAAGAGATGTATGTTCTATATTCCTCAATCTGCTTTATAATGGATTTACTTACAATGACAACACTGCATGGTTGTTTTTTCTATAAATGTATAAATACAGACTACATTCTTTAATATAAACAAGGAGATTTTGCAGTAGCTGGAAGTGTAGAGCAACACATACAAAATGCTGGAGGAACTCCACAGTTCAGGCAGCATCTAAAGAGGGGAATAAATAGTCGATATTTTGGGCTGAGACCCTCCATCAGGACTGGAAATAAAAGGAGAAGAACCCAGAATAAAAACCTGGGGGAGGGGAAAGTGTCACAACTGGAACGTGATAGGTGAAATATGGTGAGGGAGAAGGTGTTTGGGTGGGTGGGAAGAGCTTGTGAAGTGAGAAGCTGAGAGGTGATGGGTAAAGGACTGAAGAAGAAGGAATCTGGTAGGAGATGAGAGTGACCATGGGAGAAAGGGAAGGAGGAAGAGCACTAGAGGGAGGTGATGGACAGGGTAGGAGAAGAGAGGGAGTCAGAATGGAGAAGGGAAAAAGAAAGGAGGAGAAGGGAGATAAATTATTGTGTTATAAAAATTGATATTCTTGCCATCAGGTTGGATGCTATGCAGATGGAATTTGATGTGTTGCTTCTCCAACCTGAGATTGGCCACAATGTGGCAGTAGAGAAGGCCATATTTGGAATTAGAATTGGTGACCTCTGAGAAATCCTGCCTGTTGTGGTGGACAGAGCAAAGGTGCTTGGAGGAGCGCCCCTCCCCCTGCCCGCAGTACATAATACAGTAGATGACTTCAACAGACTTGCAGGTGAATTGTTGCCTCACATGGAAAGACTGTTTAGGGCCCTGAATGGTGATGAGGGAGGAGATGAAGGGGCAGGTGTAGCACTTGTCCTGCTTGCAGGGATAAGTGTCTGGAGGAAGATCAGTGGGGAGGATGAGTGGACAAGGGAGTCATGTGGAGAGTGATCCCTATAGAAAGTAGAGAGTGTGTAGTGGCAGAATCCTATTGAAGGTGGTGGGGTTATGGAGAACGATGTACAGGATGCAAAGGGTTGTGGTATGGTAGATAAGAACACGGAGAATACTATCCCCTTTATGGCAGTGGTAAAATGTGGTGAGCGTGGAAGTCTGGGAAATGGAGGAGATGCAGGTGAGGGCAGCATCAATGGAGACTTTCTTTTTGAGAAGGAGGATATCTCTGGAATGGAAAGTCTCATCCTGAAAACATATGTGACAAAGACAGAGGAACTGAGAAAAGGGAACAGCATTTTTACAGCTGACAGGGTGGGAAGTGACATAGTGGGAAGAGTTATGGTCAAGTTTATTGAAGACATCAGGAAGCAGCCTGTCTCCAGAGATGGGGGCAGAGAGATCAAGGAAGGGGAGAAAAATCACAAACAAAAGAAAATCTGCAGATGCTGGAAATCCAAGCGATACACACAAAATACTGGAGGAACTCAGCAGGCCAGGCAGCATCTATGGTAAAACATACAGTTGACTTTCCAGGCCGAGGCCCTTCACCTAATCTGTTACCTCCATACGTTTATAACCACCTCTTTAAGTTCTACATATCATTTTAAAGTAGGCAGCACTTCAAGGGATGTTGTTCGTAATGCAGCTTACAAAGTACAGTACAGGGAATGCAGCTTCATATAAATAATTGCTAAATTCTTAATAAACAAAAATTTTGCAAGTTGACATTACAAATATAAACTCTTTGTAGAATTAGTTCGCACAATCAGAATGAGATTTTCACAAAACAGTTAGCAATTGACCGTGTGAAATTTAGAATGAATATATGAATTTTATCGCTGATAATAGTTCTCTAATTCACATTGGAATACTTCAGTGACTCCTATGTCCCAAGCCCTAAAAAAAACTGTTATAATTTAAGTGTCATAGATTTCCTTGTCCTATTTTGTTGCAAGAGTACTTGAGATTATTCAGAAGAAACTATTGGTATTTACAATAGGAAAAAAAAACATTATTTGTTATCTGTCTTCAATTAAAGATAGGATCTTTAAAAGGCGACGCCTCAGAAAGGCGGCATCAATCGATAAGGACCCCACTACTCGGGAAAAAGGTACAAGAGTCTGAAGACACACAGTCAACGTTTTAGGAACAGCTTCCACCGTCAGATTTCTGAATAGTCCATAAGTGTTGCTCTCTTGTTGTATTACTTATTTTTTCTATTTTTCATTATAATATACTTTTTAATGTATTGCACTCTACTGCTGCGGCAAAAAGCAAATTTCAGGATATATGTCAGTGATAATCAACCTGATTCTGATTCGGAAACAGTCCTACAACATTGCACAGACAATGAATAAGTGCTGCCACGTCTATGTTAATTAATTCAATTTAGATATAGAACAATTTCAAGCGAACGATTACTTCTCGAGAATGGTCACGAGTAAAACAATGCATTCCATTTCTGTCTCTGTTCCCCCTCCCCCCCATAAAGCATAGGTTTAACATGCTGGAAATGATCGGCTAGTGAGAGATGTGGAGGCAAAACTGGGAATGTTGGGGTGGCCACGACTGACTAATTCTTATTAAGATCTTTAAAAAGTTCAGCGGTTTCCTGGTTATTCAAAGGCCATCATGTTTGATCTGGGCTTCAATCATATTTTCAGCAAGCTTAACAGCGGAGCCGACTCCGAACAGATTAGTTCTAGCCAATTCCATTGCAAAACGGATAAGTTCTGCTCCTATTTATTGACACCACCTCCCCCCCCCCATCCCTTTTGTTTTGCAATGAGTTTTCCTATCAACATTGAAGTCCGCGGCATATTGGCTGTTGACTGGGTAATCGCGATGGCTAATGAACTCTCATTTTGCGATGCCTAGCCTGACAGCAAGGATTCTTCAAGTCCCAGTTGATACATCCACTGTCATTTAGAACACCCGACTGAAACTGCCTTGAGATCGATGCGCATGCATATTTTGGGTCTAGTGTTTGGCTGCTTGGTTGAGGAAAAGAAGGCAGCGAACATAAAATTAAGTGAAGGCTTTTTTTTCCAAATTAAATGTCAGAAGGAGTACTCTGTATCACCTGATGCTATTGCTTAAAGAGACCAAAAAGGAATAAGTCTTTAACTTCCTAAAATAGTTCAAGAAATGGACTTCCTATCCATAAACAAAACTGCACTCGATCTTGAACGACTAACACGTGCCGTTTTACTATCAACATAAGCCCCTTGTAATAAGCAGCATCAGAGTAAAAAAATACTGCGTTTATCACATCTTTCAGCAAAATGTGATCAGCGAACCAGTTTCGAATGTTGCTTCCACCCACCATTTAGGGTGTAACGCATTTTGAACAACAGTATGGAAGAGGGTCGAGCGGAGGACTTCGGTCTTTGGACCTCCTGGGCTGTAAGAGCAAAGTGTACACTGAAGAACAGGTGTCTAAGTGCCCATAGTATCGTTCCGAACGCTGGCTGGGCCGAGGCACTAATGTCGGTGCTGAAACGCCAGACAAGGTGTGCGGGGTGCACGGCTGATTTGGACAACAGAAATTTTACGATGACAAACTTCTCCGGACAGGCTACACGGACACCATAAACAACAAAACTAGCTTCGAAGAATGTCAGGTACCGATGCACTTTTACAGTTTTTTATTAGCGGAGTGATTAAGTACAAGCATTTATATTAAAGAGCAGGAAAAAAAACAAAAATTAGCGAAAGTTGGTTAATTACGATTTCTTTAGGTTAACCTGTTGTGCAAACATTTGGTACATATTTAGAACAATAACAATTTATGCTGTATGAATTGAAATTTGGGTTCAAATAGTTTTAACATAATACACGTCACACAACTATTAGGTGATTAATTCTAATAGACTGATCTGAATTATTTTCCAATGCTTTCCATAATCAGTCTATTACTCTCTGCTTTCTGGGCCATTTTTTCAGCTTTGGCCATTCCCAAAAATTCTCTTAGTAGATGAAAGGTAAGGTCGAGGGAATTGGGGTTACTATTGAATCTTTTATATCGGAGTGTGTCCTCTTCGCCTCCTGGACGGTCTTGCGTACTCTGACCATTTGAAAGTACTTGGCCCAGAGTAATCAGCGATGGCTCTCGCATTTGCGCCATGGTCCTTGATTCGTCCGAAGATGCTTGAAGTAGGTTCTGCTGAACTGGCAACTTTCGGCTGTGTTCCCAATGCTCTAGGTCTGGTCCAAGACCCTTGCTGTTGTGGCTGTCAAACCGTTTGATATTCGTTATGGGAAGCGATTCTTTCGCAGGAAGAAAGCAGAGCATGAAGAAGGATGTTGCCAAGAAGACCACATTCATGTTGACAGGATCTAGATCTTGATCTCTACAAATACAAAAAAAACACCACAAACGCTCATGTATCAATTGATCACTGTTTCTGTCTTTCATTGATTGCTATTCAGCCTGATGAGATCTTTTTCAAATGTGTCTTCCGCACAAATTTAGGCAACACCCTTCTAGTTGCTCAGAGAATGTTTAATTTGCGGCGTTAAATTTCAGAATAGCCAATTGATTTGGTAATTAAAGTCCAGTTTTAAAGAAATTTGACAGTTAATGGTATTAAGAGCGACTTGATATCTATCTTCAAGCCGATAAAAAGTTTGTAACCGATAGAGTTGAAAAATAAAGCTTGTCCTTCTTACCCCAGTCTATAAATGTAACAAAAGCCACCTAAACGCCTAATGGGGGGGGGGGGGGGCGGGGGGGAGATAGTAATCTTCAAGTTTCTGCATAGATAACTTGCAATTTGATAAACGAAATGTTGCTTTAGATCACTATGCTATCCGTTACATTATAGAGTAATTGATGTAAGGTGTTGTTCCTGCCAGTATCATTCAGCCCCGTTACCCTACTCCTGTCCTCATCAACTTACAGTGCCGAATTCTTCAGATTCTTTGAATTTTCTTGCTTGTATTTCCTCCCCGATCCAAGTGCTGGAAGTGATGTGTTCCAGTGGGTAGCGGCGTTTTATATAGAAGTAAAAGTCCGGCAACTTTCCACATGTCACTGAGCGTGTGTCCCAAGTGAAACTACTGCGTGCCGGAGCGTAGAAATCAAGGCAATCCCGATGTGACTTTTGCCATTTTTAAAATGTTTACATAACGGTGACGCCAATCAAGCGGCAGAGTTCGTGGTCATTGACGTAAGAAAACGTTTCCCTGTTGTCGAGGTCCAAGACAAGATGACTTTCATTGTAATTTCCCACGGAAGGTAAATTCGAGAGAGGTTTGATTTAACCCAAGCAAGCGCTGTCCTTGGTACGTACAGGCGCTGACTCGAAGTGATCATCTCGATGGCATCCACAGTAAAAAAAAATCGGCTCAAGTGTTGCAGAAAAATATACGATTGGCGAGTGTAGTTTTAAATAGGAGAATCTTGTGGAAGGAACGGAGTGGCTGGCTCCGCTCTTACTATTTTGCCCCGCTCATATACTGGGACCTGAATTTAACGTGTTCCTTTCTATTACAGTATCCGAAGAACCGTTCCTCACCATCACACTCCCTACTCCCGCCCCTTTACTCGCTTCAGAATGCGTTGCATCAAACACAACTGAATGTAAATACAGGAAGGGATCGCCGTTTTGAGATAATCGGATTGCAACTATTTTTTTTCTCAGTAAGCCGAGTAGTTGGTCCCAAGGGCAGAATCCGCAGTGCCGGAACTAACTGGACCAATTGAATAACAGGACAGACAAGCGAATGACGAACGGAAGAAGATATCCTAGCTGAAGGGTCGGAAAGAAAACTGATCTCGATGTGTCCCTCAGATGATACGACAGGGTAGATTTAAATATATCAGAAAGCCGGACTTGAAAGTACCCGATCTCCTAAAACATCCGTTGCCCCTCTTAGAGGGAGTTGCTATTCGATGCATAGAAATGAGGACTTTTAAAGTTGAGGTGTTGGTAAACGAGAAATGGTAGTTAGAGAGCGAAAGGGTGGCGGTTGAGCTAGAGGAGCCGGTTACGAGAGTATAGCAGTTAGAATGGGTTCAGCTTTGCAGAGGGTGGAAGTTCAGTACCCACGGTCGACAGCGTTGATGAGGTGGGTTCTCGAGGTGACCTGCGCAATGAACAAGTTCTCCCGAACTCTAAACTTAAAAAAAAGACGAATCCTGATCGGGAAATAATTGGTGATCGACCAGAAATTCTGATGGAAGTGCCACTTTCCAGCCTCCTATTTTGGGGGGATTTTATCCATATTATTCAAAGTAGCCTTAAATGAACGCCATTCCCTCTGACTGCAATGATTTGTGAATACTTTCAACTCCACCTGACTAGAAGTGAACAATAGAACTATCCTCCAAATCAGCGTCGCAGAGAGATACAGCAGAGGAATAGGCCCTTCTGCCCATTCAGTCTCTGCATGGATTATCAACTACCCATTTACACTAATCTTATATTAATACCATTTTTATTTATTATATCTCTCATTTCTCATTATCTCTCCCAGACCCACTTACCTATACACCAGGGGTAATTTACAATTGACAATTAACTCATCAATCCATGTATCTTTAGGATGTGGGAAGAAACCAGATCACCATGGAAACCCACTCGGAGAATGTGCAAACTCCACAAAGTGAGCACCCGATGTCAAGATCATAAATGATAATATCTTGGATAATAAAATATCATAATTTAATAGGCTCATTACAGATAATATTCGTCCACAGAAGCTATCTAAGCAGCTGATTGTCAATATCGTGCAGAGATATTGATAAATGCATGACTGAAACAGGCCTTTCCACCTGCTGAATCCATGCTTACAATCAAACAATGTTCCCTCTCATTTTGTTTTACTGCTGTGTGGACCAGCCATTGCTCTGAGTAGGATTTTTTTTTCACAGCCTGAAAACTGTGCAAACACTTTAATAAGTTGTCATGTAAAAGAAAATCCCAGCTGTGTGGCAACAAAGGCTATGTGCGTGGGAGCATTTCAGTTACTGTGCACCCGTGCTGATTAGAGGGAACAGTGCCGTCAAACACTCATTTTTACGCAAATCCTACTGTAACCCATTTTAGTTTTCCCAGATTCCCATCAACTCCCCTGGATTCTACCAGGGATAACTATACAGTGGTCAATTAGCCTAATGGCCTGCATATTTCTAGAACGTAGTAGGAAAGCAGAACAATTTCCTCCTATGTAGGAAGAAACTAATGCACTGATGAGAAGAAAGTGCAAGATCCATATAGACAGCAGAAAAGTCAGGAGTGAATTCTGGTTGCTGGAGTTATGAGACAGTTGCTGGCAGCCCCACTGCCTTTGGACCACTCTGATGCTGAAAGCCATTCTTTGTGTATGTGAGCTTTAGACTTTATGTTTTAAAAAACTAGTGAATAAAATCAATGACAAGGGAAGGAAGAATTAGAAAGAAGTCTAAACAATGATTAGAATTCATTGATTACAGATTACTGAAGAGCATAGTCTGGAAGTTGAGGTTCAATGGGCGAAGCGCTGGACTGTAAATCCACAAGGGAAGCTGATGGCCCAGTGTCTGTGAGTCCTTAAGTCCACTGGAGGTCCAGAGATGGCTTGTCCTCGGTTTAGAGGACTGTCTGTGAGTGTCGATGCGTGGGAGGGAAATAAAGGTCTTGGTTTGCTATTCTGATGTTGTTGCCTGTGCGTTCTGGACATGCTATGTTGGTGCCAGAATGTGTAGTGACACTTGCAGGCCATCCCCAGCACATCCTTAGATTGTGTTTGTTGTTCACAGAAAAGACCAATTTCACCAAGACACAAACTGTATGTTGTGATATAGAGTACTGTGCCAAAGTCTTCCTTCTACTGTATGTAGCTAGAGTGCCTAAGACTTGCATAGTACTGTCAATGTTGAGCAGAGAGCGAGTTTGTAAATCTGGTGGGATCATTATCCTTTACATTGATACCAGTGTCTCAACTGGCTTCACCCCCATTGTGATGGTCACATGCACAGGCTATGTTTCCACAAGAAAATTACTAGATATCCAAATGGAAGAAGGAGAATTTTGCTAGTTCCAATGTTTACTTATCTTTGGTGGTGTAGAGTCCCATCGAAACAAAGCTTAGAATTATTTTAGGGCTGCAGACTGACACTTCGATGATTCCAGGATTCCACTGTTTAAAATTATTTAAAATCAACTTGATTTTTCCTTTTTGTGTATCCCAATTTCATCTTCTGGTGTTGCCATTGTACAATAGCACTATCTGATGTGTCTGTGATATATTTTTTTATTACTCTTATATCTGCCATTAATTCTTGCCTATGGTTTTCAAACCATAGCATTAGCATTCCAGTTCCAGCTACTGCATTCTTTTAAGATGAAGGAGTTGATAGCTGAAGACAGTGGTTACTGCAATAATATGTCACTTATTTGCTCTAAACTTTGCACTAAAATAAACATTTTGTCCTAATTGTATTCTTTCTTGTAATAATTGTGTTTGATTCATATTTAATGTATAATTTTCTTCTGAGTACTGCTGATATGACGCGGCTGCACGTCAGTTTTTCATTGCGCCTGTGCACATCCGTACTTCTGCGGGAGACGGTAAAGTGAACTTGGATTTGTAACTTGGACTTTTAACATATTCTGTGGCCAGAGGTTCTTTTGAACTTTTGTCAAAATTGATACAGCACTTGTATGTATGGTACCATTCCTCCAGTCTGTGGTCAACTCCTTTATTCCATCTTGTCCAGCTGCATGAACTGTTGGAAAGTTCTTTATTTCTTCACAACTAATGAGGAGCTATTATATCTCTATTTCTTTCTCTCCAGAACAGTCACCCCCATCTCAGCTGAGCTGTAGTACATCAACATTACTTCCACATCACTCGAGAGAATAGGTCTTGCACTCAACATCTACAAGCCCAAATTCCTGTACAACTTGAGCTTGCTGCACCACACCCTCAAAGTCAAGGCAAGGTGTTGGAAATGCCGATTACTTCCGGTTTCTCAGGAGCCATCCCTCTATGAAATCAAATATTAGATGATAAAATTCACTAACTCCTTCAATGTAGCTATGCAGCCTTCCATAGGTTGAGGAAAGTTTAAAGTTAAGTATCTTAAAGCGATCATAGTCTAAAGTGAGTGACAATGATCCATTTTTTGAAAAATTTAATCACATTTTTGGAATCCTTTCTGCAATGTGGGGGTAGTAATTCTTGCACTAGTGATCTGGCATCTCTGAATAGTACTCCCACAAAATACTCATGGCAATATTTTCTTATTCATTGGAAAACAAGGCTCTTTTCTCATAAGATCTTCCACCCACTCCCCCCTCTCCCCCCACCCACTGCCCAACCTCAACAGCCATGCCTAGCAATCTGTGTATCTTTGTAAGAATACCTCCTGCCACCATTTTCACTTGACAGCAATAAATTGTTGCTATGTTGGGATTCAAAATATCAAAGTACAGCTCTCCCTCAACTGAGTCATCGAATCATAGAGCCTATAGCACAGAAACAAATGGTTTGGCCCTAGTCACCCCATCAACCCGCACCTGGTCCATAGCCCTCAATACACTCCTATCCATGCATTTATTGAATTTTCACTTAAATTTTGCAATCAGACGTACATACATCACTTCCACTGGCAACTCATTCCACATGTGGTCCACCACTAAGTGAGGACCTTTCCCCTTGTGTTCCCTTTAAATTTTTTGCCTTTCACCCTTAACTTTTGATTTCCAGTCTCACCCAACCTCATTGGAAGAATCCTGCTTGCACTTACTTATAATTCTGTAGACCTCTTTTAAATCTCCCCTCATATCTCATGTTCCAGAGAAAGATAAGTCCTAACCTATTCAACTTTTCCCTTTCACTCAGGTCCTCAAGTCCGAACACCATCCTTGTAAGTTTTCACAGTACCTTTTCAGTCTCATTGATATCTATCCTGTAGGCAGGTGACTAGAACTGTATACAATACTCAAAATTTGGACTCAACAATGTCTTTTACAACTTCAGCATAACATCCCAACTCCTGTACTCAACACTGCCATTTTTCAGCCCAATTTTCCCAACAGATCCAGATTCTTTTGCAAGCTTTAATAGACTTCCTTGCTGTCCACTCTCCTTGCCCCACAAATCTTGGTGTCATATGCTAATTTTGCTGATGCGGTTTAACACATTATCATTCAAATCATTGATATATGTAAATGACAAACAATAATAGACCCAGCACCAATCCCTGCGGCACGCCACTAGTCACAGGCCTCCAGTCAAATTGGCAATCGTACTATCTCTGTCCGATTACCCTATGAAGCCAATGTTGACTTAAATTTACTTCCTCATCTTGAATGCCGAGGCATTGAGCCTTCTTGACAAGTTACCCATGGAGACTTTGTCATGGGTCTTTCTAAAGTCCATGTAGACAATGCCCACTGCCTATCCTTCGTATTTCCTTCGAACCTTCCTAAAAACTCTGTAAGACTGGCTAAACATGACCTACCATGCACAAACCCATGTTGAATTTTCCTAATTATGTCCTGTCTATCCAAGTACTTGGATAGCCAGTTCTTTAGCATGCTGTCCAATAATTTACCCACTACTGATGTCAGGATCACCGTTCTGTAATTTACTGGCTTATTCTTAGACCCTTTCTCAAACAACAGAACAACATTAGTTATTCTCCAGTTCCTCAGCACCCCATTCATGTCTAAGAATGCTTTAAGTACCTCTGCCTGAGCTCTTGTAATTTCTGCACTAACCCTCAACAAGGTCCGAGTGGACACCTTGTGACTTATCCCCCTTAATTTATCTCAAAACAGCATGCGCCTCCTCTTCTGTAACAGTGTACAGTCCGTGACCTCACTACTGTTTTGGCTCAGTTTTATAGATTCTACAGCCAGCTCTTGAATAAATACAGATGCAAAAAATTGTTTCAAGATCTCCCCCATCTCTTTGGGTCCATGCATCGGTGACCACACCTTTTCCCCCTGCAATCATTGTGAGGTTTAAGCTGTTGTTTAATACAATATTATAACTGCCATGGAATTGGACACCCTGATGAATGTTGGTGGTATTGTGGTTCTAGATTTATGGATTGGGCTATTACTGTGGACTTTTTCAAACTTATGGTTATTATATTCTGTGTTTATTTATCACCCGTTCCTTTTCTGTCTTTGTTGTGTGAATAGAGGGTGTTTGGGGGGAGGTGGTCAATGATACTTTTCCGTTTTGTGTGTGATGGGGGAATGCTTTGAAGTTGATGATTGGGATGCCCTTCTTTTTTGTGCATGTGCGGGTGGGTTTGATGTTTCTCTCTGAGTGACTTTCCTGTTCGTTCTTGTTTCATGGCTATCTGGAGAAGACAAATTTCAGAGTTGTACATGGATACACGCTTTGATAGTAAGTTAACCTTTGAATAGAAATTACAGGAATAGTATTAAATACCAAATGTATCAACATAATGCAATAGTTTGCTACATGCCTCAACCTAGCTCTGAGCAAGTGCATCCCTGACTATCCTCCTTTTGTCCCATTTTTGCCATATTAAATCCTTTGTCCTACTTCATTAAGAAAGCTTGGCCTTAGCCATGAACAGTATCGCAATTTGGAGTAGAGTTATTAAAGCAGAACTCTGAAATTGTTCATTTGTAAAGGGAAATTTCTAAATATAACATTCAACATTATGAGTTTTTTCATTAATAGAATTTTATACTGTTTTGTGTCCTTTATCTAATCTGGCAACAAAGAGATATTTGCCAACTATTTAAGTAGTGGCATATTTGAAAATATTGTTTGCCAGGATATTTCACTGCTTTCCACAATTTCACAAGAGAATGTTAATTGAATTCGTGTACTGGGAATAATTAATGAGTTGTCTATTAAAACACGTCATCTCTTCCCTCAAAATAAACTAAAAGCGCTCAAAATAAGGGAAAAATTGGAACTGTCGGACTTGTCAGTGTGCAGGGAATTCTGTTAAGTTGTATTAGCTTCCAGCAGGGATTAGATGTCTAAGTCTACATAATATGCCCCAGCTATAAAGAAAGTTATTTCTAATTTAGAAACAATACTGTTGTTAGACATATTCCAGACAGTGTTATTATGAATTATGTGTCATGTAATGTCCTTTGGTATAAAACTCTGTCAATAAATGGTAAATCTCTGTCAAGCTTCATACAATTTTTACACTGGTATCTTACATTTTTTGGTATTGTATTCAATGAGTGTTATTAAGTTGAAAGAGAGTAACGATTTTCTAATAGCTGGCAAATACTGTATATCAATGTCAGTGAACTAAGAATACATAAGCACAAAAATTCTTTATGAATAGTCCTCTGTGCTAGATAGATTTTTAAAAAAGGCTTGTGGTTGCAGAGTTGAAATGTTGATAGCTCAGAAATGCCGACAGTTTACTATTGATATTTCATCATGTCAGGAATTTGATGAACACATGCAACTCCCAAACTTGTTGGCTGGTGATTTTCTTTCCCCAGTGGTGCTCCAGAATTGTACTCCTCATGGTCTCCAGCATCCAAGTGCAAACTGGCTGAAGTCTATGCTGGAAACCTTTGCCAAGTTAGACCTGGTGCAGGAACAGCAAAACCAGTACCTTTAAAGGGAAAAATATTTAGAAGTGGAAGTATATAAGCAGGACTTTAAGTTAATTGTGTTTACTTTAATGTTTTTGTTTAGAAGTGCATAAATATTTTTATGGATTGTTATTGGAACAAATATTTAAATTGTTTTCAATAGCTTTGAATTCTTCAGAAATTAATGACATCAATGTCCTTGGCAGCTTTGACAGCTGGCAAAGCTGATTTTTGATTTGGGCTCTCAGCTTTTCCGCACTCTAGTGTTGCTTTCCATGAGGCCCTGTGACTCACTATTTAGGCAAGAGGTGTGAAATGCCAGAAATTCACTAATGTTGATGGTCTGCAAGAAATAATTTGAAGGGTTTTCATTAGATTGGTCCCCCTATAGCTAGTCCATGCATCATGTGATTCATTGTCACCAGATGGTTTTATGCAACAGTGGGTTAAACTGTTAAATTGGAACTCTTGTACAAACCACTGCAGTTGCCACTAGATGGCATTGTACCAATGTATTGTCAGGATGCAGCAGACCCATTGGTGAAGGGGCAGAAGCTGTAGACGGCTCATCAAGGAAACTATTTGGCAATTCCACTTTCATTTAAGTTTTTTTTTCTGCTCAAAGCTTTATCACACTCTTGCAGCACTTTAGTTCTGTTGCTTAGTTGGCTGGATTTCCCTACTCACCTCTCTCCCCAAAGCTCAGGAGGTCTTTTCAAATGAACTTCCTCCCTGTGAAAGAACTGAGTTTTATTCCAAAATCCATTCTGGTACTTGCAGATGAGGGAGTTTCAAACATATGCCTCAGCACTCTTGCATGCTAGAAGAGACAAGATTGTGGAAGGCATTCCTTTAAGACCAACTGTTTAACATTCATGCCAATGTAGGATCATCCTAGCATAAATTCACTTCAGTCCAGTTTCACTTAGGGAGCACCTTGTACCATATAAGTTCATGTTTGTTTAAGGTAAATAAGAAGTAATCGTTAGAAGCATATTTTGAAACATTGACACACATTGTTAAATATTGTTCCTAATGCAAGTCTAATTTATGCACAAATGCTTGAAAATACTTCAAGCCCCTTTGGGTCCAAAAAATTATGGCACATACAGTACTGTGCAAAAATCTCAGGCACGTATATGTAGCTAGGGTGGCTAAGACAATTGCACAGTACTGTAGTAATTTTATGCATTACACTGCTATCACACACAAAAAAACAAATTTCATGATGTGAGTGATGATACACCTGATTCTCATAGGGGTCTCTGTTGTGCACTGAGTGGGAAGAGGACCGAAATCAACTGCTACCCCAGCACTCCTTCTCCGCTACCTGTTCTATAGCCCTCCTGAGGTACTCAACCCTCTCCATTTCCAACATCCTTTACTCCCACCAGATTTATGAATGAGCTCTCCGCTCCATGTTGACAAATGCAGTTCTAGGCTATGCAGCCTCACCTTTTCACTCAAACACTCCAGCCCCATTAACATCCACATACTCTAAGTCTATATTTGCACTTTTTCCAGTTTAATGACAAGTTCATATGAAACTTTTTTGAGATTTTTGCAAGAAACATATTAATGTATTTTTCACACCTACAAAACATGTGGGAGGATTATGATAGGATATGAGTTATATTCTCATAGTAAGTTTTGGAAAGGCCCTTGTTCTTCCTTGTTTGGATACTCCCTTATTAGGAGCACCTGTTGTATACCTGCTTGTTAATGCAAATATCTAACCAGCCAATCACGTAGCAGCAACTCAATGCATAAATTATGCAGACATGATCAAGAAGTTCAGTTATTCAGACCAAACATCAGAATGGGCAATAATTGTGATCTAAATAACTTTGACTATGGAATGATTGTTGGTGCTATTCAGGGTTGTTTGAATATCTAAGAAGCTGCTGACCTCCTGGGGTATTTAGATTCAAGATTCAAAAAACTTTATTGTCATTCTAACCATACATCAGCTCTGCAGGGCAGAATGAGACAGCGTTTCTCAGGGGCAGTGCAATCATAACATAACAAACGCAACACTAAATAATAAACATAACAATAAATAGTAAAACACAACAGCCACATGTCAGTTAAAATCAGTTATAAGTGTCCAGTGCAAGTTAAAAGTGTCCAAAGCACAACAGTGTCTAGAGTTTACAGAAAATGGTGCTAAAAAAAGAATCCAGTGATCAGCAGTTCTGTGTGTGAAAACGCCTTGTTAATGAGAGAGGTTAGAGGAGAATGGCCAGACTGATTCAAGATGACAGGAAGAAGACAGTAACTGAAATAACCATGTGTTGCAACAGTGGTGTGAGACGAGCTTCTCTGAATGCACAGCACTTTGAACCTTGAAGTGGATGGGCTACAACAGCAGAAGACCATGAACATACACTTAGTAGCCACTTTAGAAGGTATAGTATGTATTCATCTCTTAAATCCTTTCGAGTTCTGTACTAGTTTATTTATAATCCTCAGGGGCTCTGTCTGATTTTAGCTTACTAAACTTTAAATGTGTTTCCTTTACCTTCTTGACTAATATCTCTTTACATCCAATGTTCTTGGGCTTTGCCATACTTGGCGTTCCTTCTTAACTATACTGTACTTTGTACAGTTTGTTTTTAAACACCCTCTGCATATCAGATTTTAACTTGCCTAAAGCATTTGTTGAACATAACTCTCCTTAGTTCCTGCCTAATACTTTCATAACTTCCCCTGCTCCAATTTAATACCTTCCCATAAGGTCCATACTTATCTATAGATAACTTAAAACTTAAGGAGTTGTGATTACTGTTCCCTTGCCATTCTCCCACTAAAAAACTAGTAACCTGATTAGGATTATTCCCCAACAATAGGTTAAGAATGGCCCCTTCTGTTATTGGACTATTCACATATTGATTTTAGAAACCTTCCTGGATAGACCTAACAAATTCTGCCTACATTTTTTGCACAAAGGAGGTCCCAGTCCATATTCAGAAAGTTTAAGACAGCAACCCTGTTGTTTTCACATTTCCCTGATATGCCTGCATATCTGTTCCTCGATGTCTGTGTGGCTATCAGATGGTCTATAGTTTAATCCTATCAGAGTGAATGCACTTTAGTTCAGACAGTAAGTTTTGGGTTATACAGTATCTATGCCTCACACAGAAGAAGCAGCAAGAGACTTTCAAGTGAAGATGTTGATTAGCTTGCAGATTAGTACATTTGAAAATTATTCAGTATATTTGAGAAAGTTCAGTCAGACTTGTTAGATGGAAAGCACTGTCAAACAGAAAACTAATCTGATAAAGTTTTACAGACATTGGAGAAAATTAGACTGCAGGACTCAACAAATTAAAAACCACTGAGAGGATCACTGGGTCACCCGCCCTTCTATTCGTGACAGTTACCAAGAGCATTTCAGATGAAGGGCTCAAAGCATTGCTGAGGATCCCTACCACCCATCCCACAATTTCTTTGGCCCGCAACTGTCAGGAATAGGATTGCCAGACTGGATAACAGCTTATTCCCTCGGGCTGTGAGACTAATGAATTCCCTGCCACCACTGATGTCTTGCCATTAGAACAGCAAGCTGTTTATCTTTACCATTTACCTGTATTGCGCTTTACTAGGGGCATTTTGAATAATATTTTAATAACTTATTAATAGTGTAATAGTTTGGTTTATGTGCTGTGTGTGATATATGTTGTGGGTGCACTACATTCCAGAGGAATATTGTTTTGTTTGGTTGTGTATATGTCCAATCAGATGACCATAAACTTGAACTTGAAATGCACACTGTACAACATATAATATTGAGCAACCTCTGAAAACAAGCCAGTCTTAAACTAGTTTGGCAAGGGGGTGGGATTCAGAATGTGAGTGCAGAGGTGAGGGTGGAAGGACAAGGGCATGATGCTATGTGTTCTGAGTTGGTGAGGAAGGACAAGCAGGGGACAAAACATGAATGTAGCCAGTTAGAGGGATTGAAGTGTGTCTATTTCAATGCTAGGAGTATTGGGAATAAAGGGGATGAACTCAGAGCATGGATCAGTATGTGGAACTACAAAGTTGTGGCCGTTACTGAAACTTGGCTGGAGGAAGGGCAGGATTGGCTAATGCAGGTACCGGGGTTTAGGTGTTTTAAAAGGAATAGGATGGGAGGTAGAAAGGTGGGGGGAGTAGCATTACTGGTCAGGGATAGTAAAATGCTATAGAAAGGGAGGACATTGCAGAGGGAGTGTCCACTGAGTCAGTGTGTGTGGAAGTCAGAAAGAGGAAGGGATCAATCACTGTGCTGGGAGTGGTCTATAGGCCCCCAAATAGTCCTCAGGACACCAAGGAGCAGATAAACAGGCAGATTTTAGAATGGTGCAGGAAATA
Organism: Mobula birostris; assembly: GCF_030028105.1. Classification (NCBI taxonomy): domain Eukaryota; kingdom Metazoa; phylum Chordata; class Chondrichthyes; order Myliobatiformes; family Myliobatidae; genus Mobula; species Mobula birostris. Next base: position 53,253,733 of record NC_092371.1, on the reverse strand, counting down.
CAGGGTTGTAGTTATGGGTGATTTCAATTTCCCTCATTGACCGGCACCTCCTGACTGAAAGGGGCTGAATTTGTCAGGTGTGTTCAAGAAGGATTCCTGACACAGTATGTGGACCGGCTGATGAGAGGAGAGGCCATACTGGATCTAGTTCTGGGTATGAACCCGGTCAGGTGGCAGCCCTCTTGGTGGGGAGCATTTTGTTGAGAATGACCACAACTCCCTTAGCTTCAGCATAGCTATGGAAAAGGATAAAAACAGACAAAATGGGAAAGTGCTTAACTGGGGAAGGGCTAACTATGAAGGGATGAGGCAGGAACTAGCGAGAGTAAATTGGAAACCGATGTCCAAGGGTGAAAGCACAGAAGTAATGTGGAGGAAGTTTAGGGACAACTTGTGCTGGGTTCAGGATAGGTTTATCCCACTGAGACAAGGAAAAAATGGTAGGAAAAGGGAACCGTGACTGATGAAACATGTGAGGCAACTTGTCAAGAGGAAGAAGGAAGCATATGTTAGGAATAAGAAGCAGAAGGGGCTCATGAGAAAAATAGGGTAGCCAGGAAGAAGCTTAAGAAAGGACTTAGGAGAGTTTGAAGGGGGCATGAGAAGGCCTTGACATGTGGGATGAAGGAGAACCCCAAGGGATTCTATGCGTATGTGAAGAACAGAAGGATGACAAGAATGAAGGTAGGGCCGCTAAAGGATAAAGAAAGCAACATGTGCCTGGAGGTGGAGAAGGTTGGGGAGGTCCTAAATGAATACTTTGCTTCAATATTCACAAGTGAAAAGGACGTTGATCAGGGTGAGGTCGAAATAGAATAGGTCTGTGTGCTGGACAATGTGGAAAGGAAGAAGAAGTGTTGGATCTTCTTAAAAACATCAAGATTGATAAGTCCCCAGGGCTGGACATGATATACCCCAGGTTGCTGTGGGAAGTGAGAGAAGAGATTGCTGGAGCGGTAGCTATGATTTTTGAATCCTCTTTGGCTGCAGGGGAGGTGCCGGAGGATTGGAGAATGGCAAATGTAGTTTCCTTGTTTAAAAAAGGTAATAGGGAGAATTCTGGGAACTATAGACCGGTGAGTCTTACATTGGTGGTCTGCAAACTATTGGAAAGGATTCTTTAGGATAGGATCTTCAAGCACTTGGAGAAGTACAGTCTACTCAAGGATAGTCAACACGGCTTTGTGAAGGGAAGGTAGTGCCTCACGAGCCTAATTGAGTTTTTTGAAGAGGTAACAAAAGAAATTGATGAGGGTAGGGCAGTAATCCATGGTCTACATGGATTTTAGCAAGGGATTTGACGAGGTCCCCCATGACAGACTCATCCAGAAAGTCATGAGGCATGGGATCAGTGGAACCTTGGCTGTTTCAGGAAGAAAGCAGAGGGTAGTAGTGGAAGGAAAGTATTCTGCCTGGAGGTCGGTGACTAGTGGAGTGCCGCAAGGATCTGTCCTGGGACCCCCGCTCTTTGTGATTTTTATAAATGACCTTAATGAAGGGGCGGAAGGATGGGTGAGTAAGTTTGCGGATGACATGAAGATTGGAGGAGATGTGAATGGAGCTGTAGGTTGTCGAAGGTTACAAGAGGATATAGACAGGATGCAGAGTTGGGCAGAAAAGTGGCAGATGGAGTTCAATCCGGATAAGTGTGAGGTGATGCATTTTGGAAGGACAAACCAGAAGGCTGAGTACAGGGTTAATGGTCGGTTACTTAAGAGTGTGGATGAACAGAGGGACCTCAGGGTTCAAATCCATACATCCGTCAAGGTCCCTGCACAGTTTGATAGGATAATTAAGAAAGCCTATGGGATGCTGGGCTTCATTAATAGAGGGATTGAGTTCAAGAGTAGAGAGGTCATGTTGCAACTCTACAAATCTCTGTTGAGACCACACTTAAATTATTGTGTTCAGTTCTGGTCACCTCATTATAAGAAGGATGTGGAAGCTATGGAGAGGGTGCAGAGGAGATTTACCAGGATGTTGCCTGGATTGAAAAACAAGTCTGATGAGGCAAGGTTAGCAGAGCTGGGATTTTTCACTTTGGAGCGTAGAAGGATGAGAGGGGACTTGATAGAGGTCTACAAGACTATGAGGGGCATAGATAGGGTGGATAGCCAGTACCTGTTTCCGAGGGCATGAATAGCAAACACCAGAGGGCATATGTACAAAGTTAAGGGAGGGAAGTTTAGGGGAGACATCGGTGGTAAATTTTATACACAGAGGGTTGTGGGTGCCTGGAATGACTTGCCAAGGATGGTGGTGGAGGCTAAAACATTAGGGGTATTTAAGAGCCTCTTGGACAGGCACATGGATGTCAGAAAAATGGAGGAATAGAGGGTTAACGGGTAGTGTGGGTTTAGTATGTTTTTTTAAGGAATATATGGGTCGGCACAACATCGAGGGCCGAAGGGCCTGTACTGTGCTGTAGTATTCTAGTGTCTAGTGTCTTTGTGGTAGGAAAGGCTGAGACAATTTGAGCTGGAGTGGAAAAAAGTGTTTCAGCAGCAATTCTGCAAAGAAGCATTTTAACACTGCCTCACCATACAGCAAATCAAGCTGCTGCCTCATAGTGCCAGAGACCTAGGTTCAACCCTTACCTTGTACACGACCCATGTGAAATATTTCCTTAATTTGGAGATCCTCTTTGGAAGTCCTCCCAATTTACATTGTGAACATGGGGTAGAAATTGTTGCATAGTGCAGTGCCATGCAATAGATTTTTGAGTCAGTTCACAGACTCCCCAGCTGCCAGTCATTTTTGTGGCTGAGTGGAGACAGTGCGTCTGGAGTGTGAGAGGTTGCAGCCTCTATTTGAATACTTGAAGATGCTGCAATTCAGCCCCACCCCATGATCTCTGGTTACCAGGTACAGAGGAGGAAAGCCTGCTCAGGAGATCTTCAGGTTGATTTGACACTTGGTCTGGATTAGTTAGGCATTCATGAGGACTCTGCCTCAGTGTCCCTACAGAAGGAGCACATGGTATCCACGAGCACAATGGGGAATTTCTAGGAAAGGTGGGCCCCTCGGGCTTGTGTATGCTAATGATAATCATATTTTGAAACTGTAAATAGTTTATGAGGTCCTGAATAATGTATAGTGTATTGCTGTGATGTTAGTCATTGAATAGACTTCACTTCACTCATGGCCACTCTGTCTAATACGTTTGTAAAATATAGCGTGGTGAGAAAGCATTCAGGGTTAGTGGTATGTTCTTTGTGTGAGATGTGGGCATGCTTGAAGACCTCCAGTCTCCCTGATAATTATATTTGCACAAAGTGCATTGAGCTGCGGCTCCTTAGAGACTGTGTTAGGGAACTGGAGCTGCAGCTTGATGACCTTTGGCTCACACAGGAGAATGAGGAGATAGATAGGAGCAACAAGGAGGTAGTCACTCATAAATTGCAGGAGGCAGGTACCTGGGTGACTGCCAGGAGAATGAACGGGAATAAGTGGCCATTTCTCTCAATAATAAGTATACCATTTTGGATAGTGTCGGAGGGGGTTGACCTACCAGGGGGAAGCTGTAGTGACCAGGTCTCTGGCACTGAGTCTGACTCTGTGTCTCAGAAGGAAAGGGGGGAGAAGAGGAGTACAGTAATGATTGTGGATTCCATAGTTAGATGATCAAGCTGAAGATTCTGTGGATGTGAAAGAGACACCCGGATGCTATGTTGACTCCCAGGTACCATAAATATAAAATAAATTTATATTTACCTTTATAAAATGTAAAAATAACAGTGAAAATTAAAGTTAAAACCACAGTTAAATAAGCAGATTTTAAGCTGGCACTTAAAAGTGTCAACTGAGACTGCATCCCTTATAGGTTTAGGTGTTGAGTTCCACAGTTTAAGAGCGTGGTTAAAGAAAGCTGACCTGCCAATTTTCTTTTGAGTGAGATTGTTTAAACTTAAGACCGGTGGAAGAAGAACCTGAACAGTAAAACAAAAATGATTCAGTGAAGTACTCCGATCTTAGATCATTGAGAGCTTTACAAACAAGTAAGATAACTTTAAGAGAAATTCTAAAAGATGCAGAGTATGTAGGATGGAATTGATAAGCTCCTTCATCATGGTTTCAGTTTAAAGTCTCACAGCATTGTTCTGATTTGAGTTGAAGTTGCTTTGGAAGGCCAGTAAAAAGTGCAGTGCAGTAATTTTGTCTATTCTACATAAAGATGTGAATTAGTTTTTCAAAGTTATTAAATTGAGAAACAGGCGTGCCTTTGCATTATTACATGTGTGTAGAAATGTTGTACTGGTCACTTTATGTGAGATTTGAAATTCAAATCTGAATCAAGGAAAACACCCAGCCATGCTTGTTACTTCTGATTTTACAAAGGCAGCCAAGTTCCCAAGTTCATCAAAACGTTTATCTCCTTTGGCCTTGGGACCAATGAAAAGTGTATCCGTTTTACCTTCATGTGGTTTTTGGAAAATATTGCTCATCTATTTGTTTATTGCAGCCATACCAGAAGTTAGACAAGATGAAGTGTTAACATCAGGGTCAACCAAGATGTACAATTGAGTGTCATCAGCATAATTGTGGAAATCACGTTTCTGCTTTCTAATTATGTCACCTGAGGAGAGTATGTAAAAGGAGAAAAGGGAATCAAAATGGCTTTCCTGAGCTATGCCTAAGGATACATCTTATCTCTTAGAAAAATAGTCTCCAAGACAGACAAAAAAATTTCTCTCTGGGATGTATGAGTTAAACAAATTAAGGGCACTATCAGAGAGGCCAAATCAGTCTTCAAAGTGATTGAGGAGAATGTTGTGGAAAATTGTGTTGAAGGCAGCATTTCAAATTAGGGGAATTAGAACTGAAACCCTGTTGGCGTCATTGCTGAGAATAAAGTCACTGACAATTTTGGTAAGGGTCATCTCCGTGCTGTGGTTTGCTCTAACAGCTGAATTAAACTTTCCTAGAATATTGTTCTCATTCAGAAAGTTGCTGAGTGAGTTGAAAATGACCTTCTCAAGGACCTTGCTTAAAAAGGGAATATTTGATATAGGCCTGAGTTAGCTAGTACTTCACTATAAAGGTCTGGCTTTTTAAGTAGGGTTTTGAAAGCAGCAATTTTGAAGGCATCTGGAAAAACTTCAGTTTTGTTTAACAAATTGGAAAAAAATTGAGTCCTTAGAAGTGTGGTAGGGATGGTGTCAAAACAGCAAGGAGACTAATAACCTCTTCTCGGGTTTCCAGCTGGGTACAGGTATCAATTATAACGTTGCAATGACAGACTCTGCCATCTTCAGGGATGAAGAAGCATCTTGAAGAAATCTCTCTGCCCAAAAAATAGACAATTTTTTTTTTCTTTTCCATAACTGCTGCTTGCCCTGCTGAGTTTCTCTAGCGTTTTGTGAGTGCTGCTTTGGAAGATAAAGGAGTCATGTTGGGTCCGTTGAGGGAGCCGGAACATTGGGATGGCTGTGAAAAAGAACTGGTGGATGGTGTGGAAGAAGTAGTTAGAGAAGGATCATACACACCATTGATTGGAAATAGTCAGATATGTTATGCACAAGATTAGTTCAGGGAGCCATGGATTTGTTGTTGCCATTATTACAGGACGAGAAAAATGCCTGATTTTGTTGCTCAAGAGCATGTATTAGCACAAAGTTCTTCCCACAAGAAGTAGCATACGTTGGTATGAAGGTTGATAGTAATAGTCTACAATTTGTCAAGACAGAAGTAGACATTATAAGCAAAGCCTGTAGGTAGCACAAGTAAGGTCATTCCTAGGGGTGATACTTTGTTCCATCTACACCTTGCATTGGTGTTTACATCATTACATCTCCTACTGAATGTGAAGTGGATCAAGAGGCAACAATGCACATTTGATTAATACAAGGAAAGTTTAGTAGGTAAAACTCTCTTTGCTCATTATATTTTTTCAACTTCATTTTGGCATATGAGGTGGCAAGCTATGTTGTAGTAATCATAAATTGTGTGGATGGAAGTAAGCAAAATTGAATAGTTTTGCTACCTTTTTAGTATATTGTACATTGAGAAATGTGGTTGACCAATAGTATGGTAGTTTTGTGGGACTGAATAGTAGCCACTCAAAGTGGGTTGAATGAAACTCATGCATTCACAGACTGTTGTTGCTATTTACAATAGTTGAGTATGTGGATGTCGTGGTTTTAACTGAAGAGCTTGTTTCAGACATTTCCTAGTTTTGATCTACTTTGCAAACTTTATGAAAGAAAATAAATACCAATATGCTTTTGTTTCTTAACATCATCCAACTTTGTATGAAGCAAACTGAATTGTCCTCCACTGCAGAGGATTCTACTACTCTCTGAGGGAATAGCTTCAGTTACGAATAATCAATCCCTTATTTTGTAGCTATGTTCTCCTGCTTGAAAAGAGCTCAACATCTCCCTTGTCAAGCCTCCTTGGTATTGTTATATGTTTGAATAAGATCACTCCCATACGACCATTCTTCAACTCCAAGTGTACAGACCTAAACAGTCACCCCACTTTTTTAAAGAAGCATACCCTCATCCTAGGAATTAGTCTAGTGAATCTCCTTTGGACTGCCTCCAATGCTACTGTACAATTGCACAAAATCTTCCTATTCTTTAGTTCCAAACCTTTGGAATAAAGGCTAACTTGTCATGTTCCTTCTTAACTACCTATTGGGCCTGTCTGCTAATATCTTGTGATTCATGCACCTGAAAACCTAGTTCTCTCTGAATTACATGTCATATGATCTAAATGCACACTATCCATTTAGAGAATAATCTATAGTTTGATTTGTTTTACCACGCTGTATGTCCTAAATGGACATATTTTATTGCAGTAGGCCTTTCTGGCCCTTTGAGCCATGCCGCCAGCAACCTTGACTTAACCCTAGTCTAATTATAGGATAATTTACATTGACCAATTAACTTACCAACCGGTACTTCTTTGGGCTGTGGGAGGAAACCGGAGCACCCGGAGGAAACGCTCACATTCACTGGGAGAACGTACAAACTCCTTACAGGCAGTGGTGGGAGTTGAACCTATGTCACTGGCATTGTAAAATGTTGTGCTAACCACTATGCTACCTTTCCCTCCCAAGAGACTTCCACGTGAAAATGTCAGCTTTCTTCTTCCAAATGTTGATATCTCTATTGTTTATTTCTAGCATTTTCTGTTCTTTAAGTTTCTAGAAATTAAGTTATCAGTATCTTAATTTGTCTAAGCTATGCAGATGTTATTGGGAATGCCAGCATTTATTGTCTATCCCTTATTTACCTCTAAATTAAGGTGGATTTGAGAATCACAAACTAGAGAAAATCTGCAGATATTGGAAATCTGAGCAATGCACACAAAATGCTGGAGGAACTCAGCGGGCCAGGCAGTATCGATGGAAAAAGTACAGTCAACGTTTTGGGCTGAAACCCTTCACCTGTCACCCGGTGGTTCTCTCTCCCCACTCCCCACTTTTTAAATCTACTCCTCATCTTTTTTTTTCCAGTTTCTGCCAAAGGGTTTCGGCCTGAAACATCAACTGTACTTTTTTCATAGATGCTGCCTGGCCTGCTGAGTTCCTTCAGCATTTTGTGTGTGTTGTTTGGATTTGAGAGTCTGCAACCTTTGGTGGGTCTACAATCACATTTAGGTCAGAATGGCTAAGGATGACAGATTTCCTTCCCTGAACAGCATTAGTGAACTAATTCCATTTTTATAACAATCCATTTGTTACTGAGACTAACCTTGTTTTTAAATATCAGATTTATTGAATTACTTGAATTTAATTTCTTGAGCACCACGATAGAATTTGAGTGTGTGTCTCTGGGTCAATGGCGCAGAAATCTGGCTACCATTACAGTGATGTAAACAATGTGCTACCTTGCCTAACATTGCTGATAATTAATTGATATTCAAGATTGTAGCTGATTATTTAAGCCAATAGAGTGAGATTATAGTTCTATAAACAGTGTTAAATTAATGTAAATAATGCTTCTCCACCTCTTCCTGTCTTCCCTAGTTTGATCTCATTTTACTCCTGTTTTAACTTCTCATTCCTTGATCTCTTCATGAAAAATACATCTAAAATTAGGAAACTGAACATCATGTGAGGTTTACTATATAACTTAGAATGAATAATAATATTATAACAGATGAATAATTTATACTTAAACTGAATATTTCAGCATGAAATTCGTTTCACTGAAATAATTAGGTAGGCCGCAGAGAAGCAGAAAAATTAAAAGCAGTACTTCTGTGCTAAGAATGTAAAAATGTGAATGGAATGAATAGTAGACCATTTGGCCTCTTCTACGTGCTTTGATAGTCAATAAGATTATGGCTGATATTTTACTTCAGTGCCATTTTCTCAAGCAAATACATATCCCTTCAGCTACATAGTTTCTACAAATCTATTAATCTGTGTCTTGAATGTGGTTGATAACCATGTTTTCCCAACCCTCTTGGATAAACTAAAAGGTCGCTATTCCCTAGAGGAAATTTCTTTTCAGTTCTGCTCTCTGTGGTTGACAATTTAATCTGAGACTGGTCCCTAGTTCTTCCACCCCACCTAGAGAAAACATCAGCCCTATATCTACCCTGTCAAACTTCTCAAAAATAATTGTATACATTTTAATGGAATCACCTCTCATCATTCTAGACTCAAGTATAAGCCAAGTCTTAAATATTCCTCAAACATCTAATTTACCATTCAATTTCACAGTCATCTTGCATTATTGCACCTCTCCTAACCAAATATATGTAGCTCTGTTGATAACTAATTTTAAATTCCCTTAGATCCTTTGATCAATTTGCAGTTGTCACGATATCATTCTGTTCAAAAACTAGGACAAATATTGCCCAGAAAGTTGAGAATATCATGATACTAAGCCGGTCCCATGAACCCAGATGGGGCTCAGAAGTTTCTTTATCTTTCCAGAAAATGATCACAATTTGTAGTTACCTTGGTATGGATGTTGAAACCAATTACATCTATCAGATCCAGTTAGTGTTGAGTTATGTTCAGCAGTCTGTCCCAGTGATATATGCTGTATTAATTTCCCACCCATACATCATTCCAAATTTACTGCAACAACGTCTTTCTATTCCTTCAATCTTCAAGTACGACTTTCCCTGTCATGTATCTATACTACTTGTCTCACTTTCTTCTTGTAATATTACAGTCTCTTCTTGCAAGGCTGATTCCCCCCGAATTTGCAATTAAATTTATTAGTAATTTTCTACATTTATGCCCTTCCCCCACCCCAGTTTTGAACTCTTTCTCTTTTTATGGGGATAGATGGCAGAAGCTGGGATTGTACTTTGAGAAAGTTGGAAGTTAAGAGATAGAAAAATTCAGAAGCAGGTCATTCAACATGATAAATAATGAGAAATTATTTCTGTTGACTGTAGGCTTGATAATCAGAAAACAATTTCAAGATGATTGGCAAAATACAAGGATGACGTGGTGAGCAGTCGTGATGTGAATTTCATTCCCTAGAAGGGTAGAGTGAATGTAGAATGGTGGTCTTGGACTAACCAAGCTGAGGTCCAGATCATCTTGGCAATAATGGGAAAGTTGAAAGGATGGTAGTGGCCTGGTTTCCTCCTCTCCTTTAGAATTGCAGGAATAAGTTTGGACAATGTAATTATGAGATATGAGATTTGTATTTGATTTGTGGGAAGTATAATAGAAAAGGTTGAATTCAGTACTGTTCCAGCTCATGATTGTCTTAATGAGAGTTCCATCAACTGAAGAAACAGAATTTAATAACTGGAAGTAGATACTACATTAGAGGATATGGGTAAATTATTTCAAGAACAGCATTAGCTTGAACGATAAAAAGAGTTTTATTTCTTTTTAAACAATCCAATGTTATCAGTGCCTTGTTTTTAAGAAAGCAATACATCCCAAAAGAAGGACAAACTAGCTCTTGTATTTAAAAAAAAATTGTAAGACACTTGAGGAAAAACACACACAGAAAAGAATTGAGGCAGGGGATTATTATGGATTACACTTACAGAGATGTCTTCCATATGATTATACTGCAGAGGATTGTGGGTGCAGTTCAGCACAACATGAAAACCACCCTCTCCTCCATGAACTTTGCCTACATATCTTGCTGCTTCAGTAAAGCAGCCAATGACCTCACCCACCACACCCCAGACTTTCTCTCTTCTCCCCATTCCCATCAGGCAGAAGACACAAAAGTCTGACAGAATGTACCACCAGGCTCAAGGACAGCTTCAATGCCACAGTTTGAAGACCATCAAATAGACCTCTTATACGTGAAGCTGGACTTTTGACCGAAGAATCTACCTTGCTGTTGCCTTATACCTTAACAACTGCCTGCATTGTCTGTAACTGTAACATTATATTTTGCATTTTGTTATTGCTTCCCCTTATACTACATCAAAGTACTGATGGGATGAAATGATCGTATGGAAGACATCCAAAACAAAGTTTTTCACTGTACCTCAGTATCTGTGACAATAATAAACCAATTTACCAATTCATGTTATTTGTTCTCAAGTTCAGAATATTTAATTGTTCTTTTCAGTTATTGTGTTTAATCGGAATTCTCGTGAGTACAAGGGATAATATGTAGCTTTTCCTTGAGAAATCAAGCTAAATTTAAACAAGATCTAACACCTTTATCAAAGAACAGTTCAAAATTTCTGGGCCATTAATTTAGCATCATGGATTATACTCCAGTGTGGCTTTTAACTGTTAGCATTGTGGTATTTCAAGCAATTTTATTGTAGTTATTATAAGGTTGTTTTTAAATGAGCTCAAACTGCAAAAAGATTGGAAGGATATGCTGTGCTGTCACACTTGCCTTTTCTTGAGAGCTGTTTGACCAGGGACCATCACTTCACTTGGGCATATATCTTTTAAAAATCTCATGGAAGAAAAGATGACCACATTTGAGACTGTGTAGGTATTTAAAGTTGCTTTTTGTTGAGGACATGTTAAATCTTTTGTACATAAGGAAAGTTGGTGTATGGTTATTAGTTGTGGAGAGGGCCATCCTTACTTCACTGTAACCTGTGCTCACACTCTTATCCACACAAGGAGCACAATGATAAATAGCAAAGATACCAATGCAGTGCAAATGTGTGTTTGATAAGAAACAAAATTTGCAGGGCATCCCCTGACAGAACCATTGATTTTTGAGACTAAGAGTAATGATCTGTTGGACATGATGTAAATAATGAATAACAATTCAAATATTTCATTATGATGAAGAGGAATGACTATGATAAGGCAGTTTATTTCCCAAATGATGTTTTAATAAGGTTTTCCAATGGTATATTTAAGAAGCTTTGCAAATAAGGAACAGTGTATGTACAGGCTTAAGATCAGAATGAAATTTCAAACTTAGTAACATATTGAATCATGTACATTTTCAAAAAAATTCCAAAAATAAAACCAATTAAATAAAATGCATCAAAATGGGGTCCAGTGTTTAATTCTGTAGAATAAATATAAAATATCTACACGTAGACACACAATGCTGATGAACTTGCAGAGTAGTTTTGTAATTTTCTTAGCAAATAAGAAGTGTTTCATGGGCTGACGAACCTGAGATTGACCTTCTTCTTCACCATTCTCAGGTTAGACAGTCCTTGAGGCACGTCTCCACATTTTCACATCTTGCTGTTCAATGTTCCTTTGATCCTGCTGGTAATTCATTACACACTGTCTTTTGTTCAGACGTTTAAACCTTCAAAATTGTCAAGTATTGGAGATGCTCTTTCAGGCTAGAATATTATGTAATAAATGGAAATGTTCACCCAAAGATATTTTCACGTATAAGTAACCTTTCCAAATCCAACATTAACTGAGAATATTGATTTAAAAAATATGCATTGTAACATTTTTTGAAATGTTTTTTCAAACCGTCAAGATGGAATCTCATCGCTGTTTAGAATCTTGCCACCAAATATTGCTGGCATTATGTAAAAAAGAAAGCATTAGTTTAATTCACTTAGTTTGATGTCTTTATCTGGCAATGTTAGTTTAGACAAGAAGTTGCTGCTAGTAGTAACAAACAAGTATGGAAAATGTTTTTATTTAAGCTATTAACGATATAAAATCTATTTGCAAGGGTATTTGCACAAAATAATAAGTTATTGAAGTGAATCAGTCTGGATCTATAAAGGGGACCTTAATTGAGTTTTTGCAGACATCTCCACTGCAGAACCTGGAGTGAGTAGGGAGGCGATTGATTCTGAAGAGGTGTAGCAATGCCTGACGGAAGCACATCTCTCTATACCTACATTAAGGGGACAGGGTAGTTATCCAGTAAGAAATACTTTTGCTTCAGAGAACTCCAGAAACGACCAAAAGTGTAATACTCCATTTGCTTTTGAGAACATTGAGGCTTTGTGAAATAAACCTGTGAATGTGTATGACAGAGATGAAGACATAGATGTATAGATAACCCTAACTAATATTACCTTTTATGATTTTTGATTACCCTCAGAGCTATAATACACACAATACTGTCAGAAAATCAGCTCCAAGTAGAGAAGCCTATTAAATCAGAAGCTGTTGTTTTGAAATTGTACGTAGGGACTGAGCGAAGATTCTAAATAGATTTTAGTTTTTGCCTGTTTGCAATGTACCCTAAAATGGGTACCAATTTCCCCTAGAGCTTTCTTGTGACTTGAAACCTTATTAAAGTGTATCTTATTATAACTACAGAAATTATATTAGACAATGTGGAATGTAATTCAAAATTATGATTAACAATAAAAATGGCATCAAACAGGTGACACATAATCAAGTCAGAATATGGGAAGTGAGCCGAAGTTCTGCTGCTTCGGTTGGGTGTGCTGAGGCAGTGCAAAACTTAGTTTTTGGATAACGAGGAAGATACAGTCATAATTTACTTCCTGAGAAAACTAAAGAAACTTGGCCTATCCCCTGAAACCCTCACTAATTTTTATAGATGCAGCGTAGAAAACATTCTTCTAGGATGCATCACAACCTGGCATGGAAGTTGTCCTGTCCAAGACTGGAAGAAGCTGCAGAAGATCGTGAACACGGTGAAGCACATCACACAAACCAATCTTCCGTCCTTGGACCCACTTTACACCATATGCTGTCGGAGCAGTGCTGCCAGGATAATCAAGGACATGACCCACCCAGCCAACACATTTTTCGTCCCTCTTCCCTCCGGGAGAAGACTCAGGAGCTTGAAAACTCGTACTGCCAGATTTGGGAACAGCTTCTTTCCAACTGTAAAAAGACTGCTAAATGGATCCTGACCCGGATCTGGGCTGTACCCTCCAAATATCCGGACCTGCCTCTCAGTTTTTTGCACTACCATACTTTCCATTTTTCTATTTTCTATTTATGATTTATAATTTAATTTTTTAATATTTACTGTTGATGTGTAATCCAGAGAGCGGGAAGCGCAGAATCAAATATCGCTGTGATGATTGTACGTTCTAGTATCAATTGTTTGGTGATAATAAAGTATAATTGTTTATGAATGATGGAGTTTTTATTTTTAAAAAAACTAAGCACTTAGCCAGCAGGACACTGTAGTTAGGAAGGCGGATGAGTGAGATGAGGCCTGCCATTAGGGATGCTCATTCATCAGAAGTTGTCCTCAAGGTTCAAAGTACATTTATTATCAAAGTATGTATACTGTATACAACATTGAAATTTAGCAGACCACCACAAAACAAGAAATACCATAGAATCCATTTAAAAAAAAACCCCACACAAGACCATGATAAAAGATAGGAAAAAAAGTTAACAAATTAGAATATTAAACATTAAACCATAAAGACCCCAGAAGCAAGTCCACAGCCACAAACTTGTGGGATTGGTAGTAGATTGTCCCTTTGAAAGGTGATGCATTTACATTTGGGTTCAGCCATAGCATAGAGGAGTAATCCTTCAAGCTCAATTTGAGCACATCACCACAAAATAAAGATTACTTTTGGCCATTTAAAATTCCCTTGTCAAAAATTCTGCTCAGCCACCAGCAATTAATTTACCAGTCTGTTTGTAGGGATGAGGTAAAATACCAATCCTACAGAATCTTTAACAGAAGAGTACTTTGTTTGAAATCTGAGGTAAAATTATTGATCTGATATTTTTTAAGCCATGAGAAAGTTTCTCCACCTTGGCAGAATATAACATGATTTCCTTTGGACAACTATCTTAGTGTCACAATTTTTCACCAAGGTTATTAATAACGAAATAGGAATAGACACATATTCTAGTCTGTTAATGATGTTCTCTTGGGTAGTATAGCTAGGGAGAGGGAGTTGCAATATGGAACTGACAGAACAACGGCAGGTAGAGTCCAGATTGAGGAAATATTAGATCATCCAACTTAGATCTGTGAAATGTGAATTGCATTTTTTTTTTTGCCAATGAAAGAACTATGGAGAAAATGGACTTGGATACTTTAAAGATAGTGTCATAGCAGTGCAGCTCAGAAACAGGCCCTTCAATTCAACTGGTCCATGCCAACCACAGCAACCTCCCTGCTTGTCCCAGTTGCCAGGTTTGGCCCATAGCTCTCCAAACCCTTCTGTTCCATGAATCAACCAAAATAACTCTTGGTACATAGGTATAGAAAGTACTCAATAAGAAATATTGTCTTTAATCTTAAAAAAATCTGGAATTTATAAATAAGAAACTAATTTTTTTTGTTGTACAGAACCTTGTACAGCTTAAATTCAGAGTACAGATTTCAGTTTTGGGTAATATGTTGCAGTAAAGTTATAGTGACCCAGCTTTGAATCCATCCTGGGTGCTGTCTGTGTGGAACTATTTCCTCTATTGCAAAAATCTAGAAAGTAATCTTAAAATTAAGACTCGGCCATTTGGGACCCAATGAAGAAACAATATTTCACAAAGCTGTAATGAAAATCTGGGACAGACCCCTTCCCCCAAGGAGATATTGACTGTGATTTGATTGAATTTGGAAGATATTGTGGTCACATAATGATATGATCTAATGAATGTCAGTTTGCTTCAGGGGCTGAGTGACCTAATTCCTTTGAACAGAAATGTCATAAAGCTGCACGTATTGTTTTTGAGTTATTCTCAGCAATTATTGTAAAGTAATTTGCATCAAAGCATAAATTTTTCAAACTTGCATTCCCAGCACTCGGCCTATTAAGATGTTTATTTAGAATTGCTCCAAATAGCACGATATTTTATCCCTTTAAAAACTATGGTCAAACAACCACATGGGCCCACTGTCCGACACAGGTGTTTCCCTGGCTGACAAAGATACTTGTTTTTGGAATTGCAGTTATTAGAATTAGAATTTGATATCACTTGATGTTACCGAGTGAAATCTAATCTTAAATAATCAGGTTTAGAAATTAAATTTATTTATTTTGAGTGTTCAAATGTTTAGTGAGAAGGCCATGAAATGGATGTTCATATTTCAATGTTAGCTGTATTTTAAATCAGTGTATATTGTGTATTGTAGGAAATACAAGAAGAGGTAATTAAAATACAATATTTGTGCCATAAGATTAGCTGTGATATAATGATGGAACCAGATCTATGGTTAAGATGAGAAAATAATTTGTATTAGAATGCACAGGAACTGTTTCATGTAACACAGTTTAATTCACTGACAGTAGATACACTATCTAAATTAAATTTCATACACTTCTGGAGGGTTGCATTTGTGTAAGGATGGAATGGATTGAAACCAAGTTGAGCTATCAGGGATAACTTATGCAAAATGCATAACATCTCTTTTATCTTAATTCCACTGTTATGAAATTCTGTGAGGAACTGCCACAATGTATGAACTGTCTACAGGCAGATCATTCTTAATGTTAAAATCAGCATTGAAAGCTACATCATCAAAGACATGTTCAGAAACATAGAATATTGGAAGCATTTAGCAATTCAGGCATAAGACCTGTGGAAAGACAGGAAAAGTCAACAGTTCAGGCATTGCCTTTTATCAGAACCAGAACAAAATAATGACTTATAAGGAGGAACAACATAAAGGAAAGCATTCCCAAAAAAAGATACAGTAACAAATTATAAAAATCAAACTATTAAATGAACTTGTGAAATGTAGGTTGTGGATATATTTCTAGCATTTTAATTTACTGAGCTGAGCAGAAACATGAGTATGAAATAGAAAAAAGAAATACACGCCGAACAAGGGAATGTGCAGCTGGTTTAAGTGGGCTATTCAAATTTGAGAGGAACTTGCAACCACAGCAAAGGGACCATGTACTAAAGGTCCAGGTGGTCATAAAGGCACGTCTACATTAATTTTGTGATAACACTATTAACAGAAATTCTAAAGGCATCTTACTGCAATCTGCCAACACCTGCAAATAAAATGGAATTACGCATGACATTCAAAGGCTTTGGTAAAAAGCACAAAGTCAATCTAATCAAGAAATTCTGGTCAATTTTCGTTATTTTAAACAATCAATATCTATGCAAAATAGTCCAGAAATGTGCAAAGTTTGCACGGGCAATATTGAATTCTTAATGTTTTGCAATTGACCGTAAAACTGCATGCATGAACTGATTTGTATTAAATACAAATCTGATAATCAATTCGGTTTTTAAACAAAATAATTAAAGGAGGAGGAAAAAGCACCAGGACATTATCCACAGTATGGGTTTGAACCACAATGACCTTATGGCTGTTATGACCTCTTATCTCTTTTCAGGTTGCTGTATGTCAGTGATATAATTCATAGACTTAACATTTTTTTAATGTACACTAATGGTACTCCATCATAGCTTTTTCAATCCATCTGCCATCTCAGTTTTCAGACATCCTATCCAACTTTCAATACTAGGTAAGAAGTAAAAGCAAAAAGTGCTGGAAACAAGCAGCCAGACATGCAACATCAGTTACCATTTCAGATCCAGGTTTCTTCAGTGGAACTGGGAAAGAGAAAAATTCTCAACTCATGTTTCTTGATATTTTCTCTTTCCCAGTTCTGATGAAGGATTCTGCAGCTGAAATGTCAACTGTTTCTCTTTCCACAGCTGCTGCCTGACCAGTGGAGTGTTACCAACATTTTTTGATTTTATTTCAGATTTTCAGCGACTGCAGTTTTATTGTTTTTGATTTTGATTACCAGATAGGAAGCCTCACCTAATACCGGGAACGCAGAAATTAGTGCAATTGCTCCCCACTGCAAATTTGAATCATTCCCACCTCCACGGCTGTGCCTTTACCTTGGAAAAGAGTAAGCATCAGGATTGAGAAAAAAAGACCCTTCATCAGGATTGGGGGGAAAACAAATGACAAATTAGAGCAAGAATGTGGGGGGAGGGGGAGGAAGAAGTGCATGGTGGTAGATGATGGGTAAAATCGGGAGAGGGAGGGTGGTAGTTGGAGAGGGGAAGTAAAGAGCTGGGAAGTTGATAGCTGAAAGAGATGAAGGGGAAATCTGATGGGAGAGGGTAGAAGACCACAGAAGAAAAGGAAGAGGGAGGAGCATCAGAGAGAGGCGATGGGCAGGTAAGGAGATAAGGTGAGAGAGGGAAAGAGGAATAGTAATGGTACAGTGGGGGATGCAATCCTGGAAGATTGAGAAATCGATGCTTATGCCATCAGGGTGGACGCTACCCAGACAGAATATAAGGTGTTGCTCCTCCAACCTGAGTGTGGCCTCAACACAGCAGTAGACGAAGCCATGGACTGACATGTCGGAATGAGAAGTAGAATTGAAATGGGTGGCCTCTGGGAGATCCCATTTTGCCTGGGGGATGAGCGTAGGTATTTAGCAAAGTGGTCTCCCAATCCACGTCCAGTCACTCCAATATACAGGAGGCCACACTGGGAGAACCAGATACAGTAGATGACCCCAGCAGATTCACAGGTGAAGTATCACCTCACCTGGAAGAAGCATTTGGCACCCTGAGTGGGAGTGAGGGAGGAGTTGTAAGGGCAGGTGTAGTACTTGTCCTGCTTGCGCAGTTAAGTACCAGGACGGAGATCAGTGAGGAGGGATGAATGGACGAGGGAGCCGCGCAGGAGCAACTCCTGTGGAAAGTGAAAGTGGGGGGGGGAGGGGGAGGGATAGGTGTGCCAGGTGGTAGGATTGCTTTGGAGACGATGGGAGATATGGAGAACCATGTGCTAGATGCAGAGGCTACTGGGGTGGTAAGTGAGTACAAAAGAAATCCTATACTTGGGGTGTCAGGAAGATGGGGTGAGGGCAGACATGCGCGAAATGGAAGAGACGCGGGAGAGGGCAGCATTGATGCTGGAGGATAGAAAGCCCCATTCTTTGAAGAAGAAGGGCATCTCATTAGTTCTGAAATGAAAAGCCTCATCCTGAGAGTAGATGTGGCGAAGACAGACAAAATGAATGAAGTGCATGGCAGAAGGAGAAGGGGAATGGGATGGCCTGTTGAGTTCCTCCAGCACTCTGTCTGTGTTGCTTTGATTTTCAGCATCAGCAGATTGTCTTGTTCTTTTGCCTTAATCTTTTTTGGTACAGTTTCCCTGATGCTGAAATTCTTATCCATACTCCTGGTAACTTCCACACAAAATGCTGGAGGAATTCAGCAGGCCAGGCAGTATCCATGGAAAAGAGCAGTCAACGTTTCCTTCTGAGACCCTTCAACAGTTACCCTTCTGTTAACTTGTCCACTACATTGTACTCCCTGACTGTTTTCCCTTGTTCTCCATTTTCAATAAACTTGGGCAGAAGTTTTGCAGAAAACCCTGTCAATACTCGGCACGAGTTCCAGGCATCCTTCACATGTGTTTGCTAATGCATAGTGGATTTTATTTGAGCGATCTTTCTGTTTTAAAATTCTCATTCTTGTTTACAAATTCCTCAATGTTCTTTCTTTCCTTCAAATCAACACCTCTGCAAGATAAATCCATTCCTCCAATTCTGCCTGTTGAATATCACGAAGTTTAGTTGTTTGCTCTTGAGCAAAGATCTTATGTGATGGAGATCTCACCCTAAAACATTCAGCCTCTATGTCTATGCCTTACTTTGGATCCTCCAAGATTGTCTCCTTGACTAATGTTTTGTTATGTGGCTCAGTATTTAAATTTTGTTTCATAACACTTCATGAAGAACCTTGCAATGTTTGATATTTATGTGTATATCTTTTTGTATATAGTAAAGTTCTTAAATTAAAGTTATTTTAGTTAAATTAGTGACAAACATGAATGAAACAATATTTTACCAGGATTGATTTTATCACAACAATCAATTAAACACATCTGAAATAAATTAATGTGTGGTGGAAAATATTGAAAAAGACATTGAAACTGAGGCAAATGGTGGTACCAGATCATCAGAGGACAGTTCAGCAGAGATCCTGCGTCTCTATGTTTAACTCAATTTCACTAGATATGTCAACAATGCATTGGACTCAGTCTGCCAACTAATTTGACGCTAATTCACTGGCTGTAGTTGGCTGCTTTGAAGATGATGTTAAAAGATAGTTATGTAGTTGGGAAATGAGATTTAACAATCATTTTGGAACATTTCAAGAAGGCTTCACGTAAGGGTAGTTTCAGCTTTGAATTATCTGTACAAGGTATTTAAGTATCATGAGTTCTTGAATAATTCCATGGTTTCTAGAATTGTTCTCACAGACTGGAAGATAACAAATGGAAATCCACCATTTAAAAAGAGACTGAGCAGGAAAATAGTGAATTACAGTTAAACAAGACTAACATCAGTCTAAAGGAAAATGCTAGAATTGATTATTAATAAAGAGGTAAAAGGGAACTTTGGGAAATAAGAGTAAGCGGATCAGGTAGAGTCAGCAAGGTTTTACGAAAGAAACCATGTTTGAATGGAACGCTTTTAATGTGCACGCAGTACATTACCATACATGGATATCAACCCCAAGGCCAGAAAGGGTTCATCAGATTACGTTAACTGCTCCACAACTTGAAGATGCGAACACTGTAAATTATGCAGGCATTAAGACTTACCTGTGCATTCTCTCAAACAATATCAGCAATACTTCTCAGAGGTTTTATGTGGAAATTGCAGAGTCTTTTGAGTTGCAAACTGGCAAAGGGGAAATCAGTATGAAATTTTTGAAACTTCAGAAGACCCTCTACAAAGTTCTACACCAACATATTAACACATTGGCCAGGATTGAGGATAAACAGGAAACAGAAGGAAAATTAGATCATTTTTGGCTTGAAAACTTTATGCAGTGGGATGCTGCAGCTTTAGCTTGGAGGTCTCCACCTGGTACAATCTGGATGAGGGTGATCAAGTGTAATATATCCAAATTTGCAGATGAAACAAAGTTGGGTGATGGAGTAGGTTGCGACAAGGATGAAAAGAAACTAAAGGGGATAAAGGGAAGGATAAGTGAAGGAAAAGGACGTTATAAATGGAAAATAGATGAAATCATTCAGTTTCATTTTAATAATGAGAGAATGAAAGAGGAGCTTGTGTGTTCTGGTACAGAAATCATTGAAAGGTGACATGTGCCTATAGCGAACATTTAGGGTGACACGCACATGGACTTTTAATGCAGGAGGATGCAGAAATTATGAGTAAAGATCTTATGTTGAAATTTCTTTTCAAACCTTGGTGAGAGCACATCTAAAATATTGTGTAAAGATCTTGACTATCTACCAAAGGAAAGATATACTTGTGATAGAGGAAGTACAATGAAGATTCATTAGATTTATAGCATGTGGTGATTTATCCCCTGTAGACATATTAATCAGTGCTTATGCTGTCTAAACTTTAGAAGAAAGGGAGGGAATAGAACATAGAAATTTACAGCACATTACAGGCCTTTCAGCCCACAATGTTGTGCCGACCATGTAACCTACTCTAGAAACTGCCAAGAATTTCCCTAGCACATAGCCCTCTATTTTTCTAAGCTCCATGTACCTATCTAAGAGGCTCTTAAAAGACCCCATTGTATCCGATTCCTCCACCGCCGCCAGCAGTGCATTCCACGCACCCACCACTGTCTGTGTGAAAAACTTACCCCTGATATCCCCTCGGTACCTATTTCCAAGCACCTTAAAACTATGCCCCCTCGTGCTAGCCATTTCAGCTCTGAGATGAAGTCTCTGGCTATCCATATGATCAATGCCCCTCATCATCTTATACACCTCTATCAGGCCACCTGTCATCTTCCATCACTCCAAGGAGAAAAGGCCAGTTCACTCAGCCTATTCTCATAAGGTATGCCCTCCAATCCTGGCAACATCCTTGTAAATCTCCTCTGCACTCTCTCTAGAGTATCCACTTATTGTATCTCATTGAAACAGACAAAATTCTTATTGGGTTTGACAAAGATGATGCAGGGGTGTTGTTTCCCTGGCTCAGCTGTCAAGAATCAAGTATCACAGCCTTAAAATAACAGATTCACAATTCAGGACTGAACTGAGAAGAATTTTAAGTCCTGAGATTAGTGAATATTTGGAGATCTCCACAGAAGAGACTCAGTCACTGACCATATTCAAGAAAGAGATTTTAAATATTGAGTGAATGAAGGGTTATTATGAAGTAAGGGCAAGAAAGTGATGCTGCATTAACAGATTGACTAGGATCCTATTGAACAGCATGGCAAATGACTACTTTTTAATAATTACACGTGGAACCTCTTCTGCCCATCAAGACCGCATGGCATTATGCAAAGTAAATGCTATCAGTCCCCTTCCTCTTCCTCTTGTATCCCCATAATCCTGCAATTAATTCTCTCCACTTGCGCCTCAATTTCCCTTGTTGCTACACCAGAGGTGATTTTATAGTGGTCATTAAGGATGTGGAGGGAAAGAACGGGAACACTCACAAAACAAAGCGGATGTACAAAATCCACATAAATGGCACCCAAGGCAGTGTCTCTGGAGGCAACAAGACTAAATGCTGCACTATTCTGCCACCCTCATATGACAGCAGGCCTTGGCAGCTGTATGTTCAATACTTGCTCTGTTTCTTATCCTCCTGGAAATACAAACCTTATTAAAACTGCCTAGTTTGGTCACTGATGCAACAGAAGAACCAAAGCATGTACAATGTGCAAATGAAACTCCAAGCTCCCTAAACTTTTTCCCACAAAAATGGGAGCATGTTTCACCACCTCAGGGTGCTCCAAATCCCTTGGCACCGAAATATTTTTGAAAAGCACTTACTCTAGAATTTAAGTAGTCGCAGGGAGTGTGTAGGAATACTTACAATATTAAAGGAACTAAGGAAATATAAGTTTTTCTCGTGACAACATTGCTGTGGTCACTTTATGATCAGAATATTTATTCAACTGGTGGTGACCTAAGCTCTGAATCAAACTGCCTTATTGAAGCTTGTTGAGGGATAATTGTATTGTCAGAAGTAGTGTCTGAATCTTTATCTTTTATATTATCCAAAAAAAGCACCTTAAATATTGAGTTTTTAAAGACTGTTGTGCAATAAAAATGGATAAATCCAGTGGAACTACAATATATGTAGAATGACTCAGTCACTGCATTGAATATTTTGTCTTGCAGATGGCAGGGTTCAACCTATGCCAACTACCATTCTACAGTGCTTTGGTAAGATTAGACCTAGAGGACCGTGCTTTTCTTGGTCTCATTATCCAAGACAGGATATATTTGGAGTAGAGAGTGTATTGAAGGTTTGCCAAACTCTTTCCTGGCAAACAGAAAACATCAGTACAAAATGTGAGGTCAGAGTTGGAGTGAGCCAGATGGCCTTTTGGGCCTATTCTACCACTCAACACAATCATGGCAGATCCTTTATCTCAATCACGTATTCGGACTCTTTCCTTCCCTCCCCCCCCCCCATACACATACCACTTAACCTTTGTATCTCGAAAAATATCTATCTCCTCTTTAATTATACCTAGTGGAGACTTTGCCACCACCATCTTCTATGCTAGAGATTTGCATGAATTCATCGTGACATTGAGAGAAGACATTTTTTTCATGTCATTTTATTAAATGTCTTGCCCTGTAGCCTGAGACTGTAATCGCTGTGTTGAGATACGCAAAATTTTATGCATTTCAATAAGGTCTCTTCTCATTCTTCTAAACTCACATGAATACAGACCTCTGCTTCCCCCTTGTACAACTGCCTTGCCATCCTGGGAATCAGTCAGTCTGGTGTATCCTTTCTTCACTTTCCCTTAATGCAGTATATTTAAACTTGTACCCCATACTCCTTGCCTGATCTTACCAACAAGCACTCTGCTGGAGAAGCTCAATGGGTCAAGTGGGATCTGCTGGTGGGGCGAATTGAGGAAGTGTCAATTTTTCTGGTTGAAACCCTGCATCACGATAATGAGCGTGGTTTGAACATTGCTCTCACTACATTTTGAATATTTGTCTCTACTGAGTCACTCTATGTACGTTTAACCTCCACTGCATTTCACAACACTTAGGAAACATGAAATGGTTCGCTGATGTATCTCTGCAGTGGGTAGTCATTCAAAATGAAAAAAATCGTAGCTTGCCCAATGTTCACATCATAAAAAAAGTTTCTCTCTCAATATATTTAACCCATTTTATGTTTATATCCCCATTAATACTGCAACTTACTTTAACCTGCACCATGAATAATTAAAGCAAATTAAACAAAATAGATATCTTTCATTTTGCTCGTACATGTTGTTCATTTCCTCATTGTTGCATGGAGATAAAGAACTTACTGACAGTTTATCGTTATTTTAATTAATGTATGTGGCTTTACTTTAAATCACAAAAATGCAACATTTGTCACAGTAATAAAACAGCAATGTTTATTGCTAATTCATTCCCACTCAGTCTGAAAATAATCTGGCCATCCTTAAAGGTTTTACTCTCAATGCATGTAACATAATAGAGAGGGGTTTTGGAAGTGGATATTGGTTATTTAGACCAAATAAGAAAGTTCCAGAAAACAAATTATTTTATAGTTGTTGTAGAATTTGTCTAAAGGCAAGCAAGAACAGATGATAAATGACAACCTTCCCAGCAATATCCACGCTATATGAACAAATATAGAAAGAAAAATTGAATAGTTAACAATATTTTAAACCAAGCAGCTCTATAATAATTTCCAGAATTCTGGTTCTGTAAATATCCACAGCATAATTATCAGACGTTCCAAAGTTTGACAAATTACCATTGCATAATATTTAGAGCTTAATTAATATTATCATTATGACTAAAAGAAAATGTGCTAATGACTTTAATTCATCTTTCATAATGTTAAAACTGCACAGCATTTTCATTGAAAATACTTAGTTTAATTTTAATTATTATTTATACTAAGTGTGTTAAGGAATCTTATGAGATTTCTGCTGTATAACTAGCACAATTTTACTGGATAGTTCAGTTAAGAGAACAAGTGCTTACTCTCATATGTTGGTTGTTGTCACGATGCCTGATAACTCTGATTCACATTATCTTCTTTTTAGCCTGAATTGTAAATTAAATAGGTATTTGTGAAACACACACAGAATCCTAGAGGAACTCACAAGTCAGTCAGCATCCATGGAGGGGAATAAACAGTTGAAATTTCAGGCCGAGACCTTTCATCAGATTTGGAAAGGAAAGGTGCAGAAGCTGAAAACTTTTAGGATGCTCTGCTCCAAGATTATTTTCTTTTCATCACCCAGTTGTCCGAGACATTTTTAAAACTTCCCAGAATAATTTTATGGAATGAAGAACCTTTGGTAGCTTTCTGCTAAGAGGCATTTTAATCAATGAAAAACTAAATTTAAAAAATGAAAATTAATCAAATAATAAGTCTGCTATTCTATATTTCTATTACACGGCTTTCAATTGCTCGCAGTTTTGATTTTCTTGCATTTAGAATTTATGATTAGAATAAACATTAGCAAATCTAGACAACATATACAAATTCACCTTACCTGTGTACCTGTGACTGTTAGAAGCTCAGGTGCCTTGAAAGAGGCAATGGAAAGATACTTAGAGGGCCTAGCAAAATCTGCATAACAACCTTTCTAAAAGTGTGAAGTAAGTACTATCGTAAAATGTGCACACCAGGATGTCCTTTGCTTTATGTCTCCAAAAGGCCTATTTGCTTTGAACTGGCTACTATATACCATCACACTGTAAGCTCATTTCCTGTTTATCAATTGTACTCTGGTTTGTGGTCAATTTTCCATTACACCTAAGGAGACTTGATAGTTCATTTTTGACTAATGTAATTAACAAATTACATGCTTTTCACGGTGAAGGATTAAGTTGCCGTGCTGATGAGTCAATGAAACAAAACAGCAGTACTAAAGCATTTGCAAGCAAAACTGGTATTTTAGAAGCATAAGATAGCATAACAATACCTAGTATGGCTCTCTCATGGAGTTATCTTTTCATCATTAATAATTGTTAATTGCATGTATTTTCCACGTTAATTGATGAGGAAAAAAATCCAGTTTACTCACCATGTGCAAGGCTTTGCAATATCTTGCACTATAGTGAAGTTCATATTGAATTAAAGACTTTCTGTACCATGATCGCGTCTGACACAAAACCTAACAGTTTTAATTTAAATTAAAGTGCAAGCTGTGCCGAGTCAATAATTTATCTTAGATAGGAATAAATGTACACATGCTGCAATAATGGAAACTGATCACAGATATTGCTAGTTTCCATGTTGTGAACTGAACCACAGCATCCTTCCTGTCGTTACTCTGAATAAAATCTTTAACGTTTTGAAGTGAAATATATTAACTAAGAATATTCAAAGATGAGCCTATCTGAAATAATTAAATTTCTCAATCATACAGTCTACAGTGAATTTTCCAAGTACAAATATTTAAAGTTAAACACATTGCATATTGTTGCCTTATCTTAGGATGGATTATTGTACTCTTAACATAAGCACTGACCCATTTGAGTTTAATCATCTGCAATTATACATTTTGTTTAATGGTGATGCACAAGTATTAAGGAACACTATAAGCCAATGTTAAAAACATTTCGCTGCATCCATTAGATCATAAGGGTTTATTGTGAATTTGAATCTTTAGACATGCCGGATATGGTTTTTGGAAAATTGAACCACTTGTGATACTAGCCACACACTCACCGTCACCACAGAATGAGTTGGTTATATTGGCTGCAGACTAAATTTGGGCTTGCTGACACCACTTCGAGTCGGTTGTATTGGCTGCAACATGAGGGTTGTTCTTCCCATAAGTTCTTTCGGCCTGATGTGTATTCTATTTATAAACATTGTCTGTGAGTTGACGAGCAAGTGAGAGCAGGTCTTTTGTTTCTTGACTCCAAATATTTGATCGCAAGTCCAGGACCATATTCATAGCAAGCCACAGGTAAACAAGGTAAATCAGGTTCAAGTAAGCCTTATTTAAGTGATGGGTCCTGGCAACCTTTGTAAGAAGTAGATTGAATCATTAAAGTCTATGTGTACAAATCTGAGAAGTTTTCCAAATCCTGCTGACTGTTGCTCTAACTGCAGAATCAGCTCGTAACAAAGGTGCACGTTCCTACCGCTGGGATATATACCATACCAACATTGATATCAGGCATTTCATATGTAAACTACCTACTCTGCAGAATGTTCTCTGAAGCTCCGATGTTGGGCTTAGAAATGCTCTAACAGAATTCCAATTCTGTCATATTTCCTTTTCCTTTACGTTTCCACCGATCTGCTTCAGGAAAAATGAAACAAACTCCTCTGAGCATATGATAGGTGGCAGCAGCCCTGTTCAGCTGGTTGTTCTTTTTTGCATGTGAGCACAGAGTTTGAACTATAGTGATTATTTCAGGTATGGGATGGGGAGAGGAAGATGATAGTGAAGCCATGATCATCAGCACAATATCAAGAATATTTCATTTTCCCCATCCCAGAGTCCAAGGGCAATCCACAGTTCATATGTATACAGAACATTTCACATAGGAAAACTTTCTAATGCATTATCAGGCATCTTACATTAAGCTACAGGAGATACTAGGAAGGATACAAAAAGGTTTGGGTGATGAAAAATTTTATGATATGCATTAAAGGAGGAGTTAAAAATAAAGAGGCAGATAGGTTTAGTATTGTTTTGAACCCTATGTGTGAATTTTTAAAATTAAAATATTAGTGGACTCGTGTTAAAATTTAGGCTGACAAGCACAAGAATGGTAGGTGTCTGGCATTTGGTTCTTGAGAGGATAAAGTTGGGAAGTTTGAATGCATTAGAGTTTATGGAAGGCGGAAATGGGTATCCAGCCAGGATTGCAGTAGAATGCATAACAGATTTATTTAAAGATTTCAGTGAATGTCAGACACTATTCGGTGCCTTTTGTTTGGGACCACATCTTCTCTACAAATTCCGTTTTGTATGAATGCTAATGAGCCATCAAAGTTGATCGAGCCTTCAAAGAAAAAAAAGCTTTATTTTTGATCCTGCTTAATGGATTCACGATGCTTTCAGAAGAGTTTTACATTTGTGTTATAATATATATGTAAGTTATACTTGGGAGTTATACATTTATATTCCTTGAAAGGTGTACCCTAAAGAAAAGCCAAGAGATGTATCTGTATCTTTAAAACAGGATGAACTGCCATTGAAAGTCTGCCCATAACTACTTTAGTTGTAAGTCGAGCAAAGAAAACCTTTGCGGCTTAAGGAGTCAAGTATTACCATTTGACATGAGCCCTGTGAGGTACAAATATAAATACAGTGAGTTTTGGCAGAATT
Organism: Mobula birostris; assembly: GCF_030028105.1. Classification (NCBI taxonomy): domain Eukaryota; kingdom Metazoa; phylum Chordata; class Chondrichthyes; order Myliobatiformes; family Myliobatidae; genus Mobula; species Mobula birostris. The sequence continues at coordinate 53,226,147 of NC_092371.1, read as the reverse complement.
TTTGTCTGAAGGTTGGGGAAGAGAGAGAGTTGGTGGCTGAAAGTCTAATCCGGGACATAAGGTTGGAGCAGGCTACACTGAAATCAGTGACTCCGGTTTAAAAAAACAAATGGCGTCCAGAGACTGGAGTAAAGGGTGCTCTGTGTTTGAGGTTTGAGCAGCTAACTGTAAACTGGGGCTTTTGAGGGGATTGGGGATCAGTGCCTGGATTCTGAGTTTGAAGCATTGTTGGAGAGGAGTGCACTTACTCAGCGATCGGGACCCTGGGAAAATTGGTGAGTTCCAGGAGCTTGTTTCTTTGGGTGGATTAGGTATCTCTGTGCAAGTTTGCTTCTGGAATCTTGACAAGAAGCTATGGAGGGTGAAAAGGTTAGCATTCTGGGAGATAGGGCCTAAAGTTGATTTAAAAACGCATTGATGGACTTCCATGACCCCAGTCATCAGCACCACGCTGGGACGACAACAGACAAATGCCACATCATTATCATTTAATTTCCCAGACTGCATCAAGCAGTGGATGGGAAATTGGTTAGTGTGTAAATCATATCAATAGTTCAATAATTCCATTTAGTATCAGAGAATGTATACAACATACAACCTGAAATTCTTGCTCTTCACAGACATCCACAAAAACAGAAGAGTATCCCAAAGAATGAATGGCAGTAAAAAAATGTTTGTACACCAAAGTCCCTTCTCCCCCCACCACACACAAGTAGCAGTGATGCATCTACCCTCCTCCTCCCCCACTTCCCCAGCACAAACCACCCACCACCCACCAAGCAAGTAACATCAAAGCTCCCCAACAGAGATCTGCAGTACAACAAAAACTGACTGTTCACCCAACCAATTTGCCATGCCTCAGCCTCAGGCTCTCTCTCTCCATAATAAAAGGGCAGAAAGGTGTCACACAACAAGAGGGGAAATGAACAAAAACAAAACAACTACGAGGAAATCTGCAGACGCTGGAAATTCAAGCAAACCACACAAAAATTGCTGGTGAACGCAGCAGGCCAGGCAGCATCTATAGGAAAAGGTACAGTCGACGTTTTGGTCCGAGACCCTTCGTCAGGACTAACTGAAAGAAGAGCTAGTAAGAGATTTGAAAGTGGGAGGGGAAGGGGGAGTTCCGAAATGATAGGGGAAGACAGGAGGGGGAGGAATGGAGGAAAGAGCTGGAAAATTCATTGGCAAAAGGGATATGAGGCTGGAGAAGGGAGAGGATCATGGGATGGGAGGCCTAGGAAGAAGAAAGGGGGAGTGGGGGAAAGCCCAGAGGATGGGCAAGGAGTTATAGTGAGAGGGACAGAGGGAGAAAAAAGAGAGAAAAAAATAATAATTAATAAATAAATAAGGGATGGGGTACGAAGGGGAGGTGGGGCATTAACGGAAGTTGGAGAAGTCAATGTTCATGCCATCAGGTTGGAGGCTACCCAGACGGAATATAAGGTGTTGTTCCTCCAACCTGAGTGTGGCTTCATCTTGACAGTAGAGGAGGCCGTGGACAGACATATCAGAATGGGAATGGGACGTGGAATTAAAATATGTGGCCACTGGGAGATCCTGCTTTCTCTGGCAGACAGAGCGTAGGTGTTCAGCGAAATGGTCTCCCAGCCTGCGTCGGGTCTTGCCAATATATAGAAGGCCACTTTGGGAGCACTGGATGCGAGAGGACAGAAAAAAAAGCCTACAGAAAGAAAAAAAGAGCCTTTTGTTGGCTTTGTGGAACAATCCATGTTCCAAGCCGATACTGGTATCTGTCCCCCATTTTTTCTTTACTACATCGACGACTGCATTGGCGCTGCTTCCTGCATGCATGCGGAGCTTGTTGACTTCATTAACTTTGCCTCCAACTTTCACCCTGCCCTCAAGTTTACCTGGTCCATTTCCGACACCTCCCTCCCCTTTTTTGATCTTTCTGTCTCTATTTCTGGAGACAGCTTATCTACTGATGTCTACTATAAGCCTACAGACTCTCACAGCTACCTGGACTATTCCTCTTCCCACCCTGTCTTTTGCAAAAATGCCATCCCCTTCTCGCAATTCCTCCGTCTCTGCCGCATCTGCTCTCAGGATGAAGCTTTTCATTCCAGGACAAGGGGAGATGTCCTCCTCTTTTAAGGAAAGGAGCTTCCCTTCCTCCACCATCAACCCTGCTCTCAAACACATCTCTCCCATTTCACGCATATCTGCTCTCACCCCATCCTCCCATCACCCCACTAGGAATAGGGTTCCCCTTGTCCTCACCTACCATTCCACCAGCCTCTGGATCCAGCACATAATTCTCCATGACTTCCACCACCTCCAACAGGATCCCACCACCAAGCACATGTTTCCCTCCCCCCCTCTCTTTCTGCTTTCCACAGGAATCGCTCCCTACGTGACTCCCTTGTCCATTCGTCCCCCCCATCCCTTCCCACCGATCTCCCTTCCAGCACTTATCCTTGTAAGCGGAACAAGTGCTACACATCTCACACTATTCAGGGCCCCAGACAGTCCTTCCAGGTGAGGCGACACTTCATCTGTGAGTCGGCTGGAGTGATATGCTGCGTCCAGTGCTCCCGGTGTGGCCTTCTATATATTGGCGAGACCCAACACAGACTGGGAGATCATTTCACTGAACACCTACACTCTGTCCGCCAGAGAAAGCAGGATCTCCCAGTGGGAATGGGACGTGGAATTTTAATTCTGTCTGGGTAGCCTCCAACCTGATGGCATGAACATTGACTTCTCTAACTTCCGTTAATGCCCCACCTCCCCTTCGTACCCCAGCCCTTATTTATTTATTTATTTATTTCCCCCTTTTTTCCCCTCTCTTTTTTCTCCCTCTGTCCCTCTCACTATAACTCCTTGCCCATCCTCTGGGCTTCCCCCTCCCCCTTTCTTTCTCCCTAGGCCTCCCGTCCCATGATCTTCTCCCTTCTCCAGCCTCGTATCCCTTTTGCCAATCAATTTTCCAGCACTTAGCTCTATCCCTCCCCCTCCTGTCTTCTCCTATCATTTCGGATCTCCCCCTTCCCCTCCCACTTTCAAATCTCTTACTATCTCTTCTTTCAGTTAGTCCTGACGAAGGGTCTCAGCCCGAAACATCGACTGTACCTCTTCCTATGGATGCTGCCTGGCCTGCTGTGTTCAAAAACAAAACAACTGCCTGATTTACGATGGTGAAGTCTGCTTCCTCGATTTTTCCAGTCATCCAACTTGAGAATCACCAACAAACTCTCCCACCAAGAAGAAAGAGAGAGAGAGTGCAGTTCACTGAGAACAGAGACCTCCAGCAGCTGATCAGCAGTTCCCAATATTCTGTTTTTTACCTGCAGCACCAGCATAGAATTGGCTCATCCATGGGCCACAAAGCCTCAGAACCCTGAAGGCGTGCTTGTCTCCTAGACTGAGCTCTTGGGATATCGAAAAACGGCTGTTCAGTGAGCCCCGGCAGCAGGAACCATCACCGTAAAGAACCATAGTATGAGTGCAGCTGCAGGTCAAAGGCACTGACCAGAACCCATCCACCTTGAAAAGGAAAAAAAGTGTAATTAAAAGTAGAAATTAAGCTGTGTCTGCAGATGAGCTCAAAGAAGCTGCTCTCTCACACCATCATAGCTCCTGTGATTCACAATCAGGAGTGAATTTCACACAGAAATGGTTGCCGTTGTTCTCCTTGATTTTTCCCTTGGGCATTTCTGAATTTCTGAGGAATATGGGGCCTAATTATCAAATCTGAAATACACAATCAGATTTTCATGTGTGTAACTTCAATATGAATGGGAAAACAAGCAAACACAGAAATACTGGGGATAATTCAATGCAATATATCAAGTTAACTGAAGGCCTCCAACTCTTTTCCCTAGCCATCAATTCTTAACTCTTGATTTGGCTATTTCAGCAGTTTCCTGGATCACTTTGCATTTCCCACCATACATAACTGAAAAATTTCACAACTTTGTGAGTTCTCAACACCCATAGTCTGTCACACACACACAAATTTAGGCACATTGGCCTAAATTTTAATCATTCCCCTAATGGTCCCAAAGCATGTCCCCAAACGTTTCTGAAATTTCTCTTATGAGAAGAGGTTGAACGAGCTGGGGCTTTTCTCGTAGAAGCGACAAAGGATGAGAGAGGACTTGATAGACATGTACAGGATGATAAGAGACATAGATCAAGCGGATAGCCAGAGTTTTTCCCAAGGCAAAAATAGCTAATACCAGGGGGCATAAAGTTAAGGTTATTGAAGGAAAGTATGGAGGGATGTCAGAGGTATTTTTTTTACACCGTGAATGATGGGTCTGCAGAACGCTTTACCAAGGGTGCTGGTAAAGGCAGATACATTAGAGGAATTTAAGAAGTTCTTAGACAAGCACCTGGATGTCAAAAAATTGGAGGGTTATGTAGGAAGGAGGGATTAAATTAATCTTAGACTAGCTTAAAAGGTCAGCACAACATCGTGGGCCAAAGGCCCTGTACTGTGCTGTAATGTTCTGTGTTACTTGTTCTACAATTCTGTCATTTATACTTAGGTTGCATGCTTTGAATTCCTGCCTGCTTCTCTTGCTCTTGGGGTATTTCTACCAAATTCACATCAGTCATCCCTCTCTACCCCACTTCAACTTAAAGGAGTTTCCTGGATACAATAAACCAGAATGGAATGAGCCAAACCAGAATTCGTGTGAGTCCAAAGACAACACTTACGCCAGAATAAAAATATCCTGTACCATTCTTTCCAGAAAGCAAAAATACACCACCTTGTCTCATCAAAGAGTATATTCCGCATTTCTTGCATGATATCAAAAATTATAATATATATATTGGACGGTTGCCATATTTCTTCAGCAAATGGGTAAGACCATAAGACATAGAATTTGGCCATTTGGCCCATCAAGTCTTCACCATTCCAACATGGCTGATTTATTATTCCTCTCAAACCCATTCTCCTGACTTCTCCTGAAGCACCTTTAAAAATCAAGAACCTATCAACCTCCACAAACAGGTGAAAATCTGCAGATGCTGAAAATCCAAGCAATACACACAAAATTCTGGAGGAAATCAACGGGCTAGGCAGCATATATGGATAAAAGTACAGTTGATGTTTCAGGCTGAGACCTTTCGGCAGGAATGGAGAAAAAAAAATGAGTAGATTTAAAAGGTGGAGAAGGGGAGAGAGAAACACAAAGAAATCAGTGAAACCAGGAGAGGGAGGGATGAAGTAAAGAGCTGGGAAGTTAATTGGTGAAAGGCATACAGGGCTGGAGAAGGGGAATTCCGATGGGAGGGGACAGAAGGCCATGGGGGAAAGAAAAGCAGAGAGGAGTGCCAGCAGGAGGCAATGAGCAGGCAAGGAGATAAGGTGAGAGAGGGAAAAGGGGATGGGAGATGATGAAGGGAGGGGTCATTACCAGAAGTTCGAGAAATCGATGTTCATGCCATCAGGTTGGCAGCTACCCAGGGCTGGAGAAGGGGGAGTCCGATAGGAGAGGAAAGAAAGCCAGCCTCCTCCCTCATTACCATTCAGTGCCCTAAACAATCCTTCCAGATGAGACGGCACTTCGCCTGTGAGTTTTTTGGGGTCATGTACTCTGCCTGGTGCTCCGGGTGTGGCTTCCTGTCTATCGGTGAGACTCAACATAGATTGGGAGACCACTTTGCCAAGCACCTACAATCCACCCGTCAGAAGAGGTGGGATCTCCTAGTGACCACCCATTTTAATTCCACTTCCCATTCCCATTCCAATTCCAATATGTCTATCCATGGCCTCCTCTACTGTCATGATGAGGCAACACTCAGGTTGAAGGGTCAACATCTTGTATTCCCTCTGGGTATCCCCCAACCCGATGGCATGAACATCAATTTCTCAAACTTCCAGTAATGGCCACCCAATTCACTATTCCCCATCCTCTTTTCTCTCTCTCATCTCCTTGCCTGCTCATCACCTCCTACTAGTGCTCCTTCCCCTTTTCTTTCTTCCATGGCATCCTGTTTTCTCCTATCAGACTCCCCCTTCTCCAGCCCTGTATCTCTTTCACTAATCAACCTTCCAGCTCTTTACTTCACCCCTCCCCCTCCTTGTTTCACCTATCGCCTTGTGCTTCTCTCTCCCCTCCCCCACCTTTTAAATCTACTCCCCATTTTTTTTCTCCAATCCTGCAAAGGGTCCTGGCCTGAAATGTCAACTGTACTTTTTTCCGTAGATGCTGTCTGGCCTGCTGAGTTCCTCCAGCATTTTGTGTGTGTTGCTCGGATTTCCAGCATCTGCAGATTTTCTCTTGTTTATATTTCTTAATAATTCCGGTCCTTATCCGATAAAAACTGGCTCATTACATTAAAGTTCCTCTTGGCCTGCGAAGTTCCTCCAGCATTTAATGTGTGTTGCACCAGCTAGCCTCCACTTTAGATAAACTCAATGCCTTGGCTTCCCTACAGCAATGAATTCCATAGATACACCATCCTCTGGCTAAAGAAATAAGAATTCTGAATTCAACTGCGAACCAATGGTAAACCATCTTTATCTTCCTTGAGGTTTAGTTTTAAAAACATGTCCAATTGATTCAGTGTCTTCTTTATCCTGATCACCATCCATTAACCTTAATGATGGAAGATGATTATACTGATTCTAGTTTCAAGCATTATTGGACTCAGTAAACAATTATTGGCTATATTAGGGGTCCCCAACCTTCTTTGCACCGTGGACTGGGTTAATATTAACAATATTCTTGCAGACTGGCTGAGCGGTGGCGGGGGGGGGGGTGTTCAAGTAGGGATAAGCTCACCTCAACATGTCTTTTACAGTTAGGGTTGCCAACTTTCTCACTCCCAAATAAGGAACAAGAGTAGCAGTTAAATCCTGGGACACTTTACCCCAAGAAAGACTACCATGACCATGAAGCCTTGCGCGGGTACCTGTGTGCACATGCGTGACGTGCGCATGCGCGTACTTACTGATTTTTTTTCTCCCACAAATCAGTTTTGCCTTCATCTTCCCGACTATACTGTACATAACACTATTTCTACTTTATATAGGCTGTGTATTTATCATATCATTCCTGCTTTTACTATATTTTAGTGTTATTTATTTTTGGTTTTATGTGTTATTTGGTATGATTTGTTAGGTTATTTTTTGGGTCTGGGTCAAAAAATTTTCCCATATAAATTAATGGTAATTGTTTCTTCACTTTACGCCATTTCAGCACGAATGGTTTCATAGGAATGCTCTACCTTAGCGGGGGAAATATGGGACATGGGCTGTCCCGTATGGGACAAACCAATTTAGCCCAATATACAGGATGTCCCGGCAAATATGGGACAGTTGGCAACTCTATGTTCAAGTTCAACAGTGCGTGACAGGGAATGAGGAAAGGTGCAGCTGACTCATATCGTTTCCTCACGGCCCGGTAGCACATGCTTTGCAGCCCGGTACCGGTCTGCGGCCCAGTGGTTGGGGATCGCCGGGCTATATGATGTAACCTGTGGGGAACTCCTGAGGGTTATAATACTGTCATGTGTTTGGAGCTTCACCTGGATATGAGTTAACTAGTGTTAGTAATTAACAATGGCAAGACAATAGAAAAGGAGTTTAAATATGGATTAGGTGCAGCATAATATAGCTGCTTCCCAAATGCCAATGGAGAGACAAGGCACAAGGGAAATATTTAGCCCGGGTAGTTCTTTATTTTAAAAAAACAAACTTGAGAAGCCAGTCATCTGGAAATTGAATTACTGGAGTTGCTGCAAACATTACTTTGGATGCAACTAACTAAAATACCCAGCCATCTGTTTCTCAGCATATCAGAACCTCTGCAGCAGATTTAAACAAGTAGCTGCCAAGTGTGGGTAGATGGACAAGCAAGGATTTTCATGTTTATCTGATTAAAAGATTATTGCTTGTTAGCTCATTAACAAGCCATAATCTGAGTCAGAAAATTGTGGGCTCCAACAAATCTCTGGGGTATAGAAATCCGGCCAGGATGACAATGTTCAATAATGTTCTGGATGTACTTTGAAGCTCATCAGTAAAACAAGCCCTGGCATTTTAGGTGAATGTGAAAGACCCCTGGGCACTCTTTTTAAGAGAAACCAGTTTAATTCTTGACAGTACCTTGAGCAATATTTTTCTCTCTATTATCATTAATACAATAAATATTGCTAATTCTCAGAGCCTGTCCAAATTAAGCTTTTATTTTATAATTACAGAAACCTCTTAAACAAGAGATAGAGGCTGTACTTGATGATCTGGTATTGGAAAATGAACCTGGTTAGATGTCAGATCTCTCGGTGGGAGAGTGTTTTGGAGGTAGTGATCACAACTCTATCTCTATTACCATGGTACTGGAGAGAGATGGGAGCAGACAAATTGGGAAAACATTTAATTGGGGTAGGGGGAAATATGATGTTATTAAGCAGGAACTTGGGAACATAAATTGGGAGCAGATGTTCTCAGGGAAACGCATGGCAGAAATGTAGCAAGTGTTCTGGGAACATTTGCATGGCGTTCTGTATAGTTCCATTGAGGCAGGGAAAGGATGGTAGGGTAAAAGAACCATGGTGTAGAAAGGATGCAGAAAATCTAGCTAAGAAGAAAAGAAAAGCTCACGAAAGGTTCAAGAAACTAGGTACTGTTAGAGCTCTAGAAAATTGCAAGGGTGTCGGGAAGGAGCTCCAGAATGAAATTGGGAGAGCTAGAAGGGGCCATGAGAAGGCCTTGGCGAGTAGGATTAAGGAAAACCCCAAGGCATTCTATAAGTATGTAAAGAGCAAGAGGATGAGAAAGAGTGGAAACGTGCATGGAGTCGGAGGAGGAAGCAGAGGTACTTAATGAATACTTTGCTTCAGTACTCACCAATGAAAAGGACCTTGACAATTGTGGGGATGACTTACAGCGGACTAGAAACCTTGAGTGTATAGACATTCAGAAAGAGGATGTGCTGGAGCTTCTGAAATGTATTAAGTTTGATAAGTCGCTGGGACCGGTTGAGGTATAGCCTAGGCTACTGCGGGGAATGAGGGATAAGATTGTTGAGCCTCCTGTGATGATCTTTGTATCATCAATAGGGATGGGAGAAGTACCAGAGGATTGGAAGGTTGCAAACGTTGTTCCCTTGTTCAAGAAAGGGAATAGAGATAACCCAAGAAATTATAGACCAGTGGGTGTCACTACAGTGGTGGGCAAGTTTTGAGAGGCAGGATTTATGAGCATTTGGAGAAATATAATCTGATTACGGATAGTCAGCATGGCTTTGTCAAGGGCAGGTCTTGCCTTACGAACCTAATTGAATTGTTTGAGGATGTAACAAAACACATTGATAAAGGTAGAGCAGTGGATATAGTGTATGTGGATTTCAGTAAGGCATTTGATAATGTTCCACATTCCAGGCTCCTTCAGAAAGTAAAGAGACATGGGATCCAAGGAGACATTGCTTTGTGGATCCAGAATTGGCTTGCCCACAGAAGACAAAGGGTGGTTGTGGATGGTTTGTATTCTGCATGGAGGATAGTGACCAATGATGTCTTGCAGGGATCTGTTTTGGGACCCCTCCTCTTTGTGATTTTTATAAATGACCTGGATGAGGAAGAAGAAAGGTGGTTTAGTAAGTTTGCTGATGACACAAAAGTTGGGAGTGTTGTGGATAATCTGGAGGACTGTCAGAGGTTACAGCATGACATCAATGGGATGCACTTGGGCTGAGATGCAGATGGAGTTCAACAGATAATTGTGAAATGATTCATTTTGGTACGTCAAATTTGAAGATAAAATATAATAATGGTAAGACTCTTGGCAGTGTGGAGGATCAGCGAGATCTTGGGGTCCATATCCGCACTCAAAGCTGCTGCACAGGTTAACAGTGTTGTTAAGAAGGCGTACGGTGTGTTGGCCCTCATTAGCTGCGAGATTGAGTTCAAGAGCATTGAGGTAATGTTACAGCTATATAAGACCTTAGTTAGACCCTACTTGGAATACTGTGTTCAGTTCTGGTCACCTCCTTACAGGAAAGATGTGGATACTATAGAGAGTGCAGAGGAGATTTACAAGGATGTTGTCTGGAGAATAGGAGCATGCCTTTTGAGAATAGGCTGCATGAAATTGGCCTTTTCTCCTTGGAGCGACGGAGGATGAGAGGTGACCTGAGAGAGCTGTATAAGATGATGAGAGGCATTGATCATGTAGATAGTCAGAGGCTTTTTCCCAGGTCTGAAATGGCTAACACAAGGGGGCATAGTTTTAAGGTGATTGGAAGTAGGTACAAGGGGCATGTCAGAGGTAAGTTTTTCACACAGAGAGTGGTGGGTGCATGGAATGCACTGCCAGTGAAGGTGGTTGAGGCAGATACAATAGGATCTTAGATAGGTACATGGAGCTTAGAAAAATAGAAGACTATGCGGTAGGAAAATTCTAGACAGTTTCTAGAGTAGGTTACACGTAGGCACAACATTGTGGGCCGAAGGGCCTGTAGATTCTATGTTTTCTAATCCAACCACCTGCCTTGATATTCAATAGCATTGCCGTTAATGGTGTCACCACTGTTCAGGCATCAACAGTAGCAGCCATTTACATTCTGTGCTTATCAGAGCAAACTGAAGGTGTGATATGCAGTGGCAAATGAATCACTACCTAGTACTCCATAGCTTTTTATAAGCTACAAGTCAAAAATCATGATGAATGTAGCTCCAATGCAGGAGCTTTAACACCAGCCAGAACAAAGCAGTCAGGCTTTATTGGTATCTGATGCACTCTGCAGCGCCAATACACAATGGTGTGATCAGCTGCAAGATGCAGTCTGGTTCCTTGACCCTTTATCCCAAACCCTTGACCGCTACATCCAGTTCTTCAGATATAGTGTAACCTGCCCACCTATAGGTTCTCTTTCCAAGTTTGTACAACATCTTGGCTTGGAAACCTATTGCTGGTCCTTCACTGTTACTGGATCTAAATCCTTGAAATCCTTCTTCACCAATGTTGTCACCACCAGGGCAGCAGCAGCAGCAGAAGAAAGTGGCCTATTACTACCTCTCTGAGGCAGTTATGCATGGGCTACATATGCTGGCCTTGCTCGCAATTCCCGCTTCCTGAAAAGTGAAAGTATAAAATAAGTAATTGTAGTCTGTAGAGTTTTGAGTTCATGAAAGAGAAATTTATGTTTATCATAGAAACATAGAAAACATAGAAAATAGGTGCAGGAGTAGGCCATTCAGCCCTTCGAGCCTGCACCGCCATTTATTATGATCATGGCTGATCATCCAACTCAGAACACCGCCCCAGCCTTCCCTCCATACCCCCTGACCCCCGTAGCCACAAGGGCCATATCTAACTCCCTCTTAAATATAGCCAATGAACTGGCCTCAACTGTTTCCTGTGGCAGAGAATTCCACAGATTCACCACTCTCTGTGTGAAGAAGTTTTTCCTAATCTCGGTCCTAAAAGGCTTCCCCTCTATCCTCAAACTGTGACCCCTCATTCTGGACTTCCCCAACATCGGGAACAATCTTCCTGCATCTAGCCTGTCCAATCCCTTTAGGATCTTATACGTTTCAATCAGATCCCCCCTCAATCTTCTAAATTCCAACGAGTACAAGCCCAGTTCATCCAGTCTTTCTTCATATGAAAGTCCTGCCATCCCAGGAATCAATCTGGTGAACCTTCTCTGTACTCCCTCTATGGCAAGGATGTCTTTCCTCAGATTAGGGGACCAAAACTACACACAATACTCCAGGTGTGGTCTCACCAAGGCCTTGTACAACTGCAGTAGTACCTCCCTGCTCCTTATCGGTTGCTTTATTCCTGAATTCAGTTGTATAAAACCCCTGGTGAGACAATTAGTGATGGAAGATGGGTTAAATGGAAGAAAATTTCCATTCCACCTCAAATCGTGATCCAGAAGGTTTATTGGAAAATCTAGGTGTTCATTTGTATGATTTCTTTTTAAATGCATGCAGAAAATGCATGTCTGTTTTTAGTCTTTTGCAAGAATCTTAAAGCTACTTTAAAGAATACATCCAAATGACAGAATCAATACAAGAAAAAAATGAATTGGTGTTGAAATAGCATTTTATATTCAAATTATCTCTTCCTAAACTGTCCCATATTTCCACTTCCTGGACCAAGAGGTAAATTCAGATTCTAAAATCTAGTTGACTCTTTGTTGGGTGTACCTGCGTGACTGCCCCTTGAATAAGTACCAACTACCATCAATGCCATGGTATTCAAACCATAGAATTATAATTGCTGCAGATAATATGGATGAGAATTTTAAAAGGAACTAATGAAGGTTAAGGAGTTAAGCAAAAGCAATTACAGTAATTTGGATCTTCAAAGCCACAAAATGGTATCCATCGGAGTTACACATATTTGACAGATAATTGCATCAAATGCTGTATTGACTCAAAGATACAAAGTACATTTATTATCAAAGTATGTATGCAGTGTACAACCCTGAGATTCATCTTCCTGAAGACAGCCACAAAGCACAGAAACACTGTGGAACCCATTCAACGAAGACATCAAACACCCAATGCACAAAAGGTGATAAGTCAAGGAAACGGCAAAAAAAAACAAGTGAAAAATACACAGAATATTAAATAGATGAGATTGTTAACACATGCACAAACAGCATAATTTGCAGCTTTCATACCAGCACCGCCAGTTTTAACTTGTGCTTCATCAAAGACCATCTCTCAACGTCACATGTTCAGAGGCAGGAAGGGCTTTCCTATTGATACAACTGACTGATATCAACAGTATCTTTAGGTAAGCCAGCTAAGTTAATTACTTTCAGCTGTTGTGCAATTATTTTCTCTTTTTTTGTAGTTACTACTTGATGGAAAGAAAGAATTGGTGTGGCATGTGTTGAAAGAAGCCTTGCTGTCTGAATTTTTCTGCAAACATGTTCATCTGAGAAACAAGCACTGGACTACTTTATGTTGTAGTAACACGTCGTTGAATGTGCTCTTAGGCATCTATTGAGCATGCACTATTAGGTGTGTATTGATCTGTACGTGTGTGTTCAGTTCGGTTTCAGGCAGTAAAGAACCCCATCTTCAGCGTTTTTATTTATAGCTTCGTTGTGTAACCCGGCCACATACACAACAAATTGTTACCATTGTGGGAACAGGTCACATGACCCTGATGATTGTTGGTTTAAAGATGAAGAATGCAGAAACTCTGGCAAACAGGGCCACATTGGCAGAGTATTCAAAGCTAGTAAACAGCAGAAAAAGGACAAAATACAGAGAAACAAGAAACTCCAGAAAGGAAAATACAACAATGTGCACAAAATGAAAGAAAGCAATTCTGATGAAAACGACTCAGACACAAGTGAATTGTCTTTCCTGCAACTTCACAGCGTGAAAGAGACAGATGATCGAAGAGTAATATGGATCACTCCACAAGTGGCAGACGTGAGACTGAAAATGGTGTTGGACACAGGCTCAGCTTTAACAGTGATCTCTGTACACGACTACAATCGACTGTTTTCTCACATACCTCTGAAACGAACTAAACTACTGCTAAAGACTTACACAGGACAGAAAGTGCGTCCCAAAGGTAAAGTTAAAGTGACAGTGACCTACAGAGACAAAACACAGCAGCTGAACCTCTATGTACTGAAAAATGGAGGACCACCGTTGCTGGGACATGAATGCCTCAGGAAAATTCCGTTGGATTGGCACAACATCAAGGCACCTTGCGGGCAGCAAGGCTACATCTGAGAGACTGCCACAATTACTTGCTGACTCTGAGGAAGTGTTCCTGAAAGGAATAGGAACACTTCAGGGCATGAAGGCAAAGACTGAAATTGAGGAAAATGCATGTCCAAAACTTTACAAACCCAGGCCAGTGCCATATGCAATCCGTCCAACAGTAGAGGCAGAGTTGAAAAATCTGGAGCAGACTGGGGTCCTGTCAAAGGTGGATTGGAGTGAATGGGCCATGCTCATTGTTCCAGTGATGAAGAAAACCTCCAGCCCAAAAACAGGAAAACCAAGCAAGGTGCGCATATGTGGTGACTTTAAAGTGACTGTCAACCCATTTCTTCGCACAGTACAGTATCCCCTACCCCGAATTGAGGACATTTTGCTTCCCTGTCAGGAGGGGAACATTTCACAAAAATTGATTTGATCCAGGCTTACCTCCAAATGGAAATCGATGAAGCATCCAAGAAATACATGACAATAAATACACACAAAGGACTTTACCAGTGCAATAGATTGGTGTTTGGGATAGCAACAGTGCCTGCAATCTGGCAATGGAGCAGGTTCTGCAGGGGATTCCAGGGACTCGGTGTTACCTGGATGACATCATTGTCACCGGCAAAGGTGACGACGAACATCTTTCTAACCTAAAACAAGTGCTCACCAGGTTATGAGAATATGGGCTCAGAGCTAATCGACAGAAATGTGAGTTTTTCAAAAAGGAGATCTCATACTGTGGGCATGTGTTCAACAAGAATGGCTTACACATGTGTCAAGACAAGATAGAAGTAGTGCTTAATGCACCACCACCTGAAAATGTGTCTCAGTTGAGAGCATATCTTGGTCTTGTGAACGACTACCACAAGTTCTTGTCTAATCTATCCACAGTCGTACACCCACTAAATGCATTATTATAGACAGGGACACAATGGAAGTGGACTGAGAGCTGTGAGAAAGTGCTTCAAGAAACTAGAAGACTCATAACTTCAGAAGGTGTGCTCGCGCACTTTGACCCCTCCTTACCTATCCGACTGGCTTGTGATGCCTCGCCCCATGAGATAGGAGCTGTGTTATCACACAAGTTTCCAGATGGCTCCGAAAGACCAATAGCCTTTGCCTCAAGAACGCTAACTTCAGCTGAACGCAACTACACACAGATTGACAGAAAGACCCTAAGCTTCCTGTGAGGAGTCAAGAAATTCAGTCACTACCTGTATGGCCAAAAGTTTACTCTGTTGACTGACCATCAGCCTCTCGTGTCAATCTTCAATCCAAGAAAAGGCGTTCCAGTGATGACAGCACAAAGGCTGCAGCGATGGTCTCTTCTCTTCGGAGGTCACAGGTATGACATTGAACACAAGGGGACCAAGCAACTCGGCAACGCAGATGGTTTGTCACATTTACCACTGCCCACTTCCAAGATAACTATGTAAATGGATTCAGCAGAGGTCTTTCACACAACAATAGTTGAACAATTACCAGTAACAAACAGCCACATTGAAAGGGAAACACACAATGACCCTATGTTGTCAGAAGTGTATGACATCACGGTAAAGGGATAGCCAGTGCGGGGTAACATACTGTTTCCAGCCTTTTCAGTGAAGAAGGAACACCGTTGTCAGTGTGTCGAGGAACACTAATGTGTGGCTCACGAGTTGTGATGCCTCCCAAGCTACGCACCAGAGTGCTGGAGGAACTGCACAAGGGGCACCTGGGTACCGTGAAGATGAAAGGTCTTGCCTGTGCCTCTGTGTGGTGGCCAGGAATCGATAAACAGATTGAGGACTTGACCAAGAACTGCTCTGGATGTCAAAAGATTCAGAACACACCACCACAAGCCCCTCTCCATCCATGGGAGTGGCCCTCATCACCATGGCAACGAGTGCACATTGACTTTGCTGGACCGTCAATGGACTCTATCTTTTTAATCGCCTTTGATGCACATTCCAAATGGCCAGAGGTCATCAAAATGAAGACAACCACATTGGAAAAGACCATGACAGTTCTGAGGACCATGCTCCCCAGGATGGCATACCAGAACAAATCTGCACAGACAATGAACGACAGTTTGACTCTGAAGAATTCCAAAATTTTATGAAGAACAATGGAATCAAGCACTTTACATCTGCCCCTTATCATCCATCCGCAAATGGCTTGGCAGAAAGATTTGTGAAGACATTCAAGAAAGCCATCAAGGCAATGGACAGCAAAAACTGACCACTAAAAAAACACAAGATAGACAACTTCCTCCTTGCCTATTGTAATGTGGTACACACAACCACTAATCAGACCTCAGCAATGATGTTTCTGAACAGGAACCTGAGGTCCTGCATGGATCTTCTCAAACCAGATGTATGGCATGATGTGGAAAGCGTACAGTTTTAACGCTAAGCCAACACTGAGCTTCAGTGTGGGACAGTCAGTTCTTGCACATGATTACCAGACTGAAAAGTGGCAATGGGTATAATTTCCACCATAGACGGGCCGCTGATGTATAGAGTACAGGTGGGAGAGAACGTATGGAGACATCATGTGGATCAAATCCTGGATGCTCAGGTGAAAAACTCAACAACACCTTGCCCGGACTCCCATGACATATAAGCAGGTCATGTGGATCAAATCCTGAATGCTCAGGTGAAAAACATAACAACACCTTGCCCTGACTCCCTGGACATAGAATCAAACACTCCTGATGTGACCACATTGGCCTCATCCACAGATAAGCCTGTCATCAGTGCTGAGGACCCACCTGATGTACCTGTGGAGACTAATTCCCCAAAGCAAAAGTTTCAGGGCAGATGTTACCCAGAGAGGGAGAGAAGACCCCCCCCCCCCCAGAGACTTGAGTTATAATTATTATTATTATTACATTACTTTGTTATAACTTGATATTAAAAAGTTGCTAAGTAAACAATTGATAGGCATTTCTATGTTAAGGGTACACATTTGTTTAGCTTAGTGCCCCCGGAAAAAAAACAGTTGATACATTTTTAAAAAAAAAGGGGAGGAGTGTACCATATAGCCTGCTGTATATTATGGGACTACCTTATATTGTAGTAACACATCGTTGCATGCGCTATTAGGCGCGTATTGATCTGTACGTGTGTGTTGAGTTCAGTTTCAATCAGTAAGGAACCCTGTTAACTTCGCTCCCGTCTCCAGCGTTTTTATTTATCACTATGTTGTGTAACCCGGCCACATACACAAGAACTGGGAAAACAGGACTGGGAAGAATCTGGTCTATTCAATGCCAAAAGTATCTAAATGCAACTATAGGATCCCCATTCCTAATTTGCCATCCATCTCCTTGACTTTCTAATTGTCTGTTTAATCACAGCAGAAAAATAAAACCCATTACAAGAAAACACTCCAGATATGCTAGTTCATTCCATACTTCTTCCAAAGGCCATAAAATCTCTTTTAGAAGTGCCTGGTCTTGATTTGCAAACACCTTTGGCAAAGCTGATGATTTTGTATGCTCTGAACTGATGGTTGCTGCTTCACAACAGACTTTTGCTTGAGGAAGTAGCAGATGGGTTTGACGTGAACATCTGTGAGACCTACTCCATCATCCTGGCAGCATTGACTCACAGTAGTAATACTTTTCACTAGTGGAGTGGTGGAGTAGCCTGAAGGAAGGTATTGATGCTGTGGAGTCACTGCTGTTGCCCCCAAGGCAACAGCCTTACTGATCCAGGTAACTTCATGAAGGCTAGTTTGCTGGATAGTCTTACTACCCAGCAAGCCTCATTGCACACAATATTCCACAGTTGTAATGGCATCAGGATGAGGTTTCTGGGGCATCTGGCCACTGAAGTGGACATTATGACATTAGCTCCAAGCTACTGCATTATGATAGGTTCCTCAAGCACATGAGAAATGTTGACCATCATCTATATGCAGGTAAGACGAGCACCAAGCACTACAAAGTTGGAGCTGCAATCTTTATATTTCTTTGATATTGAAGAGCAGCTTTCTGAGCTTTCACTGTAGAGCACAGCTACAATGTATGTTGTTCAGTGTTGTTTAGGGTGAGTGTTTGTAGAAGGAAATCCCATTGAATTTGTCATCTGAATCCTCTACAGGAGAACATTACTGATTTTTGATTGAAAGCCATATGCCTGGAATCTCACTAATGGAAAATCCATCCTCAATACTGTCCTCTAAATTACACAGATCATCATCAGCTTAGATACTAACATCAAGTATATAACAGTGTGTCTTCATGATTACTGTCCTTGTTCCTCTACTGTCAGACCAATTAGTAATTTTTGTATCTCAGGAAGAAGAACTGGATTTGGAAGGTTTAGACTACGATAAGGGGGTAAAGGCAAGAGGCGTACACTTACAGTCATTGCAACTTGTAAATCAAAAGACTGTATGGATTAGGAGGAAGTGAGATGTGAGAAGATACAATGAGCGTAAGGACACCAATATCCTTGTTGCTAGACCTACTGCTACCATCTCCTCCATGGTGGCTGGGACAAGCACATCAATATTCCACTAGTCAGCTTTTGACTTGCACCACACTGTTAGAAGTTAGTCAGTGTGGTGCCTTCTGTCTGCATGATGTGGCTTCTCTTTTCAAATATCCAACAATGTGAGCAGGCAGTGAGGTGTGTGAGAGTATCCACTTAGTGTGTAGGGATCAGCAACACTGAGTCTGTAGAGATGAAATAGAACATTTGAATGATGTCTACGTCCTAGGTACACATTAATGAGTGGTGCAGTTGATGGGATGTGATATTTGACGATGCTTTTTTCTGATCTTGATGACTTGTGAGAACATTGAGCAACTTGCTGCACCATATAAATCCTGACGAGCAGCATTTACAAGGGAGGGCACCATTTCTGCCTTCAGTAGAAGAACCTACTCACAGCAAGGATGATACATTGTTTTCTTAGCAGAGGCTTGGGTAGGACAGAGATGTTTACCAGTAACTGAATCAGATCTGAGCCCCCTGGTTACAGCAGTCGTGGCTATGAAGCCCCTGTCATCCACAGGCTCAAACTGTGATTAGTTTAATGGAATTGACTGACATGAGCATTGCATGCAAATTAAAGCCATCGTGCATGCTCTGATACCTCTGTGCTTCAGAGCTGCAGCAGTCAACTGATAATTTCATGAAACTGCAAATGCTGAAAATTAAAGAGTGTGCTAGAAACAATCAGCAGGTTAAGAAGCATCAAAAGCAAAGTCTTAGTCTAAGATAAGGAATTTTCATCAGATCTGATATGTAAATCAGCTTATTTTTCCACAGATGTGGCTTGAAGTGTTGAGTCTTTCCAGCATTTTCTGATTTTATCATCAATTTCTTGCATTGTACCATAGAAATAGCAAACCTTTTTAGAGATGTGCTAAGATCTTTTTAAGCATAACAATTACTCGCTCCCTTATTGATCATACCAACATGCAAGGTTTTGCACTTTCTTTCATTATTAAATCTTGCTAATGTAAACCACATACCTGACTTTGTAGCAAACATGCATGTCAACAGTTCTGTTTAAAATCCTAATATCCATAAAATATTTAAAGGTTAAACAGCAGATGATGCTTTTGGGGATACACATAAAAATGGAAGTGTACTTTCCAAAGCTGAATTGGTTCCTTTTTAATATAACAGTCTGAGATTAAAGTGCACTGTATTCTTAACATACCATTCAATTTCTAAGGTGTGTCTCAAGGAAATTACTATGCAGTATTTATAATCTATGCAGAATAACAATCCATGTCTTTAAATACAACTTCTGAAATCATTAATTTTGCAATAATTCATCATTTTCACTCGTAGTATTTTTAAAAGTACATTTATTATCAAAGAATGTACAAATTATACACCTTGAATCTTGTCTGCTTACAGATAGCCACAAAGCAAGAAACCAGGAGAACCCAATTTTAAAAAAGACTATAAAAAAGGGTATAAAACACACACATCATACAAACAATAGAAGCAAATGACAGCACTCTGAACCCGATTGAGTCCTTAGATCTGCTACCCCATAGCAGCTGGAGTAGGCCTGAGCCTAGAACAGTCAAAGACTCCCTTTTTTTCTATTAGTAGACTGTACCATTTCGCAATTGTGAAAATATCAGTTTGGCAACTATTTGAAGTAGCTTTAGAACTTTTTTAAGTAACTGAAAGATTGATTATGACTGAAGTCACTGGCAGGTGTTTGATTCAGTATCTTTCAATTTTTGAACTTTCATGTGAAACAGGGATAGAAATAGATTGAAGGAGGACATTGTGGTTATGGAGCTCGCAAGATATAAAACATTCAATTACAATTTACACCAGACCCGCATCTCAAACAGTACTTCTGAATGTGTGCACTCCTGAAGGTGAAACTAATCTTTCCTGCCACCACTGTGTGCAGAGGAACTGATGCATTTGACATGCCTCCTGACCTCTTTCACTCATGGCGTCCATTTCAATCCTACAGCCTGCGCTCTTATGCAGGGAGCTTCAACTGTCTGTAGCATGGCATGTGGAAAATTGCTGATTTTTAATGAAGGGAACACAACGCCTTTGAAGGATGACCTGAAGCACCCACAGCTGTAGAAGACCTACATACAGAACAATATATTGTACTTAACAATATTAAATTAAAAAAAACAGGATATGTTCAGATAAAAAAAAGATCTGATATCCACACCAATTTATGCCTGAGGAATGGAATACCTGCTTGCCATAAATAAATGCAAAAGAGAACTAAATAGACAAGGTAATACACAACTAGGAGAAAAATCATTATTAAATACTAAGATACAAAGATCCATGGAAAGTGACAAAACAAAGTAAGATTAACAAAGATAGATGTAAAGAACATTTCAAACAACATTGAGGTTGACGAAAAACTATTTACAATTAAATTAGAAAGAATTGTGGTCAGGAGCAATACTAAGAAACGGATGTTTCTTTGCACCTGTATTATTAGCAGAGAAGTCAACCATCTGCTGGACATCCTTGGAATAAGTGTCAAACCTGTAATAGGTATCCAACAAAATGTAATGAAGATTATAATGACAATGAAGATAAAAGGACTGACAAGTTCCCAGGACGTAGGCAAATACAGTGTGGATAGACCAATGATAATCTTCCAAAGCCCTCTTGATTTGGGAATTGTTCACTTCAATCTGAATATTGTGCATTTTCTCTGCTATTTAATAAAGAGGTTGGGAGAGAACTGGGGAAATAGAGACCATTTTTCAACATCAGCAGTTCAAAAATCACTAGAATCCGTAAGTGAGGATGGAGGTACTGAACACTGAATATTCTTGGTTGAATCAGAAAGAGTAAATAAGGATTTGTAAAGATTGTACCTAATGATCTCAAATATATTTTTTTCTGAAAAGTTTACTAAATAGTGAGTAGGAAAATATTTCTTATTTGGATTTCCGGAAGAGTATCAGTGCCCCTACAAAAGTTAAAACTTAAGGAGGCAAAGACAACTTACTGATCTAACTGGGGAAATTGGATAACTAAGATGATAGAAATTCAAAAATCAAAGGTTTACAATGGCACAAAGGAGGCATTTGAAAGAAATGTAGTAACAAGCCTGAACTTAAAAGGTTGCGGTGTTAAATGAATATTTCTCATTGATATTTATCAGAGAAGATCATGAAATCTAAGGAATTAAGGGAAATGAATGTTAATATTTCCGCAGAGGAGGTGCTTATTGTCTTATTAAAGTGGATAAATCTCCAGGCCTGATCAAGTATATTCTTGGACATTGTGGGAAGCTAGGAAGGAAGTTGCAGGGGTCCTAGCAGACATATTTGTGTCATCTTTAGCCACAGGTAAGGTTCAGGAAAACTGGAGCATTAAAAAATCCTTGAGTGTCTCACGGCCATTGTGTCATTATTCCCCAGAAGAATATGTGCTGCAGGGCTTCGGTCATCTGCTCCAGTCACAATGAAATGAATCAGAATCAGGTTTAATATCACTGGCATATAGTGTGAAATTTGTTGCTTTGTGTTAACAGTACATTGCTATACATAATAATACATAAAAATTATAAATTACGTTAAGTGTATATATTAAAAAAATTAAATAATGCAAATGAGGGGAAAAGTTCTGAGGTAGAGCTCATGGATTCATTAAGCATTCAGAAATCTGATGACGGAGGGGAAGAAATGGTTCCTGAAATGTTGAGTGCGTGTCTTCAGACTCCCGTGTCGCCAACCTTGTTGGTAGCAATGAGAAGAGGGCACATCCTGAGAGACAGGAGTCCATAATGATGGATACTGCCTTTTGAAGTGTCCTGCATGCTTGGGAGGTTAGGGCCCATGATGGAGCTGGCTGAGTTTACAACTTTCTGCAGCTTTTTCCAGTCCCGAGAAGTGGCCCTGCTATACTAGATGGGGATGCAACCAGTTAGAATGCTCTCTCCACAGTATGTCTGCAGAAATTTGTGAGTGTCCTTTGGGACATAAAAATTCTGCTCAAACCCCTGATGAAGTACAGCCACTATTGAACCTTGTTCATAATTGCGTTAATATGTTGGGCCCAGGATTGATCCTCAGAGATGCTGATACCTAGGAACTTGAAACACTCATCCTTTCCACTTCGATGAACTGTACTTCCCTCAATTGCAGGACTTTGCAGAGGGTGGTGCGGGCAGCCCAGGCATCTGTAGATATGAACTTCCCACTATGCAAGACATTTACAAAGACAGGTGTGTAAAAAGGGCCCGAAGGATCATTGGAGACCCGAGTCACCCCAACCACAAACTGTTCCAGCTGCTACTATCCGGTAAGCAGTACCACAGCATAAAAGCCAGGGCCAACAGGCTCCAGGACAGCTTCTTCCACCAGGCCACCAAACTGGCTAATTCATGCTGACACAATTGTATTTCTGTGCTATATTGACTGTCCTGTTGTGCATACTATTTATTATAAATTGCACATTTTGATGGAGATGTAATGTAAAGATTTTTACTCATGTATATGTAGGATGTAAATACAAAGTCAATTCATTTCAATTCAAGAGGACTGGTGTGTGTTCCCTCAACTTCATGTGGATACGACTTTAACTGTTCAACATACTGGTGGAAATTTTGACCTGCCAATATGTGATATTTTGAGTGTTTCTCTCTTTAATCTTCACAGTGAAGAAATGACAAGTCATCTGAATTTTTTCCACAACTTCCACTGGTTCATGGCAAGAAAGAAATTGCAAGCTGCTGTAGTTTAAAAATTCAGTTTGCAATTTTGCTACTTGTTTGCACTTAATCAGAAATTAAGAGGGGGTATTTATTTCATAATTTCTCCAATAACCACAACCTGATCAGTGATTCAGAATTATTCATGTTACCCAAAATAATCTTTTGTTGGGCGGTTAGCACAACGCTTTACATGACAGGCGATCAGGCTCAATTCCCACCGCTGCCTGTAAGGTGTTTGTACATTCTCCCCGTGACCGCATGGGTTTCTTCTGGGTGCTCGGGTTTCCTCTGGTGCTCCGGTTTCCCCCCACAGTCTAGAGACACACTGGTTGGTAGGCTAATTGCCCATTGTAAATTGACCTGTGATTAGGGTAGGACCAAATCGGGGGATTGTGAGTGGTGCGGCTCCAAGGGCCAGAAGGGCCTATTCTGTGCTATATGTAAAAAAAAATGAATCATCAGGTGAAACAAATCAAAATATAAAACTTTATTTTAAAATACATGAGTTTCATTCATTATAAACACAGATTCTGATTACAAGTATTGCAGCTAATGTCTATCAATGGAAGTATTTATTGATCTCTCTCCTCTTTCTTTCTTTTCACAGTGACCCCACCACCCATACCAAAATGGCTGTAGTTGGGGGGTGATGATATTACTTTTATGGTGAATATTTTCTCAGGATTTCAATGCATTTAAATTCACACAGATCTTCTAAATAGGAATGATAATTTACACCATTTTAATTTCTAAAGTGCTTGTGAACAATCTCCAGAAGTAATGCAATCATTGTCATAACTGTTAATAAAAGTGTACAACATAAGCACTCAGTAGTGATGTACCAAATTGAAGCTAGCTGCAAAAACAGATACACTATTTCAAGAGTATTCTGAGTCTGGGTAAAGTTTTATTTTAAGAAAAAACATTTTTGAGAAATCTTACATTCAATTATTTTAAATTAAAAGTACTATATTATCTAAAAAGTAACAATAAAAATAAGAACTTTCCTCAGTTTTGAAAAAAATGTTTCCATATTTCCAACGTTGCAGGAAAATGTCAACCTCAGCTATTTTGTATACAAACTCTTATCTGATGCAGGATAGTACCAACTGCATAGTAGCTACTGTACTTACTAAGCTGTTGTACTTTTGATGTGAAATAAACCAACAGGTTGTGCTAAACTGAGGTGATAGGCTGAATTTGAATTGGCATTTTTAGTGCCAAACAAAGGTTAGTCCTTCCACTCCAAGGCGATAAGATATTGTGTCCAATAAAACTAAAGGATGTAGGCCATAACAAAGAGCTGACCACTGCAACTAAATTCCATTGTGCAAAAGCTTGAATAGTTCCTCTAATAGTCCACAAGGCCCTTAACTACAACAGTGCCGACAATATGAATATGTATCACAATGCTGCATAGTCATCATCTTCACACCAATCGGCAGGGGCGTCAGTTCCAAAATAACGATCTCCAAAATTGCCTGAAATACAAAAGATAATTAATCATCTAGAATTCAGATTCCTCAAGCTCTACCAAATATCAACAGAAAGCTGATCCGGATTACAGGGAAATCACTTTCATAATAACACTTCTCAGTGCTAAAATGTCTACAATAGTTGCTATACTTGAACATTTTCACTGCAACTGGTTTGATGGGGTTAAAGGATAATCATTGCACAAAAGGTATGATATTAGTGGACAAGGAAAGTATGCTGCAAATGCTGTTGTTGGGTTTTACTGGAGATGAGGAAAATCTTGTGAATTCAGGATATTTTCATGGCATTCTTTGAGATATTGTAAAATTAGACTATAGGAGGTGATGGCCAGAATTTACACTGAAGCTTAATCATGAAGTTATTTGTTGAAACAATATTTTATTCAACTACTACTTTAGGATGTTGGGGGATTGCGAATACTTACAGCTATACCATCAACTTAGCTCAGCAAATTGCTCAAGATTTATTATTTATTGCAGTTGTGTTTTGTTCCAAATATTTTAATTCTAATTCTTTTTTCAAATATTTCTGAATGTCAAAAAAGAACAGCAACATGTTAATTTTGTACTTTGGGGCTTCTGAGTTGAGCACATGGGTACAAACCCTAGAGATGTTATTTCCACCAGGTAATAAATCAAATAACCATAGGTTTATTGTCATCATTTTGGAAAAACTGGAGACATGAATATCTTTTTCTTGTTGGTCCATCATTAAGGACCTTCACTATCTGGGACATGCCTTCTACTCATTACTACTATCAGGGAAGAGATGAGGAGACAAAGACCTACACCCAGTGATTCAGGAACAGCTTCTTCCCCTCCACCACAACAGTTTTGAATGGTCCATGATCTCTCTTTCTTTATTCCTTTTTTTTTTACACTTTTTAAAAATAATTTATAGATTCTTATGGCTTTGTGCTGTATTGCTGTCCCAAAACAACAAATCTCATGTCACAAATCTGATTCTGAAACATAGGAGAACCTGGGGTGATTTACTCGGGTGTATATAACTAGGAGGGGCATAGAATGAACATGCAGTTTTTATCCCCCCAGGGTACGTAATCGATATCTAGAGGACATAGGTTTAGGGCGAAAGGGGAGATATACAATAAGAACGCAAGGGAAGCAACATTTCCACACAGAAGGGGGTTAGTATATGCACTGAGCTGCCAGAGGAAGTGGTTGAGGCAGGTACATTAACAATATTTAAAAGACAGTTGGGGGACATGTTCAGTGATAGGAGAGGGATATGGTACAAAGGGCCCAGCTTAGATGGGAATCTGGGTCTGCATTGACCAATTGGGCTGAAGAGCCACTCTGTTTGCTATATTACTCTACGATACAGGAATATTGTTTTGTCACAAGTAATCAAAATGGGATGCTTAATTTTTTGGAGCTGTCCTGTTCAGCATACTTGTTCCCCTAAACTAGCTGTAGTAAGTTTTGGCAAGCAATGTTCATACTTGTACTTTTGTATGAACTAAATTGGCAACATAAAGTTTTCAAACTAGCCATCATGTGGACATTGAGCAGCAGATGAAAGGGAAGCTGGCAAACATTGTAATCAGCCATATTATTACTATTCTAATATCTAAAGTATGGCTGGAATTACATTAACATTTAAAGGTGATTCGACTGCACGAAGGGAAAGAAATCTATAAAAAAATCTATCCAAGGTAAGTAACCTGATAAAACTAAGTGTTATGTACATTTGTAAAAATCACCAAAATGGCTTTATAGATTAGGGTAAACTGGCAGCTGTGGGGCTTGAAAGGGACAGCTTTGGTTGAGAAACAAGTTTATTTTAAGGGGGAAGGATGTAATTCCCTTCATCATTTTCTCTTTACCTTTCCTACCTATCTTTGTGTTAAAGACATTCCAATGTTTGAAAATGTTGACATTTCATATGACCTTCAGTTAAGCGAGAGGCTGTTTTACTAATCAGAGATTGTCCATTTGGCCACCTGGCCATGACTGCTGGCTAAGCTCATACAGTGGTCTGAAATGGATTGATGACTAGTTGGTAGATCTGTAGAGAACCACAGGTTAACTACAGAGCATTGCAGATGACGGTGTCAGCACACTACAGCATAGAAATCTGAAATATGCTGGAGGCTCAGTGTGGGCATCCCCCACCTCTCATTCCATCCCTAGACTTGCCCCATTGAATTGCACGACATTCCATAGGTTGGTGAATTAAGAAGCCTGATATTCTTTGTGAACATTCCCTTAGTTTTGTCCAGCCATAACTGATGCCCTGATGCAGTCCACTCATTTAAGAAAAAATGGTTTCAATTATTTTTACGTATTTTTTCTTTACATCATTTTAAATGTAGGCAAAAGAGATTAGTTTACCTGGTTATTTGATTACTAATTTAATTTATTTGCACAACATTGTGGGCTGAAAGGCTTGTTCCCGTGCTGGCTGTTTTATGTTCTAAATGTGTGCATCTTAAATAGATCAAAAGGTTGAAGTTTTTAAACTCTTTTAATTTTTCTCATTTTCAAATACCTCTGAACAGAGCTATTTGGAAACAATAAAACCAAAGTTTTCAAGCAGCAAACTTTCAGGAAACCATCAACAGTCTATGGGCAGTGTCCAAATTTCTATCGCTTGCCCTTGGCCTGCTGCATTCATGGAAGAGCCGATGTTAACTTCTCTGTTAAATTATGCAAATAATAAAAACAGTTAATTTGAATACTTGCCTATGCCAGGGATGATGTGGAACAAGTCATTGACTTTTTTGTCTACTGCTGTAGTGATAATTTTCACCCGTGGGAACGCATATGCCACTGAATGCACGCCCATTTCTGCCATCAGAAGGGAGATCAAAAAGATCTTATCCTCTTGCACATCATGATCCTGTGGCAGACAAAAATCAGGTACACATCAATTGGATAGCCTGTATCCACAGAATTATTCCTTTTTCCCCCCTCAAAACTGCATTCTGCAAAATAGCTGAGAAATGTTTTCTTTTTAAATTATTCACATCATTGAAATACTTCATGGTCTAATTTATTAGAAATAAGTACTTTGTAATTAAAATTATTAATAAAGTCTGCAAAAGTTAAAGCCATACACGTTTTCAATTGATAGTACAAAGATGGAACAAAAAGGAGCAATTAATCTGCTTACACATTTAGATTATGAGGGAATGATGATTATAAAATACGGAAAAAATTATATAAGCATTAATTGCTGGAAATAGATGGTAGAATCATATTTGTAACATCCATAAAAAGAGAGTAAAAACAAGACATTAGCTTTCACATATACAGTGAAATGAATCAGCTGCAACAGGGATATGCTGGAGTCAGCCCAAAAAATGTTGCCACACTTCCAGCACTGACAGAGCATACCCACAATTTCCAACCCTAACTCATATCTTTGGAACGTGAGAGGAAACTGGAGCATTTGGAGGAAACCAAGCGGTCACCGGGAGAATGGAAAAACACTGTTTAGGCAACCTTACAGATAGCAGTAAGAATTGTACTCTGATCTTATACCCAGCTTCTTAATTA
This sequence comes from Mobula birostris, assembly GCF_030028105.1. Lineage (NCBI taxonomy): Eukaryota > Metazoa > Chordata > Chondrichthyes > Myliobatiformes > Myliobatidae > Mobula > Mobula birostris. Next base: position 53,198,290 of record NC_092371.1, on the reverse strand, counting down.
GTAAGGGCTTCAAAGATTAGGGGGAGAAGGCAGGAGAATGGGGTTGATCTAATGGTAGAGCAGACTCAATGGGCTGAATGGTCCAATTCAATGGTCTGAGATCTAATGGTAGAGCAGACTCAATGGGCTGAATGGTCCAATTCTGCTACATTATCTTATGGCGGACCAACTCTCTGATTCAAGTCAGTATCACGTTAGTAAATCACACTACGTGAAAATTAGGTTGCTTAAACAGTGAGCAATCCTAATCTAAAAACTTCAAGTAGCATAATCAAAAGTGTCATCCCTTTCACAATTTTCATTAGTATTCCATGCAACCACTGCCTGTTACATTTCAGTGAACAGTATCACCAACCTGCTGTACACTGTAAAGAAATAACTGATATCTGTGGGCGAGTGTTAAGGCCTGTCAGTGTTGAGTCAGTGATATCAAAAACAAAGTACTTTTAATTCTTTGAAAACTATATAGAAAATAAAATGGAATGAAGTTTGTGTGCACACATAGCTTTTCGTCACCTCCTTTCTATAATTTACCCGAGTTTGATTATACCAAAGAGCGTGAATATTTACCAGCCGTCTGTCCAAACAATTACAAACCAGGTCATTTCAGAGAAATTTCAGAGAAAGAATTATTTTCTCTGACTTGCCAAAGGTCATGTTCTCCATTCTATTATTTATCTGGAAACTTTCTTCCTCTTCATGTTGTTTCTATAACTGTATAGAAATGGATTCCATGAGAAAAATCTTAGCAGTTTGATACCATTGCATTTTCTGTGGACTGGTGATAGAAACCTCAGATACTGGTAGAATGGACTGTACAGACTTGCTGCTAAATTATGGAATTAATTGTAATAACATATCAGGAGAATGTTCTGATTGTTACTATAATTTGATTTTAACTTTAAATGCAACTTAAAATTACATACTCCAAAACTGTCTTACCAGTAACACTCTGATGGCCATCAACGCTGCAGCGCCCGTGGATACTGTACAGTCCATTAAAATAACGTGATCCTCACTGATGTCCTTAGGCAATCTCAGGTAGTGAAGCTGCAAATTGAGTGAACAGTTTCATAATGGCCCATAATAACAGTGCATACACAGGCTGACTCCATTTTAATTGCTGTGGCAACCCAGATTCAGTACTATTAAGTCACAATGAAGAGGGGCAGTTTTTCAGTTTTTACCTCTGGTTCTCCTGTAGTGTGGTTAGTCTGGATCAGGATTTTACCGACCCTCACGTCTTTGCATACTGCTCGTAGGGCAGGTTCCATAGTCTCTCCTGCTCTTAGAATGGATACTCCTGTAATCTTTAAGCAAGAAGAGAATGGAATTACCAGCCTCAGACAAAGTGGAATCAATCTCTCTGTACTGCAGTACTATCTGTGTGGTAAGCAAAGGCATTATGAGAGGAGGCAATGGAAGGGAGGGAGCATTCTGATGAAAGATTATTAACTTAAAATATTAGCTTTGTTTCTCTACAGGCGTGACCTGACCTGCTGAGTAGGTCCAGCATATTCCAATTTCCAGAATCTATGGAATTATCTACCTGTTCTAATAAATTATTTTTTTCTATGTATCCAATTTAAAATAAAACACAACTATTATTTACTTAATTTGGAAGCCACATTTTCTTTATTCAGCAACTCACACACTGATGAACAAATCAAGTTACCAAGTGCATTAACTACAGTACTGTGTAAAAAGTATTCAGCCCCCAACCCCTTCTTCACATAAATGAGAATTATAACCATCGATTTTGCTCAATTTAACTGAGATTTTTTATTTGTGAATCACATGCTCCTTTATTTTTTGCCCACAGTCGAGCCCAAAAACAGGGGAAGTTGTAAAGCCTGAAAAACTAAAAATTCAAAAGCCTGAAATGTCAGCAGTTCAAAAGTATTCATCCCTCTTTGCTCTGTATTTAGGTGAACCACCTCTCTTGTAAAATTGCTCAAGCTGTGCCCGATTAGTTGGGGAGCGGCAGTGGACAACAATCTTGTGGTCTTGCCGGAGATGTTTGATCAGGTTAAGGTCAGGAACCTAGGTCACTCAAAGACATCAATTTTTGTCAATGGAAGCCACTCCATGGTTGCTCTAGCTGTGTGCTGCTGAAAAGGTAATCTTTCAGCAGTTTGTTGTTCTGCTTATAGATGAACTTCCTCCCCCCCACCCCCTTTTAAGTTTTCTGGTCTTCTAAGTGACACTTTGCAAAGTCTTGACAGGCATTTTTTTAAAAGCCAGGTCTTCTTCCTTGCCATTTTTCCATAAATACCCTTTTTTTGTGCAAGACCTTAGAGATTGAGGAGCTATGAACTTCCTCTCCTGTTGTAGCCACTGACTTCTGCAGGTCAGAGTGATTGTTGGTGTCACAGTAGCCTCTCTTACAAGTGCCATTCTTCTCTGGTGACTAAGTTTTGAGGGGCAGCCTGACATAGGCAGTGTGGCAGTGGTTTCATATTTTACCCCCACCTTTTCTACAGTGGACTGCACTGACCTCCGAGTTATGTTCAATGTCTTAGGTCTTGTACTCTTCCCCAGATCTGTGCTTCTTATTATCATTTCCCTGAATTGTCTGGAATGCTGCTTTGTCTTCATTTTGGTGAAAATATACCACACTATTGGACTTTACATAGAGAGGGGCTAGTCATGCTTTTGAACTAACTGAAAACAGGTAATCCTCTAATTTGCTACATCAACAAACTGGGTGAGTAGGTTAGGCATTACATGTATACTGCACTTGAGGAAAGTTAGCGTAGTAGGTTTAAAGGGGATGGATACTTTTTCACTCTCACAATTTCATTTTTAATTTTTAGTAAATTGTTTACAAATTTTGGAATTTCTTTTGATTTGACATGATGTACAAATGTTTTGTAGATTCGCTCAAAAATCGTACTTCAATACATTTTAAATTTCGAAAATGAGACAGTAATATGTGAAAATAGTTGAGGGGGTTGAATACTCTTTCAAGGCAGTATATACTGAAATGCCACATCAAGGTCATCTATTGTTCACCCAAGACCATTAAGGATTAACCAATCACATATAAATTTATCTGTAACTGAATTGGACATTTTATTACTAAGCAATATGATTATGATAATTTATGCTGTTTACTTTGTCCCATTTAATCATTAAAGCACACGAATTAATGGTTTAAGATTGGCAATGTTTCTAACTGGATGGTAAATTAAGTTTGGGTGCTGAATTTGCTGCCGTTTGAGGGGTTGCTGGGTCCTGATGCTCCTGAAGATGTTATCGAAATTCTGAGATTTATGGATCTGACTGTAGTTCATATCGGCCTCTTTCAGTTCTATGCTTGTTTTTCCTGTTCTCGCCCATTCGTTCTTGTTATGGATTGGCAGGTGGGGGTTTGGGTGATCTGTTATCTTTTGTGCAAGGGAGGGGTTAGGGGATGTTTGTGAGGTTTGCGAGTTTTCGTTTCTTTTTCATGCGGGGGAGTGATGTCTTTCAACTACTTGTATGGTTTTCTGTAACCTATGGCTATTTGGAGAAGACAAATTTCAGAGTTGTATTCTGTATACATATTTTGATAATAAAATTAACTTTTGAATGTTACTTCACAACACAAACTTCGTAACATACTTACTCTTGTACCATCGTATCTTCTCCCTTCGTAGTCCTCTCCTTGTAGTGTCTGAACTGTGCACGTCTGTTGTGAAAGACCAGACCACAGTGAGTTGGTTTGGATGCATTCACGAGTTTCATTCACTCAATGCATCAACCTGATTTCAACGGTATGAAATCTAGATTCATTTCCTGGAAGCTTAACATTCTCTGCTCATGAAGTCAATGGGCCACACAAGTGGGAATGGGAACAGCAAATCAGATGTGAATATTATATATGCAAGCAGAAATCTGCTTGAGTACTTTTGGTACTAAGTAGTATTTATGGTCAAGAGTTCACTCGGGTAGTTTGATAGGGACAACAGAAATTTAAAACTGGAATTTAAAAGGATGAGAGGGGATCTAACTGAAACATATAAGATTATTAAGGGATTGGACACGCTAGAGGCAGGAAACATGTTCCCGATGTTGGGGGAGTCCAGAACCAGAGGCCACAGTTTAAGAATAAGGGGTAGACAATTTAGAATGGAGTTGAGGAAAAACTTTTTCACACAGAGGGTTGTGGTTTTGTGGAATGCTCTGCCTCAGAAGGCAGTGGAGGCCAAGTCTCTGGATTTTTTCAAGAAAGAGTTAGATAGAGCTCTTAAAGATAGCAGAGTGAAGGGATATGGGGAGAAGGCAGGAAAAGGGTACTGATTGTGGATGATTAGCCATGATCACAGTGAATGGGGGTGCTGGCTCGAAGGGCTGAATGGCCTACTCCTGCACCTACTGTCTATTATCTAAATGATATTGTTTTGAATTTGGCAACCATTTTTTTTCTATGAATATCATCCCTGTTTTTGGATAATGGGCAATGGTCAGGAGTTCATAGTGTATCTGAAGTCAGCTAATAGGGGGGTGGCTATGACTGATGAGGTGATTCAAATGAAGGTTGGCCGGTTTTCCACTATTTCAAAATAATTAACAATTCTACTGCTTTGATCTCAATTTGTTTCCTTTTGACTGTTGTCACTTAAAAAAAGAGCACAGAAACTTGGTGGCTAATACAATGTGTTGGCTGTGAAGTGTGATATCTGAGAGGTTAAATTGCCAATGAATCACCTACCGTCCCATTTGTACTGGAGTCTCAGCTGCCTTTACTTCTACGAAAGGGTATGTAAAATCTATATATCAAGCTACAAATATTACTTTGTGGATGTATACACAAGTAGAGATTTTCTTTTACATGTTTTATCACTACAAAACTAAATTCTACTTCAATATTGCTGAACCAGATTTTACTGTTAAAATGATTATGAGGCTAATATGGTTTTGCATGTTTTTGCATAAATGGCACAATATTTTCATAACTGGAGGTAAACTCATGTCAAAGATCAACCAATCTACTGTAAGCTTGGTTAAAAAAATGGCATTTCCTATGCATTGAAAATCTGATAGTTGTTGTAATGGGAAGGCAGATCTAAACAAAATATATTACAAAAATTTAGAGCTTAGAAGTACAGGCTTAAATAACTGTCAATTAAGATCTTGCACCACTAATTAGCTGTTGCAAGCATGAAGTATAATTTCTTGAAGTTGTCAATAGTTTTAGAATCTAAGTGATTTGCATTTTGCATCACTTTCCTGATGTTATATTTTTACGTATTATTCCCATCTCATCTCCCTTTTTCTTTCCAAAGCCTGTCTGATATTTTGTTTCTCCAATTGTTTGTTTGCTTCCTAATACTTAAACCTCATTGGTTAAGGTATTACTGTATTCAGGATCAATTCACAGTTTCCTTTGTTCTGCCATTATCCAGTGAATATTTCCTGCAACTTTCGGAGTCAAACTCTTCAAGCTGAAGGATTTGTAGGGCAAACCAACTCGTGCTAGATCCTGTCGGATAGCTACCTACATAAAAACAACTTTGTGTTTTTAACCTCGGGAGTTAATAATAAGCTAATGCATAAAACCACAGTTACAAAATTGGATTGATGGAACTAAATACTTCTAAAAGATCTGAGCTCCATTTGTAAGAGCCATTTTAATGACTGCCAGCATCCATGACTCTTCAAACTGTCTCCAGTCCCAGCCCATCCCAGTTCCTACCCATTTTCCTGGATGTGTTCTTTCCTTGAAATGGCTATTTTGGCAGTGAAAGCCTGTTATATGGTGACTGGTTAGTAAGTCATTCAAATTGCTGACAATTTTTCCGGGAATAACATCTGGAGGCTAAGACATTTTGTGAAAAGTAACTGACAAATTCACAAGTATCTGCACGCAGAGCGAAAAGAAAACACCTGTGCCTGAACCAATCAGGAGGCTGAACTCAATACCCTCTGTGTCAAGCTCTGCTGTGGTGGTTGCCTATGCAATGTATCAGTCTGTCCTTCAGGACATTATTAATCATCTCAACTGAAGGATATGGAGCAACAACTGTACAGATATGCAGAAACTGCAAGGACAATGGGCCTCCTCAGGTTTAGGAAATTATAGATTGCATTCTTGTTGTACATTGGATTTCTCAGCAATTCAGGAATTCTAATTGTCTGTCACTCACAGAGCAAGTCTACAACCATGAGATATACAAAAGGCACCTGAATATGTGTATGCATGTGCATGTCTTTATTGTTTTTGTTGCTCATTATTGTCACTTTACTGGTAACTAGGGAATTTGTTATTGCCATTCTATTGGTAACTTGGAAAATTGTGCTGTGCATGCGCAGCAATAGAAAGGGTTCATTTGCTGCAAGGCTATGTTTACCTGCTGGTGAGTCCAGAGGCAGAGACTCAAAGAATGAGCCAGGGACCGGAAGCTCAGGGCCCAGTGGCTGAGAGGCCAGGCCCAAGGCCTGTCCTGTGCTGGAGGTCTGCCTATATGTGTGAGGGTGTGACAGGAGCTTGTTTTGTTGTTTTCCTGTTTTGTTCTGTTGTTGTTGTTGCTAGTGTTGTTCCACTGAACATGCTATGTTGGTGTCAGAATGTGCGGTGATACTTGCAGGCTCCCCCAACATATCCTTGGTTGTTAGCACAAATAGGTATTTCACTACATGCTTCAATGCATATGTACAGAACTAAAAAATTCAGAATCTGGAGTTGGAAGAGCTAGCATGCTAATGGATACAGTTAGGAAATAGTGTTTCTATGGGCAAGCCAATTCTGAATCCAAATGCCCAATTTACCATGGCTCCCATGCTTCTTAATCTTCTGTAGGAGCCTCCATCAGAGTCCTTATCAAACACTTTACTAAAGTCCACGTGAACCATGTTCACAACTTTACCTTCATCAATCATCAAAAAACTCAGCCAAGTTAGTTAGACACAACTTGCTCTATATAAAGCTATGCTGACTGTCCCTAATTAGGCCATGGTTTTCCAAATGCTCACAAGTCCTATCCCCCTCCGGTCACTTCCCTACCAATGATGCGAGACTCACTGGTTTATAGTTTCCCAGATTATCTCTATTTCCTTTCTTGAAAAGTTGAACATTAGCTACTTGCTAGTCCTCCAGGAACTTACTCATGGTTAGAATAGACAAAAAGATATTGCTCAAGGGCCCAATCTTACCTCCTGCCTCACTCAATAACCTGGTGTCTATCCCATCAGGCCCTGAAGACCTATCCATGTTACTGTCCTTTAAGAGATCCAAAGCTACCTCTTTATTTGAAATTGCCCTAACAAATTACCATATTCCACACTGATCCCCCTTTCCTCAATTTCCTTCCCTTTAGGAAATTCTGATGCAAAGTATTCATTTAAGAGCTCAACCCTATCCTCTGCCACCAAACACATGTTCTCTCTTTTATCTCTAGTTATTCTCTTTCTTTTGACGCATATGCATAGAATGCCAGGGGATTCTCTTTAATCCCACTTGCCATAGGCTTTTCATGGCCCCTTCTGGCTGTCCTAATTCCCAGTTTGAGTTCTTTTCTGGCTTCTTGTAATTCTCAAGGGCTCTGTTTGATCCAACTTCCTAAACCTTACATACATTTCCTTTTTCTTCTTGACTAAATTTATTTCCCTTGACAGCTTATTGAAAACATACCTGTCTTTTATTGCATGCAGTTGGTCTTTAAACACCCTCTGCATATCAGATGTGAATATGCCCAATAACATCTGTTCCAAATTAACTCTCCTTAGTTCCTGCCTAAAACTTTCATAATTTGCCCTGTTCTAATTCAATCTTACCCTGCAAGGTCCATACTTATCATCAAATTAAGGAGTTGTGATCACTGTTCCCTAACTGTTCTCCCACTGACAGGAGAGTCACCTGACCAGACTTACTACCCAACACCAGGTCCAGTATTATCCTTCCTCTTGTTGGACAATCTACACATTGATTTAAGAAACTCTCCTGGATTCTGCCCCATCTAAATATCTTGCACTAAGGAGGTCTAAGTCCATATTGGAGAAGCTGAATTCTACCCCTATAACAACACTGTTCTTTCTGCTCCTTTCCCTAATCGGCCTGCATATCTATTCTTCAATGTCCCAGTGGCAATGGCGGGGAAGCGGGGGTGTAATATAATCCCGTCAGAGTGATTACACATTTCTCCATATAATCATTCAGTGGATGAGTCCTCCATTACATCCCCTCAAGTGAAGCTGTGATTTCATATCTGATTAATAATGCAACTCCCCGCCCCAAGCATCCCCTTTAATCTTCTATACTCTTAGCATTAAAATAGACACACTTCAACCCTGTGCTATTGTTTTTATTACTTTGCTCCTACCTATTCTTACTCAACATGACATCTACCCTCCCCACAATCCCTCTGTTTACTGACTTGGTGACTGGTTCCCATCCCCTTCAAAACTGGTTTAAACCTTAAACTAATCCTAATGCCCCAAGAGGGCAGTAGGGCACTCCCTCAGCCGTATCTAAAGAATTATATTCGTCATTGAAGGAGCTGATCACAGGGAAACCGTGTACTGACTGTTAGTGGTCAGCCGTATGTACATCTGAAAACTGTTCTTTGGCTGACAGTAAAAGTCAGAGGTTTCCAGCCTCCTAGATGGTCAAGCGTGTGTCCAGCTCCAGCTCCAGTTCCTTGATGCCGTCTGTCAGGAGCTGGAGCTGGGTGCACTTCCTATAGATGTCGTCTTCCAGGAGACAATGAGGTTCCCTGGTTTTTCACATCTTGCACAAAAGAGCATTCCACTGCCCCAACTACCATCCTGCCTACACTCATTCAAGGACTAAGGATAAACAACAAAATAAAAACATTGCTTCTTCTTGCCCGTGACTTCTCACTAAAGCACTTTAAAGAGCTGCTCTCATCTCCACAATTAGGCCAAGTACTCTGCCTCTTCATGCTAAAGCCTCAGACCTACTCCTCATCTTGACCCTAATTTTATTTATTGGTTGTTGTCAATTAGCTAAATAGTCAATCAATTCAATCAATTATTAACAGTATGCAAACGTACCTCTTTTAGCATTCTGGTAGGTGAAATTCACCAAAAAGTCACAACCCCTACTTTTTTTTTTAAAAGAAAACACTCATATTTCTCACTCCAAGTCATGTCTCCTGATAAGTAGTCCAATGTGTCTTACTAGCCAATACAACTTGAAGGAAACAAAAAAACTGCAGCCCAATAGATTTGGTTTCAGTGCGAGCAGATTCTAATTCACCAACAATTAACTATTAGAAATATTCCTACTCTGCGACATACAAAACCACATGATCATCTCATTAATTAATTCCACCACATTTATCCTTTACAGGTTCCAGATTTCATAAATTGACAAATGAAAATACAATTAAAAATAAAAAACATTGCAGTTAATTTCTTTTTTTAAAATATCAACCATCATTTCATAATTGATGATAATCCCATTTGAGTTTAAAAGCATTATTTACATAAATTGCAATACATTAAGGGAGCAGACAGAGGTACATAAATGCCAGATCTTTCATGGCCTGTGCAGCAGAGAACAAGATGGTCTTTGAACATTTCTCTCACAATTCCCAATACTCTAAATGAGTGACCAGAATTTTTATCCTTTCAACCCAACCTTAACAACCTCCTTCCTCTAACAACAGCTTTCCCCAATGTCTCCCATTCCCTCTGTGTATAGACAGCCACAGCAGTCTAGCACATTGACATTTCCTTCAGTTTCCTTTTTCTATATTTTCAGAGACCCCTCAAAACTCACTATGCATTTTCACATTTCCTTTAACAATGATCATTTTTTGGTCCTTTGACATATTATTTATAGTACAATATTGACATAATGTAATTAAGAATATGATCATCTAAAAAAGTATAAAGGTGTTTCTAAGAGGAAAGGAAAGGCTAAAGGCATCAAGGAGCAGAGACGGCCAGGCTCAAGTGGAGGGAAATAAAGGACACAGGAATAAATTGTCTATTTCTGTGTAGCAACACTCTGAATTAATAGATAACAGTGTTTCCATACATACCCTGAAAGGCAATAATGAAAGTGCGTGCTCTATCAAAAGTCTCATCAACCTCTTTGAATAGAATATAAACTCATCTCGACATGTGTCTTTATTTCTATGAAAGGAAATGGCACTATGAGTTTTCAATACTTCATTTGGAAAATGTACAAAACATAAATTACACCTCATTAACAATGTCAAGCACAATAAAAGTTTTTCATGGAGCTAATATATCTCAACATTTCCTAACAATTTATAGTTTAAACACAATTCAAAATTTCCTACCAAGTTGTTTGTGATATCTTCCCTCAGTTCTGGTTCTATATCCTTTGGATTTCATTATTCTTTAAGCTCCATGTTTCATTCACAAGAGAACAATTTACTAAATTGAGAAGTTAACAACTTCTTGATTATAAATTTCAGGGATGTAGTTTAGATTCCAGACTCTGATGACCTCCATGAATTATTAAAAGGCTAACATTTTAACTGAAATACATAGCCAGAACTTCAGTTTGAAATATAAGCAATTAATTCACTGTAGTTGCAAATAAAAAGGGAGGAAAACACCAGATGCATCAACCATAACTATGTTGTTGCGTAAACAAATTGCTTCACAGGATGACAGAACTGATTAGCAAATTTGAAAGACAAGCTCACTGAAGCATTCACAAATATCTTTGGGTAAAAGTAAGGACAACAGTGAAGATGATCAGAGGTCAATACTGTTCAAAATGCAAAAAAATAAGTGCAACTAGATCTGTGTGTGTGTGTGTGTGTGTGTGTGTGTGTGTGTGTGTGTGTGTGTGTGTGGCGGGAGTGTGGTTGATATCTAGCCTGAGCTAAAAACAATTAATGCTGGAGATACAGAGGTCCCACATGTTCATGAAGAAGAAAATCTTCTACCCATAGTTTATCTGGTATTTATGCATCTGGGGTTTTCATGAAACTAGCAAAAACAGTTTCATATTGAATTCTATTGTAAAATATTTTTACTTAAAAGGGAAAGGAGAAAAGCAGATGATACATTGTTCTGCAATTTATTAAAAGGTTAGTGTACAGAATACTGGGTGTGAAGAACAGTAATATTTTTGAACAATTCCCATGCAACCAGCATGATCATGTAACTGGCATCTCCCATTACCCCTGAATGGCTGACAGTACATATAAATTACTAACCTAACTGCATCTCTGAACAGTGACAGGATTCCCCAGCACTGGCAGCTTTTAGTTTATGGTTCTGATAACCAGCCAAATTATTTTGCATTCATAATTTTGAAGCTTCTGAGCCATCTGCTGCAAGTCTTGTGGCTCTTCATGTGGAATTTTATCTGATGACTTTTCAAAACAGCACTTTATCAAAGACCTTTTGGAAGTCAGGTACACAATTGTCTATTGCAGTCCAATCCAAAGAAAGTTTGACAGGACTAATGTTCCTCTTTTAAAAGCTGAGTGTCTATCACTTGTTGCAGAGGCTACTGAAGTATATCTACAACTGTATTGTTGACAGTAAAATTCTGATTTGGAGATTAGTTTTGCATCCTGGCTTGGCGAGCTCGTCTCATGACTGCAAGAAACGGTAAAATATTGTGGACACAGCTCAATGCATCATTGAAACCAGCTTCCACTCCATGACCTCTGCCTATACTTTTCACTTCCTCAGTAAAGCAGTCAGCACAAACAAAGACCCCACCTACCCTGTATATTCGCTCTTCTCCCCTTTCCTATCAGGCAGAAGATACTAAAAGCCTGCAAGCATGTACCACCCAGTTCAAAGACAGTTTCTATCCTGCTATTATGAGAATACTGAATGGTTCTCCTGACCTCATAACCTACCTCGTTTCGACCTTGCACCTTCCTGTCTACTTGCACTGAGCCTTTTCTGTACTACAACTCTTTATTCTGTACCCCTATTGTTTTACCTCCTATGACCTCAATACACCGTGGTAATGAACTGTGCTGCATGGACAGTATGCAAAGTAAGTTTTTCATTGTACTTTGTAGATGTGACAATAATATGCTAATTCACCAAGAAAAAAATAATCTAGTGAATCATTTTGCATGGGTGAATGACACTTACACGAGACATCTGCTTTTGAAACTGCATTGGTGCTGTAGCTTTCAGGATCACCAAATCTGCATCCAAATTAAATGTATTACAGTGTGGCAAGTACAGAGGAAAATGCACATCTGAAACAGCACCCTCATGGCCTTTGGTCATCCAAAAAGATTCTATGGCCAATGAAATTGCAATCACACAGAACTTAGAAACCTTCAAGAGATGGGGACAAGAGATTGGCAGCAATACCTCTTTCTGCAATTGGATCCTCAATTTCTTCACTTGCAGACCCCAATCAGTACGGATTGGCAACAACATTTCCTCCACAATCTCCATCAGCACAGGTGCCCCACATAGCTGTGTGCTTAGTCCGCTGCTTTACTCACATTATACTTATGACTGTGTGGCTATGCACTGCACCAATGCCATATTTAAGTTCGCTGACACCACTGTTGTTGGCCAAATCAAAAGTGGTGATGTATCAGCATATAGAAGGGAGACTGAAAATCTGACTGAGTGGTGCCACAACAATAACCTCTTACTCAATGTCAGCAAGACCAAGGATCTGATTATTCAGATGGAGAGGGTCAGCAACTTTAAATTCCTCGGTGTTAACATTTCAAAAGATCTGTCCTGGGCCCAGCATGCAAGTGCAATTATGAAGAAAGCACGACAGCTCTCATTACACACACATGCAGTTCAACTCTTTGAATGATTATGCAGAAAGTTTGAAGTTAATAACTCATGTCCTTCTACTTTAGGCCACAAACTTATCAATCACCCCTGCTGTGGACCATTTCTGGAGGTCCAAGTCGCTGACTTCTACAAAGAAGGGATCCGTATGCTCCACGACCACTGGACTAAGTGTGTACATGTAGGAGGGGGTATGTTGAAAAATAATTATGCTAGTTTTTGTAAAATTGACTCCTTCTACCTTAGGCCACGAACTTATCAATCACTCCTTGTACTGCATGTACTTTGATAATAAATTTACTTTGAACTTTGAAATGCTAATCAAATAGTGACTTAGCACTTGGTATATATTATTAATTTGGAATGAAAAATATTAACACAAATTCCATATTGCTGAGAGTGGGAGAAAATTTAAGAGATATCAATAATTCATACAATAAATCAATGTAGACTTATTGAAGACCGCATCCATTTTAATAGAAAAGCCTGACGGGGTTCCCATATTCAAAAAGTGTGCGACTACTCACAGCGCACCATAAACCTAACTTCAATGATGTGTGAAATACTGGAGTTAATTATTAGTTACATATTTAAGGATTGTCACTGCAACAACAACAACAATCAAACTGGCTTCTGAAAGAAGATTCTGCCTGACAAACTTCCTTCAGACAGCACTGCAATAAGTACCATTATATACTTCACCTCCAAAAGGTGTTTCAATAAAGTTCTGCTTGAAAAGCTGTCAGCCAAAGTTCCACATGAAAAGCTGCTAGACTTGGAGCAGATGTCTCAGAAGCTTCAGAATTAGATAAGCAAAATAATTAAGTCAGACAATGGTAGAGGAAAATTACCGAAGAGAAATGTACAACACAATAAACAGAAAGGCAAAGTATCCCTGTGAACTGTTTAAATAGCTAAGATTAATTTGACAGATACAGGGAAATATCAAATCATCCATTCAATAAAGTTGGGAGAATCAAGCAACACAGTCAATGAAGTGTGAAACCACATAGCCGTAAAAGCATAGTTCAGGAAATATTACAACTCCCTTAAACGCTGCTCAGAAACGTATTGAATTTGCTAGTCTACAAACAGTTCTTCTGGAGGAACACACATGGTATCGAACAGGATGCCACGGGCTGGTTTCAAATGAGTAAAAAGTAGGCTTGATCAGGAAATTCACTTTAATAGGCTATTGTTCTAGAAATTTAAAAATTAAATTAAATGGATTTGTTTGAAGTATCATCTGTCAGATGGCGAGCACTATATTTTCAATGCTTTCAATACACATCCTTAGAAAGATGCAACTAAAGTTATTAACTATCGTCAAGAGATGCTGACAAGCAATTTTCAACTTAAAGACTGTATAACACCATCCAGCTAAGGGCATATTGAAAATTACTCGCAGCTTTTCAGTATCATTTCAGTAGCAGGATGGGCAAATTGCCTTCAGTTTGGATAAGTGTGCAGTATTGCATTTTGGGGAGGTACACAAGGTTTGGAGAAATGGGGTGAATGGCAGGCCCTGCTGAGTGTAGTGGAACCGAGGGATCTAGGATTACGAGTACACAGTCTGCTGCAAGTGACATCACAGTTACGTTGCATTTGAGGTGACATTGTGTACGGTTTTGGTCACCCTGTTATAGGAAAATCATTAAGACGGAAAATATTGAAAGAAGATCATGAGAATGTTGACAGGAGCCCAAGTTATTGACGGAGGTTGGGCAGGCTAAGGCTTTATTCTTTGAAATGTAGGTAACTGAGGGGGTAACCTTATTTTTTTAAATTAGAATATACAGCGTGGCAACAGGTCCACTCCGACCATTAAGTCCGTGCCGCCCAATTACATCCATGTGACCAAGAACCCCAAAGAACCTGCACATCATTATAATGTGGGAGGAAAATGAAGCACCGGGGAAAGCTCATGGGGAGAACGTACTGACTCCTAACAGACAGTGGTGGATTTGAAACCAGATTGCTGGTTACACTAACTGCTCTGCCAGCGTGCTGCCCTACAGGGGTGTATTAAACCATGAGGGGCACAGATAGGGTGAGTGCACACAGTCTGCTTCTCTTAGGGAAATGGAGCTAAAATCTAGGGGTCATATGTTAAAGGTGAGAGGGGGAGGGATTATAAGGGACGAGAGGAACAACTTGTTCATGGTGGGTGAAGGTATATGGAACGATCTGCCAGAGAAAGTAGTGGAGGCAGGTGCAATAACAACACTTAAAAGGCACTTGAGTAAGTACGTGGACAGGAAAAGTTTAGAGAGATATGGGCGAATGGGATTAGCTTAGGTGAGCACCTTGGTCGGCTCGGATAAGTTGGGCTGAAGGACCTTTTCCCATGCTGCACTACTCTATAAATATTTATTTTATTAGATTTAAAAATCAATAAACACAGCACATTTCTGATAAGGATTAAGCTAGGTTTATAGCTAAAGTGCAAGCTTTTGGCTATTTGAAGAAAATATCAATCACTGGATATACTAACAAATCAATGAATGTTAACCAACTCAAACTAATTATGTCTTAACTGCTGAAAAATAGAAGGCTTTAGTTTTATTCGTTTCATTTTACTGAACATACCTCATAGAGTAAAAGATCTGGGAACGTATCATCATAGCAATGAAAATGGGAATAGAAAAGAGGATTTTTAAAGAGTGGCATAGCGAAGGAATAGGATTAATTTACAGGCACTTTCAGTGGCCAGCTTTTATATGATGCCTCAGTGGTCTTAATGTCCAAAAGATGATGGTACTAAGTTAAGGAATTAAGGTGATCATAGGTTTGGATCAGACTGAATGGATACAGTACCTAATAAATGTATGCATCCCCTGAACCTGCGGAGTACTCTTCAACACACTCAATGTCTCTGGCAATGGTTGTGCTTGGTGAGCCGATGCCAAGGTTGCCCTAAAACAATACAATGTGGAAACATGTTACAAATCTCAATAGAAGACAACAACAACAAAAAAAATCAGAGCTTTCAGATATTAAAGACATGTTTGCTTTTTAGAATATGCAATTGCACAGATAGATGCAGAGTTATACTTGAAGATTTTTATATTTGACTCCTGAGTAAAAAAAATACATCTTTATTGAGGTTTGTATCTGTTAAAATTAAAAAAAAACATTAAAAATTATTTGCACAACTAAAAAGCAAACAGAATTTCCCAAACAAGCAGTTACTGTATGCCTCAGCTTGATCACTAAAAGCATAGCAACATATTGGACAGTGGTTTCAATTTCTGGCGTAAGTGAAAACTGGCAATAATCACATTGGCTTTCTAAGGTACATCATCTAATTCTGCGTGGAAACAAACACTGCATATGTTAAAAAAACAAGTCATCTCATAAAACCATTTTGCAAACCACTGCTCAAAAATAAATGCATTCCATCTTGTCAATAACAGCTTTTGTTGTCACTTTGGCATAGCAGCACCCAGGCAGATCTTACCGATTTTAAGTTGGATAGGTATGAACAAGGGTTGAGGTGTGAGATAAAGGTCCTCTTATGAAACCTATGCTTCTTTCATTCCAGAACAAGTGACAGTAAATGATCTAAATAATGACCTCACTGTTAGTCAGGTAAACTGTGAGATATAGTACTCAATATTAAGCCTAGCCTGTTAATTTTGTTATTTAGGTGTAAAAGATGTTGGCTAACAGAGTGATACACAGGTCAGACAGCAGGTCAGACAGAATCTATGGAAGAAATGGATAGCCGACGTTTCAGATCGAGACAATTCATCGGGATCTGACAAAGACCTCAACACCAAACATCAACTGTTCATTTCCTCCACAGATGCTGCCTGACCTGCTGAGTTTCTCCAGCTCCTTTGTGTGTTGCACAATAACGTCCAACTTTTTACCAGATTCCAATATGAGACCCCACTAAACTCCTGGAGTTTAGTAATCTCACCTTCTGACAAATCCACATTCTCAATAATGTGTGGGAGATGTCAACTGGTTCTCACCCTGGCTAATAATATTACTGTGAAAGGAATCTCCAGCCAAGAGCAAAAAAAAACTACTTGATCAATCTCTCAGGCAACATCAGCACTCAAAATCCCCTAACTATTAAGAAATGGAGCAATAGAAATATACCAGAGTTACGCAAGACAACACAGTTTTGGGAACTGAACAAGATCAAACTGTATTTTAGAATGACTATACACTTCTCTATGTACCACCACTAGGTCTGCAGAACTAAAACCCTTGCTGAATGTTCATGCAGAACTTATCCTCCAAGTCAAATGAGCATCTCTTGATAGTGCAAGGTAGACAGCAAGCAGATGGTTTAATCAGTAAAGCCACATTTGAAATTTTCACCCTCTGCACCAGTAAATGAGGTAGACTTTAGTATTACGTTTCTGCTCTGTCAATGAGAGTGAGTGAGATTGCATAGGGGTGCAATGGAGACACCTAGATTAAAGGGTCCCTTCTTCACTTCCATTCAACATGTAGCTGCACATATTCCGGGTCAGTAATCATACTGAATAAATCTGGCTTGAAGCTCGTTCACATTATTCCCTAAACACATCAGCTAAAGTTGCTCTGTGACTCCTAAGCCCAAATTCCACCCACACTGAAATCTACACCTGAGCCAATGACAACTCCCATGACCTGAGTCAGCCAGATCCTTGAAGACGCTGTGACTCCAAATCTCCCCCATCTGTTGAACTACTATCCTAAGTGATTTAGTCAACATCCACTTTCCCCTCTGATTCCTGCCTATCTGATCTCCACTCCAGACCTCCAGATCCTCAGTGATCCCCCCCCCTTCCCCCACTTTGTCTTCAGCCCACAAGAAATGAGATGTTTAGCTCCTGCGGATTTCAGAAGCTGAGATAAACCTCATATATAGTAGAGACTATGAAGCAGGTTTCATTTCTTAATGGGACAGAACGCTACCTGTCTTATTTTCAAGATGCGTACAGGAAGACCTCACAGGAGTTGGATCATTGGAACAAAGACCAAGAGACTCCATACTCCCAGCTATACAACGAGGGACCAACAAGTAGCGGTTTCCCAGCCTAACAACTAAGTGCCTCCAACAGTCCAGTCACCTTCCCAGCTGGCAGTTACAGCAGTGACCTGTAATCAGTGGGTCAAACATTCTGGGCCATTGTGGCCTTTAAGAAGCAGGTTATGTTAAGCATCCTGAGAAATAGGCCTGCCTTTCCCACTGTGTCCCCATCTCTGCTGCTCACAGCAGTGTAACAAATACAGCAGATTTCAAAATCAAACTCCACAGCCTGAAATAAGTTTCCTTTACTTTTACCTATGTAGGCAGTCAGATTTGGTTGAGAGACAGGACAGTATACATTAACCTTCCACTCCATCACATCTTTTACCAGCAGGGTGGGAGGGTGGAGCCTTTCGTTGTCAGAGAACCAGGTTCGACCCTGAACTTGGGAGCTGTCTGTGCAGAGCCTACATGTTCTTTCTGTGGGTCCACCTTCCACCCCCATTCAGGAGAAGTATGGGTACGTAAGCCATTGTAAATTACCAAGTTTTCACTGTAAAATACATCCTCATGAGGTGGAATTTCTTTAGCTAGATAGGTGGTGAATCTGTGGAATTCATTGCCACAGATGGCTGTGGAAGCCAAGTCATTGAGTATACTTAAAGAAGAGGTTGGTGGGCTCTTGATTAGTAATAGCATAAAAGGTTATGGAGAAGACGGCAGGACAATTGGGTTGAGAGTGATAATCAATCAGCTATGATGGAATGATGGAACTGACTTGATGGGCCAAATGGTTGCTCCTATGTCTTATAGGTCTCATTCATGTTTAGATAAGTGGCAAAATCTGGGAGGAGTTGAAAATAAAAAGTGGGCGGTTGATGACTGGGGCAGACTTAGTGAGCTGAAGGGATTGTTGTCTGGTACAGCTGCAGATACCTCACTTCTTAAGGTAAATGTTGCTAAATTTATGACACTATTTTACAGAATGCTAAAGCTAAAAGCCTAAGTCCTAGGATACCTTTACCGTAGAAACACTATGTGGTCTGCTCCAATGGAAGCCTGGTCTCCATTTAAATTTTCAGTTTTCTCCTTCCTTCTCATCCCTCCTTCATCATCCCCCCCCCCCCACCCACACCGCCCAAACCACCATTCATCCATTCACTGATTCTGCACCTGGAAATTAACCTGCGGGTACACAGACATCCCACTTCTCCCGGGAATTCCAGGAGTCTCCCGCATATTAATAGTGGCTCCCTGATGCCCACAAATTATATACAATGTCACGGAAATCAATTTTTTTGAGAGCAAGCGAGAGAGCGCGAGAGAGAAAGCAAAACAGAAAGCCCGAGAGCGACCACCAGAGAGAGCGAGAGCAAGCAAGCGACGGAGAGGGAGGGGGAGAGCGCGCGCGCGAGGGAGAGGGCGAGAGAGAGAGCGCGAGAGCATGAGAGAGCGCGCGAGCATGAGAGAGCGCGTGAGCAAGAAAGCGAGAGCGAGAGAGAAAGTGCGAGAGCGACCACAAGAGATCGAGCGAGAGAGAAAGAAAGCGAGAGAGAGAGTGAGAGCGCGCCATGGGAGAGTGTTCCAAAAAATGAAAATATAAATCGTACGTCACCCCAGACTACACTAAAGTGTACCCCTGCCTAATAAGGGTCAAAAATAATGACAGTGTTGCTCGCTGCGCTGTTTGCAACAGTGACTTTTCTATTGCCCATGCTGGGTTAAGACTGTAGAAGACATGTTGAGGTGAGTTTAACAGGTGTCATTCATTCATTAGCATAGCTAACATTATTTAAACTAGCTGGCTAGCTGCTAAGGAGCTACTCTATTGCAGACATCCCACCTCTCCCGGAAGTCTCCCGCAAATTGATGGTGCTACCTCCCTGGGATGTCTGGGTACAGAGAACTAAATTTAAAACCTAGGAACATTTCTGCTGTTTACACAGATTCCAATGTTCATTTCTACCCAACAAAGAGCATGCTGTGCTGTGTACCCAGTTGCAATTTTAGCAATACCACTTGCAGGACAATTTCTCCTCCTGTTCAGTACTTCAGCGTACGTTTTGAATATAGTCTGTGCTTTAATGTCCATGATGTCTGGGAGAAAGGATGCTCAGTCCTAAGCCGCTGAATGTAGAAACACAGATCACATCAGTACTAAGTGGCAAATAACTTCCTGAGACTAGGATCCAGATACTATCCAGGAAAAGCGATCTCTCAGCATCTACTCTGCAGAGCTTCTTAATAATTTTAAGTTTCTTTGAGATAATTTTAAATTCTTCTCAGTCCTAAATGGTGGAGCAGTCTACTCCATGTCTTTTCAGTGGAAGCTTTTTCATTCAATAAACTCATGTGGTATAATCTCAAAATCAGGTACTGCTTGGGTAAAATGACTGAAAGTGTAAACTATATTTGACTTGTGTTCACAGCAAAAGGCCTATATAGTCCTTCATAGTCTTACATTTCAATCTCTTGCAATAAACCCTAATGTATGATTTCCCTTCCCAACAGCTTCCTTTGCCTGTGTGTGAATTTTCTGTAATTCATTTACAAAGAAACCTTTGAGTTTTCTGCTTAATCCTCAACCCCCCCCAGCAAAAAGAAACACTCCTGCCTTTGTGCTTGTATCCATTGTAACAATTCTTCAGTCAGACACAGCAAAACTTGGTAGAAAACCAGGCTCTTAAAAAAAACATGCTGAATGCCTGATTAGCATTTGTCATTTTATCATTAAAATCTGATCCTAAAATTCTGTAACCTATAAATAATAAGTTATACTAAAGCATCAAATTTTTATTCACCCAACTTCATTTTAAATTGATTGACATCTTTGCCAAGATGGAGTAGAAATTAGCTCAAGCATATTGGATCCTTACTAGGGCCCTCAAATATTCTCATGCTATTTATTCATCAGATCTAATACCTCACAGGAGATTAAAAACAAACACTTAACTTTCTTGCTGTCAATTTTAGAAATGTGGACACAATGAAAACCCCAGAGAGGTTTTATAAAATTCTTCAAACACTGTAAATGAAAAAAAATGAACAGACTAAACTGCAGATTAAATTAATCCCTAACCATCTCTCAAATGAACTGCAGAATCGTTGACAGGAATGTCACCCTTAATTAAGTTAGATGGTGGCAGTTGCTGGGCAACTGTCTCAGAGTTCAGCACTGACATTTATATTTTCAGCAGGTGAAGCCTGGTATAACTAGGCAGCAGTCATCTGCTCAGTTAGCATGTGCATTGTTGTTGCGTAGTTAATGGATTTCCATTAAACTGCTACAGGAAAAATAGATTCACAAAAATAAAAGATCACTAATGTTTTGGTGCCTTTCTAAAATGAAAGAGGAAGAATACCTTGAACACCTTGAGTTGTATCTACCTAGCTATGGAATATATTCTGTTTGTAATATTGAAGGTAGTTCTCCTTTAAACTCTGTGCTACTATTGTCATAATTTCAAAGTCAACGTTTTAAAAATTTGTTTGAAACAAAACAATAACTGAACAGCTGGTGAAAGTGGCCAAGGTAACTAAAGATAATCTGGCCAAAAGATGAGAGTAAATGCCATCAATGGTCTCTTTCCCAGTGGAGACACAAGAGAGTGCAAAGCTGGAATCTGGAGCAACACATGAAGCACTGGGGAAACTCTGCGGGTCAGAGAGCATCAAGGGAGGCAAGTGAACGGTTGACATTTTGCGTTGAGATCCCTCACCTGGACTGACAGCTTCAGAGAAGATGGCCTCAACCACAAATTCAGCTCCTTATTGTCACATCTTCATCCTCACTAAGATGTTGAGACTGGGAGCTCGGAGCTGAATTTGTGTCATCTGCAGTGATGTCAAATTTTATAAAGGCTTGTTTTGCATTATGGGGTTGCGTTGATTGGCAGTTTTCATACTTTTTGGGCTTTTCAAACTCACAAAACAGGCTACAACTTAAATGTAGGAAATGCAGCCATCAATGTGTAAACAGCAAGCTCCCACAAAGAATAATGTGAGTCTTACTATTTATTATTATTATTATTGTCCAGAGAAGTCACTGGAGAAATTTGTTCAAAATGGGATTTTTCATTCAACTGGACAAGGCCAAACAGCCTTTGTTTGATATTCAAACCTGAAAGCCACACTACAATGATTGTGTTCTCAAGCCTAGAGCTAATAACATCTTTCACTGAGCAAGATGCTTTTCAACTCAGCGAAAGCAAAGGAGGCTGATATCTAAAAGTTATCCAATTAGGTGCCAAGGTAGGTTAAGTGACTTAAAATGCCAGAGCTACCTAGGAGAATTTTGATTATTATATTTTTTTCATAAATCAGTTCATTTCTTAATAAATTAGTAAATTTGCTGATGACACAAAGGTTAGGGGTGTTGTGGATAGTGTGGAGGGCTGTCAGAGGTTGCAGCGGGACATTGATAAGATGCAAAACTGGGCTGAGAATTGGCAGATGGAGTTTAACCCAGATAAGTGTGAGGTGGTTCATTTTGGTAGGTCAAATATAATGGCAGAATATAATATTAATGGTAAGAATCTTGGCAGTGTGGAGGGTCAGAGGGATCTTGGAGTCCGAGTCCACAGGACACTCAAAGCTGCTGCGCTGGTTGACTCTGTGGATAAGAAGGCATACAGTGTATTGGCCTCCATCAACTGTGGGATTGAGTTTAAGAGCCGAAAGGTAGTGTTACAGCTATATAGGACCCTGGTCAGATCCCACTTGGAGTACTGTGCTCAGTTTTGTTCACCTCACCACAGGAAGGATGTGGAAACCATAGAAAGGGTGCAGAGGAGATTTACAAGGATGTTGCCTGGATTGGGGAGCATGCCTTATGAGAATAGGTTGAGTGAACTTGTCCTTTTCTCCTTGGAGCAGCGGAGGATGGGAGGTGACCTGATAGAGGTGTATAAGATGATGAGAGGCATTGATCGTGTGGATAGTCAGAGGCTTTTTCCCAGGGCTGAAATGGCTAACATGAGAGGGCACAGTTTTAAGGTGCTGGGAAGTAGGTACAGAGGAGATGTCATGGGGTAAGTTGTTGTTGTTGTTATGTTTTTTTCTCCCCACACAGAGAGTGGTGAGTGCGTGGAATGGGCTGCCGGTGACGGTGGTGGAGGCAGATATGATAGGGTCTTTTAAGAGACTCCTGGATAGGTATATGGAGCTTAGAAAAATAAAGGGTAACCCTAGATAATTACTAAAGTAAGTACGTGTTCAGCACAGCATTATGGGCCGAAGGGCCTGTATTATGCTGTAGGTTTTCTATGTTTCTATGTCCCTAATTACATAGTACCCAATAGCATCATCTGTATCATGACATTATGTGTTTTGTAGAACTTTAATTAAACTTGTGCCTAGTTGTGAATCACGTAAACTGAATCCTCGTGCTGTTATGAAGTGTTTCAGTTTGTTCAATGCAAGCATAAATAAAGGCTTTACTTTTATGTTGGTATGTTCTACCCTTATGGTTATATCTAGGCCGCCCACACAGAATTAATGCAGCTTACAATGCAGATGCTTTATTTTTTACAAGTGATAAAGTTGGGGGAAGGGCAGAAAGCAGAAAGTTATTTTTGAAAAAACAAGTTGCTTAATAGTGATTGTGTTACGCATTTTAACTCGTTATAGTAATTGGACTTTTTTTTTCCTGTAATCCTCTAATTGGCAGAGAATTTGCAGGAGAAAACTCAATGAAAACATGACTTAAAAGCGTGTTGAAATCACCCAGCATGTTGGGGCTGTATTGATGGAATGACGAAACAGAGGCAAATTTTCAAGTCAGAGAAGATTAATCATAACTGAGAAGAGAGAAGGCAAGTTGGCTTTAAGTTGTAGAGAGACTGGGAGGAGGGGCATGGAATGATTGGGAAGGAATCTCTCTGAAAGTGCAATGCCAGTGTTCAACTTTGATGAATTAACCTGGTTGACGGATTAATAAGGATAGTTGGAAGTAACAAACAAAAGAATGCCAGAAGAGAAAAATGCAAAACTGTAGGGACTGCTAAGCAGGGGAGGCCATGTTAATGAAGAGAAGAACATTGAGACAACTTTATAGATAAAGCAGCATTGCCCAGCTCTGACACAGAGATAACTTAACACAAGCTATAAAGTTAAGGTGACTGGAGGGAAGTATGGTGGTGCGGGGTTGTGGTTAAGAAGTAGGTTTTGTTCACCCCCCCCCCCACCAAAGAGAGTGGTAGATGTGTGGAGCGCATTGCCAGGGGTGTTTGTAGGGGTAGGTATATTAAAGATATTTAAGAAACTCTTAGATAGCCAAATGGATGAATGGAAAATAGAGGGCTTTGTGGGAGGGAGGTGTCAGAATGATTTTGCAAGGTCAGCACTGGGCTGCAGGCTCCTATGCTCCTACTGTGCTGACAGGTTTATATTCTAAGCTGCTGATTTCAATACAGTGAAGGTGAGTTGCAGTTCCTCGAGCTTGCTACAATGCTGGAGACACAGAGTGGGAGTAGGTGTTAAAAGTGGCGGTGCACAGGAGGCTCGCAGCTGACCTGCAGACTGAACACTGGAGCACTACAAAGTGATCACCCAATCTGTGTTTAGTTTCACCACTGCCGAGGACATGACACTGTGAGCACTGGATGGGAAAAAGTGGAACTGAATCACAGTTCTACCTGGAAAGACCTTTTGGGTCCCTCGGTGGTGGGAAGAAGGAAATGGATTAAAGCAACACTCACAACACGCTGGAGGAACTCAGTGGGTCGGGCAGCATCCGTGGAAATGATCAGTCACCATCCACCACAACAGACAGGATTTCCCAGTTGCTACCCACTTCAACTCTGCTTCACATTCCCATTCGGTTATGCCCATACATGCCATGATGAGGCTAAACTCAGGTTGGAGGAGCAACACCTCATATACTGTCTGGGATGCCTCCAGCCCCTTGGTATGAACATTGAATTCTCCAACTTCCAGTAATTCCCTCCTCCTCCCTTCCCCCATCCCAGTTTCACTCTGCCCCCTCCCTCAGCTGCCTATCACCTCCCTCATGGTTCTGCCTCCTTCTACTACCCATTGTGCTTTCCCCTATTCCTTCTTCACCTTTTCTGCCTATCCCCTCCCTGCCTCCCTTCCCCCACCCCTTTATCTTTCCCCTTACTGGCTTTTCACCTGGAACTGACTAGCCTTCTCCTTCCCACTCTCCCCCCATCTTCTTTATAGGGCCTCTGCCCCTTCCCCCTACAGTCCTGACGAAGGGTTCCGGTCTGAAATGTTGACCGATCTTTTCCACGGATGCTGCCTGACCTGCTGAGTTCCTCCAGTGTGTTGTGAGTGTTGCTTTGACCCCAGCATCTGCAGATTATTTTGTGTTAAGGAAATGGATTAGTCCTGCAACTCCACGATTAGAGGAGAAATTGCCATACGAAGAAATTCACCAGGATGCTGCTGAATTAGAGAGTATTAACTACAAGGAGAGGTTGGACAAACCTTGATAGTTTTCCCTGGATTTTTGGAGACAGCGGAGACCTGATAATGTTTATAAAATTGTGAGAAGCACAGAGAGTGTAGGTAGTCAGATCCATTTCAGAGGCTAAAAATGTCATATATTAGAGGGCATAGATTTAAACTGGATAGGAGATTTTAAAGGAGATGCATTTTACACAGAGCCCGTTGGGTGGCTCTAACAGGCTACCAGGGATGGTGGTAGAAGCAGACAGGATAGTAGAATTTGAGAGGCAGTCAAACAGGTAATGAACATTGCAGAGAATGGGAACATACACTCAGGGGCCACTTTATTAGATGCATCTGCTCATTAATGCAAATATCTAATCAGCCACCCATGTGGCAGCAATTCAATGCACAAAAGGATGCAGACATGTTCAAGAGGTTCAGTTGTTCAGACCAAACATCAGAATGGGAAGAAAAATGATCGAAATAACTTTCACCCAACTTAAGTTTGAGGATCAGCACCTCGCCTTCTATCTGGGCACATGGCATCTTTTGGACTCAATATTAATCACAACAGCTTCAAATATATCTCTCCTATCAGAACTGGCAAGTTCTGCCATTAGTCACAATTCTCAGGTTTGTCCCTCTCTACTGGCATAGTTTGACCTGCTTAACCAGTCTCTGAAGTTCTGCCTTTCACAGCTTTTACATTACGTACTTTGGGTTTGTATTTGTACTATCTCCCTCACTGCCCTTATCACTTTCAAGGGCTCTACAAATCATGTTGTCAGTATTATTTATTTACTTATATGATTTACTTGTATATGCAGTTTGTCTTCTTTTGCAAATTGGTTTCTTGTCAGTCATTGTGTGGAGTTTTTCATTTAGTCTATTGTATTTCTGTGCTCTACTGTGAATGCCTGCAAGAAAATGAATCTTAGGCTAGTATATGGTAACATATACATAATTTGATAATAAATTTACTTTGAAATTGTGAATCAACCAACGTACTTCAATGGTTTATCCGATGACAACCCTGACATCACATATTGGAGCTTCTCCTTTGTTTTCTTATTCATCCCTCCCTCACTCTTTCTGCAACTAAAATGAATTAATTACCCCTCCAACAGACTTCAACCCCAAACATCAACCCTATTCCTTTTTGCCCCCATAGCTGCTGCCTACTTTGCTGAGTTGTTTCTAGCATTTTCTGTTTTTTAACCTTCTAGCATCAGCATTTAAAAAAAATTCCAATGTAAATATGAAGTGACAATTTCAATCAGTAATATTTTAGACTTAGCTGTATTAACATTGATCTTGGGAGAGAGATTACCACATCAGAACAGCTCATACGAGTTGTGGAATCCACTCATTTTCAAATCTGATGATTTTAAAACATTAAATTGGAGGGGAAGCCTCTCACTATGACTGACATAACCTACAAGTATTGCATTTCTAATAAAATATCCACATAAAGAACATGCCCAGAGAGCTAGATCAGGAAGATGCAAAAATCAAATAATTGCTTTAACATTTAGAGGGCAGATGATACTCACAGGGTGAAATACATTACTTTAAATGGGAAAAAATTACAGGAGGTAATTAGATTTTCCTCCATTTCTTCAGCTGCTTTGTGTAACTCTAGTTAACTATAAGCACAAGGAATTCTGCAGATGCTGGAAATCCAAAGCAATACACACAGAATAGGGTCATAAAGAGAGCTTTTGGCACACTAGCCTTCACAAAACAATGTATTGAGGACAGGAGATGGGATGATATGTTGAAGTTGTCCAAGATGTTGTTGAGTCCTAATTTGGAGTATTGTGTCTGGTTTCAGTCACCTACCTACAGGAAAGATGTAAACAAGGGTGAAGGAGTGTTCTGGGTCTTGAGGACTTGAGTTATAAGGAAAGACTGAATAGATTAGTTCTGTATTCTTTAGAATGTAAAAGATTAAAGCATAGAACTGTTGAAATAATATCAAAAATGTCTTTCTAATATTTTTCCAAAAGAGGACAGGACCAAAACATATGAGTTAAAGAAGCCACTTCAGAGTGACATCTATCACAAGTAGGGTTTATATGGGAATAAAAACAAGCTAGTTTATCTTTGGACATATGAGCTCTGTGTACTACTTTAAATTGTATAAAAGTATGTTTAGCACATATAGAAGAAGTACTAACTAATTGAAAAATTTTATCCCATTTCTCTATAGGTAGGGAAAGTTGAAGTTCCCTTTCCCATTCATTTTTAATTTTATCAGATATATCTGGCTGTAATTGCCCCATCCTATTACGGCAATCTTTGGATTGCCAATGGTAGAACATAGATCTTTGCTTTCTTCAGCCTCTCGAATGATAGCTTTTGTTACTTTAATGGCGAGAAGATCTATTTTGTTGAACTGGAAGGAAACTAATCCTCCAACTACATTCCAATGGTTTTCTCAAACCATATTAAGTTTAAATTTAGAAAAAATTAGAAGTGATATTTTTGACCCTTCGGTTAAATTTGAAGATACTTGGAAACCTTTTATGCAACATTTTCATATGATGTAATCTGACCTTTCCGAATCTTTTTTCTAAAATTATATGATGAGAGGAGCGGAGTTAATGACATTATTGATCGTGTCTGCTACAAGTTGTTGGTCTAGCCCTATTTTGCCATTTATTTGGTTTTTTTTTCTCTTTTTGTTTTGGGTTTTTTTTTGTTTATATATTTTTTTCTTTTTATTTCTTTGTTAATGTTTAATCTCATTATGAGTTTGGAAGTCTTTTATATCTATGTTATCTAAAATTCATTTTATATATGCTGATGAACATTTTTCCAATCTCTTTGTACCAACTTTGTTATTGAGTTTATAATTTTGAAAAACTAACAAAAATATTTAAAAAGAAATAAAGAATGTAAAAGATTGAGAGGAGATTTGACAGAGGTATACAAAATTATGAGGGGTATTAACAGGGTAAATGCAAGCAAGCTTTTCCCACTGAAGTTGGGTGGGACGACAACCAGAGTTCATGGCTTAATGGTGAAAGGTGAGAAGTTTAAGAGGAACATGACAGGAAACTTCTTCAATCAGAGGGTCATGAGAGTGTGGAACGAGCTGCCAGTGCAAAGAGTCCATGCGAGCTCTATTTCAAAGTTTAAGAGAAATTTAGATGTCTACATTTGTTCAAAAAAGGTAGTAGGGATAGTCCGGGTAATCATAGACCAGTGAGCCTTACGTCCCTGGTGGGAAAGCTGTTGGAAAAGATTCTTAGAGATAGGATCTATGGGTATTTAGAGAATCATAGTCTGATCAGGGACAGTCAGCATGGCTTTGTGAAGGGCAGATTGTGTCTAACAAGCCTGATAGAGTTCTCTCAGGAGGTGACCAGGCATATAGATGAGGGTAGTGCAGTGGATGTGATCTACATAGATTTTAGTAAGGCATTTGACAAGGTTCCATTCGGTAGGCTTATTCAGAAAGTCAGAAGACATGGGATCCAGGGAGGTTTGGCCAGGTGGATTCAGAATTGGCTTGCCCGCAGAAAGCAGAGTGTTGTGGTGTAGGGAGTATATTCGGATTGGGGATTGTGACTAGTGGTGTCCCACAAGGATCAGTTCTGGGACCTCTACTCCTCGTGATTTTTATTAACGACCTGGATGTGGGGGTAAAAGGGAGGGTTAGCAAGTTTGCAGATGACACAAAGGTTGGTGGTGTTGTGGATAGTGTAGAAGATTGTCGAAGATTGCAGAGAGACATTGATAAGATGCAGAAGTGGGCTGAGAAGTGGCAGATGGAGTTCAACCCGGAGGAGTGTGAGGTGGTACACTTTGGAAGGACAAACTCCAAGGCAGAGTACAAAGTAAATGGCAGGATACTTGGTAGTGTTGAGGAGCAGAGGGATCTGGGGGTACATGTCCACAGATCCCTGAAAGTTGCCTCACAGGTAGATAGGGTAGTTAAGAAAGCTTATGGAGCGTTAGCTTTCATAAGTCGAGGGATAGGGTTTAAGAGTCGCGGAGTAATGATGCAGCTCTATAAAGCTCTGGTTAGGCCACACTTGGAGTGCTGTGTCCAGTTCTGGTCATCTCACTATCGGAAGGATGTGGAAGCATTGGAAAGGATACAGAGGAGATTTACCAGGATGCTGCCTGGTTTAGAGAGTATGCATTATGATCAGAGATTAAGGGAGCTAGGGCTTTGCTCTCTGGAGAGAAGGAGGATGAGAAGAGACATGATAGAGGTATACAAGATATTAAGAGGAGTAGATAGAGTGGACAGCCAGCACTTCTTCCCCAGGGCACCACTGCTCAATACAAGAGGACATGGCTTTAAGGTAAGGGGTGGGAAGTCAAAGGGGATATTAGAAGGACGTTTTTTACTCAGAGAGTGGTTGGTGCATGGAATACACTGCCTGAGTCAGTGGTGGGGGCAGATACACTAGTGAAATTTAAGGGACTACTAGACAGGTATCTGGAAGAATTTAAGATGGGGGGGGTTATATGGGAGGCAGGGTTTAAGGGTCGGCACAACACTGTGGGCTGAAGGGCCTGTACTGTGCTATGTTCTATGTACATGGCTACCAGTGATATGGGGGGCTGTGGTCCTAGTGTAGGTCTGTGGGAGTAGGCAGTTTAAGTGGCTTTGGCATGGTCTAGTTGGGCTGAAGGGTTCGTTTCTGTGCCGTACTTCTCTATGACTCTATGAATGTTGGAGGACCTCAGGTCTGGCAGCATCAATGGAAGTGAATAAACAGACACATTTTGTGCCAAGACCCTTCTTCTGTGCCCAATTAACACTGAAGCATTGACAGTGCAAATTCAGAGACCTGTCAACACTAAACTCTGAGAAATCTGGTTAATAATCAGATTATAAATATTGGACAGAAATGGTGGAAGTTAGAGAGAATAGACAATGGAAGATTCTTTTTTTCTGCTCAGAAACATAATCAGAATCAGGTTTATTATCACTGGCATATTTCCTGCAATTTGTTAACTTAGCAGCAGCAATTCAATGCAATATATATTAAAAAAACAAAATAAAAGAATAATAATAAGTAAATATGTAAATCAATTGCAGTATAATTGATGGCTCTGGTAAAAAGTATTTAAATTATCAGTGAAAGAGGGGAGAGGATGATTAGAAGGGATACTTTTAATGTTGTTATTAACAATCAAAATACTTGTTGCTTGTGATAGTGAGACATTACATTATTTAAAAATAAACTATTGCCAATGCATTCTCAAAGATATGCAGGATTGAACCTGGCTACCTGACCTGAGCCGAACTGTGTGATGGGTTTTCACCAAATGAGTAGTGAGCACCCAAAAATGAATTCACCTGGATTTGTGCGCTAAGGACCAAGCATTATAAGTTGCAATACAAAACCTGTATTCAATTCACTTCAGATACTTTCTGAAAGTGTAAGGAGCAGAGTTATACTAAAACACAGATTTAGTTGTGCATTTGGTTATGATAGGGATTTGCTAAATGTAGGTATCAACTAAAGTCAATCTCAAGCCAAGATCAATTATTAGTCCAGATGTTGTGATCAGTTTGTTGCAAGCAATGAACACACCAAGCAATAGAGAATTATTTAACTTAAAGACCCTCTCTCTACAAATCAGCCGTTAACTTTACTGATGTAACGAAAAGGGAAATTCTCTCAAGATGCAAGGAATTAATTTAATTAAGCCACTTCAAAACAATTCAAACTATTGGCTGACACTAACAGCAAATTAAAGAAAACTATTGTAAGCAGTAATATGCGATTATTCATTTTATGCTTTCTAAAAGAGCCATTCATAGGCTTGAAGTGCAAAAACAGCTAAGAAGAACAATGAAGTATGCAAATTCTGCTCACATATCCCAGCGCAGTTTCCTCTGTTCAGGTGGGAAATATATTCGAAGCAGGACAATGAAGGAAAAACAGATGGAGGAGAAAGAAGAGATTTCAACTCATTAATGCCTAACAACAAAAACAAATCACATCTGTCCCCAGTGTGTGACAGCAGGATATCAGTGTGCCATGTAGTGCATGATTACTCCTTTTGAAATTTTAAGGTTGCAAATTAATTTCATTAACATATTTAAATATTAAACTCTTAAATATGAGTTTTTAATTCATCCATCACATTTTCAATTTAAATGATTTTCCAAAGAACCGCACTACAAACACGGTAGATGTCACACGCTGTCACTATCAAATATGACATTAAATTCTGTACCCTCTAAACTTCCTGTATCTAAAACAGAAAGTTGACTTCCTGTTGCATTTCCATTGTGGGTGACCATTGATGGAAACTTGACTTGAATAAGATCGATTTTAAATTTTAAATTTTGGAAACTACCTTATCTGATCCGCCTTCCTTTATCTTAGATTTTTGATTTTACTAACTTGAATACACCAGGAAGTTTAGAGAGTTGTTGAATAGCCAGTTAACAAACTGTCAGTCAGCACAGAGACATTTTGAGTACTCACTTTGCTCCATAACATGAATATTCTTTTTTAAAGTTGGTTGAGTACTAGTTGAAAATTGTATTTAAAATGCCCCCAGATTAATAGGCATATCTTCATATAATTACTTAATTCAGAAACATGGGGGCAGGATGCCAAACGCAAGTTTGATGTGGGACTCTGTTTGTCAAAGCACGGGTCAGTATTCATAGTGCCTCTCACGTTTCATAGTATATGGTGCATTCCTACCGTTATTTGTTCATACCTTACACTGAGTTCACGCTGAGTTGAAAACAGTAACAATTCGTTCAAGCATTTTTAATAGCACATACAAGAGGGAAAAGAAAGTTTTAAAACAAGAATTTATTCACATTTTGCAGCATTTAACAACATTCAGATTTGGGTACCTTTCCTGAAAGCTTTGCTCTGTGGAAACTACATTCATTACATAGACCATGTTGGATAAGAGTTTTGGAGAAATTATTAATATTTAAATTTAAGAAAATCTACAGAATCACAATAAAATGCAGTGGAAGAATACAGTTAGTGGGTTAAAAGGCAATCTATGCTTTTATTTTGTATGGTAAACAAGCAAGCTTCAAAATATTGTAGAGTGCCTTAACTATTTGAGTGCTGAAAAGCTATCAAAGATTATTTTTCCAGTTATCTAAAGAGATTATGTTAAGAGTCATGGGACACTACAGCACAGAAACAGGCCCTTCTAGTCTGAACCAAACCATGCATCTACGTAGTCCCAGCGACCTGCACCCAGACCATAGACCTCCATGCCTGTCTCACCCATGTACCCATCCAAATTTCTTTTAAATATTGAAATCGACCCTGCATCCACCACTTGTACTAAATTTCAAATGTGGAAATTAAAGAAAAGCAAGAAACAAGGTATTTAGCCTTTCTAACTATTGGTAGTTGTAAATAGATTCCATTTCCCAGCCCATTCTCCTATTCTCTCTGCCCCACTCCTCAAACCCTAAGAACTCTCAGCCACTTCCTTCCTCTATCCTATTCTCCACACTTTGCTACTTATGGAAATGCTGGCATGTTCTGGAGATAACAGGTAACTTTGAACTCTGACACCCTTGCAAGTGGGTGAAAATTAACAAAAATTATCTGGCAGAACAAAAGCACTGATCCGAAAAGATGAGGTTAACTTTTGTTGCAATTTTACAAGTAAAACTGTTCAGACTTTGTGTAAGTAAATCACTTAAGCCATGAATGTCAACAATTTGATTATACTGGGCTGGTAAATTTTTTGTAGCACTGGAAAGACTGGGAGACTTGAATATTTGTCTTAAATTTTGGAACCCTTATTTGCTGCAGAAATGCAACTTTCAAACAGATCCCCGTCTTCTAGAATATCCTGTCCTTGTACAGTATCAGGAATAGGCCATGGCTATATCTACATCAACACCACTTCCAAAATACTTTATATCCAAGAAGTCTCCATCTTGAATGAATTCAACTATCAAGAGTTCCTTAGTCTTTCTTCCTTCTGCAAGTTAAATTGTTTCATATCTGTTCTACAGAAAAACCTAGCTATAACTTTTAGCTCATGTTCCCCAACTAAAGACATCAGCTGTAGTTTCTGCCCATCAGCCCTAACAGTTCTCTTTAATCTCATAAAAAATTTAAATTATCCCTTAATTTTCTGATTTCATCAAATGCAATTATTTTTATTCTCAAAACTTTTTTTCCTGGATATGGTTCCAAACACTACGTGTAATTTGGACGTGTTCTAATCATATATATCTGTGCCAACCCAATCACTCCTTTCCTTCTGATGGTTCCACCAGCCCCCACTCTAAACACTGTCTCTTTAGGTACTTCATCACTGCATCAGTTCATGACTTTTTACTGACGTGTGTACAAGAATCTCCAAATCTCATTTGGTCTCCACTATTCCCAGCTTTGATACAGTATAGTTCCAAAATAGATTGCCTTTGTCTGTCTTCAAAGCCAGTTGCCACAGTTTGCTTATCAGCATAAACCATTAATACTTCTAGTGTTTGTTCATTTTGCTTGAGATGCAGAGCTCATTTCTTAGTGAGGTCAATTATTTTGATTAATCTTTTCCTTTCACTATCATCTTCTTAAGAAGTAATTTCTATTTGCTTGCCCGAACTCTGTAAATACCATTCTCCTGTCCTCAACCTGTCACCTCTTCAAAAATAAATGTAATTCCGCTTATCAGGCCTGTTACAAATACTTATAGAATCTTTCAGATGAACTGAAAATATTCAGGGTCTTTAGTCACACTTGTTAATTATAAATTCTAGAAAATCATCAACAACAGATGTTAGGATAAATAATCCACAATTCCCTAGATCCCACCCCTCGCCTCTCTTGAATAAGCAGTGTGACATGCAGAGTTTTCTAACTAAAAGAAAAGGTTCTCCAACTGAGAGAACTTTGCAGATATCCGATGATATTATCATCTCCTTCCTTTAAAATCAATTGGCATTGAGGACTCCTTAGTCTTTATTGCCATATTTCATTCATTGCTATTACAGTAACTTTGGTGAATTCTCAAATGACAAAATATTATTATGGGAACACCTGGAATGACATTATCTTTTGCCATTGTAAATACTAATCCAAATTAACCATTCAACATGCCTGTCAATTCTTTATTTTTAGGTATAATATGATGATCTGTTTGCTTTTTCCATTCCAGCCTTTAACATTCAGACGTATTCTAGGCATTCTTTGTGGATCTCAAGCCACAAAGCTTCAGTCTGATTTTCAGTTGAGGATTTGTAACAAGCATGTATTTTACACTAGACATAAGGTCAAAGCACCATTACTGGACATTGCTTTTGAATTATGTGAACATTATAAATTGCCTCTGAAATATTTGTGTAAAACTGCTTACAAGAAAATGGCAAGTATATCCTAAGTGTCAATTTGAATGGAAAGTGTATCCACTGACAGAGGAGATGGGCTCAATCCCTTCAACCACATATCACTGTCTATTTCAGCATTGTGCAATTCAAAGTTGACTTTTTTCTAGGCCAATAAACAATAATGAACATGTCCAGGTTGCTTCACTTCACTTTGGAAACATAAGCAGGCCCTATTTGCATGATTGACACTTGCACACAACAACAAATCAAATAACACCATTGCACAGAGTTTATCTCAAGATATACTGAGGTGTGTCAGCCATTCCCTTGTAAGCATCATTCCCAATGTAGTGCTCCTGTCATGAGCAGGAATTTTGGCTGTGATTTATTAGGAATCATCATTGCTGGGTACCCAACTGTTCCAATCTAAAAAAAACCCAATCAGCCAATGGCCCAACTCTCTGCATTTTCTGCCCCATCCCTACACCCATCTAGAACAATTTCTGCACCAAGGGGAAACTCCACATGAAACCCAGCTCTGCCTCTGCCCCCAGCAAGCAAGTACTGATCGGTGACAAGCTAATTGTCAACCTGCACAGGTTTTGACCGCACCATCAACGTCCCCATGAGCTGCTACCCCACTAATCAGACCACTGGCTGCTGTCCTATTACTGCACAGCCCCTCTTGGCCCGAACCTCACTGTGTTGGTGAAACATGAAGAGGAAAATGGGTGTTAGTGTTTCGGTGGTGTCTGGGACCAAAATTTTCCATCACTATTGAAGTTTCTTGTGGTAGGCCCACAATCTGAAATCATCATCAGCACACAGGATGGAGACCAGTAACTCGACTTTTATAGCAATACTCAGTTTCTAGGCCACCTTCTTTTTGAGTCATCTTCACTAAACCGTTGAAAGCTTCCTGCCCAGCTTTGCCTACTTTCTCCCCAGTCGCTGCTCTGTTCTACAGCTTTCAATGCTCAAGTGTAAACTAAGTGACCTCACCAACTCTTTATTTGTTTAAAATCCTATCTGCCAGTTTGGGTACTTGATTTTCTAGGATCCCCATGCCAGCAGGATTTAAATAGAGCAAATACCAAAAGTACATTTCTCCCTTTCCCACATTCGTAAACCTGTCTAATCATGGAAAAGCATCACTTTTAATCTGATTTATCACTATTCTACTTTACAGATGACTGATATTCTTTACTTCGAGGTTCTTTGCTTTAATTTTGGATGTTACTTTCCCTAATACACAATTCTATCTATGGTGCTGATATTATCAATGAAAACTAGATTTTCCCACAAGTTCTCCTCAATTTGTAAGGTAACAATGTCAACTACATGACAGAACAGCTAAGGATCTGGAGGTAACTGAAAACATATACTGTTTCCTTGATTATAAAAACTAATGTTCTACCAATAACAGAACCTTCCTTAGTGTAATGGTTTTAAATTCATAAACTCATTTTACAGCGATAATTAAATTGCAACAATTATAGACTTTAGCTTAGAACCAAATCTTTCCAGCCTGCCTAACACATGCTGTTAACTATACAAGGTTCTGATTAGTTAAATTGGAACCAATTGGTGTTATGAATATAGGCATAATAATCTATTGTCATGTCAAATTATGGCACCAAAATGGCAAATAGATAACTATGTAAATATGTGTCTGTACATTGGTTTCTACATTAAAACTAAACCACACGCTGTATTTTACAATTCATATTTAATCAACTTAATTTATGGTGTCCCTAAAGATACGTGGTGACGTGAATATGATGTTGGTTTAACTGCTAACTCACTCCCATCTCTTCTGCTCTTTAATTTATAACGATGATCTTATTTTTCCTCCCATGTTGCTTACTGAATTCGAGCACTTAGCACCTCCTTTAAATCATTTTTATATTCATGAGTTCTTGATCTATTTATATCAGCTGCTCTTTTCTTTAAACTGAAATTTGATCAAGGAAATTCTCTGGAAGCATTGTTAATAGAGTTATTTCCCTACCACTCAAGATACTACTCTCATCTTTAGTCTCAATACCTTATTGAAATTGTTCACCAGTAAATTGTAGATTTCTGAGAAATATAACTTGCAAAGATTTCCACACCTGTTTGACAAGTTTTTTGGTATATTCTGCTTCGACTCAACAATACTTTCAGTCTTAATACTAACTTCTCCAGTTACCAATCACAATTGGCTATGGATAAAATCTTGTGATCACCAATAATTTACTACATTTAATTGGGCTAAATGCTTAACAATTCTCTGTCACTCATTTTATGACTGATAATACATGAAATCAAAGTTATTTATTTTGTTGATATAACTTCTGAGCTGGTATTCCTCTTAAAGCGATGTATCTACTCTTTAATGAAAATGATCTTTTGATCTTGTTAATTTTTAAAAGCATTCACATATTTAGTAAGACCATAAATGAAGTTGATTAATGTTCAAAGTATATTTATGATCAAGGTATGTATACTTTATACAACCGTGAGCTTCATCTCCTTACAGGCAGCCACAAAACAAAGAAAGCTAATAGAACCCATTAAAAAAAAATGAAGAGTGACAAATACCCAACGTGCAGAGAAAAAAAAAAGCAAATCACGCAAACAACAAAAGGCATTCAGAACTGAAGTTCACGAAAGTGAATTCACAGACATGAAGCCAGGCATCACTGCAACCAATTCAGGAGCCCGTTAGTTGTAGGCCACGGCCTCAGTTCAGCACAGAGCAGCGAGCTGAACTGGCCCACCCTTCACCTTGAGTCCTGACAGCTTGACATTTTCAATCTGGCTTGACGCTTAAATTGATTAAATACAAGTGCAATATTCAGCTCTATTGCAACATAGTTGTTTAGTTTTAATGCAGTGATCAATGCAGTGGCATATTTAAAGGTCTTACACATCAACAGTAAGCAGATTATGATACCAATTATCTCTATTATTTTACACATTACTGACATGTCCTCCTAAAACCTGCTTTTTCCCTAATGAAAACAAGGTTAGTTATACAAATACTGTATTATATGGAGTCCTTGAGTTCCCATCAAGGCCTTTCTCATTCAATAGTTTCAATGAGGTCACCTCTCATACTTCTGAATTCCAGTGAATACAGGCCCAGAGCCATCAAACGCTCTTCATATGACAAGCCATTCAAACCTGGAATCATTTTCGTGAACCTCTTTTAAACCCTCGCCAGTTTCAGCACATCTTTTCTAAGGGGCCCAAAAGAACTCTCACACCAATGCTTCATAAATTTTCAACATTACATTTTTGTTTTTATATTCTAGTCCTCCTGAAATGAATGCCAACTTTATATTTGCCTTCCTCACCACAAACTCAGCCTGCAAATTAACCTTTAGGGAATCTAGGCCCAAAACATCAACTGTACTTTTTTTCCCATAGATGCTGTCTGACCTGCTGAGTTCCTCCAGCATTTTGTATGCATTAACCTATAGGGAATCCTGCACAAGCACTCCCAAGTCCCATTCCACCTCAGGTTTTTTGTTGTATTTTCTCTCCATTTAGAAAGTAATCAACTTTCATTTCTTCCACCGAAGTGCATGACGATATACTTCCTGACACTGTATTCCATCTGCCACTTCTTTGCCCATTCTCCTAATCTGTCTGTCCTTCTGTAGCCTCTCTACTTCCTCAAAACTACCTGCCCCTCCAGCTATCTTTATATCATCTGGAAACTTTGCAACAAAGCCTTCAATTCCATCAACCAAATCACTTGTATATAATGTAACAAGAATCAGTCCTAACACAGACCCTTGTGGACCATACCAGTTACCGGCAGCCAACCAGAAAAGGCTACCTTTATTCCCTCTCTTTGCCTCCTGCCAATCAACCACTGCTTTATCCATGCCAGATTCTTTCCTGTAATACCATGGGCTCGTAGCTTGTTAAGCAGCCTCACATGTGGCATCTTGTCAAAGGCCTTCTGAAAATCCAACTACACAACATCAACTGATTCTCCTTTGCCTATCCTGCTTGTTGTTTCTTCAAAGAATTGCAAACGATTTGTCAGACAAGATGTTCCCTTGAGGAAACCACGTTGGCTTTGTCCTGTCTTGTCCTGTGTCACCAAGTACTCCATAACCACATCCTTAACAAATGACTCCACCATTTTCCCCTACCACTGAGGTCAACTAACTGGCCTATAGATTTCCTTCTTCTGCGTCTCTCCCTTCTTGAAGAGTGGAGTGACATTTGCAATAACCAATCCAGAAAATAGTGATTCTTTAAAGATCATTACTAATGCCTCCACAATCTCTTCAGCCACCTCTTTCAGAAGCCTGGGGTGTACATCTTGTGATCTAGGCAACTTACCTACTTTCAGACTTCTCAGTTTCCCAGGAATCCTCTCTCTAGTAATGGTAACTTCACAAACCTCATGACCCCTGACACCTTGAACTTCCACCATACTGCTAGTGTCTTCCACAAAGAAGACTGGTGCAAAATACTTATTCAGTTCATCTTCCATTTCCTTGTCCCCTACTTCTACCCCTCCAACATAGTTTTTCAGCAGTCCGATATCCACTCTCGCCTCACTTTTACACTCTATGTATCTGAAGAAACTTTTGTTATCCTCTTTAATATTATAGGCTAGCCTACTCTCATATTCCATCTTTATCTTACCAACTTTTTTTAATTACCTTCTGTTGGTTTTTAAAAGCTTCCCAATCCTTTAAGTTCCCACCAATTTTCCCTCTATTATATGCATGTGGCCAAGTGGTTAAGGCATTGGATTAGCGACCTGAACATCGTGAGTTTGAGCCCCAGCCGAGGCAACGTGTGTTGTGTCCTTGAGCAAGGCACTTAATCACACATTGCTCTGCGATGACACTGGTGCCAAGCTATATGGGTCCTAATGCCCTTCCCTTGGACAACATTGGTGTTCTGGAGAGGGGAGACTTGCAGCATGGGCAACTGCTGGTCTTCTATACATCCTTGCCCAGGCCTGCGCCCTGCAGAGTGAAGACTTTCCAGGCGCAGATCCGTGGTCTCACAAGACTAACGGATACCTTTATATGCCCTCTCTTTGGCTTTTATTTTGGCTTTGAATTTTCTTGATAGCCCCAGTTGTTCCATCTTGCCTTTAGAGTACTTCTTCTCCTTTCGGATGTGTATATACTGTGCCTTCCAAATTGCTCCTAGAGTTGCTCCAGCCATTGCTCCTCTGCCGTCATCCCTGCCAGTGTTCTTTTCCAATCAGTTTTGGCCAACTCTTCTCTCATGCCTCTAATTCCCTTTACTCCACTATAGTACTGATACACCTGACTTTTACTTCTGTTATAGAGGTTCCACCTGCAATGTTTCTTTTGGAACACTGTAGAGGAAACCTTGACCATCTTGTTCCAGGAACTATTGGCACATGCGAGGTAATATAATCTTACCATCATGGCAGAGGAAAAGTCATCAACTTCAAGTTTTAACTAGGTTTCCTCTCTTCACGGCTGCTGACTAATCTGCTGTGTGTTTCCTGCATTCCCTCTTATTTCAGATTTCCCGCATTCATGAGATATTGCTTTTGATTTACCAGTGTCTGCCTGGCAGTCCTGGAAGGTCAATGAAATACTTAATCAAATCTTTCTATCCTCCCAGTGCTCTTTACGCCTCAGCTCTGATCTCTCCCAGAGTCAAAACCATGAAGGACAGGAAGGTCAGAAGGCATCAACATCTGGTTACACACAAAAAAAAAGGTAGTTGCATCTAGTAACACTATTGTTCCAGCCAGAGGAGAAATAATTATGCTTGATACTTAGCAATCATTCCAGAGTAACCACTGCAACTGCAACAGTTGTTACGTCAGAATAATTTACAGACACACTAAATTGTCTATAAATAAACCCTAAGCAACATACACAAAAAAGCTGGAGGAACTCAGCAGATCAGGCAGCATCTATGGAAATGAATAAACAGTTGACGTTTCCAGCCAAGACCCTTCTTCAGGACTGACAAGAAAGAGGGAAGATGCCAGAATCCCACCTTTATATTCTGGCGTCCTTCTCAGTCCTGAAGAAGGGTCGCGACCCAAACCGTCAACTGTTCATTCATTTCCCTTGATGCTGCTTGATCTGCTGAGTTCCTCCAGCATGTCGTGTGTGTTGCTTTGGATTTCCAACCTCTGCAGACTTTCTCGTGTTTATAAATAAATCCTGTTTGCTTTGGTTTTTGCTGAAAAATGCACCGTTGGTCTTATCCTACCACCCCTCCAATCTATTGGTTGGCACATCAATAGATATTGACTACACAGTAGATAAGACTGGGACGAGAGCCAAACCCTCAGACCCACTTGCACTTCCCACGTGTTCAGAGAGCACCACTACATATACTTGCAACACTACAACATTTCACTTCCTCATTACTACTCTGTTGATAGTAACACTAGATGCAAACAAATAATGCAATAAAATTAGCAAATATACACGGCAAATAAACAAAAGGAAGGAAATGCCTAATATCTGCGTCTGACACTAGATGGTGCTGCACTGTGAAAACTAAACACATTCAGCATCTAAACTTGCACATGGTTCTTCAAACAATAGTGCAATCTTCCTTGCAGGATGGTTTTAAGTTAGTAAGCTAACTAATCAATAATTAAAGTCCATGGACAGCAGCAGTTCAAAGTTGCTACTCACCACCAGTTCAAGGACAAATATCAAATGGTAATAGAGATGGGGATTACCGGCAAAGCCCACATCCCAAATACACATTTCAACAAAACTCATGTTGTTCCTATGATAATAATCAATGATTTAAAGTTCAATTTGTATACTTCAGGAATCCAGCAAAAGCTTCAGGGAGGGCCTGAAATCATTTGGGGATATACAATATGATATAAAGATTAGGCTAAGGTGTGGCAGTGGAGGGCTTTAGCAACATTTCAATTATTGGTGGTTGTCTCTCGGGGTCCGAGGAAGACTAGACATTGTGCAGTCATCCGTGGATATGCATGTGGCTTCGGAGGCCGGAGGCCGAAGGCCAAAGCACACACGCGGTTGCAGGTTGGACATGGAATGGCGGTTGTTAGAACAGATGCATACACAGCTTTGTGGCATCAGTCTCTAGCTGCTGCAAGGCGCTGATTTCGGTCATCCTCAAAGTCAGATGCAGCTTTTTTGGTCAGGGCGCACCACGCAGCCCTGTTGGCTGCGGACTCCTCCAGTTGTCGAGGCTGGAGGTCTGCCCATTTGATGTACGATTTCAGATCGTCTTTGAATCTTTTTTTGGGGCAACCCTGATTGCGACTGCCATGCTCAAGCTCACTGTAGAGCAGCTGCCTGGGGATTCCTGTTTCACCCATGCGGATTACAGGGCCAGTTCAGCGTAGCTGGACCTGGAGGATCCTTGTCTCAATGCTTGTGTTGTTGGCTCTGTCAAGGACTTCCTGGTTGGTGATTCAATCCTGTCATTGAATCCTCATGATTGACTGCAGACGGTGCATGTGAAACTGCTCCAGCTGTTTGATGTGCCTGCAGTACAGGGTTCAGGTTTCGCAGCCGTACAGGAGAGAGGTGAGGACCACAGCCTTGTACACCCAGAGCTTGGTCGAAAGCTGAGTGTCCTCGTGCTCCAGAACTTTGACACGGAATTTCCTGAGTGCCTGGCTGGCTTTCTGGATCCTTGCTATGATCTCTTTGTCAAGGGATCCGTCACTGGAGATGGTGCTTCCTAGATACTTGAAGCTCTCCACATTCTTCAGACAGTGCTGTCGATGGTGATGCATGGCTGAGGAGGGTGACTGCTTGGTGCAGGTTGTAGGAGTACTTCCGTCTTACCGAGGCTGATTGGCAGGCCGAACAGCTTTGAGGCTGCAGAGAACTTGTCGACAGTCGTCTGTAGGTGGTTCTCCTGGTGGGCCATGAGGGCACAGTCATCAGCAAACAGGGCTTCAGTGATAAGCTGATAAGTATTCTACAGCAACTGAAGAGGGTAATAAATTTATTCATCTCATGTCACTTTATTATTAACCCAGTTTAAAGTAAGCAATACTAGATCTTTCACTTCTCAGAACATTGCAGTGGTATCAGCAATAGTCATTCATCCTTAACTGATAAGCTGCAAATGCAGAGAATTGTAAACTCCATCACAGGCACTAGCCTCCATAGTATCCAGGTCATCTTCAAGGAGTGATGCCTCAAAAAGGAAAAAAATTCTCAAAGTTCTGTGACAA
This sequence comes from Mobula birostris, assembly GCF_030028105.1. Taxonomy (NCBI): domain Eukaryota; kingdom Metazoa; phylum Chordata; class Chondrichthyes; order Myliobatiformes; family Myliobatidae; genus Mobula; species Mobula birostris. The sequence continues at coordinate 53,155,693 of NC_092371.1, read as the reverse complement.
TTTCTATTCATTCAATACCTCTAGCTTTATAGTAACAGCAAGCAACCTTACTTGTTCCAAGCAATAGGAACTTTTTTCTTTTAAGATTGTGACAAATACAAACATTGACTGATTTTCATGCACTATAATAAGTTTGTATTTTAATTATTTTTAAACCAGGAAATACTTACAATTTAAAATAAATCTGTTATAATAAACTCCTAGCAACTTATCACATTTTTATATATAGAGCCACAGGAAATTTTAACATGTGTCACAATTTCAAAATGATTGAGCCAGTCATACAGTCCTTCATCCTATACTATTCATGCCCATGTTTTGATCATCTACTGTATACTGATTCCATGTGCTCACATTACTGTCATATCCTTCTGTGCCTTGCTATCTGTCTAAATGCCTCCTACGTGTAGCAATTGTACCTGATTCCACTACCTCCTTTAATAGTGAGTTCCAGGTACCAAGCTCAGATCTCTTTGAAAATTCCCTCTCACTCTATCTGTTTATATGCTGTAGATACATTCAATTCCACTATTAGTTCCAAATTAATATTTATAATTAATAAGAATTAATTATTAATTCTTCCAAAATATGAAAGATTGTTGTTCCCCTCTAGCTTATTTTTGCAGTGAAACTTGCACATCATTCTTTACCTATTGCAGCAGTTGTCCACTTCAGAATATGCCTAACTTCACAATAGTCCGGCTATTAGTAAATAGTTGCTAGCCAATCTTAAAGCAGTCCAAACCCAAACCCCTTCTTTACCTTTAGTCATGCCTTCCTCTGTAAGCAGAATTCAGGATTTACCATTTCCAATTTACACAGAATCTTATGTACCTCACAAAGCCCCTTTTATCTTCTTCTGTTTGAGAAGAATTGCCCAATTTGTTGAACATTTCCTTATGACTCGTTCACCTGATACCAAAAATGTAATCTGCATAATTAGGTCAAAATATTTGCATAATTAATTGAAAAATATCTGCAGAAATCTCTAAACTAATTAAAAATACTGACATGCTTACTAAATAACTACATTGGTGTAATGCGGGGAAATATCTAACCATCAGCTATGCAGTTTAAAAACAATTATTGACACAAAGTGCTATACATTCTGTAAATTTCAATAAATTTATAATTCAACAGAACTAAAACGTGACAGAAAAAGCTTCTCTGATATAATTGACAATGGAAATTCAGCAGTCAAAAGGTCAGGTAAGGCACCTCTACAATGCAATGGAAATTTAGTTAATGATCTACAATTGCTGAAATGGGTTGAACATACAATGAGTTTGTACTAGCATCATTAGTGCAAGGTAAACCACCTCAATGATGCTGTTTTTATTTGACATCTACCTGTATTTTCATTCAAGAGGTGAGAATTAACAATGAAGACTTTGATGTCTATCGCAAAGTTCTTTTAAAAAATCAAAAAAGCACGAAATGAATGAAAGTTACCACGTAGCAAAGCTGTAACTTCAAGGTATATGCATAAAGGTCAGCATATACTGAATGAAAATTTAACACTACAAACCACATTTTATTCCACCAAACCCATCAACTGTTAATCTCTGTAGCACGCAAGCACTAGAATGCTACACTATCAGAGTGACACTCTTTCTAATTTTGTCAATACTTGATATAATACTGGATCCCAAAAGTATGATATAGACAGGATGCCAATTTTAAGACCAATTAAAATTATCAATGTAATATTACCAGTAAACTATGGAAATTTGTGTAGTTTTATATTAATTTGAATTTGAAACAAAATCGATAAAATAGGAATTCTAATTCATTCTTTATTATGCTTCACTTAATCAGCTGGTTATTAAATCACTTTATTGTGTATTGACATTCATATCTTAAAAAATATTTGGGCGAGTTAAGACAATAGTATGCAAATTAATCCAAGCATGAAACCAGAAATCCAGCATTTGACGCATATCTTAAATTATAAGACAATAAAATATTAATATGAATATGAAGGGTGTTTGCAATATTTTCCAAATGACTATTTTCTATCAATCAATGCAAAAAGTGAAAATTCAACACCTAAGGCACTCATTCTGTGGTCGTTTTTGTTGGCACGTTTTTTTAAAAAAAAACTGTTTCAGCAAATACAATAAATAATGAATATCATGAGGCAGTTTATTCATGTGTGAGAAGTTAGCAAGTATTTCCTCACCATAGCATTTTGTATGCTATATCCATCTTAAACTGACATGAAAGAAATTTCATTTGAAAGATAGTTTAGGCTGCATGAACTCTCTTCCTCCAAGTCTGACAACACAGAACTTTATGATATTGGAGGGAACTTTCCTCACAGTAACCCACAGTGCTGAAATAATAGGTAGCTTAACTAGAAATGAGCCGTCAACTGAATTGAATCAGAAGACGCAAATTAATGCAAATGCTTCCCCACTGGGGAAACACACTGTCCTGTTTGGGGAAATCAAATGTTCTTTAACAACTGGATGGTTTATCTCCCACGAGGGATATTAGCCAGAATTGATAGCAGCCTCATTTATATTGGCTACCCAAGTAATCATTATGGACTACACAAGTTTCTCATCTTGTGTTCGTTTCAGTTGAGTTTTTAAGTGATTGCTCCATAGTACTGAGTTTTATTGTAGTACTTTAGCATAAGACAATTCTGGCTATACATTTTCTATAAATCAAGTAAGTAGCGTTAAAATCTAATATGCTATCTCTTGCACCTAACATTCAAGCCAGGAACATGCAAAGAATCAGTCTCCTATCAAGCTACACAAAACAAAACGAGATCTGCCAAACTGTTTCCATTACAACCTTGTCACTTTCAGAGGATCTTGGTTCTGAAAACTATCTGCTGCAATGTCAGTGGTTGGTAGTTGACACAAAATAGGAATAGAGTTTTAAGGTCACAGTCCAAGTAATTTTATTGGCATCACGCCTATGGCTGCCTTCTAGCATTGCACCCCTAGAAAAGATGCAAGTGTGTGCCACTATAGTGGCATCTCTGGTGCCAGCTGAAAACTTAAGAGATGTTTTCAATTAGGGTCATGTACTAAACACTTCCCATCAGAAGACCTATCGAACCCCAAAAGAAATTGATTTTCAAGAAGTCTAACTAAAGACTGTGAAATGCATTCTTCCTCAACTCGTGAGATGAAGAGTCATTGCTTTCACAAGAACATTCATGAACAACAAGCTTACGGTATACTTCAAGGGATTTAACATAAGTTTGATCACACCCTCCTCCAAATCAAGTGAGGCATTAGATTTCTGGTTGCATGTATTGCAAATAAGCAAAAAAATTAAGCTTAGAAATTAGTAGCATTTTAAGGTCAGACATTAAAAAGGGCCATCTTATACATTACACCAGCGTCCTTTTGCAATGACAATTGTATTCAAAATATCTATGCATTTTGCATATAGTATACTTCAGTTTGTACTTCCACCAGCTTAAGTTTATAATGGGAAACAACAATCAACATGTGAATAATAGGAACAAAACACATAAAGGAATCCAGTGAAAGCAAAATAAAACTTGCTTTGTACTCAAACAGAACATGGCAGTGATAGCGTTACAGATTCTGGTGCATGCAAAATAAGTGTATCAGTAAGCAAAGCCTCTCGGATTCGGATTGCGTTGTAGTTATTTGACTTCATTCTTAAAACTCCCCTTGCTAAATGCAAAAGAAAAGCAGTAGATTTATTTTTATGTGAAACATTTCTGTGTGATGATCTCCAGTTAAGAGGACTCAAGGTCAGGTTGTAGCTAGTTGTAATGATCTATAATTTAACACATTAAACCATATCTACAATAAATAATTTCAGAGTATCTTTTGATCTTTTGAGAAAGTTGCACTAAATATATTCTACTTACCTCCTCCAGCTGACTATGGACATGTTGGACTATTAAGTCGATGGCTACCATATTCCCTCCTCCTGAAGATAAAACCAATAGATACAGCATTAAGTGCAAGGACAATAATGGTATTGCGTGTTAAAAATAATCTTTGATATTTCCAAAAACAACTTTTGACTGAATGCTGTATGTCCTACAGAGCTACAGTACAATGCAATCAAAGTCTCAAATTGTCCATCAGTAATGTGCATTTTATTTTATTAAATAATTAAACTGTTCTACGTGAGTGTAATTACCTGATTTTGCACCATATGGGAAACATTTTGCATGGATAAGGGTAAAACCGGGCTATTGATGCAAAAATAACAATTTGTGTTTATGTGACAACTCTGTCAGATCAAAGCATCCCAAGACACTTCACACAATACTGTACCTGCATCAAACAAAGCCACAAAGCTGATGCCTGAAAGCTTAATCAAAGAGCTAGGTATTGAGAAGTCTTCTACAAGAAAGAGATCTCATTGAATGCCAGAAGTTACATCTTGGCACCACTGGTAGATTAATTTGGAGATGATATGGAAGTCAAATTTGGAAGAGTACAGATATGTTGGAGGGCAATTGAAGGAGATGAGGAGCAAACAATGGAAACATTTGAATAAGTGAGAATTTTAAAAGGGGTATGTTATTTAACCCCCAAAAAATTACAGGGAAATAGTACCATACAATGAGACACCAATAGCTCAGACCGATGGTTTCAAATTTATACAGGCAAGAGAAAAATGGCAAGGTCAAGAATAGAGACGAAAAAAGTAAGGGTTTCAGCACAGATGTATGAAACTACTTTCCCCATTTTAACAAAGCACCGCAGCTTAAAGCTCAAGAAGAGTTTCTAAATAACTGCAGTTTATAGAGTAGAAGGATGGAGGTTGTTCTGAAGCACATAAAATAGCAGCACCCCTCTCGTGCCTCATTCAGACCACTATTACCACCAGATGTAACAAAGGGATGAATGAGGCACAAATGGGGTCAGGCAACATTATAAAGGCGGGAAAAAGCAACCTTAAGGGTTACACTGATACATGATTCAACAAGTCAAACTTAAGAGCAATGTTTTCGATAATAATCAGGGATAGAGACAAAACTGCCAGCCAATAATCAGGATTAAATTCACATGATGTAGCTGTCAAAAGACTCTAAATGTAACAAATCCTTTAAGCACACAATAAATGAACAAGCATTCCCACCGGTAGAAAATGCCTGCAACTCAGTTTTACCAATAACTATTTACCGTAGATCAAAAGTTGCATTGAACAAAATAGATCAATATTAACTAAAAAGTATTGCCAGGGGCCAAAGATAAATCAGTGGCTTTATTTAAAATGACTGAGTTTCCACACATTTTGCTGAATTCAATCCATTTAAATAGGTTGTTGCAAGTGGATGTGGACTGATATGAATTGAGAATGAATTTTTCCATCTCTCCATGTAATTAAAATAAAAATATCCAATAAATGCACAGAAAGCAACAATTAAAAGCCTTTCATAAAAGGATTTCAGATACGATCTTGATCTTCTGCTCTGGTCAATGACACAGGTGAAATACCCCTAACATACTCTTGGCTAGAAAATTCTGTTTATTCCAGATTCTTGCCAGCTCTCTTAATAAGAAAATTTAAATTTAAATTGGATGCAAACCAAATACAACACACAGGAAGATAAGTTAAATTTGTTCTTGCCATAATTAAAAAGGGATGTATTACGGTTTATTCAATTACTCTGTAATCATCACTGTGGTGTTCAGGAGGCAGCAGAAATGCAGACTGGAGGATTACTTAGCTGCACTTCTGATCTTCAGGTCTGCATGCCACAGCTCCCAATCAGGTGTAGTGGTTTTCAAAAATAAAATTAACAAGTCAATTTGAAGTTGGGGTGAACTTTTACCATTTGATATTGAAATAGATGTTGGTTTGGTCTGGTATGTTACTTTAACACAGAAACAAAATTCTTCCTCAGGTACTTCCAAGTCTAGACTGCATTATGTCACAAAGTAAGATTCAATTTAAAAACAACTACATTCTTCCTGTTGCCTACAGACAGGGTTTAAATATTTTGATGTAAAAGTGCTGGTGAAAAACTCATTTTTATATTACAAAAATTTTAGAAATATTTAACTGGGTTTCCCAAGCTTTGCATTCAATGTGTTCGTTCATCCTTCACCAGTCACAGTTATTTGAATATGAGAGCTTGCAAAATATAGCAGTTGATAATTGCAATGTACAGTTGCTGGATGTACACATTCAGCAATATTACAGGCTCAATATTATAATAAACTTTATTCTGAAGTTGTTCCATCAAGGCTACTGCTTTGTTAGGTCAAGACAATTACATTGTTCGTGACCAAACTTCAAAAACTCTTAGTCCTCCTCTAGTCCCTGTTCTCCACCAGCCTATATCTTATTTGCTGTTGCACCATCTTCAACCACTTATGACATTATGTTCCACCTCAAAGCTTCCAAAATGCCTTTTTCTTAGATGTTGGCCTACCAAGCATCCCTGCCTTTCTTGTTCAGCATCTGACATTTGCTAAAGTGCCTTGTGATGTCACCATATGTACAGCTGCAACTGTACATATGCTGCTGACTTGATAAAGATGATGATTTCCAACAGGGTATTATAAAAATCACTGCCACATTAACACCAGCATTAGCCCACTTATTTTAAGTCTGTTAACACAGGTGAAATGATATGAGAGAGTAGAACAAAGGAGACAACAATTAGTTACTTGTAAATTTAAGAACTTAACACACCATGATTGTTAAAATATCATATTAAAAAGGATAATGGAATTCCTGCATGATTTTAACTGACTTTATATGTATTGAAAAACTTGAGGGTGGTTTTCAATGAACACTAAAGAAATTCATACATTAAAATAATGCTGCATCTGATAGATTTTACCTCGTGGAACAACTATGTCTGCCAGGCGCATTGTTGGCTCAATGAACTGCTCAAATGATGGCTTGACAAATTTGCTGTACTGCTTGATAACTCCTTCAATGTCACGCCCCCGCTCAGCAATATCTCTGCGTAGGCGTCGTACCAATCGAATATCTGAATCCGTGTCTACAAAGATTTTCATGTCCAACAGCTGCAACCACAAAAAAACATCTTGAGCAAATAGCCAGGCTCATGTTCTGCAAACAAAATCAGCTTTTTAGAAGATACATCTCTTGCATGGAAAATAAAAAATGTAACCTTTCAAGAAATCTGAAAACTGGATAATACAAATATTGACATTCATTCTTGGGAGCTGAGATAACAAAAAAATGCTTGTGTGATTAATTTGATCACCACAAATAAAAATAATCTTTTTGTTTATTTATCAATATTGTACTAACAGACTGGTTCTAAGCTAGTGACATTATAACATTCTCCAAACACTATAAAACTAATTTGATTCCCTCCCAAAGCAGAATGGTACAGGTGCCATTTTTTTCTACTGTGCTACACTTCAATAATATCTTAGCAGGTTGTCATTTTAGTTGTCTAAGGGGAACTTAACAAATTGTTAAGATTTACAGCATGTGTGGACGTTGATCTGGGTATTAAGGTCATGTGTTACAGCCAACAATAACCTGCCTCTTTAAGCAGACTACAAGTTGGACTCTGCTTACTCTAATATTTAAGAATCATGATGCAGCCAATGTAGAGCCAATAGATACTGATAGATTCCTAAATGATAATGCTAAATTTACACATTTTTAAAAAGCACAGACAGGGGATAGCAGGTGTGAGTTGCAGTTGTTGAATTGGTATGAGTTTATTATTGTCATGTACAAAGATAGAGTGGAAAGCCTGCCTTGCATTCTGTTCATACAGATCAAATTATGCACAGTGCACTAAGGTGGAATGAAGTAAACCAAGAACAATGCAGAATAAGGTGCAAAAGCTACTGAAAAAGAGCAGTGCTCTAAATGATAAAGTGCAGGGTCATAATGAGACAGATAGTGCAGTAAAGAGTCTATGTTATCATACAAGAAGTCCAGTCAAGAGTCTGATAACAGTGAGATAGAAGCTGTCCTTGAGCCTGGTGGTATGTGCTTTCAGGCTTGACTGAACAGATAGTTGTGTTTCTGTATTGTAATTGAAAAGAAGTTAAGCTGTCGATTTGAGGAATGGCTGATGACAACCTTGGTACAATAGAGCGAAAACTTAAATATCATGATTATTGCTTTCATTATTTTTATTCACAATTTATAAGTGTGCCAATGACTTTGTCAGTAGATGGTGCTGTAATCAGCATTTACAATATTAAATAAAACAATAAAATGTTGGATTCTAATTTAGTGTCTGCTGTTAAATACCAATTGGTTTTATTAATTAGAATATACACACATCAGCCAGTTAATTAAGTAGAGGCAACACACATAAAATGCTAGAGGAACTCAGCAGGCCAGGCAGTATATATGGAATAAAGTACAGTTGACATTTCAGGCTGAAACCCTTCGGCAGGACTGGAGAAAAGAAGGTGAGGAGTAGATTTGAAAGCTGTGGGGGAGGGGAGAAAGAAACACCAGGTGGTAGGTGAAACCTGGAGGGGGAGGGATGAAGTAAAAAGCTGGGAAGTTGATTGGTGAAAGAGACAGAAGGCCATGGAAGACAGAAAAAAGGGAAGGAGGAGCACCAGAGGGAGTTGATGGCAAGTAAGGAGATAAGGTGAGGGAGGGAAAAGGAGATGGAAAATGGTGAAGGAGGGAAGGGGGATGGGAGGCATTAGCGGCAGTTTGAAACATCGATGTTCATGCTATCAGGTTGGAGACGACCCAATCGTAATACAAGGTGTTGTTCCTCCAACACCACCTTGCATTATCCCGGTAGTGGAGAAGGCCACGAATGGACATATTGGAATGGGAATGGGAATGGGAAGTGGAATTAAAATGGGTGGTCACTGGGAGATCCCACTTTTTCTGTCAGATAGGGTGTAGCTGCTCGGCAAAGTAGTCTCCCAATTTATGTCGGGTCTCACCGATATACAGAAGGCCACACCAGGCGCACCGAACACAGTACATGACTCCAACAGACTCATAGGTGAAGTGTCAGCTCACCTGAAAGAATTGTTTAGAGCCCTGGATGGTAGTGAGGGACGTGGTGTAGGGACAGGTGTAGCACCTGTTCCGCTTGCAAGGGTAAGTGCCAGGAGAGAGATCAATGGTGATGGATAAACAGTCCTTCCAGGTGAGGCGACACTTCACCTGTGAGTCTGTTGGGGTCATATACTGTGTTCTCTATCCCCGCCTCCACCTTTTGAATCTACCCCTCAGATTTTTTTTCTCCAGTCCTGCTGAAGGGTTTCGGCTCAAAACATCGAGTGTACTTTTTTCCATAGATGTAGCCTGGCCTGCTGAGTTCCTCCAGCATTTGTGTGTGTTGCTCGGATTTCCAGCATCTGCAGATTTTCTCATTTGTAATTAAGTATAGGAGAGGAACCTGATGTGGCTTTCTGCTCCTGTAGCCTATCTCCTTCAAAATTTTACATGTTGTGCATTCAGACATGCTCTCTAAACACTGTTGTTGTAACATGCAGATAACATGAGTCACTGTCAACTTCCTGTCAGCTTGAATTAGTCTGGCCTTTCACCTCTCACCTCTCTCTCATTAACAAGGCATTTTCGCCCATAGAACTGCTACTCATTGGATGTTTGTTGTTTAATCACACCATTCTCTATAAACTTTAGAGACTGTTGTGTGTGAAAATCCCAGGAGATCAGCAGTTTGAGATACTCAAACCACCCCGTCTGACACCAAGAATCATTCCATGGTCAAAATCACTTAGATCACATTTCTTCCCCATTCTGAAGTTGGTCAGAACAACAACTGAACATCTTGGCCATGTCTGCTTGCTTTTACTGTACATATTGAGTTACTGCCACATGATAGGCTGATTAGATTTTGCATTAACAAGCAGGAGTACCTAATAAGGTCACCACTGAGCATATATCTGCACAGAAGGCACGCATGATCCCTGTGGCACAGTCTCTCCCCCTTAACAACTGACTGAGATGACAGGACAGGGCTTGGATACAACTTGCTGCCAATAGCAAGTCTCTACATGCAAGGCTGATACCAGTTTTGAAAACCCTGCCAGTGTTAAAGGTGTACATGGATTTCAGAGGACACGAGAGATTGGACACTCTCAGAGAGGCTAGAAGGAGTAAGACCATGTCGGGGTTTGACCACAGACAAAGATTTTAAAGTCATAAAGTCTCTAAAGTACTCTGGCTGATTCCACAACAACACAGGGTGTTGCTTTAGTGTGCACACAATTGCACTCTACTTGACCTCATCTCTCCTCTTCCCCACCTACTGACCACGTTACCCATTGGGAGAATCCTGCCTTGATTTTGGATAGCTGGATCGGCATAAACAGCTTAATGCCAACAAAATGCAAAGTTAAAACTTTATATGGCCAACGGGCTGATAACTTTGAGCACACACTGGGATTACACTGTACATTTTTCACTGGAAATCAGAATGAGTTGCATTTTCCTATTTTCCCTTTTTCCCAAATACTGATACTTACCTTCAATAATTCTTTATCAGCAAAAGCCATTATACCTTCAAATATGATCACACTGGCTCCATATAATGTTTTCTGAGGAAAGGATGCAGAAAATAAATCAGTTTGTAGCAGCAAAGAAATAATTATAACCATATGGCCAATTCAGGTGACGTATCGAGGGTGGTTATAGATATCACATTTGATTAGATCAATTGGACTGTCATTCTTATCTGATGAAATTATCGATGGATACACAATTCCCGCTGAATAGAACTTTCCCCTCATTCCTCAGACTTACCCTCCACACCCAAATTACACCCTCTTATTGTGATAATGAGTTTCAGCCAATGATCTGTCTCTTTGGTGCTCAGAGTGTTCATGATATTAGGTCTTGCTGCTGATTCACCTTAACTCAATAAACAAATCCCCCTTAACTAATTCCACAACTGAGTTTATGGAAGGGTGTGACAAGTATAGAATTAAATTAGAAATATTAGTGTAGAAAATACTTAACATTTTTACCTGAAATTTCCATCCCATTGTAGCAAAAGGATAAAATAATTTGTAAATAGTGAACATAGAAATAGTACTAAACTTTTCTACACAACTCCGGATTCTCTCCCTTTTAATCATAAAAGTTACAATGTCCGAGCCTTCCACCATAACATACTTTGTTAATCATATTTAACTGAACCAAAGTAGTAAGATATTAGATATATATTTGAAGGTTTGTTAAATATCGTTGATGCCACAGGTGTTAATTATTTATATATGTTTTTCATTGACTTTATGGTATATGTTTGGTATGGTGCAGAGGGAAGGAAGGAGATTCACTTTTTAATACTTGGAGGATCATACTTATACTCCAAATAGTTTCTACAAAGCAGAACCAGTGACCTGGACAAATTAGTGAAAGCGAAGCGTATTCCAGGACTATATAAATGCAAATTATAAAACGTAAAAATGTTTTTGCTGTTCATTGCAAAAATATGACACAAGTTAACCTGTTTACATTACATTCAATAGAGTTCAAAAGTGAATTAATATCAGCAACCTAAATCCTGGATTTATATAAGTACCACAGAAGGAAACTATGTTGATGCTAACTCTTCTGCTGAAAATACTTGCTTTAATGGATTTGTCCTGCTATTTGCCTGTATTCTATCATGATACATTTAATAAAAAGTTGAATATTTATCTAATTTTAACTCAATTTACATTATTACATCTACTCCAATGACCACAATACAGAATAAATACTTCCAATAATCAGGAAACTCTTGCACAAATTCGAATCTCCCTTTAATTCTTTTAGTCATAATCCTGACTTTATGAACCTTATTACTGATTAGTCCTCCTTCACAAAATCCTTCAAAAGGTTTGAAATGTTTTATTTGACTTCCATTTTCACTGCTCCAGTAGAAAAATTCTCTATATTTCTAAGCCAATCACTTTATTTACACAGAAGGAATAATAATCAACGTGGAGAAAAGAGGAACTGCTCAGAGCTCTGATGTTTATTAAGCCCAAGTAACTCAAAGGATGAATTTCTGTGTAACCAAAGTCTCTCATTCCTGGTTACATACTCTGAATTTTCCATTACTGTTATGGAATGCATGGAATAATTTGGAACACGATGGTCTGCGTCTCGCAAGAATTATCAATTTTAATTTCCTTTCTTTATTGTTGTCTAAATTCTCATGTAACTGGCAATGCTGCAATTAGTTCTTAATCCTCGTCCATTGTTTCCATATCACATTGTACTTACCCATTCCTTCTTCCTTGAGTGTGTTGTAAAATCATACACTGGAATTTTCACACTTTTCCCTTGTTTTAATTTCTTTAGAGTAGACACAATGAGATCAAAGTCAAAAGCATCGGGATGGTCAAAATTATACTCATTGTTGGCAGCTCGCTGTTGTTGTTCTTTTGTGAGAATCTAAGTGCAAATATAAAACATTTTTAAATTGCTCAACAGTTGTAGGAATAGATACAGCACGCATTGCAAGGGAAGAAACAACGTTTATAATATTATATGAGAATGTTAACAGGGTGATACACTTGTTTACCCCATACACAACTACAAATTAGGATTCCAGTGCTTGAAGCTCAGTGCTGAGTTTACTAATCACAAAATATGCATTGCTAATGCTTTACCTATAATTTAACTCAGTAAATATCCACATAAAATAAATTACAGAAATTAAGGACTCTTAAGTCTAGACAAGAAAGTACAATCATCTAGGAAACTTTTCTGTAACTCAGGGGAACTCAGCAGGTCAGGCAGCATCTATGAAGAGGAACAAACAGCTGACACTGTTTCTTGCAGAAAACCCTTCATCAAGACTGGAAAGGAATGGGGAGGAAGCCAGAATAAGAAATTGGGGAGAGGGGTAGGAGTTCAAGATGCAGGTGAGCAGAAGAGGTAAGAAGAGAGCTGGAAAGAGGAATTGAACAATACAGAATGGGAAGGGGGAAGAAATTACCGAAAGTTAGAGAAATCAATATTCATGCCATTTGGTTGGAGTTTACCCGGGTGGAATATGAGGCATTTCTCCTCCAATCTGAGAGCAGCAGCAGGAGGCAATGGACCAACTTGTCCCAATGAGAATTCAAAGTAGAATCAAAATTTCAACTTCTTTAACTTTTAGCTTACTATTTGAATGATTCACCAATTAAGTAATTCCTTCTCTACAATAGCAACTAATGAAATAACTACAATATCTGAGTCATAAGTATATGTACCTTGTAAAAGGAGTCCACAGACAGGAGGACAACCCAGGGCACATCCAAAGCTTCGATTATTTTTCTGGCCACTGTCGTTTTGCCTGAAGCACTGCCTCCACACAATCCTAAAAAAAAAGCACAAAATGTAGTTGCCAGCTTTCTGAAACACTGAAAAAAGACACATTTCCTTATAATAACCTTCTCATCCCATTCCAGAGAATTCAAGGAATAAGCAGCTTTGAGTTCTGATTGGAGAACTCCTCGCTTATTCTTACATCTCTGAAAATACCCTCCTAAGTCCGACATCCTTGTCATTGTGTGGTTCTTTCAGCCATTCTGGGAAAAGCCTGGTTTTCCTTTGACATCCACCAGCACCCGTGTTTGGGAATATTTAACCACAATTCTAAATTATGAATATGTGATAACTATGAATGAATATTTCAACTTACAAGCTTCCAAAAGCTAATTAGTTTTGCAGAGGAAGCCAACACTATGCACAATCTAATTTTTTTAATTATAAGGAAAATGCTTTCATCTGCTTGTATTCAAGAATTTTCTTTCAATCACTCTCTAAGGACAAACAGCAGAATCTTTCACAATTCTGTTAGTGTTAAAAAGAGTGTTGTGGATGATTTATGTCAATAGAAAAATCACCCATTCAGACTTTACCTGATGCTGCAAAGATGTATGGCTATCTTCAACAATTTCTTGGTTTAAAGTTCACCAACCTGTGCAGATTGGTGATAACATTTCTCCTCGCCAATGATCAACAGTGGTGCATCTCGGGTGTGTGCTTAGCCCACTGCTCTACTCTCTGTATACACATGACTGTGTGGCTAGGCATAGCTCAAATACCACCTATAAATTTGCTGACAATACAACCATTGTTGGTAGAATCTCAGGTGGTGACAAGAGGGCGTACAGGAGCGAGATATGCCAACTAGTGGAGTGGTGCCGCAGCAACAACCTGGCACTCAACATCAGTAAGACGAAAGAGCTGATTATGGACTTCAGGAAGGGTAAGATGAAGCAACACACACCAATCCTCATAGAGGGATCAGAAGGGGAGAGAGTGAGCAACTTCAAGTTCCTGGGTGTCAAGATCTCTGAGGACCTAACCTGGTCCCAACATATTGATGTAGTTATAAAGAAGGCAAGATAGCGGCTATACTTCAACAGGAGTTTGAAAAGATTCGGCGTGTCAAAAAAATACACTCAAAAATTTCTACAGTTGTACCGTGGAGAGCATTCTGACAGGCTGCATCACTGTCTGGTATGGAGGGGCCACTGCACAGGACCGAAAGAAGCTGCAGAAGGTTGTAAATCTAGCAGGCTCCATCTTTGGTACTAGCCCACAAAGTACTCAGGACATCTTCAGGGAGCGGTGTCGCTGAAAGGACCTCCAGCACCCAGGGCATGCCCTGTTCTCACTGTTACCATCAGGTAGGGGGTACAGAAGCTCGAAGGCACACACTCGGAGCAATTCAGGAACAGCTTCTTCCCCTCTGCCAACCGATTCCTAAATGGACATTGAATCTTTGGACAGTATCTCACTTTTGTTAATATACAGTATTTCTGTTTTTGTACATTTTTTTAAAAATCTATTCAATATACGCAATTGATGTACTTGTTTATTTATTATTTATTTATTTATTTCTCTCTCTTTGCTAGATTATGTATTGCATTGAACTGCTGCTGCTAAGTTAACAAATTTCATGTCACATGCCAGTGCTTATAAACCTGGTTCTGATTCTGACATTCAATGCTCATTCTGAGAAGAGTTTAATGTTGTGGCTTGTTATGGATACTTTGTTGGTCAGATCTTCCCAAATAACCAAACAAATTCTTATGTTTAGTTACTGTATTTGCATATTATTTTAAATAAGTGTGTGATGATAGAGTGAAACTTGAACTTTCTAGTTTTTATATTTTTATATTTAAACTTTCTACATTCAAGTGAAAACAGGTAAAACCTACGGTAAAAAGTTGTTCATTTCTAATTAAATATTAAACTTGGGAATCAATGTCAGAAGTATGAGCACTACTGTTGTCGGCAAAACCTGACTGTCATTGGCTGAATGAGTGGTGTCGCAACTTCAACCTTGCACTCAACGCTGTGCTCCAGTGCACAGGAAAAAAAACTGCAGAGGGTTGTAGACTCAACCAGGTCCATCATGGGCACTCTCCTCCCTACCATCAAGGACATCTTCAAAAAGTGATGCTTCAAGAAGGCAGTCTCCATCATTAAGGATACTCGGTATCCAAGGCCTGTCCCCTTCTCATCACCGCCATCACAGAGGAGGTACAGGATCCTGTCCATGCACCCTCAACATTTTAGGAACAGCTTCTCCCCCTCTGCCATCAGATTTCTGAGCTGTCCATGAGCACTGCCTCACTATTTATTTTTATACATTTCTTACTGGAACTTATAGTAATTTTTCTTTATTGCGCTGTATTGTTCCACAAAACAACAAGTTTCATGACCTACGTCAGTGATAACAAACATGACTCTGATTCTAAAAAAAGACTTATGGGTTTACTGTTTGTATATATCACATGATACTAAACATTTGTTTTCATGCAGCAGTTTACACACACTACAGTTCGAGGCTGCTTTAATGTTGCCTGAAATTAGGAAGTGACGGTAAAATAAATTTTGTCAAATGCAGGTCCTATGAGGCTTGGTGTACAGGATGAGCCTGACATGAAACTGAACGTCTTTCTGATTCACAAACAATTTGAATAGGAGAAGGGATGGCCTCCAAAACCTTCCAATCAGAATCAGGTTTAATATCACCGGCATATGTCAGGAGCTACAGCAGTACAATGAAATACATGATAAATAAATTAAGAGGAAAAAACCGTTACATTGTGTGTGTGTGTGTATATATCTACTAAACAGTTATGAGAAATAAACCATTACATTGTGTGTGTGTGTATATCTACCAAACAGTTAAGAGAAATAAACCATTACATTGTGTGTGTGTATATCTACTAAACAGTTAAGAGAAATAAACTGTTACATTGTGTGTGTGTGTATATCTACTAAACAGTTAAGAGAAATAAACCGTTACATTAAGTGTGTGTGTGTGTATATCTACTAAATAAATTAAGAGAAATAAACTGTTACATTAAGTGTGTGTGTGTATATCTACTAAATAGTTAAGAGAAATAAGTAATGCAAAAAAAAACAGAAATAAAAAATGTAGTGAGGTAGTATTCATGGGTTCAATGTCCATTTAGAAATTAGATAGCAGAGGTGAAGGAGCTGTTCCTGAATTACCGAGTGTGTGCCTTGAGACTTTTATACCTCCTTCCCAATGGTATTAATGAGAAAAGGGCAAGGTGGTTCTTATGACACCACTGAACTAGCTGGTGTATCTCACTCCTGTATGCTCTTTCGTCACAATCTGACATCTTGCCAACAATGGTTGTATCATCTGCAAGTTTATAGATGGCATTTGAGCTATGCCATGCCACACAGTCATGGGCGTAGAGAGTAGAGCAGTGGGCTAAGCACACATCCCTGTGGTGCGATAATGCTGATTGTCAGCGAGGTGAAGATGTTATTTCTAATCCACACAGGTTGTGGTTTTCTGGTTAGGAAGTTGAGGATCCACTTCCAGAGGGAGGTACAGAAGCCCAGGTTCTGTAGCTTTTCGATCAGGACTGCAGAAATGATTGTGTTAAATGCTGAGCTATAGTGAATAAACAGCTTCCTGACATAGGTATTTGCATTGTCCAGGTGACCTAAGCCCCCATGGAGAGCAATTAAGATAGCGTCTGCTGCAACCTACTGTGGCGATAGGTGAATTTTAGTGGGTCCAGGTCCTTCCTGAGACAGTTGTTGATTCTAGCTATGATCAACCCCTCAAAGCATTTCACAACCATAGATGTGAGTGCTACCAGATGACAGTCGTTAAGGCAGCTCACGCTGCTCTTCTTGCGCACTGGTATAATTGTTGCCCTTTTAAAGCAGGCGGGAACTTTGACTGTAGCAGTAAGAGATTGAAAATGTCCTTGAATAACCCCACCAGTTGGTTGGCAGAGGTTTTCAGAGCCTTACCAGGTACTCCATTGGGCCCTGCTGCCTTGCAAGGGTACTCTATCAGTGCCCTCTTGAAAGACAGCCTGACATTGGCCTTTGAGGCAGAGATCACAAGGTCATCGGATGCTGCAGGCATCCTCATAGCTGTGGTTTAATTCTCCTTTTAAAGTGAGTATAAAAGGCACTAAGCCCGTCTAGTGGTGAAGCATCGTTGCCATTCATGATGATGAATTTTGCTTTGTATGCCAGAGTTGACATGCATCCGAAGTCACCCCTAGCCTCTCTGAGAATTGTTTCTTGGCTCTTGAACTAGCCGTCCACAAGTCATACCTGGTTTTCTTATATAGATCTGGGTCGCCAGACATGAATGCCACAGATCTAGCCCTCTGCAGACTACGAACATTCTGGTTCATCCATGGCTTTTGGTTTGGGAATGTACAGCAAGTTTTTGTAGGCACACACACATCCACGCAGGTTTTAATACAGTCAGTGACAACTTTGCAAGACAGAGGAAATAAAGAAACCTACAGAGGCCTGAAAGCTTAAACAAAAGGAGAAAACACTGGAAGCACTCAGCAGGTCAGGCAGCATTCGTCGAAGAAGGAAGTGCTTAATGTTTCAGATATGGGATCCTTCAACAGAACTGGGAAGAGGGAATCTGCAAATGCTGGAAATCCAAGCAACACACACAAAATGCTGGAGGAACTCAACCGGCCAGGCAGTATCTATGGGAAAAAGTACAGTCGATGTTTCGGCTGAGACTGTTTGGCAGGACGGTTAGTTTTCAGTAACAGAGAAGGCAAGGAGGGAAGGTTAGCGCATAGGGGATATCACTGATCAGGTGGATCAGATGGGTTCATGAATTCCCTCTATAGATGCTGCCTGACCTATTGAGATCATCAGCATCTTACGTATGTTAATCCAGATCTCCATCATCTGCAGTTTCTCTTGTGTCGCTAGAAGAAATCATTGGGTTAAACAGCATCAGACAGGTACTGGAATGCCCAATGTTTTCAACAACTACCTCAAGTTCAAACTGATGTTGGGAAATTAGTTTTTTCTAAGCTGTGGCTATCAGGATCAAACTAACAATTGGGATTCCAAATAGTATTCAGCAAGGACTATTACAGATTAAGTGACAACAATTGCAAAAATATTTTCAAACATAAATATTCTAAGTCCAATTCTGCAAATGCTTACCAATAACAAATGCTTCTTTGGACTGAGTTCCATGTTCATTGTACCATGGAGGCCGTCCTGCCGTATAAATTGTCCGTTTGTTTGTTCTTAGAAGTGGTGGCTCAGATTTGCATTGGCTTGTGCTTCGCTTTCTTGGCGACAGAGTATTGGTCACAGGAGGTAATAATTTGTCCAATGTCCCCTCGCTACTGCCACTACAAAGGAATAGAATTACGAAGTTCAGAGTAAAATTTATTATCAGAGTACATACATGTCACCACATACAACCCTGAGATTCTTTTTCCTGTGGGCATTCTTAGCAAATCTATAGGATAGTAACTGTAAACTGGATCAATGAACAACAAACTGTGCATATGCAAATATAAATAATAGCAATAACTAATGAGTATGAAATAACAAGATAAACAGTCCTTAAAGTGAGACCATCGATTGTGGCAACACCAGAAATAGAATGAGTATAGTTATCCCCTTTTGTTCAAAAGCCTGATGGTTGAGAGGTAGCAACTGTTCCTGAACCTGCTGGTGTAAGTCCCAAGGCACTTGTACCTTTTACCTGATGGCAGCAGTGGGAAAAGAGTATGACCTGTGTGGTGAGGACCTTTGATAATCAATGCTATTTTTCTACAGCAAAGTTTCATGTAGATGTGCTCAAAGGTTGGGAGGGTTTTGCCCGTAATGTATCCATCTCCTTTTGTGGGATTTTCTGCTCGAAAGCATTGGTGTTCCCATACCAGGCTGCAATGCAACCAGTCAGCACACTTTCCACCACAACTATAGAAGTTTTTCAAAATTTTTGATGACATACCAAATCTCTGCACACTTCTAAGGAAATAGAGGCAATGTTGTGCTTTCTTTGCAATTATATTTATATAATGAATCCAGGACAGGTCCTCTGAGATAGTGTCACCCAAGAATTTAAAAGTTATTAACCCTCTGCACCTTTGATGAGTACAGGCACATGGACCTCTGGTTTTTCTACCCTAATGTCCACGATCAATTCCAACGTTATTTCAAAGATTATCTGTCAGAAACAATAAAAAAAATTATTGAGTCTACAGTATTGGTACAAATCCTCCCAGGTTATGATTGGCCAACTTATACAAAGCCCATACACATGACCAAGTGTTTGGTAGATTAGCTGGATGGATTTGTCGGTTGCCTCAAGGCTACAGATTATGAACAGTTCACAGGAACAGAAACCTGTCGCAACCTGGGGTGAACCAAAACTTGTTCATTCATATTCTGACTCTGTCATCATAGGTCAGTCATTTCACCCATTCATCATTTCATGTTTCTCCCTCACCCCACCCTGTGTCTGTGTGAGAGTGTGTGTGACAGTGTCTGTGCGTGTGACAGAGCCTGAGTTTCTGTGCGTGTGAGACAGTGTCTATGTGTGAGAGAGTCTGAGTGGCTGTGAGTGGCTGTGTGTAAGAGAGTCTGTGTGTCTGTGTGTATACTGTACATACATATACGTGTGCACACAAGACCGAGTGGAGATAAAGTGGAAGGAGCAAATCAAAGTTCAAAGTAAACTTATGATCAAAGTGCATACAGTACATGTCACCATATTCAACCGTGAGATTCATTTTCTTGCAGGCATTCACTGTAGATACAAATAAACACCATACAATCAATGTACACCACACACATGGTTGAACATCCCATGTGCAAAAGACAACAAACTGTGCAAACACAAAAAAAAAGACCATTAGATGAATAGTCCTTGAAAGTAAGCACATAGGTTGTGGGAACATTTCATTGATGGGTGAGTGAAGTTGAGTGAAATTGTCCCCTCTGGTTCAAGCACCTGGTGACTGAGGGGCAATAACTGTTCCTGAACCTGGGGTGTGGGTCCTGAGGCTTCTGTACCTCCTTCCTGACAGCAGTCGCAAGAAGAAAGCATGGCACAGATGTGGTGATACTCGAGGATGGATGCCGGTTTCCTGCAACAGAGCTCCTTGTACATGAGCTCTATAGTGGGGAGGGCTTTAACCAAGGTGGACGCTGTGGGGCATTGGTGCTTCTATACCCAGGCCGCCATGCAATCGGTCAGTAAACTCTCCACTGCACATATACAGAAGTTTATCAAAGTTTGAGATGATACCTTCACAAACTTTAAGAAAATAGAGGTGCTGCCATGCTTTCTTTGTAATGACACTTACATACTGGACCCAGGTCAGATCCTCTGAAATGGTAACACTGAGGAGTTTAAAGTTTCTCACCCCTCTCCACCTCTGATCCTCCAATGAGGACTGGTTTCTTTCTCCTGTAGTCAATAATCAGCTCCTTGGTCTTACTGATAATGAGTGAAATGTTGTCCTTGTGGATTTTGAATCTCCCTCTATATGCTGATTTGTCACCACCTTTGATTCAGCCAACGACATCAGCAAAGTCAAATATGGTATTGGAGCTGTGCTTAGCCCGATAGTCATAAGTGTAAAGCAAGTAGAACGGGGGCTAAGTGCACTGTCAGGTAGTGCACCTGTGCTGATGACGATTGTAGAGATTTTGTTGCCAATCGAAATCGACTGGAGTCTGCAAGTGAGAAAATCGAGGATTCAGTTGCTCAAGGAGGTATTAAGGCCCTAGTTTTCGAGCTTATTGATTAATTTTGAGTGGATGATAGTATTGAATGCAGAGCTGTAGTCAATGAAGAGCATCCTGATGTAAGCATCTTCACTGTCCAGATGTACCAGGATTGAGTGAAAAGCCAATGAAATGGCACCTGCTGTTGACCTGTTGCGCAGAGGGGAAGAGGAACACGGTGTACATCAGTGAGGAAGAGGGAAGTGTGTTTCTGGGTATGACTGCACGTATTATTGAACCATGATCAACGCCCGCCTCTTCAGTCAGCTGCACCAATAGCAGACCAGAAGTCACAGATTCCAGAACTATTTACAGAAGATCACAATTGCTCAGAGCCACTATTAATAATTGCAAATGAAGTTAGATATGACAGAACTCTTAAGTTTATTACGGGGCTTGAAGGAGAAGATGTAAAGAAAGTCATTCTACTTCCAAAGAAAAATCAAAACTATAGGCTATAGTAAAGTCACCATTAAACCCATTGGGGAAATCAGGGGAAACACAACCCAGAAAGTGTCAGAACATGGAATGTGCTGAAAAGAGTAGATGTTGAGGAGAACGGATTTCGAAAAGATGGATTTTCATGTCATATAACCTAAGGTTCCTGAAAGCCCATGTGAAGGATGATTTCTGCTATGGATCTACTGGGCTGAATGGACTCATTGCGTGATGGAAATAGTATGTAATCATGTATTACTCTGTAAATCAATTGTAGCAAAAATAGATTGCAAGTCAGAATGAGAAACATGCCTGTGCCCCCGAGATTAAATAGCACTGCAAATTCACACAGCATTTGATGCTGTGCGCATGTTACAGATGTATTTGTCAACGAAGGTTAGTTACTTTCAGAATCAATGCTAGATTACCCATCATGTATACTGCAAAACAAACAAATGGAAGCACAATGCGCATGCATGCAATACATTCAGGATTATTTTAATGAACACACTACTATCAGAAGGAACTCTCTTCACTTGGCTACACAAAATCATATCTGTGTCATAATTATGCATCTCAGAATATGATAATTAAATATATCAATTGTTATAAAAGCAAACTAGACATTTAATTTGATAACCTTGAGCACTGCAGTAGGCACTGCAATAAGATCATAAGATATAGGAGCAGAATTAGGCCATTTGGCCCTTCGAGTCTACTCCACCATTTCATCATGGCTGATCCATTTTCCCTCTCAGCCTAGTCTCCTCCCTTCACCTCATATCCCCTCATGCCCTGATCAATCAAAAATCTCTCAGCCTTTGCCTTAAATACATGAAGATTTGAGCTCCACAGCTGCCTGTGACAACAAATTCCACAGATTCACCACTCATTGGCTAAAGAAATTCCTCTTCACCTGGCCAAACTTCCCTGGATCCCATGCCTTCTGACTTTTTGAATAAGCCTACCATGTGGAACCTTGTCAAATGCCTTACTAAAATCCATATAGATCACATCCACTGCACTACCCTCATCTATATGCCTCCTCAAAGAACTCTGTCAGGCTTGTTAGACACGATCTGCCCTTCACAAAGCCATGCTGACTGTCCCTGATCAGACCATGATTCTCTAAATGCCCAGGGATCCTATCTCTAAGAATCTTTTCCAAATGCTTTCCCACCACAGATGTAAGGCTCACTGCTCTATAATTACCCGGACTATCCCTACTACCTTTTTTGAACAAGGGGACAACATTCGCCTCCTTCCAATCCTCCGGTACCATTCCTGTGGACAACGAGGACATAAAGATCCTAGCCAGAGGCTCAGCAATCTGTTCCCTCGCTTCATGGAGCAGCCTGGGGAATATTCCGTCAGGCCCCGGGGACTTATCTGTCCTAATGTATTTTAACAACTCCAGCACCTCCTCTCCCTTAATATCAACATGCTCCAGAACATCAACCTCACTCATATTGTCCTCACCATCATCAAGTTCCCTCTCATTGGTGAATACCGAAGAGAAGTATTCATTGAGGACCTCACTCACTTCCACAGCCTCCAGGCACATCTTCCCACCTTTATCTCTAATCGGTCCTATCTTCACTCCTGTCATCCTTTTGTTCTTCACATAATTGAAGAATGCCTTGGGGTTTTCCTTTACCCTACTCGCCAAGGCTTCTCATGACCCCTTCTTGCTCTTCTCAGCCCCTTCTTAAGCTCCTTTCTTGCTTCCCTATATTCCTCAATAGACCCATCTGATCCTTGCCTCCTGAACCTCATGTATGCTGCCTTCTTCTATCTGACTAATTTTTCCATCTCACTTGTCACCCATGGTTCCTTCACCCTACCATTCTTTATCTTCCTCACCGGGACAAATTTATCCCTAACATCCTGCAAGAGATCTCTAAACATCGACCATATGTCCATAGTACATTTCCCTGCAAAAACATCATCCCAATTCACAGCTGCAAGTTCTAGCCTTATAGCCTCATAATTTGCCCTTCCCCAATTAAAAATGTTCCTGTCCTCTCTGATTCTATCATTTTCTATGATAATGCTAAAGGCCAGGGAGCGGTGGCCACTGTCCCCCAGATGCTCACCCACTGAGAGATCTGTGACCTGACCAGGTTCATTACCTAGTACTAGATCTAGTATGGCATTCCCCCTAGTCGGCCTGTACACATACTGTGACAGGAATCCGTCCTGGACACACTTAACAAACTCTGCCCCATCTAAACCCTTGGAACTAATCAGGTGCCAATCAATATTAGGGAAGTTAAAGTCACCCACGATAACAACCCTGTTATTTTTGCACCTTTCCAAAATCTGCCTCCCAGTCTGCTCCTCTGTATCTCTGCTGCTACCAGGGGGCCTATAGAATATCCCCAATAGAGTAACTGCTCCCTTCCTGTTCCTGACTTCCACCCATACTGACTCAAAAGAGGATCCTGCTACATTACCCACCCTTTCTGTAGTTGTAATAGTATCCCTGACCAGTAATGCCACCCCACCTCCCCTTTTCCGCCCACTCTATCCCACTTTTAAAGCACTGAAATCCAGGAATATTGAGAATCCATTCCTGCCCTGGTGCCAGCCAAGTCTATGTAATGGCCACTACATCATAATTAGATGTATGTATCCAAGCTCTCAGTTCATCACCTTTGTTCCTGATGCTTCTTGCACATTTCAGCCCTTCTGCCTTACTACCTTTACACCGTTTATTCTGCTTCTCTTTCCTCAAAGCCTCTCTGTATGTTAGATCTGGCTTTACTCCATGCACTTCTTTCACTGCTCTATCGCTCCGGTTCCCATACCCCTTGCAGCCAACCAGAAAAAGCTCCCACTATTCCCGCTCTTTGCCTCCTGCCAATCAATCCCTGCTATATGCTAGTATTTTTCCTGTAATGTGGAGCTAATCCATATTCTTTGCTTCCTGTGCAGGCAATTTTGTGCTTTATACAGAACTAGTTGTGGAATTTAGGAAGGAGAAGTCAAGCAAACATGCACATATACTTATTAAGTGGTCTGCAACAGAAAGAGTGAGCAGCTTGAAGTTCCTGAGTGTCACCATCTCAGAGGACCTATCCTGGGCCAAGCAGATAAATGCAACCATGAAGAAGGCTTGCCAGCATCTCTACTTTCTTAAAGTTTAAGATAATTCAGCATGTCATCAAAGACTATGACAAACTGCTGCAGATGTACTCTGGAGAGCATCACAGCCTGGCATGGAAACTGCAAGAGGTTAGAGAGGGTAGTGGACTCTGCCAATTTCATCTACGGGTACAGCTCTCTCCATCACTGAGAATATCTACAAGAAGTAACCTGTCAGGAAGCTGGCATCAAACACCAGGTATCATCTGGGCCAACCCCTCTTCCTGTTGGTACCAGCAGGAAATACAGGAGTCTGAAGACTCACATCTCAAAAATTCAACAATAGCTTCTTCTCCTCTGTCATCAGGTTCTTGAAGCAACCTAGAAAACCTTAACATAGTCTTGACTACACCTCTGGTGTTATGGTATTTTTTGTGGAAGGTGTGTATGATTTACATTAATTTAAGTTTACGTTAGCCATGTTTGTAAGATACTGTGCTGTTGCTACAAAGGAAAAACTTTGATCTAATTAGTATGATTACACTACGATACATATTTCAGCACATTAACCATATCGCATGTTAACTGGCATAAGTACATGTTAATTGTTTTGTTTAAATGGACACTTTATTAATGAATAATGAATAATGAATGAATCAGAATGAGAATCTGAATCAGGTTATTATCACCGGCATGTGTTGTGAAATTTGTTAACTTTCAGCAGCTCACTGCAATATATAATACAGAAGGAAAGGTAAATAAATAAATAAACAAATAAATCTATTACATATATATATTGAGTAGATTAAAAATCATGCAAAACCAGAAATAATATATATTAAAAAAGTGAGGTAATGTTCACGGGTTCAATATCCATTTAGGAATCAGATGGCAGAGGGGAAGAAGCTGTTCCTAAGTCGCTGAGTGTGTGCCTTCAGGCTTCTGCACCTCCTACATGATGGTAACAGTGAGAGAAGGACATGCCCCAGGTGCTGGGGGTCCTTAATAATGGACGCTCCCTTTCTGAGACACCGCTCCTTGAAGACATCCTGGGTACTTTGTAGGCTAGTACCCAAGATGGAGCCAACTAAATTTATGACCCTCTGCAGCTTCTTTCAGTGCAGTTAATAATTCATCTCATTATTAGCAGTAACTTTCACTCACTACAAGTCGAACCTAGACATCCAACCCATTTCAACACGAACTGGCTGTACATGTCACCCTTAGGTGATATACAGCAAGAACATTTTTTTCCAGGGTTAGGTTAGATTGGGCTGAGCCAACTCTTCACATTTCAACACAGAATTGAAATATTACTCAGAGCCATCTATCAGATCCAAGCTTGACGGGATCCCACGACGTATCTATTTAATGTCCAAACCAAACAAGTTAAAAGCCCTTGCTTCTGGGATGGTTTCAGAGTTACGGGTGCTTGGGTTAATCTTAATTTTATACCAAACAGCTCTTTAACTGCGAATACAAATGCTGAACAGACATGCCTTGCAGACTGCAAAAGGATGACTGGATTTCAGGATTAATCTCTTTATTCTTCTAAATGCATGTTGAAAGTGGTTCAGGTTGACAGACATACAAAGTAGATCTTCGTAATAGAACAAATTCATAATATGCAAAGGTGATACCAGCAAGTTTTCACTGCTTATGGACAAATGCGACCTGTGGATATAGAAACAAGGACAGTGAAGACACAGAGGACCAAAGGGCCTGTTTCGCTGCTGTATGACTGTAATTTTATTAAAGCTGACAGCAGTCTGGAGCCCATTCACTGTAACTGTGAAGTGTTTGTTATTGATAGCCTTCTTTTCACAACGTGCACTGCCACAGTCTTGGCAGAAAAAGAAATTATTGACTCATTGCAACTCAGTACTTGCAATAAAAATGAAATCATAATTCATTCAATGTCAAAGAACAGGGCTTTTAAAAAGGCATATTTTAGCTGTGGAACAACCTCTCTGCACTTAAAAATTACTTCTATGTGGAACAACTGTCATTACCTCAAAATAAAATACAGGTGGCGTTCCCCTTATCTGACATTCCAAAATCCAAAAACCTTAGAAATCCGAATTTTTTTGAGCGCTGACCTGATGTCCTAAATGGAAAATTCCACGAGACACAGGGAAGGTTCCCAGGTGATAAGCAGGTCTCTGCGCACCACAGACAGTTCTGAAAAGTGACCTCACACGTGTCATGAACAGAAGTTAATGAAAAATAGAAAAAACACTGCATAAAGTGAAAAATGAAGATCGTGAGTGTGCATTGAAAAAGTGGATTAATCAGTGTCGGGGTCACATGCACACATGCTGCTTAATGACATACTGATCATGATACAGAGCTAGCATGATGAACTGATAATTGAAGGTAATTGTTTCATGCAAAAAATAATTAAAATTATTATTTAAACCCCCCCCCCCCACAGTAGTTGCTGTGGAATGTGTGACAGTTTGAAATCTATGGCAGATATGAAGCCAATCACAGTGCTTTGGGGGTGGTCATTCAACGCTGACAGTCTGTGGAGGAAGCAGTTGCCCCGACTACAGACTGTTCATTCTGTGCGCTTCGCTCAGCTGTACACAAGCTGTACTTGTAATGTAAATAGATTTTGAGTTTAGACTAGAGTCCATCCCCAAGGTATCTCATTATATATAGGCAAATATTCCAAAATCCCAAAAAAAATCTGAAATCCAAAGCACTTCTGGCCCCAAGCATTTCAGATAAGGGATGCTCAACGTGCATTACTCTTAAAAGCTGGTAATGGTTTTTCCTTTATGCTCAATCCAATCTTAACATTACTTTCTTCCCTGCTTCCTATCAGTGAGAATTCTTCAATCCACTTGGCTGATTAGGGCTGCTTGCAAGATACCAGAGTTCCCTTACGGAAAGGGCCAAATTGAAACTGATATTAGAGGAAAGAAACTCTCTTGGGTCTCTAACCTTACAATAAGCTTTCACAAGTCAAAGGTAGGTGCCATTCCTTTGTAGCTGACCCCAGTTTGTTAATTCTCTTAAAAGACAGGGGAATGATGACTTTGATCCCAATGACCAATTAACTAATGGAAATTCCATAATTTTAAGTTCCTATTTCACAAACCTCAATTGTACTGTTTATTTGAGGTAGGTGTTTAGGCAACTTTACAGACCAGAGCTTAACAACCCATCGAGTTAGGCTGAGGATAATGTTTCACAGGTCAGCAGAGATCACCTTATTTTAAAATAAGAATTTCCCAGCTTCAATCTACATACACCAAACATTTTGTTCAAAGAATTTAATATTTGCTTATCTAGACTATGCCCTCATCAATGTCATCCAATAAAGTGTAATCAATTTACATGTGGAGGATAAATTCTCTTTGTGCATCACCATCTAACCAGACACCTCAATTGCCTCCATACTGTCAGCTGACTTTTTTGACATTCTGTAGAGGACCAACCAAAATTTCCTCCTCCTAAGTACTGAGAAGATGAAAGCCATTAGCTTCAGTCCATTCCATAAATACCAACAATTTCAGGCCTCCCTTTGTCAACTGGAGAATGCAGAACCAAACACTTCATAAACCTGGTGTCATATGTAGCTCCCAAATGAGCTTTTGACCACGTATCTTCACCACCACAATATCTCTACATTCATGTTCACCTACAACCCCACCCCAGTCTATGTACTGGTGAAAAATCCTCATTTTTTTTGTTAGATCCAAACTCAAAAATTGTGATGTAGCCCTGGACAGCCTTCACATTGTAACTTCCACAGTGTACAGGTCATGCAAATCGCTACTATGTCCAACTCAAATTCAGTTCACAGATTACCTCCTATGCTCCTTAGTTAGATCATGAAAGAAAAAGTCTCTTCTCATTCTAATTTACACATATTGACTATGAAAAACACTTTGGAGCATCTAGAGCAGATGTTCACAGTCAAAACTTGTAAACAAGAATGATTACATGACTTCTAGTCAAGATGGCACCAGCAAATAACTCCTCAGGCATCTTCCAGATAGCAAATCTCCCAAATTATTTCACTTCTTCTTCTGCTTGTTCTTTTTGTCTTGTTTGTGTTATGGAAGCTGTTGGAGCCTGGGACATACAGCACGGAAGATGACTGAAGGATCCACTGCTCTGCTGTGTCTGGACAGCTGCCTCATGAGGCTTAAAGACGGAGGGGCCGAGACGGTCCGAGAACACAAGTCGACTCATGGAAAAGACCAGAGACGAGGTGCAGGGTCATGAACGACTCCATCTTGAAGCAGCAAGGCTGAAGCAGCAAGGTGTATGTGGAGGGGGTCACAACGGAGATGGTCAGCAGCCAGATTGCTGGGGGAGGGGAGGGGGAATTGATGTCTCTTCTTTCATTAACGCCTATGGATTTCCTATATTTAATGGCTATCTGGAGAAGACAAATATCAGAGTTGTATTGCACATGCCTACTTTGACAATAAAATGAACCCCTGAAAACAATGCCTGCAAGAGGGGTATTCTGTTCGTAAGTCCCATTACCACCGGCAATTTAAGGGCGCCACGGTAGCGTAGCGGTTAGCAAGACACTATTACAGTTCGAGCTGGACTTCACCACAGCGTCCTCCTTAAGGAGTTTGTATTTCTCCCCATAGAATCTGTGCATTTTCTCCGGGTCAACTAGTTTCTCCCCACAGTCCAAAGGAGTACTGGATAGTAGGTTAATTGGTCATTGTAAAGTGTTCCATCTTTATGTTAGGTTTAAACAAGGGGGTTGTTGGGGGTTACCGGGAGGTGCCACTCAAAGAGGCAGAAGGGCCTTTTCCACACGCTATCTATCAGTCAGTAAACAAGTAAACAAGCATCTACAGAAATTCTTCAAGGGTATGGCTAATCATTCCAGACAAGAAGGCACACAATTGTCTTGAAACTAGCACAAATGCTCTGTCTGAAAGCCTCTAGTTTGGGGAAGACTAAATCCCAATGTTTTTTCTGCTCCATTAGGCTGAAGGAAAAGTACGCGATGTCTCCTCTGCTTGAATGTGGAACTCAAATGATCTTCCAACACAGCAGTGAGCAGCAAGCTGTCAAATGTGACAGAGATCTGGGAAAGCACAACCTGGAACAATGCTTACACCCAACAGAGATGACCTTACCTCTATTAGCAAGGGAGGTGCAGTTGTCAGCTCAGACCTCAGCAAGGATAGAGAATGCAGTCGCAGGGTTGGCACTTTAAACAGAACAGTCTCAGGGGAAGCAGTTAATAAAACTTGGGTGTCAAAGTACGTAGGAATGGGGATTTTTCAACTCAATATGAGTGAAAACCATGTTGAAGTTTAATTCTACCGGTTGCTCTGGAGGAATTGGTACACTGTGGGCATTTTACTCTGGAGTAAGGCTACCAGGACAAATAAAAATCCTACCAAATTAAGAGGATCTAATTTTTCAGCAGGCACCTCAATATCCCAAAATCTGGACCAAATTGTTGCACTCTGTGCAAAGTCAATTTTCAACTGAGCAGCAGTGTTTTAGACTTTAAAGTCAAGTGAAGGAAATTCTAGGTCACGTTGTTCGATACGCTACTGAATGCCAGCTTGCCGAAGCAGTGTTCCTTGCTGAGGCAGCCTGTTCCAGAACTTCAGCATGCAATAAGACTGATATTCCATTGAGGTACTGAGAGACTTGGATTGTACAATGTGATCTTTCATATGCTTCACTTGTGCCCTTGAGGAAACTGGTCGCCTTAACGTGATCTGATCTATAAGACAGACCCTAACCAAACAGACTGGCACTTATTGAAGAGTGGGAAGCCATCTTGCCCTTTGAGCTACCCAACTACTAAAACATAGAAAACCTACAGCACAATACAGGCCCTTCGGCCCACAACGCTGTATGAAACACGTCCTTACCTTAGAAATTACCTAGGGTTACCCATAGCCCTCTACCTTCATGTACCTATCCAGGAGTCTCTTAAAAGACTCTATCATATCTGCCTCCACTACCGTCACTAGCAGTCCATTCCACGCACTCCCCACTCTCTGCGTAAAAAAAACTTACCCCTGACATCTCCCCCGTACCTACTTCCAAGCACCTTAAAAATGTACCCTCTCATGCCAGCCATTTCAGCCCTGGGAAAAAGCCTCTGACTATTCACATGATCAGTGTCTCTCATCATCTTACCTCTCATCCTCTGTCGCTCCAAGCAGAAAAGGCCGAGTGTACTCAACCTATTCTCATAAGGCATGCTCCCCAATCCAGGCAACATCCTTGTACATCTCCTCTGTACCCTTTCTATGGTTTCCACATCCTTCCTGTGGTGAGGCGACCAGAACTGAACACAGTACTTCAAGTGAGGTCTGACCAGGGTCCTATGTAGCTGTAACATTACCTCTCGGCTGTTAAACTCAATCCCACGTTTGATGTCTTCTTAACCACAGGGTCAACCTGTGCAGCAGCTTTGAGTGTCCTATGGACTCGGACTCCAAGATCCCTCTGATCCTCCACACAGCCAATAGTCTTACCATTAATACTATATTCTGCCATCATATTTGACCTACCAAATTGATCACCTCACACTTAACTGGGTTGAACTCCATCTGCCGCTTCTCAGCCCAGTTTTGCATCCTATCAATGTCCTGTACCCTATTATCCATTCCCTGTCTCATTGGAACGTACCTATGCAGAACTTCACACAAATATCCCCTGAATATTTGCCATATTTCTTCCATACGTTTCCCTGAGAACAACTGTTTCCAATTTATGCTTCCAAGTTCCTGCCTGATAGCCTCATATTTCCCCTTACTCCAATTAAACGCTTTCCTAATGTGTCTGTTCCTATCCCTCTCCAAAGCTATGGGAAAGGAGATAGAATTGTGATCACTATCTCTAAAATGCTCTCCCACTGAGAGATCTGACATCTGACCAGGTGCATTTCCCAATACCAGATCAAGTACAGCCTCTCCTCTTGTAGGCTTATCTACATATTGTTTCAAGAAACCTTGAACACACCCAACAAACTCCACCCTACCTAAACCCTTCGCAATAGGAAGATGCCAATCGATATTTGGGAAATTAAAATTTCCCAACATGACAACGCTGTTATTATTACACCTTTCCAGAATCTGTCTCCCTGTCTGCTCCTCGATGTCCCTGTTACTATTGGGTGGTCTATAAAAAACACCCAGTAGAGTTATTGACCCTTTCTTTTTCCTAACTTCCACCTGCAGAGACTCTGTAGACTATACCTCCATGACTTCAAACTTTTCTGCAGCCTAACACTACCTCTGAACAACAGTGCCACGCCCCCACCTCTTTTGCCTCCCTCCCTGTCCTTTCTTAAACACCTAAAGCCTGGCACTCAAAGTAACCATTCCTGCCCCTGCACCATCCAAGTCTCTGTAATGGCCACAACATCATAGCTCCAAATACTGATCCACACTCTAAGATTATCCACTTTGTTCACAATACTCCTCACATTAAAATAGACACATCTCAAACCATTGGTCTGAGCATGTCCTTTCTCTCTCACCTGCCTATCATCCCTCTCACACTGTCTCCAAGCTTTCTCTATTTGTGAGCCAACCGCCTCTTCCTCTGTCACTCCCCCCAATAACCTTTGCAAAGCTCCCCACCAGGATATTGGTCTCCCTGGGATTCAAGTGCAACCTATCCTTTTTGTACAGGTCACACCTGCCCCAAAAGAGGTCCCAATGATCCAAAAATCTGAATCCCTGCCCCCTGCTCCGATCCCTCAGCCACACATTTATCCTCCACCACATTCTATTCCTATACCCATTGTAACATGTCACAGGTAGTAATTCCAAGATTACTACCTTTGTGGTCCTGCTTCTCAACTTCCTAACTCTCTGTAGTATGTTTTCAGGACCTCCTCCCTTTTCCTACCTATGTCATTGGTACCAATATATACCACGACCTCCGGCTGTTCTCCTTCCAACTTCAGGATATCGTGGACGTGATCAGAAACATCCCAGACCCTGGCATCTGGGAGGCAAACTACCATCCGTGTTTCTTTCCTGCATCCACAGAATCACTTGTCTGACCCCCTAACTATAGAGTCCCCTAACATTGCTGCCATCCTCTTCCTTTCTCTACCCTTCTGAGCCACAGGGCCAGACTCTGTGCCAGAGGCATGGCCACTGTTGCTTCCCCCAGGTGGGCCGTCACCCCCAACAGTACTCAAACAGGAGTACTTATTGTTAAGGGGGACAGCCACAGGGGAACCCTCTAGCATCTGCCTCTTGTTTTCCCTCTCCTTACTGTTACCCACTTCTCTGTCTCGCGAGGCCCCAGTGTAACTACCTTCCTATAGCTCCTATCTATCACTTCCTCACTTTCCCTGACCAGACAAAGGTCATCGAGCTGCATTTCCAGTTCCCTAACCTGGTCCCTCAGGAGCTGCAACTCGACACACCTGGGGCAGATGTGGCCATCTGGGAGTCTCCAGGATTTCTCCCACATCTGACACCGAGCACAGATCACCAGCCTCACACATATACTTCCTGTCTGTATTCTACACAGATAACCTACCTGGCCTCGACCCATTATCGCCGAAGCCCCTTTGAGCCAAAGCCTTCCTACTCTGTCTCCCTCTACTCAGTCACCCACACTGTGAAGCTGTCTCCTTTTAAACTCTTCTCGCAGTTCTACCTGGCTGATGTCCACGCGCTTGCACAGTTGTGCCCTGATCCCTCTTTAGATTTTGGCTGATCTTCTATTTCAGTTCCATTTTCCAGCTCCAGCCAGTTTGATTCTCCTCATGTACAGAAATCCATCAAATATTTTGAAATGAATATAACAACTTGCCTCTAGAGTACAGCATTCACCACCCTTTGATTGAAAAAATTTCTCCTCAATTCTACTGCAATCCCACCACTACTCTTAATTCTCAAACTATGCCTTCTGGTCCTTGGCTTCTCAACTGGGGGGGAAACATTGTGCAACTAGCTGGTCAAGTCTAAGTACTTACTCCCTAAAATGAACCACTTAGCCAATCAGTTCAAGCACAACTAGGTTTTGGCAATATTACGCAACATTTCCAGCAACATTCATTGCTCACGATTTAATATAATATGGGCATTAAAACCCAGCCAACCGTGTAGAGGCATCAGCACTGGACTTTGAGGCGAATGGTGCCAAGTTCGTATGCGGCAAGCTCTTTGCACGTTTTCCATCTGTGCTGGGTTGAGCGCTGTGCTAGCAACTGGGCCTTGTGAAAAAACAAATGCTACAGAAATAGCAGAGATACCTTCTAATTTGCCGCAAAGTGTGAAAAGGAACAACGGGCATTCAAGATTCTGAAAGAATCAGAAAAAGCCATAAGAATAAAATTTTATATTCAGCTTTCTCAGCAGTGAACTTCTAATGCCAATGACACATATCGATAACTCCTGGTTTGCAAACCCACGCAAAAATAATTAAAAATGTGCCTTGGGCGACATTTCATCCTGTAATGATATAGGTAACTACCAAATCATTCATTGCTTAACAAAGTTTGGCTGTGTTGACTTCCTCTCAATGTTCTCTTTGTTAGAATAATCACTGCTCTTCAAAGTATTTGATTTAAATAGAAAAATATAACTGCTCATAATGAAAATCTCTCTTTAAAAATTTTTATTCAAATGTTAGAAAGATGTGACATAGGATCAGAAGATGTTGAATCTTTGTGGGTTGAGTTAGAAACTGCAAGGGTAAAAGGACCCTGATGGCAGTTATATACAGGCCTCCAACAGCAACTGGGATGTGGACTACAGATTACAATGGGAAACAAAAAGGGCATGTCAAAAGGGCAAATATTATGATAGACTTTAACACGTAGGTAGATTGGGAAAAATCAAGTTGGCAATGGATCTCAAGAGAATGAACGTTGAGTGCCTACAAGATGGCTTTTCAGAGCAGTTTGTTGTTGAGCCTACCAAGGGATCAGCTCTACTGGATTGGGTGTTACGTCATGAACTGGAGGTGATTAGGGAGCTTTATACTTTATACTTTATTGTCGCCAAACAATTGGTACTAGAACATACAATCATCACAGCGATATTTGATTCTGCGCTTCACACTCCCTGGATTACAAATATTAAATATTAAAGATATTAAAAACAGTTAAAATTAGTAAATATTAAAAATCTAAATTATAAATCATAAATAGAAAATAGAAAAATGGGAAGTAAGGTAGTGCAAAAAAACCGAGAGGCAGGTCCGGATATTTGGAGGGTACGGCCCAGATCCGGGCCAGGATCCATTCAGCAGTCTTATCACGGTTGGAAAGAAGCTGTTCCCAAATCTGGCTGTATGAATCTTCAAGCTCCTGAGCCTTCTCCCGAAGGGAAGAGGGACGAAAAGTCCGTTGGCTGGGTGGGTCGTGTCCTTGATTATCCTGGCAGCACTGCTCCGACAGCGTGCGGTGTAAAGTGAGTCCACGGATGGAAGATTGGTTTGTTTCTTAAGGTAAAGTGATCACAATATGATTGAGTTCAACTTGAAATTTGATAGGGAGTAAGTAATTTCTGATATAGTAGTGTTTCACTGAAGTAAAGGAAATTACAGTGGTATGAGAGAGGAGTTGACCAAAGTAAATTGACAGGAGATGCTGGCAGGGATGACAGCACAGTAGCAATGGCTTGAGTTTCTGAGAAAAATGAGGAAGGTGCAGGAAAACAAAGAAATACTCAATTGACAAAATCGTACAACTGTGGCTGACAAGGGAAGACAAATCTAATGTAAAAGCAAGAGAGAGGGCATACAACAAGCAAAAATTAACAGCAAGATAGAGGATTAGGAAGCTTTTAAAAACCTACAGAAAGCAACTAAAAGAATCATTAGGAGGGGAAAGATGAAATATGAAAGCAAGCTAACAAATAATATCAAGGGTGGACAGATAAAGCTTTTTCAAGTATATATTAAAAAAAAATCGAAGAGAGCTGAGAGTAGATACAGGACTGCTAGAAAATGAGGCTGGAGAAATAATAACGAGGGACACGGAGATGGCAGATGAACTAAATGAGTATCTTGCATCAGTCTTCACTGTGGAAGACACTAGCAGTGTGCCAGGTGTTGAAGGGTGTGACAGAAGAGAAGTGAGTGCAGTTTCTATTACAAGGGAGAAGCTGCTCAAAAAGCTGAAAGACCCAAGGGCACACAAGTCACCTGGACCAGAAGAACTACACTCTAGGATTCTGAAAGAGGTAGTAGTAGAGATTGTGGAGGCATTAATAATGATCTTTCAAGAATCATTGGACTCTGGCATGGTGCCAGAGGACTAAAAAATTGCAAATGTCAGTCCACTCTTTAAGAAAGGAGGGAGGCAGCAGAAAGGAAATTATAGACCAGTTAGCCTGACCTCAGTGGTTGGGAAGATGTTGGAGCCAATTATTTTTGACGAGGTTATGGAGTACTGGTACACAGGACAACATAGGACAAAGTCAGCATGGTTTCCTTAAGGAAAATCTTGCCTGGTGAACCTGTTAGAATTCTTTGAGATTACAAGTAGGATTGATAAAGGGGACGCAGTTGATGTTGTATATTTGGATTTTCAGAAGGCCCTTGACAAGGTGCCACACATGAGGCTGCTTACCAAGTTAAGAGCCCATGGTATTACAAGGAAGTTACTAGCCTGATTAGTGCGTTGGCTGATTGGTAGGACACAGCAAGTGGGAATAAAAGGATCCTTTTCTGGTTGTCTGCCAGTGACTAGTGGTGTTCCACAGGGGTCAGTGTTGGGACCGCTTCTTTTTATGCTGTATATCAATGATTTGGATGATGAAATAGATGGCTATCTTGCCAAGTTTATAGATGATAGTAGCAGGTAGTGTTGGGGAAACAAGTAGGCTGCAAAAGGACTTAGATAGATTAGGAGAATGGGCAAGAAAGTAGCATCTGAAATATAATGTTGGAAAATGCATGGTCATGCACTTTGACAGACAAAATAAATGTGCAGACTATTTTCTAAATGGAAAGAAAATCCAAAAATCTGAGATGCAAACGGACTTGGGAGTCCTTATACAGAACACCCTAAAAGTTAACTTGCAGGTTCAGCTGGTGGTGAAGAAGGCAAATACAATGTTAGCATTCATTTCAGGAGGGCTAGAATACAAGAGCAGGTATGTGATACTGAGGCTTTGTAAGGCACTGGTGAGGCCTTACTTTGAGTACTGTGAACAGTTTTGGGCTCCTTATCTAAGAAAATATGTGCTGGCATTAGAGAGAATTCAGTGAAGGTTCACAGGGATGATTCTGGGAACGAAAGGGCTATCACATGAAAAATGTTTGATGGCTCTGTACTCGCTGGATCTTAAAAGGATGAGGGGGATTCTCACTGAAATCTTTTGAACGTTGAAAGGCCAAGTAGATGTGGAAAGGCTGTTTCCCCATGGTGGGAGAGTCTAGGATAAGAGGGCACAGCCTCAGGATAGAGAGGCATCCATTTAAAAAGAGATGCAGAGTAATTACTTTAGCCAGAAGGTGGTAAATTTGTTATCTTGGGAAGCTGTGAAGGCCAGGTTGTTGGGTGTATTTAAGATGGTGATTGATAGGTTCTTGATTGGCCATGGCATCAAAGGTTACAGGGAGAAGGCTAGGGGTGGGGCTGAGGGGGGATAAAAGAAAGAATCAGCCATGATTGAATTGCAGAGCTGACTCGAAGGGCCAAATGGCCTAATTCTGCTCCTATGTATCATGGTCTTGTTTGTATATTCAGAAATTAAACCACTGCATTAACCAAATCAGGTCAGCAGTACAAAGATATGGAATAACAAACACAGTGAAAGAGTTATCTTATCTTACTTTGTTGAATACCACCACCCACACAATTCCTCCTCTGTTATCAAATAATAGGTAGAAGCATGCCTTGACCTAACGTGCTTGTTCTTTGTTGGCACACCACATCAGTTGATGCAGAGGTGTTCTTTATACTATATTAATGTCCAATTGTGCATGGCGTGCCACCACTGTCACCAACAAAACAAGCAAAAACTAGAATCTTTGAACGTATTTGGAAACTCAGTTTTATTGCAGTGAGAGCACAAACAGCTTGCTATTGTCCACTGACAGTCATGTTCCAGCTTTTCAAATCATAAAGCTCTTCACTAAACAACCAATGACAGACTTGCCGTATGTGCAAAAGTTTTTACTAGGGCATACTGATTAATCAGTCTGCTAGAAACTTCTTGGTGGGGGTGGGGGGGGAAGTATTGGGTGATATCGCTGTTTTATAGCTAAAGAATTGCATGATCAAAGGCAAGGAATATAAAACCCTTAGGTGGCTCAACATGAACAAACCATTCCTCCATCCCCACTGACCATGATCCCAACCAAAGATTCAGCTTCATTCCCAGGTCTTTAAATTACATAATATCTATGTGACTCCTGCACCATTTTCAGTTTAGTCTCATTTCCTCCACTGTAATACCAGAATCATAAGCATGCAGCAACAGTGGCAGAGCCTGCCGTTCCAGGATCAGCCTCAATAGCCACAGTTCATGCTGCTCAACAAACCAGTGACTACCAGAGGTGAAGTACCCCATGGTCGACCACGACCGACTGAGGCCACACACACACACACACACACACACACACAAGCAAGTTTATAATCACTGACAAATGTCTTGAAATTTCTTCTTTTGTGGGAGCAGCACAGTGCAGTACATAAAAATACTGTAATTTACAATTAGAAATACTTTTTAAAAAATTAAGTAGTGTGAAAAGAGAGGAGAAGTAGAGAGGGAGTGTTCATTGTCTGTTCAGAGATCTGAAGGCGAAGGAAAGAAGCTGTTCCTAAGACGTTTTGTGTGTCTGCCTTCAGGCTCCTGTACCTCCTCCCTGATGGTAGTAATGAGAAGGCACATCCTGGGTAGTGGGGGTCCTTAATGACAGATGCTGCCTTTTTGAGGCATCATCTTCTGAAGATGTCCTCAATGCTGGGGAGGCTAGTGCCCATGATGGAACTGGTTGAGTTTACAACTCTCTGCAGCTTTTCATGATCCGGTGCAGTAGCCCCTCCATACCAGATGGTGATGCATTCTGTCAGAATGCTCTGTAGAAATCTGTTAGAGACTTTGGTGACATTCCAAATCTCCTCAAAATTGACATGCCTTCTTCAAATTACATCGATATTTTGGGCCCAGGAGAGAACTTCAGAGATGCTGACACTGAGGAACTTGAAACTGCTCACCCTTTCCACTGCTGATCCCTCGATGAGGACTGGTGTGTGTTCCCATGACTTCCCCTTCCTGAAGTCCACAATCGGCATTAAATATAAGGTTGTTGCTGCAATGCCACTCAACCAGCTGATCTCTGTCACTCTTGTACACCTCCTTGTCACCACCCGAGGTTCTGCCGACATCAGTTGTGTCATCAGTGAATTTATAGATGGTGTTTGAGGTGTGCCTAGTCCCACAGTCAGGAGAATAATGAGAGTTGAGCAGTGGGCTAAGCATTGATCCTTGAGGGGTGTCGGTGTTGATTGTCAATGAGGAGGAGACAACTACAACAAACTCACTTTATTTTTTTTTAAAAAAAGGGGTGCTGATGCAGCAGTTTGTGGTGGTGGCTCAGTGAATTCCTAAATGAGTAACCCAGAGACATTGGTTCAAGTCCCACCATGGGAGCTGTGGAACTTAAATGCAGTTGTTTATTTGAAATTAAAATAAAAACTTCTAAGGATGACAACAGAAACTGGGAATCTTCAAATAAGGAGCACAGTAGGGCATGCTGGAAACAGCACTATGCCGAAGGAAATGAGGTGGTGATGCAACAGAAAGAGATACACATGTGCTGAACAGCAAAAATGGCATTCAATAGACAAATCAGAGCAATCTCATAACGAACTGGTCAGATCAAAGTTTCATGGTCTTGCCACAGGCCCACTTGCAAATGGGTGGGTCATTATATATTTAATAGGAAGAGGAGGTTCCAAGAATATCCCCATGCTTAGTGATGGGTGCCACTGAGGTGGCTGAGGAAAGGTTGAGTGAGCTTGGGTTTTTCTCTTTGAACAGTGATTGCTGACTTGATAGAGGTACAAAACTATGAGGGGCACTGACAGAGTGAGCAACTTGCACCTTTTTTCCTCAAGGCAGCAATGGCCTACACTGTATCAGAAACTGTCTGTTGAAGGTGAGAGGAGGAGAAGGTGAGGGAGATGTCAGAGGGAATTTGTTTTAAAGAAAATGTGTTAAGTGCCTGGAACATACTGGTAGGTGTGGTGGTAGAGGCTGAAACAATGGAACATTAAAAGACTCTTAGACGTGTAAATAGATGTAAAAGAAGTAGAGGATTGTGGGTTATGTAGGAGATAGGGTTAGGTTGATCATGGATTAGCAGACATCCCACCCTGCAAAAACTCATTTCAGGAAGGTATCACCACCATTTCAGGGAGGTAGCACCCCACCCCACCCCCACAACACCATATTCCGCACCCCCCATCGACCTCCAAGGGTGTATGTAATACTTTGTTTAGTGATTTTGTCTAATCTGTAAACCAAGTTGGGTATATGCAGCAAATGTGACATTAAAATATGTGCTAATATTATATTACATTATCATGTTTATTCTATTACAACTTTAAGTAAGTCGACAGGGAGTTTGGCCTCATCACGTAGGACATCAATAGCGTAGCTCCTTAGCAGCCAGCCAACTAGTTTAAATAATGTTAGCTATGCTGTAATGACACCTGTTAAACTCACTTCAACATGTCTTTTACATTTTAACCCACCATGGGCAATAGAAAAGTCACTGTTGCAAACGAGCAACACTGTCATTATTTTTGAGGTCGACTGTAAAGCCCGCCCACAGAGAAAACTGATAGGTCTACGTAGCAGGGGTCCCCAACATTTTTTGCACTGCAGACCGGTTTAATATTGACAATATTCTTGCGGACCGGCCGACCCGGGGGTGGGGTGTTAATCATGACAGGAATATAGATGATAAGTCAATAGCATCATAACATTTTAAGTAACGTTTGGATAAACACACAGCGCATATTTTCCTCATATGAACATATAAAATCATTGCAACACACCAATATCGCTGAATCAGTGGGAGCCCTGGGCTTGTTTTCCTGCAACAAGACGGTCCTATCGAGGGGTGATGGGAGACAGCGATACTCGAAGGGGGTTCCTTATGTCCAGTCTATTCCGCAATTTAGTTTTCGTTGCATTCATTGCAGAAAACTCTGCTTCGCAGCAATATGATGTTGGAAATGGAAGCAACGTTTTCAGTGCTTTCGTGGCTATTTCAGGATATTTAGCCTTGACTTTGATCCAGAATGCCGGCAGAGATGTTATGTCAAACATACTTTTCAGCCCACCGTCACTTACAAGCTCGAGGAGTTGATCTTTTTCCTGTGTTGACATGGATGACGCACGGGTAATGACCTCATGTGCGTTCAAGTTCAACAGTGCGTGACAGGGAATGAGGAAAGGTGCAAATGACTCATATCATTTCATATCGCCAAATCATATTGTTTCCTCACGGCCCAGTGGATGGGGACCACTCTTAGCACGAAGAGAGACCAATCAGGATGCTCGCTCTCCCTCTCCCTCTCAAAAAAAATCTATTTCCGGGATATTGTATATAATTTCCAGGCGTCAGGGAGCCACTATCAATATGCGGGAGACTCCTGGACCTTCTGGGAGAGGTGGGATGTCTGGATTAGATTTATATTAGTGGCACAGCATGGTGGATTGGTCCATATTGTGATGTACTGTTCAATGTTCTAACCAATTTGACTTCCTCGAGATCAAAGCAGAAAGCAGCCTTCAACTAATTTGATTCACTCACAAAATGGCTGATAGCATGGACACAGCAAAGAATATGGGACTAACTGACATCTCAGCAGAGGAATTGGAGATTGATGTTCTCGATTCAGCTGTATTTCTCGCCAAGCTGCACCAGTCAAGCACGCCCTCTACCACTACCCTGTGTAATATTGACCAGGTGTGTTCTCTCCAAAAAAAGCAGGATAAATCCATTCCAACTAATTATCACTAGTCTACATTGCGTCATCAGAGAAGTGATGTAAGGTGTTGTCAACAATGTTATCACCTGCCACCTATTGCCAGGATTGCTCAGCACAGCCTTGACCCAAATATGGAGAAAAGAGCTGAGTTTGTGGTGAGATGCAAATCACTGACTTTGACATGAAATGGATGATTTCATCATTTTCCCCACCTTACATTACACCACCTCACCCATTTACATTATCTATATCAGCGATGCCTTTCTGTTGCTCACAGTCCACACACATATGCTCACCCAATTAAGAATTATCAGTAAAACTGCATGAATTATACTTGGCTCTGTCATCCTACTCACTGTTAAATGATGTAAACAGCTATGCCACCAGCGACTCCCAAACAAGAGACCCACATCCACGTGCAACGACACCCAGACAACATTAAACAACCAATAATACTCACATCGCACAAATACCAGTCAATGACCATCTCCGGTAAAACAGTCTATCCCCAACTCTTAGCATCCTATGGTATTACCCCTTCCTAGTCTCCAAACATCATTCCCCATTAACTCAACTGAACTGTGATGAGTAAGTCACCTCCTGACATCCCAAGCTTCCCACCACTTACAAGTCAGTACTGTGGCGGAATAATCTGAACCATAACTCATACTAAGTGCAACACTTATGCACCTAAACTATTCCCAAACCCATGAGCCTAACCACTAGGAAATAAGATCGTTGGGCACATGGGAATGTCACCTGCAGCATGCTCGCTACTAAATCACACGCCGTTCTTATTTAAGTATTTATCACTGTTTCTTCAGCATTGGAGATTATTTAAGAATCATTAACTATCCGGAATGTAATTTAGGGTTAGCCCAATGATTCAACTTTAACAGAGTCCAAAGTCCTTCAGAAATGTAGATCTGTAAAAGTCTTTTTTTCTAAAAAACTGGTGTACTATGAAGAGCATTCTAACTGGTTGTATCACCGTCTGGTACGGAGGGGCCACTACACAGGCTCCGGAAAAGATGCAGACATTTGTAAACTCAGCCAGCTCCATCATGGGCTCTAGTTTCCCACCATCAAGAACATCTCCAAAAAGGTGTTGCCTCTAAGAGGTGATACCCATCATCAAGGACTTCCACCTCAAAGCCCTCTCCTCATTATTACCATCAGAGAGGATGGACAAGGGCTTGAAGATCCACACTGAGCATTTCTTGAATAGCTTCTTCCATTTCACCATGAGATTTCTGAACAGATAATGAAACTGTGAACACTACCTCACCATTTTCCTCTTTTCACTTTTTAAAATATACATTTTTTATTATAACTTACAGTTTTTTTAAATTATGTATTGCAATGTACTGCTGCTGCAAAACAACAAATTTCTTGACATATGCTCAGTGATAATAAACCTGATTCTGAAGTGCTTCGATCATCTCGGTACGTAACTGCAGGAAGCAAGATGGTCGGTCCAAGCACTAAAACTCCAAGAGAAGTGATTAATTCAGATCAGCTACACCTATGCAAGACTATGCCACACCAATTTTTCCACCAGCAAGGATCTCAGTTCAGAAATCAATCTGCAGGAGCTCTTGTACACAGAATTTAATTTCTACCACTGCATCCGAATCAAGACTGTGGAATCAGGTAACAAATATAACATGGTTTTGTTGTCATTCTCACTTCCCAACACTGTCAGCTGCTCTTCAATTCCTCACTGACTCAAGAACATGCAGAAGCTCATCAATATCTCAGCTGTAACTCTGTAACAGTATCATAATACTCGTCATGCTTTAGATATCTTGTTTTCCAGTCGGAATCTAATTACATTGGCCCCATGCTTGTATCAGCCATCTCCGTCCCACCCACTCTCCTTCAGTAGAATATTTTATAAGACTTTTCCCACTGATGTAAAGACCCAGTGGAAACCCACTTCTTTTAATTTTTGATTAAAATTACAAGCCAGCACTAGTAAATTGCTGGTGCAGGCAGGGCCACTGGGCACAATTGCACTCACAAAATAAAATAAAATGCAACTTAAATGAAAGAAATGCTTACCTCCCATCCGACCTCAGAGACCAGCATCCAGATATCCTGGCACCAGAGTAAACAGGGAGAGAGCTCATACTAATTGGAACAGGGTTGCTTTCAGGAACTGTGCAGCATTGCACTGTAGGCTGTGCACTGGTGTTTGGACTTTTATTTCATTGCTCAATTCCTACACGGAGGCAGGTTACTGGCTAGGACTTCCAGGAGCTTTATTTTGGATGTTGTGTGAAACTGGAAAATGAAACCAAGAAAGAAACTGAAACTGACTTAGTTTTGTTTCTGGTAAAAAAAAAGGAGTGAAAAGCAATGGCTCTCAATCCACTGCAGTGAAAACAGATAAGAGGATAATGTTTCCCAGAGATTAAGTTCATTACCTGATATTAATAGCAAACTCTTCATACAAGACCCTTGACACTCTGCCCATTTTGATGTAAGCAGTTATCTGCATATGACATTTGGCTGCAATGGGTCATTTGAGAAAGATATGTACTACAGCACAACTAAAATAAACAGACTGAATTTGTAAGATAATGCCTCAAATGTGCAGAATTCTTGCCATTTAATGTACACTTAGTGTTTAATCTCACACACAAACTGAAACAGTGAACCACCTGGGACGTTTTACTGCTTTGAGTCAGGCAATCCCTTTAGGAGCCTCTTGCACACAAAACTAAATTTATAGACACTCCACCTTGTAGCACAACACCTAATCATTCATCAGACTCTGATTTAGTGCCGTACATAACAACAAGAACACACTACACTGAAACCTTTGGCATTTAGTGATAAAATGACCTAGCCACGGCAGCCGTGGTGTTGAAATATGTATGGAGCAGTACAGAGTTGTAATGCAAAATTGTTAGCTTTAGTCCTCAGCACTCTGTGAAACTGACAGCAGCTTCTGACATCAGCATAGGTGCAGCTAAATGGGGAAATGTACAAATTCATGT
Source organism: Mobula birostris (assembly GCF_030028105.1). Lineage (NCBI taxonomy): Eukaryota > Metazoa > Chordata > Chondrichthyes > Myliobatiformes > Myliobatidae > Mobula > Mobula birostris. The sequence continues at coordinate 53,111,260 of NC_092371.1, read as the reverse complement.
CGGACGTGACGTGCTCCGCTACAAGGTACATTGTTGCTGGTTGTGACAATGCAGTAAGGACAGAACTGGGAATTAAAATGAACTTCAGGTTTTCTCCAGCCTTGTGTACCAGTCAAAAAGTTAAAATGCTGCACCATGACAGGTCAAGTCACTGGAGACATATTGAGCTGTAACCCTTCATACGTCACCCTCTGATGGTCATGAAAAATAACTTGATAGCTTCCACAGCAAAATTTTTATAAATTAAAATTCTCCCACAAGGGAATTACTTATCAGTCCTGATGGCATAGAACATTCTTTATGTTTACTAACAGTTCCATATAGAAAGATGAGCAATCCAGTGATCCGTCATCAAGATCGGTGGCCATTCAGTCCCACAATGATGTGAAGGTGAATGTGTCACAGAATCATACTGCATAGAAACAGGCTATTTGGCTCTTTGAGTCTACAATAGCCACCAAACACCAATTTAGATGAATCCTATTTCATTCCCATATTTTATTCTCCCCACATCAGCTCCCACAGAATCTACCTCTCACCCACAACACTAGTGATAATTTATAATGGCCAGTTAACCTTTGAGGTGTGAGACGTAACAGGAGCACTGGAAAGGGAGAAAGTGCAAATTCTGCACAGTCAGCACTCAAAGTTAGGATTGAATCCGAGTTTTCTGAAGCTCTGAGGTATCAGTTCTATGGGTTACACCACTGTTCCCCTCCCAAAAAATGCAGGAAGCAATTCAGCTCATTCTTGATCCAGTCCTTTTACTGTGTGATGTCCTTGTATTCCATTCACAACTCATCAGCAAAACTCTGATCTCTGTCATGCAGGACAATGTAGTCAACATTCATCCATGGATTGATAGCACTCATGCAACAAAAATACCAGCCAGTGATCATCCCCAGCAACACAGAGTTTAATCGAGTCTCTTTGGCATTAACACCAAGTCCCCCAACAACAACATTCTACACATACAAAGGCCCTGTCCCCAAAATGCCCTGATGGCCTCTCACAGCTTGGCATTAAAGCTCTTTAAATTACACTCAGTGCCATTTTATTAGATACGGGAGGTACCTAATAAAGTGGCCATTGAGTGCATTTCTGCATGTTTGTGGTCTTCTGCTTCTGTAGCTCATCCACTTCAAGGTTCGATGTGTTGTGCGTTCAGAGATTCTCTCGTACACACCACTGTTATAATGCATGGTTGATTGAGTTTCTGTTGGCTTCCTGCCAACTTGAACCAGTCTGGCCATTCTCAGGATTCAAGATTGTTTAGTGTCATTTCCAGCACACAAAAGTGTAAAAGAGAATGAAATAATTGTTACTCTGGATTTGATGTAGCACAAAAAGAACACAATAAGATAATGCACACAATAATAATAAAAAAATACATATAAATACAGTAGATTATATACATGGATTGAATGTATGTCTATAAAGTGACGCTAAGCACAGGAGTGTCTATACGTAAGGTGACTCAGACAGGAAATGATAAAGGATTGGTAGTGGGGGCTGTGGAGCAGTGGGTTAGTGGATGAAGATGTTGATCAGGCTTACTGCTTTGGGAAAGTAACTGTTTTTGAGTCTGATGGTTGTGGTGTGGATGCTTTGTAGCCTCCTTCCTGATGGGAATGGGACAAACAATCTATGAACAGGGTGGATGGGACCTTTTATGATGTCACTGACCTTTTACTGGCACCTTTCTGTATCTATGTCCTTGATAGCAGGTAGGCTGACGCTGGTGATGCATCAGGCAGTTTTGACTACCCATTGCAGAGTCTTTCTGTCCACTGGAGACCTCTCAAATTAACAGGGCAGTTTCTCCCACAGAACTGCCACTCACTAAATGTTTCTTTTTCCTGTTTTGCATCATTCTCTGTAAACTCTAGAGACTGTTGTGCATGAAAATTCCAGGAGAACAGGAGTTTCTGAGAAACTCAACCACTCTGTCTGGCACCACGGCCAAAGTCATTGAGATCACATTTCTTCCCCACTCTGATGTTTGGTCAGAACAACAACTGAATCTCTTGACCACGCCTGCATACTGTTATGCATTGAGTTGCTGCCACATGATTTGCTGATTAGATATTTACATTATCCAGCAGGTATACTGGAGTACCTAATAAAGTAGCCACTGAGTGCATTTTCTGAAAAGAATGCAATAAACAAAGGTTTGAAAACTGTTTAAATATGTTTTTAAAAAGTAAAATAAAAGTTACCAAAATAAATGTACATAAAAATGCTTTAATGTGCTAAACATTCGACACACCAGCTGATCACAGGCTGGATTTCTTGGCATGTGACTCATCTCCTAACACCACAAAGTCACGTTATCAACCAAATCCAGTCAGTGGTACAGTGAACTTTCTCTTTCTCTTGGATGCATACGGTTCCGACAGTATTCTAGAACATGAAACACTATAGCACAGTACAGGCTCCTCAGCGCAAAATGTTGTGCAGACCTTTTAACCTACGCCAAGATCAATCTAACCCTCCCTTCCTACGTAGTCCACCATTTTCCAATCATCCATGTGCCTATCTAAGGGTTTCTTAAATGTTTCTAATGTATCTGCCTTTACCACCACCCTTGACAGGGCATTCCATGCATCTACCACTCCCTGTGTAAAAATCTTACTTCTGACATCTCCCTACGCTTTCCACCAATTGTCTTAAAATTATGCCCCCTTGTATTAGCCCATTTCACCCTGGGGGGAAAAAAGTCTGACTATCCACTTGATCTATGCCTCTTATCACTGTCCTAGTCAAATCAAACACTACATATTCACTCCCTTCACATGTGCACAGTGAGTAATATCTATACGAAGTGTTGCAGTTACTCACTTGGTATCTCCCACATCCAGGAAGGACAAAGGTCCTGAACACATGGGAACATCGATACTGCAGGCACCTTCACACCACCCTGACTAGGAAATGTATTGCCATTCTTCCACTGTCAGGCTGTGGTGGTGTGGAGGGGGGGGGGGGGTGGCTGTAATTTCCTACCTAGTATCAACATGGAAGGATCTTCACCAGGACTGCAATTAAAAGTTGTTCACCACAACCTACAATAAGGACAAAAAAATGACAACCAGATGGTGAGGATACAAATTGTAAAGTATTGGGCAAAATTCTTTAAAGCAGATAGAGAATTGTAGAGAAAGGGGGTGGGAGCTAATTTACTGTGCTGATGTTCAGCCTCACATTTACTTCCGTTAGGTATATAGCCACAGATTTAGCACAGAAACAGGCCCTTTTGTTCATTAGATCGATGCTGACCATGAAGTGCCCAACAATAATAATTCCATTTACCACCACTTGTTCTATAGTGCTCTATACAAGGCATTGGTGATATAATTTCTTGTCTTCAATGCTTCTTAAATGCAGTAGAAGTCCCAACCTCCAACACCGCTCAGGGACTGCATTCCAGATTCTAACCTACACGATTAGATGGACTCATAAAAACAATGCCACACTATCACTCTCCTATGACCTGTGGAAGAAAAGAATTCTTCCTTAGATCTTCTCCAAACCTAATCGTTTGCCTAAACCTATACCCTTCAGTTTAAGATCTCAACTATGGGGAATACATTCCTATTATTTACCACATCACTGCTTCATAATTTTGAATACATCTATCTGGTGTCCCCTCAGCATCTGCCATTATAAGGAAAAACTAATATTTCAAAACTAAGATAGTCCATCCCCTACAACATCCTGGTGAATCTCTTTTGTATCAATTACATCATTCCTATAGTGTGCCATTATGATTGTACACCGTACTCCAGCTGAGGCCTACAAAGAATTTTATTAACTTCTACCATAACCTCTCACATTTAATGTTCCAGCTAATGTGAGCAAGTATCCCATATGTGTTTGTCACCATCTCATCTACCTGGGATCAGGGATCCTTGTACAACATGCTCCCACTCCTCCTCAATTCTCCCTTAGGATCTACCATTCATTATACATGTTTTGCCTTTGGTTCTTCCAAAGTGCTCACCTTGCAACCATCAGAATTAAAATCCGTCAGACACTGCTCTGCTCATTTTACTAATGCAGAAATTATCCTGAAATCTAAGATTACGCTCCCATTTCAATATTACCAATTTTTATGCCATCAGTAAATGTGTAAACCATACCTCCTATATTAGGGTTCCCACCTCTTTTTATGTCATTAACCAATACCATTAAAGCAAGTGTTCCGTGGACCCTAGATTGGGAACATGCATATACAAAACTATGATGAATATCATAGCACCAATCCCTATGGTACACAATTAGTCATGGACTTAGAAAAGCAATTCCCCACCATTAAACTCCTATGACCCAGTCAATTTTGGATTGAGTTTGCCAACTTGTCTTGGATCCAATGGGCTCTAACCTTTTGGACCAGTTTTCCAAGTGGGTCTGGTCAAAGGTTTTGCTGAAATTCGTATCGACTGCCTCAACTGTATTGTCCTCATTAATAACCATTTGTTAACTCTGGAAAAATTCAATCAAATTAGTCAGGCAGGGTTAATAGAATTATTCTGAAGACAGGTTGAAAATAAACAATCCAGCTCCAAAGTGCAGTGCCCAAATTCTGTACTGTTCTAGAGTGCTAATGCAGAAACATCTCACAAGCAGTAGAGGGCAGTCTGCCCTGCATGCCTGATTTTATTTGCAACAATTTAAATATTGAGCCAAGTTCTTTTTTTAAATGACTTTTGCTGGAACAACCTTTTTCAAGAGGTGGCCTTTAGTTTTCACTTCACCAATAACACAAGAAGTGTTTATTGCGAAAAGGAACTTACCTCCATTGATATCATTCTGCAACCACGGCAGTGATAATTGTTATTACAGATATCTGTCGAGCTTAAATTGCATGCAAGAGAAATGGCAGTTGTAAGTTTGCCAACATATTGCACATGATTAGAACAGAAGGCAACCTTGTTTTAACAAAATACAACATTTTACCATTTAATTTCGAACTTGCATCAGGGCAATTGCTCACTACATTCCAGTTCAAAGGTGACGAGGCACTTCTATCCCAGAATTTTTTTTGCTGTATCACCGTTTTAAGTAAGGCAAAATTGGATTCCTGGCTGAAATCCAATTTTGCCTTACTTAAAAAGGTGATATAGCAAAAAGAAATGCTGGGATCCATATCCACTGGCTGGAACCCAAATCAAATTCTGATGAAATTCTTTCTGTTTATCACTCTGGATGTCCTGTTTGACTTGTTGAACGTATCCAGCACCTTCTGTTTTTTATCATCCAAGTTAAGCCTGCCAGGATTAATTTGGTTATGTTGTTTACACTGGAGAGTAAAAGTCAGAAATAAACAGACTACAACTTCACTTCCTTCAGATTTTCTGACTTCATTGTTACATCGTGATCACTAATTTTCAGCAGAAGCTTCACAAACAGATGCACACAAGACAGAAATAGGTCATCTGGTCCACACAAAGCTCCTTTCACTTCTTCACCTAATCCTTTAAATCTTTAATTCCCTTCACCCTCTTCTTAATTGTATCAATACATCATCTTTCAACTACTCTGTGGAAGTGGGATCTACACTGTTTTGGTAAGGAATAATGCTATTGGATTAATTGGTGAACCTAATATATTTATGATGCTCAGTTTTGGCATACCTCACAATTCAAACATCTTTTCTAGGTCCCATCAAATCTTTTCATAATCTGAAAGCTCTTGCGAGCCACCCTTCCTCTTCTAAAGATTAAAGCCCAGCTAAACAAATCTTTCATGATATTTATAACCTCTCAACTCTGGTACCATCATAGCACAATCTTTGGTGTCATCTGATATGATGTTTTTTTTTCCCCTCTTTCCTGTTCCTCTTCATATTTTGCATTATATGAAAATCAAAGCTCTCTACTATACTAAACGTGTTCAATGATTTTATGTTCCACTAGAGAGGAACTCCAGTGAAAACAAAAAAGATAGGAGCAGCAGAAAACTTGTCCTGCCATTCAATATGATTACGAATGATCTCTGGCCTCAATTTATCTTCTGTGACAATTCTTCAATCTTTCAAAATTTTCTGACATCCCACTTAAAAGCTTAAGATAATCTAGTCATTGTAGTTTTATTTTGCCTGGTATTAACTTGCAATGGTATTTTCAATGAGTTGTCAATATAGCACTGGATACCTTAACTCCCCCCACAGAGAGACTACTGAAGGATTTGGACAGATTAGGAGAAGGGGCAAGGAAATAGCAGATAGAATACAGTGCTGGGAAGTGTATGTCATGCACTTTATTAGCAGAAATAAAAGAGTCTACTATTTTCTAAATGGAAAGAAAATAAAAAACACTGAGGTGCAAAAGGACTTGGGAGTCCTTATGCAGGATTTCCTGAAGGTTAATTTGCAGGTTCAGTCTGTGCTGAGGAAGGCAAATACAATGTTAGTATTCATTTCAAGAGGTCTAGAATATAAAAGCAAAGATGTAATGATAAGACTTTATAAAAGTTTCACTGATCAGGCCTCACTTGGAGTATTGTGAGCAGTTTTGGCCCCCTTACCTTAGAAGGATGTGCTGAAACTGGAGAGGGTTCAAAGGAGGTTCACGAAAATGATTCCAGGATTGAATGGCATCATGCAAAGAGCGTTTGATGGCTCTGGGTCTGTATTCACTAGAATTCAGGAGAATGAGGGATGACCTCATTGAAATCTACTGAATGGTGAAAGGCCTTGATCGAGTGGATGTGGAGAGGATCTTTCCTGTGGTGGGAGAGGACACAGCATCAGTATAGAGGGGCATCCTTTTAGGATGGAGATGAGGAGGAATTTCTTTAGCCAAAGAGTGGTGAATCTGTGGAATTCCTTACCACAGGCAGCTTTGGAGGCCAAGTCCTTATGTATATTTAAGGCAGAGGTTGATAGAGTCTTGGTTGGTCAGGGCATGAAGTGATACCGGGAGAAGGCAGGAGATTGGGGCCGAGAGGAAAATTGGAATAGCCATGATGAAACGGTGGAGCTGACTTGACAGGTCAAGTGGCCTAAATCTGCTCCTATATCTTGTGGTCTTATGATTAGGAGTTTGGATTAGGTGGAGATTAGAAGTTTGAGGAGACTTAGTACTTAGACTTAGCAGATGTACTGCGGAAAGCATTCTAACTGGTTGCGCCACTATCTGGTACAGAGGTGGCACTGCACAGAAGAATCGGAAGAAGCTGCAGTAAGTTGCAAACTCAGCCAGCTCCATCATGGGCACTAACTTCCCCAGCATCGAGGACATCTCCAAAAGGTGATGCCTCAAAAAGGCGGAATCCGTCATTAACGCTTAAGGAGATCATGAGGGGGATCTCCTTCACTCAGAGGGTGGTAAAAGTGTGAAATGAGCTGCCAGTGCAAGTGGTGAATGTGGGGTCAATTTCAACCTTTAAGAGAAATTTGGATAGATACAGGGATGGTAGGGGTATAGAGGGATATGTCCTGGGGTGCAGGTCAAAGGAACTTGGTAGATTAATAGTTCACCACATGGGTTAAAGAGCCTGTTTCATTGCTGTGGTGTTCTATGACTCTATGACTACTTCTGATTGGGTAATGGACCTATACACACTACTTCAGTTTTTTTTTATTTTGCACTACATATTCAATTTAAATAAATTTCTATTGTATATATAGTAATTTATATTTTTATTATGTATTGCAATGTACTGCTGCCGCAAAAGAATTCCTAACGTATGCCAATAGTATTAAATACGATTCAGATTTAGACTCTTACTTTCCCATAATCTTGATTTTTTTAACCAAAAATGCACCAAGATAGAGGTACAGAAGACATTAAATGATCAATGTTTGATTATCAATATAATTAATGTTAATAATCCAGAAAATCTGCTAGGTCTAAACTACCAAAGCACAAGGGGTGCTGGATTATTTGAGTTTTGGCAGAATATCTATCTGTAGCTTTCATACAAAAACCCCAGTTGAAACTCCATTTACCAACAGTGTGGTTGAGTCAAAAGAATTGGATGATATTACCTTCATACCATTGTAACTGAATGCACTCTGGATGTACATAGTTAAAACACGAGCTTTATGATGTAATTAAACCTGAATCTGATGATTCACTTAACTCAGCTCCATGTTAACATTAAACATTCCAGGCCTCTATCAGCAGAGACCCTTTTTTATTTCAAGAATAAACTTTATTCACAATACAAAATATACATTGGAAGAAACAGTGCAAAAAAAAAGTTAAAGGTTAGCTTTATTTGTAACATGTACATCAAAACATACAGCAAAATGTGTTGTGTTACATCAAAGACCAACACAGATGGAAGCTGCCTACAATTGTTGCCATGCCTCTGGCGTCAGCATAACATGCCCACAACTGACTATCCCAACCTACAAGTCTTTGGAATTGAGAAGAAACCAGAGCACCTGGAAGAAACCCACGTAGTCATGGGGAGGACATACAGTGACAGGAATTGAACCTCGATCTTACACTTCGCACTGTAAAGCATTATGCTAACCGCTCCATTACCACGTTGCCCTTATTTTTACATGTATGGTCATTATAATCAGTGGTGCAACTTTTCTCCAACAGAATAACAAAAAAAAGGTCCAATGCCACTAGTGTGGCCCTGTGAGTAAATGCATCTTTTTCCATTGTTCAAGCAGCTACCCCTCCGAACTCAGCCCCTATAAGTCCATTAGAAGGACCCTAGACTTTGGCCTCCCCCACAGTCTGAGCATTGGTTGCTCTGATCATCAGTGCGTTCCTCACCATGCACTCCTGCTGCCTGGATTGTGCCAGTTTCCAGCATTTCCCTACAGACATCTCACTGCGCTGGAAGATGAACAAGATTCAGGCCGACCAAACGGCCTCATTCACTGAGTTCATGACCCTCCAGTGTGTGTTCCTGGGAACAACCTGTAGATAAGAGTCCTCTGTAATGCAGCTGCTGAGGATGAACCAGGACATGGACCCTTGCATCTGTCTCAACACCCTCTCAGCAAATCCAGTCTGCAAAGAAGTGGGCGACGGTCATTTACCCACCAGAGCTGACACTCAGGCAGCGTACCCTGGGGGTGATGTCTTGGGTCAAAGAAGACTTACTGGGAGGGTCAGTCTCACCACCAGCCAAGCAAAGTCTTGGTGCTTGTTGGTCAGATCTGATGATGAAGCATTCTGCTAGAAGGTTTGGACCATTTGCTCAGGGAACAAAGTCACAGAATCCATGGTGTCCCTGTTCCGCAGTATCTGAAGTACATTCCATGCCGACCACTGCCTGATAGACTTGTGATCAAAGGCATTTGCTTGAAAGTACTCTTCCATAAAGGAGAAGTAGGTGTAGCAATGACCAGCTGCCAAGAACACGTGTGGTGTCAGACCCATCTTCTGCAACATCAAGAACAGGTAGGGCCTCAGCACTTAGTGCCCAAGTACTTTGAGACCATTACACTGCCTGATGAAAGTGGTCATCAGGGCAATATTTGGTACACATTTGCTCCCATTGTCTGCAGACGTCTGAATTGTGATCCTCAATCCCCAGATAAAATGGATGATGACTGAGTTAAAGAGATGGGAAACAAGTCCTACCTGTGGCAAGTACAGCAGTCCTGGCAGCCTATCATACCCAATGGCCCAATTCTTTTGACAGAAAGCATTTCCACAGACACAATTTTTGTTGGGCCTTCCTAGTCCCAATCTGTTCCAGCCAAATCTTGTTAAATGCCTCACCTTATCCAAATAAGATCCCTAACACCTTCAGGTAGATAGATCAGAACTGGACAGCTTTTAGTTTTTAAATATCAAAATAAAAATTATTCATAATAAAAATTTACAAGGATAAACAGTCAAAGCATTTTCATTCTTATATTCCAAGTCAATCTACCAATCTCCCAGCACATTCTGAAATCAGGATATCTAGTCTCTTGTCATTGACAGCCAGGCCCTTTTCAATATCGATGGAGGGGAAATGTGAGAAGTCACCTGATCTCCTTCAAAGAACTATTGATCCCCACCATTCAGCACATCTACAAGGAGCACTGCCACAAGAAAACAGCATCTATCAAGGACCCCCACCATCCAGGCCATGCTCTCTTCTCATTGTTATCATCAGGAAGAAGGCACAGGTCCCACACTATCTGATTCAGTTAGTTATTATCCTTCAACCATCTGACTCCTGTACCAGCGTGGATAACTTCACTGACCTCAACACTGAACTGATTCACATCTTATGGACTCACTTTCAAGCACTCTACAATTCATGTTATTTCCTTTTCTTTTAACATTAGGTTTTCCGTATTTGCTCAATTTGTCTTCTTTTGCACATTGGTTGTCTGTCAGTCTTTGTGCAGTTTTTCACTGATTTTGTTGAATTTCTTTGTTCTACTGTGAATGCCCACAAGAACATGAATCTTAGGGTAGTATATGTGACATATATGTACTTTGAAAATAAATTTACATTGAACTTTGAGTACTGAACTCTTTACTGAAAAAAAGATCTAAACACTCATTCAGGGAAAGAGATGGCATGGAGAAAAGCAAGCATAAATTCTGAATAAATCAGCAATTGAGTAAACATCCTTATTTACCTGATCAATATTTTAGTTGATTTTGAAATTATATGGAGAACTTAGCAGGTTCATTGCTTTTGCAAATGACCTCTATACAGTAATTCCAATGCATGTGAAAGGATTTCATTTAAAGTTTACAAACTTCCATTTCTTAATTTTTAATTAATATTACATTACATATTAATATTTAATAAATCCTGAATAATTGAAAAATGAATGTTTAAAGTTATCTGATTTCTATACAATGAACCAATCCATGAACAAAACTTCACTACTTTTTCTCTCCTTAATATATAATTAGTTTATATTGTCTGATGTTATGTGTTTTACTGATATTTGCAGTAAAAGTTTAATTATACATGGGTAAAAGCTGTAAATTTCAGTCTTGATGCTCTTGATAATGTTGTTACAAGAAGGCTTGGTTATTCTGGGCTTTCTTTCCCAGGTCATGAGAAGGATGAATGCAGAAATAAGGTGCACTGTATTTGTCCAACGCTCAAGTTGATTCTGCACCCAAACATTCTACTAGAAAGGCTGATACGGCAATTGTATGCCTTTCAAACCGAGATAGCCAGGATCTTCTACCCACAAATAGCAGACATCCCACCTCTCCCGGAAGCTCTCAGAGTCTCCCGCATATTGATAGTGGCTCCCTGATGCCCGGAAATTATATACAATATCCCGGAAATCGATTTTTTCGAGAGTGAGAGGGAAAGTGAGCATCCTGATTGGACTGTCTTCGTACTAGGAGTGGTCCCCAACCACCGGGCCGCAAGAAAACAATAAGATTTGGCGATATGAAACGATATGAGTCAGCTGCACCTTTCCTCATTCCCTGTCACGCACTGTTGAACTTGAACGCACGCGAGGTCATTACCCACCGTCATCCATGTCAGCGCGGGAAGAAGATCAACTCCTCGAGCTTGCAAATGACGGTGGGCTGAAAAGTATGTTTGACATAACATCTCTGCTGGCATTCTGGATCAAAGTCAAGGCTGAATATCCTGAGATAGCCACGGAAGCACTGAAAACGTTGCTTCCATTTCCAACATCATATCTCTGAGAAGTGGGGTTTTCTGCAATGAATGCAACGAAAACTAAATTGCGGAATAGACTGAACATAAGGAACCCCCTTCGAGTATCGCTGTCTCCCATCACCCCTCGATGTCTTGTTGCAGGGAAACAAGCCCAGGGCTCCCACTGATTCAGCAATATTGGTGTGTTGCAATGATTTTATATGTACATACGAGGAAAATATGCGCTGTGTGTTTAATATCCAAACGTTACTTAAAATGTTATGATGCTATTGACTTATAAGTGACTTATAATTGACTTATTACAATATTCATGCGAGGAAAATACGCGCTGTGTGTTTAATAATAAATTCGTTAGATAAACCCTTTTAGAAAAGAAATTGAGTGTATTAGCCACTTATAAGTGACTTATAGTTGACTTAACACCTATATTCCGGTCGTGATTAACACCCCTCCCTCGCCCCCGCCCCCCCCCCCCCCCCCCACCGGTCGGCCGGCCCGCAAGAATATTGTGAATATTAAACCGATCCGCAGTGCAATAAAGTTTGGGGACCCCTGCAAAGTAGACCTATCAGTTTTCTCTGTGGGCAAGCTTTACAATCGATCTCAAAAATAATGACAGTGTTGCTCGCTGCACTGTTTGCAACAGTGACTTTTCTATTGCCCATGGTGGGTTAAAATGTAAAAGACATGTTGAGGTGAGTTTAACAGGTGTCATTCGTTCATTAGCATAGCTAACATTATTTAAACTGGCTGGCTGGTTGCTAAGGAGCTACGCTATTGATGTCCTACATGATGAGGCCAAACTCCCTGTAGACTTGCTTAAAGTTGTAATAGAATAAACATGATAATAAGTACATATTTTAATGTCACATTTTCTGCATATACCCAACTTAGTTTACAGATTAGACAAAATCACTAAACAAAGTATTACATACACCCTTGGAGGTCGACGGGGGGGGTGGGGAGATATGGGGTTGCAGGGGGCAGGGGTGCGATCTCCCTGAAATGAGTTTTTGCAGGGTGGGATGTCTGAAATAGACACTGGCAATCAGAACTGCAGATGTCTTGGATAAGAATCAATTAAAAAAAAGATGCATTGAAGACTACTTTCAAAAAATTCATGAGCAAAAGGTGCCTCAAGAGATGCTTCCTAGTGAATGGGCTAATCCTGAGCGGGTCAGAACCAATTACAAAAACAGAAAAATTCATTCCTGGCTCAAAGTTTCTGAACACTCTGGGTCAGTTAGAGGGATTAGGGAAATGTCGATGCATACGGTGAGATCTGCAAAAGAGAAAGTTTAAAGTTTTAAAGGGTTATTTATTCTGAAATCATACAATTCTGAAACTCTTCTTCTCTGGGTAGCCATGAAACCAAGAAAAAGAAAGTTAGCACAGATATCAGCCCCCAAATCTCCCCTCCCCACAAAAAAAACAGAACAGGCACATTGACCCCCCCCCCACAAAAAAAAGAGAAAGATGGGGCAAAAGACACAGGATATATTTTTAAAAATATAAGACTGAAAAAAAAGTCTATAGTCCAAGTCCATATCCAAAACACAGAAAACCTAACATTCTCCAGGCACAGCGGCAGGCTCATTCCTCTCTGGTAGTAGAGCGATCAACAGACAGGCAGCTGGCGCTCACTATCTGCATTCGCTTCGATGTTTCAATCTCCCTTGTCACTTTAATCAGTACACTATGGAAGCTTTAATTGGCAAAAGGAGTCAAATGTCGGCTTGCACCCTGTCCCACAGCCTGCCCACCATGAGGTTTGTGCACGCCACCTCTGTCTCCTGGAATCCTCTCGGAGAATGCAGAGCGCTGAAGCATCCAAATGATCTCCAAACAGCAAATCACAGGCTCCAACAGTTTCAGAATCACATCCATGACAAAAAACAAACACAAAAGACATAAAAGAAGTGAAATATAAGGTTTCAAGATCTATCCCAAAGATGCCAACCAAAGGAGCGTTGTACACAGGCACCACTTGCATTAGAGGAAGAATTGAAATAACTTCACTGTATAACCAGAATATACATGTCTTCTCTGAAGTATAAACAGTTTTGTTTGGTTTCATATATTTTGATTACTGTGTCACTGCTGGGAAACTTCCCCACTGTCCTCCTCCATTTAAGTAGGTTTAGGTTGCTCAAAGCAGCATTTGGAGTTGTCGGAGCAGGGAATGATAGACGAGGGAAGAACGGTTTGTTCAGGATTGGGGACAATCTGCTTGACACTTTACCACATTCATTCATTCTAACCCCACCAAGAACATTAATTTTAATCCCATTTTAAAGATGAGCTGATATGTGAGTAATCGGTTAAAATTGTTACCAGTTTTAGTTCTAATGCATCATAGAGCTGGACTGTTGGATTGGCAGTATTATCAGAAAATGTCTGATATTTTGCTAAAGATCAGTAGGAAAAGAGAAAAAGGGGTGGTCATTCCAAAGGAATCACAAACTATATGGGCAGTTTGAAAGTGCAAAAGCAGAATTACAAAACACTGTCATTATTTACTCCTTTACAGATTAACTCTGAGAAAATATTCCCAATTTGTCATTAATTAAATACATCGACTGTCTAATTACTTGATGCGCCAAAAGTGAATCTAGTGTAATCTTTGTCAAAGACAAGGTACAGTTTACTTCTTTCATAGCAGCTGCTCTGAGGGAAAACAACCCATAAACAATGGGATCTTCTTTTATATAGTAACTACAATGTAGAAAAACATGCTGAAATGCCTTACAAAACTTGCCAAACAAAACTTAAACCACCCACGTGAGACTTAACGGCACAAGGCAAAATGATCGGAGAAAGACTTGGATTTCATGATTGCATTAAAAGAAGCAAAAGAAAGCATAGAGAGGATTAGAAAGGAAATCCTAGATGCAATATTTCCTTCATTTTCTTTCACAGCTGCGCAGGAAGGAATTTTATTTAACACACCCTTAAAACTGCTGACTACTTTTATTTTTTTTGTAATATGCACACTATGAATATTTAGAATGAAAACTGAGAAATCACTTACTTTTGATTTTATTAATTGAAGGGTATAAAGAAACATGGTACAAAGAAAACCTTTCGTGTTTGATAAACTTTTTATTGTCTGTCTTTATTACAAATTCATTGTCTATAAACACTGTCCAGATTAATTTCACATCCAGAAGAAAGATACTTCTTAATCCTCATTAAATCATCCAGATTTTCCACTTCTAGTCTGTTTCTGGATTTGCATTTGATTGAATTCATAAGACTGAATCCACATTCACAGTTAGCACTGTAAGCTTGAAATGTTCCAAGGTGTTAATAAGAATTAACAGTTCTTCAAACTCTTCATTTCCAAGCCCATATTTCAACACATCGGTGAACGTCTCAATGAACCAGTCTTAACTTTCTCAGAAATAACAAAGTTGAAATCAGAGTATTGCTGTGATATTTTGAGGAAATCTTTCATCATATTTCTAATAGCAACTGAGTATTTTTTTGTCAGTCATACAACATTTTTTTTCCAAATTCAAAATTGGCTGTGTTTGCAATAGCAACAGGATCATCGTCAGGGAAATCTATTACCCAAATGATTACACACATGTTGAATAAATCAAATAATAGCCACAGTATCAATGTCAGAGCTTATAGGTGCAAGCAGATCTTTCACTTTGTCACTCCCATAAATGATATTACCAAATTTTGTAAATTTTTTCTTTTGCACACTGGAATGCTTCAATTGTAATCAAACAGCTTTTCCGAAGGAATTTACAAGGAGATGCTAGATCTTCTGAAACATAGTCAAGGACAATTAATGCCCTTTGATATTGTGGATTGGTTAAAATCTTAAATTGTCTTAATAATTTCAAAATTATATTAACATTATATAAAAGAAAATTCCAGCTGTGGGCAACAAAGGCTGTGTGCGTAGAGCATTGCAGTTACTGCAAAACTGCACAGTTTAGAGGGAAGAGTGTGGCTAGGCGTTAATGACTTGACAATTTGAGAGGGTGTTCATGGCTAGCATCAACGTCTGTCTAAGGAAGGACTTGGACCCTCTGCAGTTTGCCTATCGCTACAATTGATCTACAGCAGTCGCAATCCACGTAGCCTTAGGATCACCTGGACAATACAAATCCTATGTTAGGATGCTGTTTTATTAACTATAGATCAGCATTTAACACCATCATTCCAAATGTCCTGATTGAAAAGCTACAGAACCTAGGTCTCTGAACCTCCCTCTGCAACAGGATCCTTGATATCCTAACCAGAATATCACAACCGGTGAGGATTGGAAATAACGTCACCACCTTGCTGACAATTAACATTGGTGTTCCACAGGGATGGGTGCTTAGCCTACTGCTCTACTCCCTCTACACCCATGACTGTGTGGCTAGGCACTGCTCAATGCCATCTATAAATTTGCTGATGATACAGTCATTGTCGGCAGAATTTCAGATGGTGATGAAAGGGTGTACCAGAGCGAGATATAACGGTTAGTTGAGTGGAGTCATAGCAACAACCTTGCAATCAATGTCAGCAAGACCAAAATGCTGACTGTGGACTTCAGGAAGGTTAAGACGAGGGAATACAAACCAATCATATTAGAGGGATCAGAAGTGGGAAGAGTGAGCAATTTCAAATTCCTGGGTGTCAATATCTCTGGGGACCTAACCTGGGTGTAACATATTGATGCAGCTAAAAAGAAGGCAAGAACGTGGCTATGAGAGCATTCTGACTGGCTGCATCACTATAGGGTATGAGGGGTTGGAGGACACCACAAGAACTTGTACAACTAGTCAGCTCTATCATACCACCAGCTTGCATAGTATCCAAGACATCTTCAAGGAGCAGCGCCTTAGGAAGGCAGTGTCCATAGTTAAGGATCCCCACCACTCAGGACATGCCCTTTTCTCACTGTTATCATCAGGTAGGAGGTACAGAAGCCTGAAGGCACACACTCAGTGATTCAGGAACAGCTTCTTCCCCTCTGCAATCTGTTTTCTAAATGGACATTGAATCCATGAACACTACCACACTACTTTTTTATTTCTGTTATTTTGTACTATTTAATCAAGGAACAGAAGGGTAAGCAGAAATGTCTTGGAGGTTCATAGAAGTGAAGCAGAATACAGCTGAAGGCCAAGCTGAAGATAAATCAAATCAAATTGTTTAATTATCATTCAGACTATAGATGGCTACAGTTGAATGAGACAGAATTCCTCTGAGGCCCAGGCGCATAACATGCATTCAAAATAGCGAGAGAAAAAAGTGCGCATGCACGCACACAGACACACCCCCACCCTGTTACACATGTATAGTCCGAGTCCCTAAGCAATATGCAAATTGATGTGACAGCCTCCAGCAATCCAACCTGTTCTTCGGCCTGTCAAACACTGGAAGGCAGCACTGATGGGAGAGGCCAAATCCCAATCGAGAACAGACTGCATGCTATACCACCTTCAGTGATGCTTCGCCTGCACTGCAACAGCAGGCAAGCCTGCTTGAGGCCTTGTCCTCGCTACAACAGAGGCCACACTGCCGTCTCTTCACCTGCCTCACCGCCAAACAATGGACACAGGCCTGCGGATCTCACATTATCAATGTCTGACAGGATCTTGCAATCACTGGACAAATGTCCAAGACAGTCACTCACCGTTACACTGCACACTGCACTCATGCACCAACTCCGATGTCTTCCAATAGCAGCCAGCAGCATGTTCAGCACCCAAGTCACCTCCTTGGAACCTTCACTGGCCCGTCCACCAGCTTTTCCTCCAACCAGCTGTGCGCCAGCTTCTTTGATTCCCCAGCAGATAGCTCCGAACAACTTACAGATCACTAATGAGGTAGACCTACAGTACCCATTGCTTGTAGAGTACAGTATAGTCTTATGATCATAAAAAACATTTTACAAAGAAAAGTGCATTTAGGGACTGAAAACACAGAATGTAGTGATACCCATATAAAAAGTTATCTAGTTAGCAGAGTGCACAGCAGATACAAGAAAATTAGCAATTGCTACTGGACCAGGCCTGAATCAATGGAAAGAATACTTTCTCCAATTTATAACCTAAAATACATAGCCCAGAAGAGGCATTAATCCCCATCTTCAACCCACAGCAGTGCAAAGTTCTGATGGTGAGACATGTTCCATTTAAAATTAATAATAGAAGGGCTTAACCACAAGCTCTGGAATTGATACTTGAAGGCTCCACCAGGTGAGAAGAGGTACAGGATCTGGTACTCCACTGATTTCAATGACGGCTGTAAAATGAAATGTTTGATGTTTATAATTACTTTTAAATACTCTTACGAGCTGCTTTTACTGCAGTTCTTCCAATTGTGCAACATTTTTAACAGTCACCCGACTCCAGTGTGGGGAACCAACGAGACAAATGCTTCATAGTCAGTTCAGGGAAAGCTGTGCGAATTTACTCTGAGCAGAAGGACTGGCCCTCTGCCAAGAAACCCAAATTTTATGTAAAGTTAGGTCCTCTGCACACTCCTACAAGTGGTAGTTCCATAGTCACGCTGTTTATTGCAGCTCTTCCACTGAAAGCATCCTCTGGTTCAACAAACTCTATTCTTGGCTTCGCTAATTTAACAGCTTGATTTGATGAAGCTCATTCCCGCTTCTGATGCCATAAGACATAGGAGCAGCATTAGGCCTTTTGGCCCATCTGGTCTGATCCGCCATTCAATCATGGCAGATCCTTTTTTCCTCTCCTCAGCCCCACTCCCCGGCCTTCTCCCTGTAACCTTTGATGCCGTGGCCAATCATGAACCGATCAATCTCTGCCTTAAATACCCCCAGTGGCCTGGCCTCCACAGCTGCCTGTGGTAACAAATTCCACAAAATTCACCACCCTCCGGCCTAAAAAAATTTCTCCGCATCTCTGTTTTACACGAACTATCCTGAGGCTGTGTTCCCTTGTCCTAGACTGCCCCACCATGGGAAATATCCTTTCTACATCTACTCTGTCTAGGCCATTCAACATTCAAAAGGTTTTAATGAGATTCCCCCCTCATTCTTCTAAATTCTAGTGAGTACAACCCCAGAGCCATCAAACTTTCCTCATATGATAACCCTTTCATTCCTGAAATCATCTTTCTGAACCTCCTCTGAAACCTCTACAATGCCAGTGCATCTTTTCTTAGATAAGGAGCCCAAAACTGTTCACAATACTCAAGGTGAGGCCTCACCAGTGCCTTATAAAGCCTCAGCATCACATCTGTGCTCTTATATTCTAGACCTCCTGAAACGAATGATAAAATTGCATTTGCCTTCCTCACCACTATTCAAACTGAAAATTCTATCCCCCTCCTCTAACCCTTTACTTCTTTCACCAGTCAACTTCCCAACCTCTCCTCCTCTCCTGATTTCACCTATCACTTTGTACTTCTTCCTCCCCTCCCTCCACGTTTCTGCTCGACTTCTCATCTTTTTTTTTTCCAGTCCTGGAGGGTCTTGGACCGAAATGTTGCCTGTTTACTCTTTTCCAAAGATGTTGCCTGGCCTGAAGAGTTCCTCCAGCATTTTGTGTGTGTATCTAAAACCTCACGACCCTCATCAGTGAGGTTGTACAGCTGTACCTCAGCAAAATCTGGATGTGAGATGGTTTTACAAACTTTTAAAGCAAGTATGCTATTTATTCCAGTTTGAAAGTAAAGGTTGGTCTTGAGATTGTTGCACGTGAATTTGTGACATTAATAAATTATTTTGACGTGAAGAGCTATTCCCACGTTAGATCTCTTGGTGGGCTGTAAAAATGTTCTGGGCATTTTTGTGGCTGGGTGATTTTTTTCCCCCTGTTTTAATAAATGCCTTAACAAAAATTGAGCAAATAGACCTACTAACCCCATACACCTTTGGAATGTGGGAGAAAACCTAGCCCCCAGAAAAAACTCACGTGGTCACGGGAGAACGTACAAACTCTTTACAAACAGTGGTGGAATTGAGCCCAAGTCTCTGGTCCTGTAAAAGCACATTAACCTATGCTAACACGCCATCCCATGCCTGGTGATTGATGAATACAGAACTCTAAGTATGCCCAGTTTGATGATTAAAAGCAAAATCCATCTCAGATATATTTAGGGAAAAAAAATTTAAAGCATCTCTGCATCTGTAGATCTCCAATTAGAAAGGACTTGGATATGAAGCATCTGGACTACAAGCTCTCAAGTTAATGGAATTGTCTTATTAATATCCAACATGCAGTTCATTTCCCCAACACTTACCACTAGATGTTATTTTTGTCTGATGTGTAGTAGAGCTTAGATGCTCTCCCTTTGCAAAGGAGGCTCTCAGGCCATCTATTATCTCAAGAGATGTTTTTCTCCTACCAATTCAAACAATGGCCGAGAACTTGCTGAATTTTGACAAAGATTCTGCATTGTGCCATCAGTATTTATCCTATGCCTGAACATGCTCTGTTATCATACTCTTCATGGAGATAAACTGCACACTAACAACTTGCTTCATACTGCAAATCACTCTTGGTCTTATTACAGGGAGTTAGAAGCAACATTTGAGCCAGTGGAAAAGAAACCCACTTTTATAACAGCAACCTCCAGCCAGGGATGTATTGAAAGCAATATAGAAGTTGCATCCCTTCAGCAACATTTTGCACTGGAGATTCAGGGGTAGAAACTAATTCTGCAGGAATCATGGGCAAGTCTCATGTTTCTCTGGATCTTTCCTGGAGGGCCAACTGGAAGAAGCCTGGTACAGGAGGTAAGTTCTCTTTGCAGCCAGTGGACCATCGTAAAGGTCTCAATTTGATTTGTTCTTTTTTCAAAGTTCCAAACAAGTCAAACCTAAATGAACAGCGTACAGACTCAAAAGGTTAACATCCATCTCTTGTTAATACTCTGCCTTATCTTGGCTATGTATTTGCTAATAAAACCTGCCAATCTTTACCTTCCTCCAATTCTCATGAAAGGTCACTGACTTGAAATGTTAACATATTTTCTTAACAGATCAACTTTAAGCAGCCTCTAATCAGTTTGTACTCAATTTGCACAGTAATATAAAAATACTACCCAGACTATTTTCCGTGAATTCAATGTGGCACTGAAGGAGAATGTGATAAATCTGGTTATTTGTTAATTGTGGTATTGAAACTGCACTCATAACTACTGTGCTTAGTAAAAGCATAATAAAGTCTATCAGACAAAGTGTCAAGAAAAAAAAAATTAGCCTTCATCCTGAAGGGTTACAAAACTCACCATCTAATAAACCACATTAGTTTCATTATTTCTACAATATTCTGAAGGTAACTGAGTGTCATTTCCAACAGTTTTCACTACGTAATTGACTGTTAATTCAGCATTTACTAGATTTCAATCTGAGAGTCATTTCAACTACTCATTATTTTCTGAGAATTAAACATGCATGACCACACAATTTTCCGTACATTTTAAAGGAACAACCTGCATTTATATTATACATCTCACAATCTCATTAGCTGCAGAAGAATTTGGGAGCATCCTGAAGTATATCAGAAGTGTGGTCATTTTTGAAATGGAGGATATTTATAAACAACGTTCCCTCAAATTTCTTCTTACAGTTGCGCAGACCAACTCACTCTGAGCATGAGGTTTTTACATGGCCTGAAAACTCTTGCTGCACATGATATAAAGGAAAATTCTAGCAGCACAGCAACAAAGGATATGTGCACTGGAACATTATTTACTGTACTTAGAGGGAACAGTGTTTACAATCTAACTCAACAGTTGCCTACAGCTGTCCCTTGCACAGACACACTGACAATAGAGACCAATGTGCTAAGAATGAAATTAGCACTAACTCAAATCGAGTACCAGGAAGAAGGGAATGAGGCAAAGCTATCTAATGACACCTGCAACCTAATGCAAGCAAATGAGAAAAGAAAATTATTGGGAAAAGGGCCATGAAGGGATCTTAACATAGACTAGTGTTGTAGCAGGTCAGGGCAATGTGCTTCAGCACTCTGTGGAATGCATAGAATAAGAATGCTTTGCAATCACGGACATCTTCCCTTTGATATTTAAGCACCTTCTTTAAAAAAAGTGATATTATTCCCAGACAAGGTGGAGGTAATGGTGTAATTTTCTAGACAATTAGGCCATAAAGGATAGATTAATTTTAGTTACATAATTTGGATGGAATGCTCGTTGTGTATTTTGCTGGAGAATTTGCTCCGTTTTTACTGCAAGTTGTCATTTCCCCCACCCCCCCACAGAAGTTCAGCGCCCTACTCTTTAAATAGACGTATTATCTGAATAAATTGGCTATGTTGTGCAAATGCCCACTTACTGTTAACCCAGATGTACTTCCTGCCTGGGCTCCAATTCATTGGCTGATTCATTGGGCTGCTTTGTCTGACAGCCAACTGGCAGACACCGGAGTAACACCCCGAATTTACTCCTTTTTCATGTCAGAGTGTGGGCTCCTAAGAAGTGGCACACACCAGTCACCAATGTCCCAGCCTGCAGACATCGCGTACACTGTCCATGCCGGTCCCTCACAGCTGTTGAGTTTCAATGGAGTGTGATGTCTCCCATCTTTTGTACTAGGTGGTGGTGGTGGGACTTTTTAAGTATGAAAGACAGTAGGCAGCTGGCCAAGTTACGCAACAGAAAGGGATGATTAGTTAACCCAAAAATAAATCCAAAGGCACAGATAGATAGAAAGGAGTAAAATATTGAACTGGAAGATTCACTCTGAAAAACAACTCATACCTGGAATCATATAATTAAAATGTAAAAAGGTACAACTAGTAATGCCTTGCTTGGTGAGTAAGCATCACAACAAATGGTTGTTTATTTTCAATTTGGATGTCCAACTATTTGAATTTAGTCAGTTTATTAGTTAAAAAGAAACTTCGGTATTTTGCCAATCACTGTTTTTCTCCCCCACCCCCCGCCCCATCTCCAGGCTTGTGATCTCTTTACAAATAGGAACAGTTTCTCAGTATCTGCTATTCCCCTATTGCTACCTAATATCTTCACCTACTTCTGTCACTTCCTCTGACCCAAGGAGATCAAATCCAGTTCTTCTAGACGGTCCACATAGTTACAAGTCCTCATCTGTGAAAGCCATTTAGAAAATCTCTTCTGCACTGTCTCCAAGGACTTCACATCTTTCCTGAAAGGTGGCATCCAGAAAAAAACAATATGTTTGTGGTGGCCAAACTATCGCTTTACAGAAGTTCATTAAGTCTTCCTTGTCCTTTTAACCTATTCCTCAATTTATAAAATTTCCAGAACCTCCAATGTATTTTAGGCAATTTCTAAACCTGGCCTGGCACTTTCAAATGAACTATGCATTCAGCTGCAGATCTCTGTTCTTTTGCTGCGTTTAGAATAGTGTCCATTGGTACATTATCTTCTCATTCCTCCTTGCTGCAACAGATCACATCTTTCAGCATTTGTCAGTTACTGCCTATTTACCCATTCCACCAGCCAGTGGTGTAGATGCATCCATGTCAGACTTCAAGGAGAGCGGTCCTTGCATGCGTTCCAGCTGTGCAGGGTTGAGCATCGAGCTAGCAACTCGACCTTGCAAAAAAAGACAAAAATGCTAAAGAAAAAAAACCCAGCAAGGTTGTTGCCCACAAGGCGTGGAAAGAAACAACAACCAGCCAACTTAAACCTTTGTGAAGTCTATTTCTAGCCTTCACACTATACCTGGAAGAAAATTCACTGTACCTTGAAGATTTGTGCCATTTGCAAATTTCAAAATTGTAATAAAACCAAATCATAAACAGTACTCTCAGAAAAGCAATGGTCAAAATCAGACTTATTATCACTGGCATATGACATGAATGTTGCTGCTTAGTGACAGCTATACAGTGGAACAGATAAAACTTACTACAAGTTACAGAAACAAGTAGAATGCAGAAGAGCAATAGTGCGGTGGTGTTCATGGGCCATTCAGAAATCTGCTGGTCATGGGAAAGAAGCTGAGCTTAAAATGTTGAGTACAAGTACGAGTCTTCAGGCTCCTGTACCTCCTCCTCAATGATAGAAGAGGGCAAGCTCCAGAAGATGAGGGTTTTTAATGATGGATGCTGCCTTCTTGAGGCACCACCTCCTGAAGATGTCCTCGATAGAGGGAAGGGTTGTGCCCGGTGATGGAGCCATCTGAGTCTACAACCCTCTGTGCAGCCTGGTGATGCAACCAGTCAGAATGCTCTCCTCAAGAGTCTTTGCTGACATGCCAAATCTCCCCAAACTCCAAGTGAAGTGGAACCGCAGGTGTGCCTTCTTCATGACTGCTCAATATGTCAGACGTCCCACCCTGCAAACACTCATTTCAGGGAGGTAGCACCAGCAATTTGCGGGAGACTTCCGGGAGAGGTGGGATGTCTGCAATAGAGTAGCTCCTTAGCAGCTGGCCAGCTAGTTTAAATAACGTTAGCTATGCTAATGAACGAAGGACACCTGTTAAACTCACCTCAACATGTCTTTTACAGTCTTAACCCAGCATGGGCAATAGAAAAATCACTGTTGCAAACAGTGCAGCGAGCAACACTGTCATTATTTTTGACCCCTATTAGGCAGGGGTACACTTTAGTGTAGTCTGGGGTGACGTATGTTTTATATTTTCTTTTTTTTTTGGAACACTCTGCCATGGCGCGCTTTCGCTCTCTCTCTCTCTCTCTCTCTCTCTCTCTCTCTCGTGGTTGCTCACACGTTCTCAACAGGAATTCTGCAGATGCTGGAAATTCAAGCGACACACGTCAAAGTTGCTGGTGAACGCAGCAGGCCAGGCAGCATCTCTAGGAAGAGGTACAGTCGACGTTTCAGGCCGAGACCCTTTGTCAGCACTAACTGAAGGAAGAGTGAGTAAGAGATTTGAAAGTTGGAGGGGGAGGGGGAGATCCAAAATGATAGGAGAAGACAGGAGGGGGAGGGATGGAGCCAAGAGCTGGACAGGTGATAGGCAAAAGGGGATACGAGAGGATCATGGGACAGGAGGTCCGGGAAGAAAGACAAGGTGGGGGGAAACCCAGAGGATGGGCAAGGGGTATATTCAGAGGGACAGAGGGAGAAAAAGGAGAGTGAGAGAAAGAATGCGTGTATAAAAGTAAGTAACAGATGGGGTACGAGGGGGAGGTGGGGCATTAGCGGAAGTTAGAGAAGTCGATGTTCATGCCTCCAACCTAATGGTATGAACATCGACTTCTCTAACTTCCGCTAATGCCCCACCTCCCCCTCGTACCCCATCCGTTATTTATTTTTATACACGCATTCTTTCTCTCACTCTCCTTTTTCTCCCTCTGTCCCTCTGACTATACCCCTTGCCCATCCTCTGGTTCCCCTCCCTCCGTCTTTCTCCACGGACCTCCTGTCCCATGATCCTCTCATATCCCCTTTGCCAATCACCTGTCCAGCTCTTGGCTCCATCCCTCCCACTCCTGTCTTCTCCTATCATTTTGGATCTCTCCCTCCCCCTCCCACTTTCAAATCTCTTACTAACTCTTCCTTCAGTTAGTCCTGACGAAGGGTCTTGGCCTGAAACGTCGACTGTACCTCTTCGTAGAGATGCTGCCTGGCCTGCTGCGTTCACCAGCAACTTTGATGTGTGTCGCTTGAATTTCCAGCATCTGCAGAATTCCTCGTGTTTGTGAACATCAGGAGGAGCAGGTTAGCTGCCAAGGGTTGTGTGCCCAGTAAACTGCGCCTTTTTGGGGCCGACTCTCTGGGCGCAGAGCTCAGAAAAAGTGACGCAACAGACTTCTAACATTGTAAATCAGTGAGTCATTTCTTATGTCTCCCCTCTCAATGTGAAATGTTGGTACCTCTTTTTCCCCTTATTAGGGAGAGAGAGAGCCTGTGGTATGTCGAATTACTGGGTGAATGGGTAGCTTTTGGGGTACAGTAAGTCTGTGTCTTTATTGATGCTTTGCTGCATGCTTGAGTGCTCGGTGGAGGATGCTAATGCTTTTTTACTGGTGGAGGGGTCATTGACTTGCTCCTGCTTGTGCGTGGGAGTTAACTGTCATTCATTCTTTAGGACAATGTTCTCATAGTTACCTGCAAAGAAAAAGAATTTCAGGATGTATATTGTATACATTTCTCTGACATTAAATGTACCTTCTGAAACCTATTCTGTTGCTAATTGGGCTCTCCCTTTGATGCACAAGTTTTAATTTCTGTAAGCAGGTCCACTGAGGACAATATAGCTTAATTACTGCAAATATATATCTGGGAAAAAAAAATGAAGATGAGCATTGCCGAAACGAAGAATCCTTTGTAAATTCTTCTCACTTCACTCTACTCCAAGGCAAAAATTCAAATCGCTAAACCCACACATATGGGAATCCCTACAGCATTTGGTGACCCTGTGATCTCCATCTCAGAGTCTGACGTCAGAACATCTTTCAATAGAGTGAAACTTCGCAAGGCATCAGGCCCTGTTGGCGTACCTGACGAGGCTCTGATAATCTGTGCCAATCAACTGGTGGAAATGTTTAAGGATACCTTTAATCCCTCACTACTGCAGTCGGAAGTTCGCACCTGCTTCAAAAGGACGACAATCATACCAGTGCTCAGGAAGTGCCGGGTAAGCTGCCTCAATACTATCGCTCAGTAGCACTTACATCTACTGTGATTAAGTGTTTTGAGAGGTTAGTTATGGCTAGATTCGACTCCTGCTCAAGCAAGGACCTGGACCCACTGCAATTCGTCCATTGCCACAATAGGTCTACAGTGGATGCAATCTCACTGGCTCTCCACTGCACCTTGGATCACCTGGACGATAGTAAAGCCTACATCAGGCTGCTGTTTATTGATTACAGATCAGCGTTCAACATAATCATAGCCTCAGTTCTAATCAACAAGCTCCAAAACCTGGGCTTTTGTACCTCCCTCTGCATCTGAATCCTTGAATTCCTTCCTGGGAGACAACAGCCTGTGTGTATCAAAAGTAACATCTTCTCCTCACTGACAATCAACACCGGCTCACCTCAAGCACGTGTGCTTAGCCCACTGCTCTACTCTCTCTACATGTGGCTAGGCACAGCTCAAAAGCCATCCATAAATTTGCCGACAACACAACTATTGCTGGTAAAATTTCAGATGGTAACAAGATGTACGTAAGTGAGAAATGGTATACACACACACAACCAAAACTTTTGCACAGGAAGGTAGTAATTTTTTGTATTACACTGTAGTGCTGCCACAAAAAAATTCAAATATGTCATTGTATATTTAATATTTCAGTAATATGAGTTATTTTGTAAATATGTTGCTGATTAAGCATTGTTTAAATAATACATTACAGGTTATATATAAAAAAGAAAAGTCAATTGCCTACCACATGATAAATGCGTGCTTTGCTACAAAGTTAGACTCGCATCTCGTGAGCTCCCATCTTTTTCTTCAAATTAATTTTGTTGTTTGCAGTTACAAAACATAACAGTGGCGATGATGTACTTTTAAAAAGAACCCGAAACAACTGGCAACCAGCTGAAATGCAGTGCAGCATGTGTTCTTCAGAAGGGAAGACATAATTGAGTTTGAAAAAAAAGCAGAAAATGGAGGAATTCATGGGATCATAAGCAGTGAGTACTGGGTGATAATAATCATTTTAAAAAGTAAAAACAACTGGTTACATCAGAAAAATAGACTTGATTGCTCAGTGGATAATTGGCTCATGTATACTTAGCCAATTAAACAGTATTTTGAAGTAAATGGAATAGCCAAAGAGAAACAAGTAGCAATTCTGCTGAGTACGTTGGGTTGAAAGGCATACAGTTTGCTTCAAAGTTTAACTTGCTTCAAGCAAAACAACAACAATGAATTTTGTTGATATTTTGAAAGTAATGTAGGAACATGTAGAACCAAAGTCATTGTTGATTGCAGAACGTTTTAGGTTTCATAAGCAGAATCAAAAAGAAGGGGAGACCATTTCAGCTTACGTGGCTGAACTGAACAGATTGTCTGAGCACTGTCAGTTCGGTAAAGCGCATAATGATGCACAAACAGATAGTTTAGTTTGTGGAATCTTACAAGGAAGCATTCCAATACAGTTCCTAGCTAAAGCATAACTTACATTTAAAAGAGCAGTTGAAATAACTGTATCTATGGAAACTGCAGACAGGAACACAATTGAGTTGCAGTCAGGAATGAAATTAAGCATGAACAAAGTTGCAACATCTAAACAGAAACAGGCCCGGCTGAACAAATTGTGTTACTGTTGTGGCAGGGGCTCACATACACCAGACAAATAGAGCTTTAAAGGTGAGACAAGCAGAAAATGCAACAAAGTAGGATACATACAAAGGGCATGTCAAGCAAACAAACAGAAATGGACTTCACTGAAAGACATAGATAAAATGTTAAATTACAGTTTCAAAAGGAGCATTAATCCTCATACTGTGGAAGAAAAATCCAATAATGATTAAAGTGACATGGCACTGGCTAGTCTTGAGAATTACAATGTGAGATCTAACAAGAGACAAGCAATATGGCTTAAACCATACTGAAATGAGCAACAAATTATTTAACATGGAATTGAACAGTGGGTCACCTGTTTCTGTGATTACACCAAATGAGTTTGAGTGGCATTTCAAAGATACTAAACTGAAGCCTGTAGATATCCAACTAAGAACTTATACTAGAGAATGTCACTCCTTTGGGAATGACATTCGTAACGGTGAAATACAACAACCAACAAGCCACATTGAGCTTGTACGTGGTAAAAACAGGAGGTCCAGCATTGTGGGGATGTGAGTGGCTGAGACAACTACAGCTTGATTGCAGATCCATCCACAAATTCCAAGCTGCATCCCCTGTTATACCGTTACTATAAGTGAACTAAGAAAGGTACTGAATGATGCCACAACCATCGCCATGCTGTACACCATGAATTGTTGCCGAAAATCAAGAGTCAGGTTTGTCATCACCGGTGTGTGTCGTGAAATTTTATAACTCAGCAGCAGCAGTTCAATGCAATACATAATATAGAAGAAAAAAAACAAAATAATAATAATGATAAATAAGTAAATCAATTATAGTATATGTATATTGAATAGATTAAAATTTGTGCAAAAATCAGAAAAATATTTAAAAAGTGAGGTAGTGTTCAAGGGTTCAATGTCCATTTAGGAATTGGATGGCAGAGGGAAAGAAACTGTTCCTGAATCACTGAGTGTGTGCCTTAAGGCTTCTGTACCTCCCACCTGATGGTAACAGTGAGAAAAGGGCATGCCCTGGGTGCCGGAGGTCCTTAATAATGGACGCTGCCTTTCCGAGGCACTGGTCCTTGAAGATGTCCTGGGAACTTTGTAGGCCAGTACCCAAGATGGAGCTGACTGGATTTACAACCTTCTGCAGCTTCTTTTGGTCCTGTGCAGTAGCCCCTCCATACCAGACAGTGATGCAGCCTGTCAGAATGCTCCCCACGGTACATCTATAGAAGTTTTTGAGTGTATTTGTTGACATATCAAATCTCTTCAAATGCCCAATGAAGTACAGTCGCTGCCTTGCCTTCTTTATAACTGCATCGATATGTTGGGACCAGGTTGGATCCTCAGAAATCTTGACAACCAGGAACCTGAAACTGCTCACTCTCTCCATTTCTGATCTCTCTGTGAGGATTGGTATGTGTTCCTGAAGCCACAATCAGCTCTTCTGTCTTACTGACGTTGAGTGCCAGGTTGTTGCTGCGGCACCATTCCACTAGTTGGCATATCTCACAATGGTTGTATCATCAGCAAATTTATAGATGGTATTTGAGCTATGCCTAGCCACACAGTCATGTGTATATAGACAGTACAGCAGTGAGCTAAGCACACATCCCTGAGGTGCACCAGTGTTGATCTGCAGCGAGGAGGAGATGTTATCAACAATCCGCACAAATTGTGGCCTTCCGGTTAGGAAGTCGAGGATCCAATTGCAGAAAGAGGTACAGAGGCCCAGGTACTGCAACTTCTCAATCAGGATTGTGGGAACGATGGTATTAAATGCTGAGCTATAGTTGATGAACAGTATCCTAACATAGCTGTTTGAGTTGTCCAGGTGGTCTAAAGCCATGTGAAGAGCCATTGAGATTGCATCTGCCATTGACCTACTGTGGTGATAGGCAAATTTCAATGGGTCCAGGTTCTTGCTGAGGCAGAAGTTCAGTCTAGTCATGACCAACCTCTCAAAGCATTTCATCACTGTAGATGTGAGTGCTACCGGGCAACAGTCATTAAGGCAGCTCACATTATTCTTCTTCAGCACTACTATAATTGTTGTCTTTTGAAGCAAGTGGGAACTTCCACCTGCAGCAGTGAGAGATTGAAAATGTCCATGAATACTCCCGCCAGTTGGTTGGCACAGGTTTTCAAAGCCTTACCAGGTACTCCAACTGGACCTTTCGCACTGCGAGGGTTCACTCGCTTTAAAGACAGCTTAACATCGGCCTCTGAGTCAGAAATCACAGGGTCATCAGCCACAGCAGGGATCTTCACAGCTGTAGTTGTGTCCTCCCTTTCAAAGCGGGATAGAAGGCGTTGAGTTCATCTGGTAGTGAAGTATCACTGCCACTCACGCTATTGGGTTTCACTTTGTCGGAAGTAATGTCTTGCAAACCCTGCCAGAGTTCTTGTACATCCGTTGTCATCTCCAACCTCGTTCAAATTTGTCTCCTCGCCCTTGAAATGGCCCTCCACAAATCATACATGGTTTTCTGGTATAGGTCTGGGTTGCCAGATTTGAATGCAACAGATCTAGTCTTCAACAGACTACGTAACTCCTGGTTCATCCACGGCTTTTGGTTTGGGAATGTACAGTAAGCCTTTGTAGGCACACACTCATCCACACAGGTTTTAATGAAGTCGGTAACAACTGCAGCATACTCATCCGGGTTCCAAGACAAATCTCTGAATACAGTCCAGTCCACTGATTCAAAGCAGTCCTGTAGGCATTCCTGTGCTTCCCTTGTCAATACCTTCTTGGTCCTCACTGCTGGTGCTGCAGTCTTCCGTCTCCGTCTATACTCGGGGAGTAGAAGTACAGCCAGGTGATCAGACTTCCTGAAGTGAGGGCGTGGAATAACATGGTAGGCATTCTTGATGGTGGTGTAGCAATGGTCCAGTGTGTTGTTTCCTCTAGTATTGCAAATGATAGGCACAGAGATGTCAGGGGTAAGTTCTTTTACGCAGAGGGTGGTGAGTGCGTGGAATGGGCTGCCAGCGACGGTGGTGGAGGTGGATACGATAACATCTTTTAAGAGACTCCTGGATAAGTAGATGGAGTTTAAAAAAATAGAGGGCTATGGGTAACCCGAGGTAATTTCTAAAGTAAGTACATGTTCGGTAGAGCATCATGGGCCAAAGGGCCTCTATTGTGCTGTAGGTTTTCTATGTTTCTATGATCTGTTTATAGTAATTGCTTAATGATTTTTTTCAGAGTGGCCTGGTTAAAATCCACCAAAATGATGGTGAAGGTGTTAGGGTATGCTGTTTCATGCATGTTGATCCCATTGCTCAGATCATCAAAAGCCTGATTGACGTTGGCCTGAGGTGGAATATATACTGCTATGAAAATGATCCCGGGTATCTCCTGCGGTAGGTAGAAAGGACGGCACTTAACTGCTAAATATTCCAGGTCTGGTGTGCAGAATTGGGACAGCACTGATATATTTGTGCATCAAGAAGAGTTGATCATGAGGCATACTCCTCCACTTTTGCTTTTAAGAGGCTCTATAGATCTATGCTGACGGTGTATAGTAAACCCGATCTAAATCGCTGCATCCAGTACAGAAGGGGTTAACCAGGATTCTGTGAAACAAAGGACACACACGGTCCTAATGTCCCTCTGATTCAGCTCCCTAGCTCTGAGATCATCGATTTTATTCACCAGAGACGGCACGTTCACCGGCAAGATAATCGGTATAGGGAGTTTAAAACCCCGTTGCCTTAATTGCACTTCTATCTCTGACCTGCAGCCACGAGGATGCATCCTTCTACAATCAGTATTGTTTCCGTCAGTTGTAAGCAGTGATAGTTCGTTTAAGCGCATTAAGACATCTTTGATGACTGTACTGACCTTGGAAGCCGTTGTGCTTTTTAGCTGTATCAGGCTGAAACGAGAATATTTAATCGTATCCATTGACAGTACTGATGCCCCTAAGCACCCCAGAAGTACAAAGTGGACAAACATGTGCTGGTACCAATCTTTGTGCCTCTAGTTGGAAAGCAAGTTGGACCAAGAAAAGACCATGTCACTCAAAGGAATTGTGGAAGGGCCAAAAGCAGTTTTTGTAGGCAACATATCTGAGAAAGCCTTTGAGTCTCAGAGTCAGAATCAGGCAGTCACTTGTGAAATGTGGCTTGGTTTTAAGCAGGAAGAAAGTTCAAGATGCTTCAGGAAAGTTGCAATCTAGTCCATGTGCATTAAGGTTATTAGAACTTCAAGTGGGAGACAAAAAGCTTCATGTAACAATAAATGCAAAGACGAAAGCCCAGCTGGATGAATGCAAGGCCAAAGAGAAATGAGTCAATGGAAATACAAAAACAGAGGTTTTCTCAGATGATGCTGTACGTGAGGAAACCACGAGGAGTGAGCAGATCGTAAGGGAGCAATAGAAGGATTAATAAGAGAATACTCCACTGAACTAAATACACTTTCCCAAGATCAAGATGCATAACCTAGAACGAAGAAAATGGAAAAGAAAGAGGAGGACGACATAGATGTTATGAAAATGTAATGGGATAAATGAGTCTTAATTTCGAGAAATTAGCAAATTCAAAGGTTCAAGGATCATCAAAGCATGTATCCATATACAACTCTGAATCTCATCTTCTCCAGACAGCCACAAAACAAAGAAAGAACATGAAAATCGTTCAAAGAGAACGATCAGAAGAAAGGCAGTCGGTGCTGAACTCTTGCTTGGTGTCCACATTTGCCTTATTGTCTCAGTCTTCCTCAACACTTTAATCAGTGATTAATGGACACTTTAACCAGCCAAATGAAGTTGAACATCGGCTCGCTCCCTATCTCAAAGTTTCTTCACATCCAGGTGCTCACTTGCTTCCCGGAATCTTCTCGGAGACAGTAAAGTGCTGGATGACAGCTGGGAAGGTGAGAAGACAGCTGAAACATCTCAACCCAAGCAAGGCTGCAGGACCGGATGGTGTCGGTACCAGGGTGCTCAAAGCCTGTGCCCCCCAGCTATGTGGAGTACTTTGCCAGGTCTTCAATCTGAGCCTGAGGTCCAGAGGGCGCCTGTGCTGTGGGAGACGTCCTGCCTCGTCCCTGTGCCGAAGACGCCACGCCCCAGCGGCCTCAATGACTACAGACCGGTGGCATTGACCTCCCACATCATGAAGACCCTGGAGAGATTTGTTCTGGAGCTGCTCCGGCCTATGGTCAGGCCACACTTAGATCCCCTCCAGTTCGCCTACCAGCCCCAACTAGGAGTTGAGGATGCCATCGTCTACCTGCTGAACCGTGTCTACGCCCACCTGGACAAGCCAGCAAGCACTGTGAGGGTCATGTTTTTTGACTTCTCCAGTGTGTTCAACACCATTCGCCCTGCTCTACTGGGGGAGAAGCTGACAGCGATGCAGGTGGATGCTTTCCTGATTCTTGATTACCTGACTAGTAAACCACAGTACATGTGCTTGCAACACTGTGGGTCCGACAGAGTGATCAGCAGCACTGGGGCTCCACGGAGGACTGTCTTGACTCCCTTTCTCTTCACCATTTACACCTCGGAATTCAACTACTACACAGAATCTTGTCATCTTCAGAAGTTTTCTGATGACTCCGCCATAGTTGGATGCATCAGCAAGGGAGATGAGGCTGAGTACAGGGCTACGGTAGGAAACTTTGTCACATGATGTCAGCAGAATTATCTGCAGCTTAATGTGAAAAAGACTAAGGAGCTGGTGGTAGATCTGAGGAGAGCTAAGGCACCAGTGACCCCTGTTTCCATCCACGGGGTCAGTGTGTACATGGTGGAGGATTACAAATACCTGGGGATACGTATTGACAATAAACTGGACTGGTCAAAGAACACTGAGGCTGCCTACAAGAAGGGACAGAGCCGTCTCTATTTCCTGAGGAGACTGAGGTCCTTTAACATCTGTCGGACGATGCTGAGGATGTTCTACGAGTCTGTGGTGGCCAGTGCGATCATGTTTGCTGTTCTGTGCTGGGGCAACAGGCTGAAGGTAGCAGACACCAACAGAATCAACAAACCCATTCGTAAGGCCAGTGATGTTGTGAGGATGGAACTGGACTCTCTGATGGTGGTGTCTGAAAAGAGGATGCTGTCCAAGTTGCATGCCATCTTGGACAATATCTCCCATCCACTACATAATGTACTGGGTGGACACAGGAGTACATTCAGCCAGAGACTCATTCCACCGAGATGCAACACAGAGCGTCACAGGAGGTCATTCCTGCCTGTGGCCATCAAACTTAACAACTCCTCCCTTGGAGGGTCAGACACCCTGAGCCAATAGGCTGGTCCTGGACTTATTTCCTGGTATAATTTACATATTACTATTTAACTATTTATGGTTTTATTACTATTTAATTATCTATGGTGCAACTGTAATGAAAACCAATTTCCCCTGGGATCAATGAAGTATGACTATGACTATGATCACTCAAACAATCTCAAACCTGTAAATCGCAGACTCTGACAGTCCAAGAAACACATTTAAGGTAAAGAAAAAACAAGCATAAAAGAAGGAGAAAAGACATTTTTGTGATCTATCTGGAAGATGACGAACAAGTGAGCATTGTGCACTGGCGCCATCTTGTTCTGATTCAGAGATTCTCACAAGAAACTAGTAGAAGAAAAAGGATGGCAAGAAGACGAGAAGAACTTAAAAAGGAGAGAAGTGATAAACAGAACAAGTGTGAGTGATAGAGAATGGTGTGAAAGAGAGAAGGAATACAAGAAGGAAAAATAAAGGGATCGAGAGCGGGATAAAGAGAAAGAAGCCAGGATGGGCAGAGAAGCAAGGATCAAAGAAAAAAAAACAGAGAAAACTGAGAAAAGGAGAGAACTGAGAGAAGGTATCCAGAGCTGTCAGAACCATTTCCTGCCGTCTCAGAGTCAACTCCTACAACCAGAACATAGGATTGTTTCACAGCCACAAGTCTACCTGCCAAGCAGAGTGATCCCCCTTGTCAAGGAAGATATTAATCACACAAGAATATGAAAGCCTTCACAGCGATTAAATCTTTAGGCCTGAATGGGACAATTCAAAATTTACTGTGTCATGGATGCCTGTATATTAGTTGTATTATACAGGACGCTGTGTATGCAAGCTGAGGTGCTTTCTGTATTGAGTTGGAGTTAATAGCTATGCAGGAAGGAGTGTACAGTATTACATATTTCAGTAATATTTGAGTTATCTTGTAAATATATTGTTGATTAAGCATCCTTTGTTTGTTTAAATAATTATGGTCTATATGCAAAAGTAAGTGAATTGCATATGGCATGATGCTACCACCTGAAAAGTGCGCGCCTCGCTTAACGCAAATACAAAGTTAGACTCGCTCTCTTGTGAACCCTTGTTCTTTTTCAATACAATTTTCTGTTTTGGAGCTACAAAACATATGAATGATGATAAACCTGATTCTGATATGTGTCTCTATAGTGGACAGTCGGTGGAAAGGGGGCAGGGAGAGGAGAATCATGGTTGAGAAAAGGGGGAGGGGGGAGGGAGTGAGAAACATTCTGTGTGATCAATAAACCAATTGCTTGGAATCAAATGACCTTACCTGGTGTCTCAGGGCTGGGTGTGTCTGCACCTGTGTCACACCCTGCCTGGCACTCCTTCTCTACCACCTGTCCCACACTCTACGCATGGCGCTCTACCCTTCGTTATACCCACCATCCTATGCTCCTGCCAGATTGACAAACTGGCTCTCCGCTCCCTGATGACAAATACAATGCTGTGCATATATACACACTGTGTATATTATACATATACCCCTGAGACGTTTGCACAGCACTGTTGATCAGCTGGTTGAGTGATGTCACAGAAGCAACCATGCACTCAACAGCAGTATGAACAAGGAAATGATTGTGGACTTTAGAAAGGGAAGTTGAGGGAACACACTCCAGTCCTCATCAAGGATTCAGAAATGGGATGGATGAGCATTTTCACATTCCAAGGTGTCAGCATCTCTAAGGATCTATCCTGGGCCCAATATATTGATGCAATTACAAAGAAGGTAGCTATATTTCATTAGAGTTTGAGGAGACCATGAGACAGTCTCATATGTATCAGTGAAACTTTAGACAATGGGGTTATGTTAATTGGTCTGCATCAAACCAGGCAACTAAGGGCAAATTTATTTGCATTATTGTAACAAAGTTTAAGGAAGCTTATACACCATACTGATTTTGTCACTAAACACATCACACATGGTCACAGGCATTACTGATCCATCAATAGTTGGGACACTTGGGTATTCAGAGAGTTAGCCCTCACAATACTAACCTTAGGTGTCTGTGCTCTCTGCCTTCAGAAGCTTTTAGATCATCTGAGTGAATGAGTTTGTCCCAGCTGAGATGTTTGAACTTTCGGATGTGTCTTATCAATTACAACATGTTTCCATTGCAAATATGTACTTCAAAGGAAACACTTGTCATACACAAAGTATTGAAGTGTGTGATGTCATTTTAGGTTTTGAAATTGTATTGATCTCCTAGTATTAGCATTGTCATCAATAGTATAAAATTTAGATATACTTTTAATTTGGGAGAGGGTCTCCAACAGAATGCCTGCTTGTCGAGTGGAATAAAGATTTTCAAATCCACCAACTTCTCCAGTGACTTAGTCAGTCACAATAGACCTCAAAAAAACCCTGTATTCTGAAATATATTTCTCTTTGTAGTTGAGGATTTTCCCTCATCTGACATCAGCTGCTATCCAGTATCAATAAAATGCATCTGTGATAGCCAGTCAAATGTATCGCCATCAAGTTAGTTGAGTAACCAATCACATTAAAGAATGCTCACAGGCATAAACCCAGGAAGTAAAAACACAAGTTTCTAGACTGACCTTGTAAGCAAAATATGAATTAAAAGTTGAAACCTACAAAGATGGAAACTGAAGTGTAAGCAAATGAAAAAAAAAATGGAGTTTAAATCTTTTAAAATCATAGAATTCTTTTTATTAATGAAGGAACAACAATCCTCTTGAAGTTAAATATTTTGGGACTAGATAAATTGTTTATTAGCAGATCTGCATTAACATTGTTTTAGAAACTCAGATACTAACATTAAAGAAACCGACTTGCAGGTTTCCTTCTTAAGCAGCAGACTAGCATATTCTTATGAATTCACCTGATCCCTGTTATGTTAGAGTGACCTGTACAATCAAGCTCTTTAAGAAGAGCAGTTACTCACAGGGAATAGCTTTTGGACGTTTGAAGCTGTATGCATGTAAGTTTCTTCTATTCCAACATTGAATCCCGATGGCCTTAGTCTCCACAAATTCCAAGACTTTATAATTACCTCCTTAGAACATCTTACTGCATTAAAGGCAGATTTATTCCAAGATAAGTAAACCTTTGCATTCAAGATCCACAAGCAAAATCCAGAAGGGTGAACTTCCATTCAATGAATAGCCCATTCTCCTAACTTATTTTCTTAGTTTTACAATTTTCATGCATTTTGTTGTCTCAGTTGAGTATGTAACCATGACAATGTGTATCCTTCCAGACGGTTTAGACAATGAACATACGTTTCATTGCTTTGAATACTACACATTATTTTCCTAGTCCCAAACTGAAGATATGAGAACAGTTCCCGTGTAACCAGACAGCAAACTATAAATAATTCTCCACTGATGATATACATTTAGTAGTTTAACACTGAGTCTTTCTGCCACTTTAAGCAGCTGCAACAAACCACCTGTCAAAAGGATAAAATTAACCAACAGGAGAGAAAACGACTTCCTTCCCAATCCCCAAAAGGGCAATAGCAAATTACAGCAGAGGTTCAGAGGGCGAGCAGCTGTCGTGAAAACCAGAAACTCCCGCAAACTTTTATTCATATAAAGCTCAACGTTGCAACTTTAATGAGTCAACACCAGATGGGATAAGTAACAGTTCAGAAAGTAGCACAGCCAGGTTTAACGGTAGTGTTGCAAACATTCGTGTGAAGGAAAAAAATGTGTCAGGATTACAATCTGGAAGGGCAAGCCCTGCCCCGAGCTTCCGGGGCTTTTTTATACCAGCTGATTGAAACGTCCAGGATCAGCCTGTGCTGCCGGAAGGAGGACCATAACAGAAACGGCCTCGGAGATTGCTTACCTGCGGGACTTGGCGGCTACCATTTCAGCACCTTGGGCATCCTTAGTAAAACTCCCCAGCTCAGTCTCTGCCATTGTTCTTTCCTGCACTGGGGAAGTCAAGCGCGCTGGGTTGTGTAGTTCAGCGAACGGGAGGAGCCTGTAACACAGCCCAGCACCAGAAGTGAAGAAGACTACAATACCCTAAAGCCTCGGCGCTTGCTAGACGCTTAGTTGAAATAGTAACGCTAAAGTGAACATCCCAGCAACTGTGAGAAGCTCCACCTCCCCATCAGCTTTTCAAATATTAAACAATCCACTGCATCTATCAAACCCCCAACGACACCCGGAGATCCCGATCAGAGTACGGAGAAGAAAAAAAAATGCGGTGGTCCATTATTAGAAAACGAACTATTACATTTCATGTCCGGCAGTCAGTGCCTGAAACTATTTGTAGTAAAATTGCAAGCCGACTGGCAGTACAATTTCAGCCTCATATTTAAATGGTGCAGCAGTTTCAAATTACTAGCACAACTATCGTTAATTTTGCCAGAACATAAATGTGCTACTAATTCCTGAGCTGTTTGCGTCTGTATGTATTTTTTTCTGATCTGTGTACAGATATGGGTGGCACATGCTGGTACACCCTGTGTATGGGGAAATTGCCAAGCTTCAAACTCGAGGAGGAGATTTGAGGTACTGGGACCACGACCAACTGGAGAAACAATGGGTGAAACAGAAATTGCTGTCGACTGTGACAGTTACGAAGGCTCGAGTTTACTGTCAAAACAATAGCAAGTCAAATGAAACTTTCGCGATTGTTGGATGAAAGACAAATGAGATGGAGTAAATTCAAGCAGGTGATGGCTGCCTGGTTAAATATGGTTCTCAGAGGCAGAATAATTCAACTGGTTATGTTTAGTGTTATCTTATGCATACCGTCACATAACAAATGATACAAGCAAAAAAAACCCCCATAAAACACGACCAGAGCACAGGACTATTCCCTACCTTTGTATGTGCAGTATTTTTGCCTGTCTCACTTTTAACAACTAATCAATGGCTTGAAGTTTCTATATTCGCATGTCGATAAATATATACCGTGTATACATTTACAAAGAGTGAAAAGTGGGAGCAGGTGCAAATTGTATGGCCTCTTGAGCTGTTCCAACGCTCAATGCACATTTGTTTAGCATTAAGAAAACCACCCAGTCGGCAAAATTATGCTCTGTACGTTATTTACAAGAGCAAACATCTGGATTATTTCTTTGCCCTATCCCCATGAGGAAGAGGCAACAAATGGGAAGAGAACAACAGGAATTCTGCAGATGCTGGAAATTCAAGCAACACACATCAACGTTGCTGGTGAACGCAGCAGGCCAGGCAGCATCTGTAGGAAGAGGTGCAGTCGACGTTTCAGGCTGAGACCCTTCGTAAATGGGAAGAGATGTGTTTTTCTCCCAAGGTGACTGGACTCCACAAAATGAAGGTCATAAATCGTTCTGCATGTAACTCAGGCAACCAACAGAATGTCACTGGCAAATGGTAAGGTTTGTGTCCATGCAGGCTATTTGCATAATCTAACTGAGAGGCATAATGGTCCTTCTGAGGGTTATTTGTTAAAATAAAGATAAATCAAAATTGTAAATAAAACAGAGATTTATGAACTTGGGACTTTCTCCAGTGTCTCCTGAGATTACTGATTATGGAAGGCTTCAAGCATGCAGAGACACTCTACTGCGGGCCAGGGTCCTCACCTCATCTGTGAGGAGAGTTCCATATAGAAACTAGCACAAACTCTGGAGTCACCAGCTTCAGTTTAGCAGCTGTTGAAAGTGCCCAAGGACTATAGGATACATATTCCTTTTGATTCTAAATAGATCACCTAAGAAATAAATATCGAATAGGAACTTCCTTTCAACTGCTTCATGGATTTCAGAACAAAGTTACTATCAATACATAAAAGCATAGAGTGTGCACATTTTCAGCTCTTATATTTACTGGGGAGCAACAAAGGAAACCATAAAAGTAAATAACTTGCACACAATTTTAAGTTACATTCCAACATTCTAATTATCAGTGCCAATTGAGTGGTCCAAAATTAACAATGCTTGAAGTTTTATTGGATTGCTTATTAGTTATACTTTAACTTGAGTATGGTTGTAAGTAAGATGTAACTAGACTTTAGAAGACCACAGACAGAATGGTTAGAGGCATGTTATGGGTACACTGGGTTTGGAAAATTAACTCAGAGAAGCATAAAATGAAACATTTTAGTTGGAAGGATGAGAAGGGATCATTTGATTTTAAATGAAAGAGCTTTAAAGGGAGTGTTGGAACAAAGAGACCTTGGGTTATTGTACAAAAATTGTTGAGATTGGGTTGCACATGGAAACCTTAATAGAGTACAAGAGTGAAAAGGCTATACTAAACCTTTACAAAGTCCTGCCAAAGGATCAGCTGGAATCATTCTTTTTCAGAGACTGGGAAGGTGATCAAAGAGAGTGTAAAAGAAAGTTAGCATGAATATAGATTTCTTCTTCTGGTAATTTTTTCCCTTCCCCTCCCTTCTTCTATTTCCCACTCTGACCTTCTACCTCTTCTCCCCTACATATCACTTCCCCCTTGGGCACCTCATCCTTCGATTTTCCCTTTGGTGCACTCACTTCTCCTATCAAATTCCTTCTTCTGCAGCTCTTTGCCTTTCCCACACACTTGGCTTCACCCATCACCTTCCAGCTGGCCTCCTTCCCCTCCACCCCCACACTTTTTTTTTTATTCTGCCATCTGCCCCCTTCTATTTCAGTCCCAAAGAAAAGTCTTGACACAAAATGTCAACTGTTTATTCATTTCCATAGATGTTGCCTGACCTGCTGAGTTCCTCCAGCATTTTGTGTGTGGTCCATTAGTTAACATTTTCTTTCAAGCAGAAAAGATTACAGAGAATTCTTTAGAAGGATTTAAAATCAGTTCCTAGCAGAAATGGTGAGAGCAGCAGTGTGGGTCCAGGAGAAGTAGGGAGCCAGTAGCATAGAACACATGAAGGGTGTGGCAGTAGGAGGACAGACTCAGGTGAGGAAGTAGTAGATCCAACCTTGGTGGAAGGGCAAATCAGTTTAGATTAGGCAAGCACAGAGGACTGATGAGGAGGACCAGGTGGAATGAGTTCTTCGGGCCTGTGCAGGGCACAGGGGAGAATTGGGCTCCAAGGTTTTTAGAGCACCTGAATTGGTTAATTGCTGTTTAATGACAGTTGCTAATCATTTAGAGCTCCTGGTGTTTTTCCTCAAGCAACTCGCTATTTGTAATGCAGTCTTCTGGTGCTTTCTGTTTAAGCTTGTTAAGTTTATTTTTATAGGTTCCAGGATTCCATGTTAATTGTATTATTTAAGGGGATGCCTGATTAGTATTAATTGCAGGGTCTTATTTTTGAGAATGTTACTTCTGTCGATGTTGCTTGGCTGAGCTACCAATGTTCTTTTGGAATTATTATGAATAAACCCTCATTGCCATCTCTACGTCAGAGTCTATCTTTCCTCTGCACTTGAGTTCCAATATTGCTAGTACACACTGCGACACCAGGCAGGTCAAACAGTGTGAGCTAAGCACATTGACGATGATGGTTTCCCTTGGGAGTTGAGCCAGCGCTATTCTATCAAACTACTCTAACAAACCTCTGCAGATACACTGTTGAAAGTGTCCTGACTAGAAGCATCATGGCCTGGTATGGCAATTCAGTGCACAGAAACCCAAAAGGCCCTGGAGAGCAGTAGACACAGCTTATCCATCATGGGTGCAGTTCTCCCTGCCAATGCCAGCATCTACAAGAAGGACTGCCTCAAGAAGGTGGCATCTATCTGTAAGGATGCCCACCACCCACTATCCAGGTTATGCCTTCTTCTCACTGCTACCCTGAAGTGTCGAAGCCTGAAGTCCTACACCATAGCTACTGCTACTTGCCTACAATCATCAGTATTTCATTGTACTGTAATTTACCATACTAGAGTACATGAGAATGAACTCAATTTGAACTTGATCTTGATAAGAAGAGATGGAGAACAATGGTTGTGAGGGATTTGGATGTTGGGAATTAAAGTAATAATTGCAGTTTTGTTCAGGAAATCTGAAAGGCTCACCTTCTGAATCACCCTAGGCAGGCTTCTTCCTCTTGCTGTGCCTTTTTACTACGTCTTCTTTCTAGTTGTTCTAGATATGGACATCAAACGGTTAAAAACAACCATCCCGAAACGGATGAATGGACAATGACACGATCTAACCAATAAAGCCCATACACAAAAGACGTGTGGGGGAAATGGCCACATAAATTTCTTGGGGTTTGGCCCATGATGGATTATGATAGAATGAAAATGAATTTGGAACTAAGGATTAGTGTTAATCAGGAATGCCCATTAGCATATGCATGTCAGATAATGAAGTTGAGTAATTGAAGTATTGCACAGTAGTTCATGTGAATGTGTGCTTGAATATAAATTTGGACATTTCTTTGTGACAGTACTGTATATAAAAGTTTCTGCAGTTTGTCTTTAGCATCAGTCACATTTTTAGTCTTGTCTTGTGAGTTGTTATTTTCTCCAAGTACGTAAACCAAATCTTAAAACAGGATTTTGAACTACAGACTAAAAATTTAAGTTGTAATTGCAGGCATTTTTATGTCTTAACTATTATAAGAAATTTGAATATGTTGGAGCTTTGGTCTGAGTGAGATTGTTTGAATGTATGTCTGTATATCTGTTGCCTTCCAGCATTCCTGTGTGTTCAAGCCTTAAATTTTGAAGCATTTCCTCAAGGTGCATGCATTTGTATTTCATGCTGCCTTGTGTTTGGCTCTGGAAAGCTGTATTCTTTCTGAAGTATGTAACTGCTCTGTATATTATGAAATGTTGCAAATTTGGAGCTACATGCCAAAAATAACAGTTTAATAGGTTTTAACTGGAAGACTTGAAGACAGAGGTAATTTAATAAATGGTCACCCATGGAATAAGGAGTTAGAGCTACAATGGAGCCTTCAGGTTAAACACATTGATGAAGTGAATTTCTAAATCAATGGAGCTTTAAAAATTGTTTCCTAATTTGGTTCCAACAAGAACTGGCTTTTCTTTCATTTCAATTGATGGCACTGTTTATTTTAATCCAATCATACATTTAAGTACAATTTTAATTTGGTTTCTGCATGGCTGAGAGCTAGTTTTGAGGATTAGCTCTTTACACACACAGGCTTTGTTGGGTAGGAAGGAACTACAAGTTAGATTCATATAGAGTATTAGTTATGGTTTTATTTATTTTGATTTTGGGTCCTGCAGACTGATATTGTGTAAATTTCTAAAAGACAAAGGACAGTGTTGAGTAATAGTTTATTGTATGATCAGACTCACAGTACATTGCCTGAATTCCCAGCAGTATTAATGTGCAGAGAAGTTAACCCTTTCCTCCTGCAAGTCTTTCATTCTGCATACCAGAGAATGGAGTTTTAACTTGGGAAACTGGGATAAACACTTGACAAAATACTTACCTGACTAGCAATAGGTATTGTTTCTAGTTAAATAATGGGAAAAGAACAAATTCACTATATATTAAGAAAGAATGCCCACCACGCTCCACAGAACAACACTGACATCCTGAAAACAGAACATACCAAGCAACAAGGCAATGACAGCAAAGCAAGCCTTGTTCTTCCCTGCTACCTGCCCACCCATCCACACACATATACAGTCTACCAACATAGGGTCAGGCCATCTTCAGACTCCAACAAAATCTGATTCACACACACTGGGCCTGTGACTTCCCCAGCAAATCCATTCACAGAAATTCGCAGACTCGGGTCTCTAACTATTGGGACTCGACTTTTGGTCTTCCGATTGACCTTCAGACTTCGATCAGGACTTCTAATTGGCATTTAGGCTTTGATCTGGACTTCCAATCAACCTTTAGGCTTCAGTCATCAGTATCTACCCAGGATTCCCCAATGTCGATGAATGGGGAACCTGGATAAGGACTTGAACTTCAGGCATCAATGACAGGACCCGAACACCAGGCCTTGAACTCTGGTCACACCAATTCGCGTACTAAGGAGTCACTGGCCCCCGTACATCCTGACCACACAGAAATCTGATCCTGGAACACACCGAGGACTTGCTGATCTGGTGGGGGGGGGGGGGGTTGCGGGGTGCACCTTCCCTTGTCCTCACTGGTCTGCCTGTCTAACACCCAACCACATACATGTCACTGTCTTTCGAATGCATAATGGAGGCTTAGACACAGGCCTATCCTCTAATACCCCCACATC
The DNA here is from genome assembly GCF_030028105.1 of Mobula birostris. Classification (NCBI taxonomy): domain Eukaryota; kingdom Metazoa; phylum Chordata; class Chondrichthyes; order Myliobatiformes; family Myliobatidae; genus Mobula; species Mobula birostris. The sequence goes on along the minus strand of NC_092371.1, from coordinate 53,067,151 downwards.
ATAGAATTCACATCAAAGAGGTGAGGAAAACTTCTTCAAAGTGGGCATACCTTGAAGAGATTTTTCAGCGTAATATCTAGCTGGAGGCACAAGAAGCAGCAGATGCTGGAATCTAGGGCAACACACAGAAAGCTGAATCAGACCAGTCCAGATGAAGGGTGTTGACCCAAAATGCCGACTGCACATTTCCCTCCATAGATGCTGCCTAACCTGCTGAGTGCCTCCATTTCTTTGTTTGACACAGAAACTCAATGGATAATGATACTCAACCTTATAAGGATGACTACTACATAGGTGTGATTCCCCTGCATTATAAAAAGGGACTTCAGTAGAAAACAGGACAATTTACAAACTGAGATCATTAGTGAGGATATCATAATAGGTACAATAAACATACCCATAAAAGTACAGTTTTAGAGTTTGAAGGAGGACATCACTCGCAAGGTATAATTTGAGGGAAACGGCTGTAGCCTATCTTCACCCTATATGCAATGCAAGAGGCATTTGCAATTATGAGATTATTCCAGTCAAAAGCTGTCACACCAGGAAAATAATATGCAATTCCTTCCAGAAATTTATTCTGTCACGGAGGAATACTGTGTACTTTAAATAATAACACTGTGATTTTGTCCTATTGCTTCCTTCAAAGATTCCTGCTGCTGTCTATAAGGAGTTTGTACGTACTCCCCTCGACAGCTTGGATTTCCTCCAGGTGCTCTGGTTTCCTCCCACATTACAAAGGTGTACAGGTTTGTACGTGAATTGGTCACAGGGAATAATTGGACGGCAAGGTCTCGTTGGATCGGAAGGGTTGTATCTCTAAATTAAGACAAATGCCATTCATAACATACACCAATGAGAAGAGAAGCTTGTTAACGTTGACAAAAATCTAGGAAAGGCTAATTTTACTACATTACTTCCCTTCCCAGAATATTTAATGCATATCATTTCAGAGACAGCCCTCAGGATCAAAGTTGGGACTGTGGAAATCATTGGGTTAAAAACAAACACCTAGAACAGAAGAATGGGCTGTATTTTCAGTTTAAATTAATAATTTCATTTTATCATATAGAAGGATGTTTAATATTCTGTGAATTTCTCTGAGAATGTTGAGAAACATGGGATCCATACCGAAGGAATTGAATCTCTAGGATTGATTAATTATGGGGTGAACTTGTCCCACAGGAGATTAGAGAAAATACTGTTATAATTTTCTTTCAGTTTTACGAGGCAGCAGCCATCGATTAGGAAGTAAGATTGCTTTAGTAAGACTCAAGGTCTCAAGAGGCCTAGTTTATAGGGAAGCACTACAGTCATTATAAGATAAGAAACAACGGGTCCACTTTAATTCATGTCTAATAGTATCCAAGGCCTCAAGCACAGGCAGAAAAGCTGGTTGTTACTATAGTAATATGAAATAACTCGAGACCTCGTCAACACCATAACGTAACTATGTGATGGGACATGCAAATGTGGGGAGTGAGGCCTTTGAATGAACTTACAAGAACAATCAAGTCTATGCATCTCTGTTGCTGATCACATACCAATATCTAGAATGGTAATAATTATCAAAATGGAAAATGGATATGATACTATAGCAACCAATAGTCCATCTACCTTACTTGACACCCCAAGATGTAAAATTTTGCACTTGCTGCGATTGAATTCATCTGTCAATGCTCTGCCCAAATTTCCATCTCATCTATATCCTGCTGTAGTCTTAGATAATCTTCCTTGTTATCTAACATTTAGTCTTGCCCACAAAATTTACAATTATATCTCCACCATTCACAGCAAGCTCATTAATATAGATCATAAAAAAGGCTCCTTGCACTGATCTTTGTGGTGTGTCACTGAGTATGAACTTAGAAATAAAACCTTCCACCACTACCGTCTGTTTCCTATCACTGAGCCAATATTGTATCCAATTTGCCAACTCACTTTGAATCCATATCCCTTCACTTTCTGGATTAGTTTATCACGTGAGACTTTGTTGAATGTAATACTGAGGTCCATGTAGACAACATCTTTCCTGCTTTAATCTATCTTCTTAATTACCTCCTTAAAACTACTCAAATAGAATTTACCCCACCCCCATACATACCCAAATTGACTATCCCTGGTTGGTCCCCCCTTTCCCAGCGACTAATCAGAAAGAGTCTGATTTGTCAGAAATGGGCTTTGTAATATGGTGTGGGATGGGGGGGGGGGGGGGGGGGAGTAATCACGTCCCTTACAATTTTCTCCAATCTTCCTACCACCAATGAAAAGCACACCAGCTAGTAGTTACCTGGTTTATCTCTGCTCCCCTTCTTAGATAAAGTAACATTAGCTATCCTCCAGTTTTCCAGCACCCCACCTGTAGCTAATTATATGTGCAAAAATCTGTCAGGGTCCCCAGCAACTCTTCTCTTGCTTCCCATAGTACCATAATATAGATCTTCTCAGGCCCTGGAAAATTATCAACACATATGTGCCCCTTGACATCAGACACTTTCTTCTTCTTAATACCGACTTCTCAAAATTATCCATGAACACTATCCTCCATACCCTTCTCCTTGGTAAATACAGATGAAAAATATCCATTTAGGGCCTTGTCCACATTGCCTGACCCTACACATGGTCTAACCCTATGGACCCAAAAGAGTCCCACTCTTTCCCTTGCTCCCTTCTTGTTCCCAATATAATTATTGAATGTCCAGCGTATTCACATAATCTTAATTCCAAAGATATTTCCTGACTTATCCTTCTATTTTTTTTCTTATTACTCTGCTGCGAACTTTGTATTCTTCCTTTATTTCCAGTTGCCTAAATCTGCCATATTCTTTTTTTCTTGTGTGATCAAACCTTCAATATCCTTTCATCATTCAAGTTTTCCTAATCTTGCCATCTGTTCCTTTTTAGCCTTGTCAGAACATATTGGCCCTGAACTAACTCTCTTTGAAAGGACTCTCACTTGTCGGTTATTGTTTTACTCACTGCACCCAATCTACTTTCATCAGTGGGTCCTCTTGCTCTAATGAAATCCCTCTTCAAGTCATTAACTTAAGGTCCAACCTCATTATTTTCCATACTGGTCTGAAACTTTCATTATCTGTAAAGTGTTCTTATATTGGCACTTCCACCACCTTTGCAGTTTCATTTCCCAAGATATGGCCAGGTATTGCCCTGTTTCTAGTAAGACATTATATACTAGCTCAAAAACTTTTTCTTGATGTACTGAACAAATTCCACCTCATCCAATTCCTTTAAACTAAGGTAATCCCAGTCAAGATGGAAAAATTAAAATCCCCTACTATTACAACTATATTTTCTCATACTTTGCTGCAATTTGTTTATCTGTTCCTATAATTCCCACTGACTATTCTCCAGCAAAGTTTGTAACTAATCTCCCTGTCTCTGTCTGGCTCCCACCCTTTTTCTCTCATCTTCCAGCTGTTAATTTCTAGAGCAATTTTACCCTTTTCTTTCAAAAATACATTTTCTTCCTTTCTTTTTTGCTCTGTTTCATTTGCAGATTTAACCATTCTTTCTCTTTCTCAATTTATACTGATGTAGACCGAGTTCTTCCAAAAAAGTATACTAAACGTCTAGGATTCTGACACATACAAGGAGAACTCTATCAAGAACAGTGAAAGATCTCTACGGGATGTGGAGACTGGTCATGATTTGCAAGGTATCACAGGCACACAGATGGTGAGGCAGTGGAGGAGCTTCCTGACCAAAGTCAGTAACAAAAATAGACTCATTAGCTTCATAGTCCATGAATGGAGGAAGGCGGAGTACAGAGCAAAGCTACAGGAGAAGATTCTGTATGCAACTGTGAATGACAAATGTTACAGAATCACATCTCAAGACAGTGAGGAGGTTTCAGATCTTCAGTGTCAACAAAAAGAAGCAGATGACCGCCTACTTCTCCATGCTGCTCATGCCACAAGAGCGGGATACCAATCTGTAGTGATCCGCTCAGAAGACACAGATGTCTTTATCAAGTCTTTAGCGTTTTGTGACAAGATTGAGGCCCCATTGTTCAAGAAGTGTGGCACTAGAACCAATACAAGACTTGTAGACATCAGGAAGGTTGCTGCCACTGTTGGCATAGAGGTTTGTAGGGCTCTCATTGGGTTGCATGCATATACAGGATGTGACACTGTAAGCGCTTTTGCAGGCAAAGGAAAGACAAGTGCCCTAGAACTTCTGACCAGTAACAGGGAAACTCAGGACACATTCTTAGAGTGGGGTCAGGAATGGGATCTCCCCACAGAACTGATGGACAAACTGAAGGCATTTACCTGTCTCCTGTATGCCCCAAAAGAATCAACCACCAAGGTCAATGAGCTCAGGTATCACCTTTTCTGTGCCAAAAAAGGTGAAAACGAAAGTTATCAACTCCCACCAAGCAAGGACTGCTTAACATAACATGCACAGAGAGCCAACTACCAAGCTGGTATATGGAGAAGATGTTTGGAGAAGGACCCACAATTGGCAGAGGATGGAAGATGGAGAGAGAAGAGGAAGCTAAGCAGTTGGTGGTGCACTGGATGGAAGGCCAGCCAGCACCCGATGCCGTCCTGGATCTACTGGCCTGTAACTGTCCAAAAAAATGCTCCCAAGATGAATGTGTGTTGCAAATGGCCTCAGATGTACTGACATGTGTAGACTGGCAGACTGTGAGAACCAGGCACCCACCTCAGATGGTGTGGAAAGTTCAGATGAAGATGTGGAAGACTTGGAAAATTATTATGATTATTAATAGGTTGTGAAAGTATGGAAAACAAAGTATGGAAAGCAGTCTTTGATTAAGTATATTCATTTTACAACCAAATGGGCCTAGGTTATGGCTGTGCAGAACCCAACATTTGAATTATTGTACTGTAATTCTATATGCTATGACAAAAGCTTAAGATTGTTTTGACTTGATACAACAATATGGAAAATATCATGACATTGATAAAACTCCAGAAATCTCTCCAAATGAGGTTTTTTACCTTTTGGGGGTTGGGATAGTATTTTCTGCTGTACTGATGTTAATATGGAATATATACAAAAAGTGATTACTTATTTGAAGTAATAAAGCTACCACTGGTGCAATGCTATCACATATTTTCTAACTCTAGAGATGTATACCTTGCCAAAAATCACTATGAGCATTATTCCCCTCAGATGGTACCGACCAACCCCACTGGCTCACGGTCTAATAGAAATATCATTAGCTCTAGCAACATAGCCTTTAGCTGTTGCAAATCCTTCTTTGTTCCCTCAATCCCCAATTAGTGCTCTGACCCTTCTTCACATGTTTCAAGTTTGGTATTTCATTAGTCTGTTCCTGGTAGCTTTCATGACTTGTCCTGCCACAAGCTAACTGTCAGCTTCAACCACAGCATCACAGTCTAAATTAGCACTCAGTCTTTCACTTCCTGAAAGTTTTAAACATAATTCTGCTTCTGCACAGTCTTTGTAGTTACCATTATATTTTGACTTAACCACCAATCATGCTTTGCTTCTCAATCTAAAAATATGTAGATTGTGCCTAGTATCACTTTATGGACAAACAATTATTCTGTGTATATGAGCTATTTTATCTGTTTATATTTATTGAGTTTTTTGTTATTATGCTCTTTATCTTACTTACTGTGTTTTTGTGCTGCATTGAATCTGGAGAAACAATTATTTCATTCTCCTTTACACTTATGTAATTGAGATGACATTAAACAATCTTGTATCTTGAATTTTTAAAACAGAATTAATATATGTTTTACACATATTTTGAAGCAATAAGAAACAGCAATAACACTTTGAAACAGACTAAAACATTTAAAATATTTTACCATTTGTTTCAGCCATCTCTTACTGGCAGGTAAGCAAGCAATTAAAAAGGCAATGAAATTATGGGCTTTACTGAAAGGGATACAAAAATAAAAATATTTTAATGCAATGTTGAAGGGCATTGCATTTTGGTCTCCGTTTGTAAGGGAAGATGTATTTGCCTTGGAGGAGGCAAAGAGAGGGTTCGTTGATTCCTATGGCGAAGGGGTTGAAATATAAAGAAAGGTTGAGCAAGTAGGGCTTATACCCATTGGAATTCAGAAAAATAAGAGATAATCTTATTGAAACCTATAAGATTCTGGCAGATTATCACAGGTGGCAGAGTAGCAAAGTATTAGCACAACACTTTAAAGCCCTTCTAGCGATCACTGATAGGGGTTCAATTTCTGCTGTTGACTGTAAGAAGTGCATACATTCTCCTTGTTACTGAGTGGCTTTCTTCCAGGTGCTCTGGTTTCCCCCCACATTCCAAAGATGTACAGTTAGGATTAATAAGTTGTGGGGCATGCTATGTTGGCGCCAGAAATGTGGTGACACTCACGCCTGTTCATCCCCTGCCCCCACAATTCTTGAACCTTATAGGTTGTTGATGTAAGGAAAGCATTCCACTATATATTTTGATGTTTTGATCAACACATATGCCAAATAAAGCTAATCTTTATAAAGATTGAGAGGCTGATGTTGGGAAGACACCTCCTTTTGTGAGGGAACAAGAATTTAAGGCCATAGTTTCAGAAAAAGTGGTTGAGTATTTAAGATGGAGATGAAGAGAAATTTCTCCTCTCTGAAGGTAATGAATTTTTAAAATTCTCTACCCAAGTGAGCTGTGGAGACACTTATTGAATATGTCCTTCCTTTTTGTTTACAAATATTTAAACTGCAAGTGAGTTAAAAGATTTAGAGAGAGAGAGAGGAAAACTGGTGTTGAGCCAATCATGAATTATTGAATGATAGAGCAAGTTCAATAGATCAATTCATCTATCCCTGCTCCTGTTTCATATATTCTGTGTAAAATGGAAGATCTAGTAAGGAGAATAGCTTCCAAAAGTCAGAGTCTTAGATTTTTGAGAGTTCAAATAATTAGTAGAATTAACTGACAACAATAATGATTAAAAGTGAATTATGTTTATACTTAAAATGGAAGTATTTTCCAAGTGATGGAGCAAGTGCCAAGAAGTTGATCCAATTGGATAGCTTATCTGAAAAGCAGGGACTGGAGCAATGCCCAGATGACCTAGTCTGCTGTGTTATGATTCTACGAAAGTCAAATTTAACATATTCCTTTCACTAACAGAGTTGTGCTTACTGAAAGCAGTATGATGTCATTGATCCCTACAGGAATTGATATCTAGTTATGACCAGTTCCCTTCTTGTATTATTGGCTCAATGGCAGCAAAGGAGAATCTTCTTTAAACAGAAAGTGACTACAGAGTGCTGCTCTGTAAAGAGTTTTCAGTGCTCTCATGCATGCTTGCAAACCAGATTGATATTGTCACTTTGCATAGAAAATCTGGCTATATATACCTTCTAATTCTAGAACACCCTTGCCCTGCAGAAAGGACCATCTATCATATTTACGCCCTCCTTAGCATGATAAGATCATTCCTCACCCTTCAATGTTTATGTATAAACAAAGCGTATCCAATATCTCCTGTGACTCCAGCTTTCCATTCCAGGCAGCATCCTGGTGGACCTGTTCTTCCAGGTTACCACATCCTTCTTGTAGTGTGCTGACCCTTCTGGTTGCAACATTAAAGATTCTGAACGGGATTGGCAAGGTATGGCTCAAAGATGCTTCCCCTTGTGCTTGATCCATGAACTAGGAGATAGTTTCAGAGTGTGACAGTGCCGATTAAAGATGCGTGGAGATTTTTTTCCCTTAGAGAATTGTCAGTTGGAATTCTGTACCTCAGAGAGCTGGGTGGGTGAAGTCATTGAATCTCAAGGTTGAGATAGACAGATTTTTGGACTACGGGGGAGGGGCATGTGGAAAAGGGAGTCCTTGACAAAGGGGCTCAGGCAGAAATGTGGAGTTGAATCCAAGCTTAGGTCACTCATTATATTACCGAATATTGGTTTTGGCTTGAAGAGCTTTATGTAGATCATCTGCTTTTTTTATGTTCTTACTGGCATCTCCTAATAAACAGCAGCTGTTTTGCCATCTATATTTCATTTACACTGGTCCACTGTGGCCTGTAGCTTCTGAAAACCACGGAATGATCGTGAAGTACAATTTATTCACATCATACCAACACAATAAAGGTGACCTGTAAATGTTGTGTTGTCTAATCTTTGACTGATTGAAACAATCAGGTAGCAATGATGTGCTGCTGATGGCTGGATGCTCACCACAAAGGGAGAATTCTGGGAAAAGCTATTATTAGTTAAATTATATCTTTAAACTATTTTTTGTGTGTGAGAGATGATTAATAAAGGCATAGCTTGGGAGTGAGTGACTCTTTGATTTTCAAACTCTGTATTGGTGAAGGAGGTGGAGAACAGGAGAGTTCTCCTTCTACAGAAGCCCAGAATATTGATTCAATATTCAGCCCTGAGGCCTGTGATATGTTCAGATCAAAGATGACGTGCTGTTCCTTAAACTTATGTTGAGTTCCATTGGAACATGGAAGGTGGAATGTCACAGAGAAATGTCAGAGTGGGATAAAGTGAAGACAAACTAGAAGGTCAGGGTCATCTCTGTGGGTTGAACAGAGATGTTCTGCAAAGCAGTTACCCAAGCTGTCTGGTTTCCCCAATATAGGGGATACCACATCATGACCACTAAATAAATAAAATAGGTTTAAAGAAGTGCATTGCTTTATCTGGAGTGACTGTTAGAATCCATGGACGGTGGGACAGAAAAGGTAAAGATGCAGTTGTTGTATCTCTTGTAGCTACATGGAAACTACCACAAAAAATGAAATGGTTAATGGAGATGGAAGAGTGAATCAGGGAGGTACAAAGGGCATTGTCCCTTCCAAATGCTGAAGGGGAAGGGGAAATGAAAACTGCAAAGGATGATCCACTGAATATAGGCATTGGCAGATGGACAGTGAGGGCCTGCGGAACTTTATTCTTGCTCCAGCCAATAAGAAAGAAGGTAGGAATAAAGTTGTAGGAAATAAATGTTTTGCATTTGGAAATGAGTTGCCTTGTAGAGATTATAAAATCGTGAGGGCATAGAGGGGTTGAATATGCACAGTCATCTTTCCCAGGGAAAGGGAATCAACATCTAGAGGGCATAGGTTTAAGGTGAGAGGGGAAAGATTTCAGAAGAGCCCCAAGGTTAACTTCTTCATGCAGAGGGTGGTGATTATGTGGAACGAGTTGCACTGGTCTTTGACTCTTTGATAGTTAAGGCCTGTGTCAACAATGATTAAGGAAGGCTACCCTGAGGAAAGTTTTATCAGAGCAGAAATGATGGAAACAGAACACACAGAAGAATGGAGTCCTTTCAGGAAGGAGCATTGAAGCATAGTTGAGATAGCTGTGGGATTCTGTGGCTGCTTGAGGATATTGGTTACTATGCTGTGGAGTGAGATGGAGAAAGAGAAATCCAGAAAGGATGGGGATATATATCACCATGTATGTACGACTCCAAGAAAGTGAATCTCAGTGTGGTATATGATGACATATAGTTGTTAGTTAAGCACATCACTCCTACTGGGGCATAGGCTGCTGGCAGCTGCTAGCCAGAGTCCTCAGTCCTAGGTCATCCTTTCAAGTTGTCCCAGACGTAGCTTATCTTCCTGATGTCAGCTTCAAGATCGCGTGGTCAGATGTTCTTTGGGAAGCCTCTCTTCTGCTTTCCCTGGGGATTCTACGTTAGCGCTTGTCTGGTGTTTGATACTCAGCTTATCCATCTTCGTTTCTTTCATTCTTCTTCTGCTGCGCGCTCGTGTGTTCTCTACATAGATTCGTGTTGCTGATGACTTCTGGCCAGCACATCTGGAGGATTTTTCTCAGGCAGCCATTAATAAAAGTCTGCACTTTCCTAATGATAATCTTTGTTGTCCTCCATGTCTTTGCCCCATGCAGTAGAATTGAGTTCACGTTGGAGTTGAATAGCCTTATCTTCGTGCACTGTGACGGCTCCATGGAGAACCAAATGTGGATGAAAGCTGCCTTAGCTTTGCCAGTCCTCGTTTCGACATCCACGTCGATGCCGTCCTGTCTGTTAATGACACTACCTGGGAAGCTGATGGCTTCTACTTCTTTAAGCAGACTTTCCCCGAGAGTGATTAGGTTGACGCAGGTTGAGTTGATCTTGAGGACTTTGGTTACTGCTTTGTGGATATTAAGGCCCACTTACACTGAAGTGGTTGCTAGGTCTGTTGTTTTTTCCCTCCCTGCATCTGCTTGTGGCTATGGGATGGGGGAGTTAAAACATCAGTAAAGTCCAAGTCATCCAGTAGTTTCCACAGGGTTCACTGAATCCCATTCTTTTTCTGTGCTGTAGATGTCTTCTTGATCCGGTCTATAAACAGGAGGAACAGGAAAAGGGACATCAGGCACCCTTGTCTGACTCCTGCCTTCACCTAAATGTTGCTGCTGAGCTGCCCACCATGGTCAACTGTGCAGGACATTCTCTTCTACAAATTCTTGATCAGACTGACCATCTTTCCTTCTGTAGTGCTGCAGGACTCTCCACAGGATCTATCTGTCTGTGCTGTCAAAGGTATTTTCACAATTGATGAAGTTGATGTGCAGAGATGAATTTCATTTACGGTAAGCGACTGCTCGACTATGATGTATAGTGTAGCCATTTAATCAGTATATGATCTGTCCTTGCGGAAGCCTGCTTGCTTACCTCATAGTTTAGCATCTATAGCATCTTTCATCCTCTTTAGTGTTAAGCTAGTATTATGTCTTGAAGGCTTCTTCAGGAATGTTGTCTGAACCAGTTGCTTTACCCTTCTTTAGCAGCTTTACTGCTTTCTTGACCTCTTCTCTAGTAGGTTTGTTGCAGTTTATAGGCAGGTCATTACTGTCTGGAGGGATGTCAAGTGGGTTAAGATGTATGGGTCTGTTCAGCAGATCTTCAAAGTGTTCAAACTCCAAATTAATTTATTTTCAAAGTGCATATATGTCACTATGTACAACTCTGAGATTCATTCCCTTGCAGGCATACTCAATAAATCCATAAAATAATTACCATAACAGAACAGTGAAAGTGCAGCAACTTGGGCATTCATCAGTGTGTAAAAGACAACAAACTGCAAATATAAAAAGAAAGAAATAATATCAAACAAATAAAAAATAAATATCGAGAATGTGAAATGAACAGTCCTTGAAAGTGAGTCCATTGGTTGTGGGAACATTTCAATGATGCGTTAAGTGAAGTTGAGTGAAGCTATGCCCTTTGGTTCAAGAGTCTGATGGTTGAGGGGTAGGAACTGTTCCTAAAACTGGTGGTGTGAATCCTGAGGCTCCTGCACCTTCTTCGTGATAGCAGCAGCTAGAAGAGAGAATGTTCTGGTGGTGGGAATCCTTGATGATGGATGCTGCTTGACTGTGGGAATATTTCATGTAGATGCACTGCTTGTTCTGTTTCTAATGCCAGGCTTGTTCAGTTTTAATGCTCTTCTTCACTGCCCGGAGCCTCTGCATGCTCTTCCAGTGCTTTTGCCTTTCCTTCTTTAGCCCTGCTGTTATTCAGGACTTTTGTGTAGATCCTCTTGCTCGTGCAGTTCTTGTAGCACTTGGAACTTGTGGCTGAGGTCCAATTTCTATGTTTCACAGTCTGAATGTCCCTCAAAAGGTTGACTTTGAATCTCTGCCCCATTGAGGCTGATTCCAGCCCTTCAGTTTGAGTTCTAGTGACCAAGAGGCGATGGTCAGATGCGACATCTGCTCCTCTACTCACAACGACATCTTGAAGTGATCTCCTGAATTTCTTGGATATACAGGTGTGGTCTATTTGGTTCTCTGTTATGTGGCCAGGGGACACGCAGTTTTTCTTGTGAATTCTTTTGTTTGAAAACGTGCTGCCTCCATTGACTGTGTTAGTCAATGCACACGTCAGCAAAGCACTCTCCATTCTCACTCAACATACCCAGTCAAATCACGTCTTCTTAGCCAGTGTTATCCAATCCTATTTTCATATTGAAGTCTCCCATGAGTATGTTAATATCTCTCAGGATGTTCTGGAGTCTCTTGCAGAAAATGTCCTTGGTTTCTTCGTCACTGTCATTAGTTGGCTCATAACACTGCTAAAGGATGCTGAGATGTTGCAGGGACAATGGGCTTCCCATCTTATTAATGCCTTCTGTGCTACATTTGATAGCATGAATACCACTCGTGCATCCGGGGTGTCACCTTTCTTATGTCCTGAATAAAACAGTAGTTCTCCTGTCATCAGCTGCCTCTGCCTGGACTGTATCCACCTTGTCTCAGTGTTGCCGAGCAGTTTCAGATTATTGTTCTCCTTATTGGCTGTCACTTATGCTGTGCTTTCCAGTTTCATACATGGCCTTTACATTCCATGCTCCAATGGTGGTGGTCTTGGATAGAAGGATGATCCTTCCACAGACTTACGGCTTTCACCACATGACTTCATACGTTTTCGAGGCCAAGGTCCTTCCTCTCCCAGGGTTGAGGTCTTTGGAGCGTCTGTTGGCATTTCTGTAGCTGTAAGTTTTTGTGGGATGGAATTGCTAGCCCTATGCCCAACACTCCTTCTTTTCTAGCTGGTCTTGGGGCTGTCCATGGTGGATTTACTTTGAACTTTGATAAACTTACTTTGAGTCAGAGATGGACCACGTTAAAGCGATAGTTAGGTAGAAAACAACAGCAAAAAATTATGCAATTTTTAAGTTGTATGTCAAGCCACGTCCCTTGCAGGATTTTCATATCTGCCAACAGCTTCATTTAAATGCTGGCTTTGCATGTTAAACTTATATCATTTGAATTGGGATGGGGTGGGGTGCTAAAAGAAAGTCATATGATTCAACTTGTTAACCAATCAGTCCTGAAGAAGGGTCGTGGCCTGAAATAATGACTGTTTACTCTTTTCCATAGATGCTGCCTGACCTGCTGAGTTCCTCCAGCGTTTTGTGTGTGTTTCTTTGGATTTGCAGCATCTGCAGACTTCCTTGTGTTTTTAAAACATCTAATGATTAGGATATAATCAGCAAGATTTTGTTCAAATTATTCATCTTGGCATCAACAGATGCTAGCAAAATGGACAATTTTCCTTCCATAATGTCATTTGTATCAATGATATTCTGCATATTCATTCCATAACAGAGAATGTTTTTCACTTGTTCAATAATTGACCACACAATGACACAACTGATGCTAGCACAAACCCATTAAGTTCTTGATCTCTGTAAACCACGTTGCTCAATAACTCCAGAGAAAGAAATCCAAGATCTCACAAAAGGCAAGCCAATTATCACTAAAGTATGATTTGATGTATTCAGATATCAAACAAAAAGATGCTCATAATTCAGTTGTTAACATGCACAGCTCTATGCTAGAAGTGATTATTATTTGAGCACACATCCATTAGAAGCCATTGAGATCAAAGGATTACAACATGGGATTCTGTCTATACATCTCACTGCCTCAGTTAAGCAGCAAGAATAATCAAAGACCCCATTCTCTCTTCTCCTCATCCCATCAGGCAGAAGATACAAAAGCCAGAAAGCACCAGACGCAAGGACAACTTCTGCCTCACTGTTATCAGATTCTTGAACAGACATCTTTTACGATGAGAAGGACTCTTGACCTCACAATCTACCTCATGATGAACTTGCATTTTGTTGTTTACCTGCACTGAACTTCTTTGGTAGCTTTTACACTTTATTCTGCATTGTTATTGTATTACCTTGTTCTGTCTCAATGCACTGTGTAATGATTTGATCTATATAAACAGTATGCAAAACTCTGTATCTAGTATATTTGACAATACCAATACACATATAGGTTCTACTGCCCATACAGATCAAGTAAACAAATTAGTTGTCTACTTGTAAAGTCTTTGCAGTGCTCAATTTCTCAATAAGTAACAATGAAAAGTTCCCATATTTGTTGAGGATTGTATGCTGCCTGAGATGGTAACAACAACATGGCAAAGAAACAAAACAGTTGATTAGTTAAGTCTCATTCCACCGAACAGCACCCTAAGTAGTGATAGAATTACAGAGTAAGGAAGGGTTTGTCTAAAGCAAAGTCTAATTTATGTGCTGCAGATCCCCACAAAGTATTGATCACAATCTCATCATTGATTAGTGAGGAGGATTTTTTTGTTTTTTTTATCCTGACTTTTGATAAGACATTCACAATTTTTGGCCAATTAAACAAAAAATGTGAAAATGTTATATTGCAATTAGTGCTTTGTGCAGATGCAAAACTGGACTTGAATGTCATCTAAAAAATAGCAGGTATGTATGGTGCTGTTGTTGGATTTACAAGGAAATGCTGAAAAAAATAAGTACCAAAATAATTGAAATGTGTATCGAACACAGTAAAAATCAGTAATCTAACAAAAGCTATCAATCTTTATGTGAAAAGATGGGACATTTGCATAAGCAACTTTTGTATAACACAGAAGTGAAATAGCTGTCACAAATTCAAATTTTGGAAAAGGCCTGGCAACCAAAGGAGTGTTGATTTTTTTTTTGTTTTGATTCACCATTTCTACAGGACAACAATAAATGGATTCAGATTTTGATTGGGTTTTGGCTTGCTTTATCTGTTAAGTTGATTAATTTAATGTTTCTTTGTTAAAATTGCATATGCCTTAGAGATTGAATCCAAGACTTCCCCAGCAGGAGTAATTTCATCAACTAGGCAATGTAATTATATTCTCAGTCGTATTGCTTCCAGCTGAGTATCCTGGAATGTAAGCATTGAATACAAAAGCTGTGAAAAGTGTTGAAATACATGTTCAGTTATGATTAAGAAGAGGGCAAATAAAACATAGGATTTCCAAGAGCCTAGAAGAGAACTTAATTGATGTTGATGGTGATGGGAATTAATTTTCTAGTTGAGCCTTTTGTACAATCCTGCTTGTTAGCTCAGAAAGAACTCCCAAACAACAGGTACAGACTTTGTTTGCTCCTCTATAAAATATCTATATGAAATGTGATTTTCTTTTCTAATCGACACAATAACAGAAAGAAACCACTTGAAGGGGGTTTTGGATATGTGAAATGGTGCAAAATCAAGTCATCTTAACAAGTATGGCGCACAAGTTGGTGTTCGTATACTTACAAAATTTTACTTTATACACTAATTGTTCTATGTTCAACAGTTTGCAATAGTTGCTGGTATTTAAATTGAATTTTATTTTTATTTAATGTTTATAATGAGAATGGGAGTTGTCAAATGAAATATCTCTGACATGCTTTAGAAACAAATGTTTGAAGACCTAAGTTAAGACTTGTGTTCTTTTCTCAGGCAGACAGGATCATGGTTAAGTGAGTCAATTATTACAGCTCAGAGCATGGCAATCAAAGCAGACATTTTAAATGAATGTTCAATATGAAATCAAAGGAACACTTGCATTATTTAACAACACTTTATTAAGGAGATGGAATTTCATAAGCTGGTAATGTGACAAAAAATCATGATTTTCAATAGTCTTGAAGTGACTTGAATATTTAAAAGAAAATGAACAGTCTGTTGGTCACAATTTGTATGTTACTCTGTTAACTAGCACTAATACAATTATTTCATTTTTCTAGCTATGCTTTAAAACATACAAGACACAATAACATCAGTATAAATTTTAGTGAAGTAAAATCATTTGTGTATACTTGTTGCATACAAATAAACATACATTATTAATAAGATACAAAATTGTAGATAAAAAGCAATGCAGACTATGCCAAGTGAACAATGGGAACACAGAGCTCACTCAAATGAAATACTGTCTACTAGTGCTAACAAAGACACTTAATAATTTTAATCAGTTGAACTGGTCCAACCTCGTACTGTCAATACTTTTTTGATATTTTCTGACACTAATGATGAACCATTATTTCATTTAACAACAAAAATTCCTTAAACTCCAAATCGACTTCCCTCATACTTTATGATTTTGATCTGTCTTCTCGTTGTGAAGCTCCGTTGTCCCTATATATTAGGATCTTATAATAGCAATTATAGATGTAATTTGCACTATGGCTCTGGATCTTATAGATTTAAATGCAAAAAAATGTTTCCCAGGTTTTATAAAATTTCATTCAATGACAGAGTTATACATATACATAATTATATTACATTCAGCAGTACTACAAACTAAATTATAGGGAAGAGAAATCCCAGAATTTCTTTCACATTTGGAAATAATCATGTGATACAGGTTAATAATTCAGAAATCACACAGTTAAGTGATTTGTGAACCAAGGAATTTTAATTAGAGCATACAAGTTCTCAATATAAAATTTACAGCTGTTCAGCAGTAACTGGATAAGCACATTCAGACAAGCTCAAGGACAGTACCATTGGAATTGATTTCAATGGTAATCATATCTGATGTTTTAGAAACTCTTAAGTTTTAAGATAATTGCAGCAATATTAGAAATTCTTTACCTTAAATATAACACAACTACCCTAGGAATGTTTGATGGCTCCATACCAAGCAAGATGTAGAACAATCACATCTAACCTGCAGCTGTTTTACCCGCCTATCACTTTAAACATGAACACCAAAATTACTTGATTGTTGAATACAATACACAAAAGGCACTCACCTGTGGGAAAAGAAAGCTATTATCAAAAACAAAGGGTCTATTACTGAGCTTTAAACTATTTAGTGAGACAGTAACCTTCTCACTGCCTCAGTAAAGCAGCCAGCTTAAGAAAAGACACTACCCACCCCAAGCATTCTTTCTTCTGCTTGCTCCCATTGGGCAGAAGATACAAAAAGCTTAAAAGCACATACCACTAGGCCCAAGGACACACCAATTATCTGCTCTGTATTTTTTTTATTCAGCTTTTGCACTTTATTCTGCATTGTTAATGTTTTTCCTTATCCTGATCATCGCACTGTGCAATAATTTGATCTGAATAGACAGTATGCAGGATAAACTTTTCATTGTACCTTGGTACGTGTGACAATAATAAACAAATACCAATACCACATATCTCCTTCCATTACCAGTGACATACTTTGCTCTTTCATTTGGTATTTGTGTTTCACAGCAGTACATCACAACTAGAAAGGATGAGCAATAATGCTTGGAGATGGAAGTGGGTGCCATCATGGCATGTCATCAAAGCATTCCGATCTTTTCCAAGGTAATAAAACAAATTTATTTTTGAATTTTGTTAATGGGTTTTAGCAGTAGTATATTCAATAGTATTTATAGGGTTTTAAATGATGGGCTCCAACCTGTCT
Source organism: Mobula birostris (assembly GCF_030028105.1). Lineage (NCBI taxonomy): Eukaryota > Metazoa > Chordata > Chondrichthyes > Myliobatiformes > Myliobatidae > Mobula > Mobula birostris. Next base: position 53,049,975 of record NC_092371.1, on the reverse strand, counting down.
CATAAAAAAAGGAGTATCTGTGGATGAATTGGTAGATCTAGTGGCATAATGTTGTGTGGACAAGTGACAGACATACAGATTATCAATAGGATAGTGGAACGCAGAATGAGCAGGCAAAACTGAATCATTACCGGCTATCAGTGCAGACCTGAAGATTGTCTTCATTTTACCAAACGACTTCCTTTGTTTTCTAATCGTATGCCTTTCAGCTTGGTGGTTTGGGTGACTTCATTTTCCAAAGGCTTGCTAATGGAAATGAACATTGTGCATCAGCAGAGAACATTCCTAACTTCTGGAATTTATGATTGAAGGAAGATCATTCACAAAGCTGCTGAGATGTTAGTCCTATGACATTGCTTGCCCTAAGAGCTTCTGAACTTATGTCCTAGGACTGGGGTAGCTCTTTTCCAACAACCACAACCATCTTAGTTTTTGGGAGGTGTGACTCCAACCACAGGAGTGTCTTCTCCTAATGCCCATAGACTTTAGTTTACCCAGGCACCTTGCTGCCAAACTTGGTCAAATGCTGTCTTGATATCAAGGGAAGTAACTCACATAAACTCTGGGTTCTTATGTTAACAGCAAGGTCCTGGTGAGTCCTAAACAATGCATCGGGGGTGAGCAAGTTATTCCTGAGTAAGTACTACTTAATGGTATGGTTGCTGAAACCTTCCCTACATGCCATAGATCATTGAGCATAGAAGGATTAGGTGCTAATTTGCCAGATTGGATTTGTCCTTTTTTTTTGTGATCAGAACATTCCTGTCTGGTTTACACCTGTGTTGACATTGTATTCCAACAGCTAAATTGAGGACTCAGCTTGTTCTTGCATATAGGTCATTCTACAGCTGAAATGTGTTCTAGTCTAACAGCCTTTGCAGTTTCTAGTGCTTTCAACCATGTCTTGATATCACTTGGTGTCAATCAAGTTGGCTGAGAGCTGGGTTATTATCAGCATCTGTAATGCTAGGGATCTCCGGAGGAATCCAAGACAAATCATCATCTTTCTGGCCACTTCTGGAACATATTAAAATAATAAATAAATGTTATTATTTGCTTATGTATAGAAACTTGCCATATCATGTATTAACATAATACAAGTTTTTCTGACTAAAGTTCTTATGGTTTTATAGGAGTCCTGATAAATGGTTCCTGATCTCCATCTCTGAAAGGAGCCATCATCATATTGTTATCTGAAAATAGGGTGGAGAGGCATATGACCACGACACATCTATAGTAATGATATGAAAGCTATATGCTTACATTATCTTACACTACACTGTAATGTAGCAGTTCGCATAATGCCATTACAATGCCAGATATAGGATCGGGATTCAACTCCTGCCACTGTCTGTAAGGAGTTTGTATGTTCTACCCTCGGGGTATTCCAGTTTCCTCCCCATTTCAAAGATGTACATTTAGGGTTAATAAATTATGGACATGCTATGTTGGTGCCGGAGGACTGGAAAGATTTGAGGGCTGCCAAGCACGATCCTCGCTGATTTGATCTGATGCATGTTTGTTCAATACTTGATGGCTTTGGGTATGTATTCGTGGCTGTCTGGAAGAATGAAGGGGATCTCATTGAAACCTATTGAATATTGAAAGGTCTTGATATAGTGGATGTGGAGAGGATGTCTCCCATACGGGGTGTCCAGGACCAGAGGGCACAGCCTCATAATAGATAGATGTACCATTAGATCAGAGATGAGGATGAACTTCTTTAGCCAGAGGTTGGTGAATCTGTGGAATTCTTTGCCACAGACAGCCATGGAGGCCAAGTCATTGGATATATTTAAAGTGGAGGTTGATACATTCTTGATTAGAAAGTGAGACAAAGGTTACAGAAAGAAGGCAGGAGAACTTGGTTGAAGGCTGAATGGCCAAATTCTGCCTCTATCTCTTATGGGCTGATTAGAAGACCAGTTTGTTTCTTCTTTGTTGCTTGCTAAGGGATAAAGGACAAAAAAATAACTACAGTACGTGGTTTGGTTGCAGTGAAGGAGCTGAGAGTCTATCAACTAAGGGAGCAAGAAGATTCTATTTTAAATGGTGTTGCTTATTTGATTAGAGAATGTTGACAACAGGCCTGCAATCACAACTTGGCTGCATTATTTCAGAAAGAAGTTGTCTTGGAAATGTACAGAGCTAAAGTGCAGGGAAAACAGTTTCCCGGGAAAGCACAGCAAGAGTTAGCCCTTTATTTCTCGCACTGAGCAGTGAGCAACAATATTTGACTGCTGTATTTTTCTGTGCATTCTGCTGGTGTAGAATTATTTTGATAAAATACTCAGCCTGCTTATCTTGATGGGTTTGCAGGAGAGCTGCTCATTTAGAAAGACCGTCCTCAAAAAATCAACGCTGACTGGCAACTCTTGCGATACCACTGGTGCCAAACTGTATCGGTGTCAGCCGTTACTTTGGATTCATCAGCTGTATGGAGAAGGGGAGCCCGCTGCACGGGCAACAGCTTGCTCTCCGTATCGCACTGCCTTGGCTTGCTTACTGGTGGCAATGCACCAAAAGTGTAGAGAGGATGCAACTTTCATGGTCGACCATGACCAAGGGAGGGCCTCAAACCTCAAAAATCCTATGAAATTTGAGCATTGTGCTATCTTTGTATGTACATATACTAACCAATGAATTGCACTCTTATAGAAAACTAATTGCTCTCCCAGATCAAACAGGGTATTTTACCTTCCTTTCACTTCAGGCCCAGAAGCAATAACTACCAATGACGGCCACTTAAAGTACTGATACACTGGTTTTAATTTATCCAAGACCTAGTGTTGCTACTTCTCTCTCGATAAACATTGACAGACAATTGAGAGATTGTTGAAATGAAAGAATAAAGATAGAGTGAAAAAGTGAATATATCACATAAAAAGATAGGAAGCAGTAGTAAACCAAAAGAGGATGGAAAAGAAAACAAAATTCATTCAACAAAACGAAAAGTAATACTTAGTGGGAGTTGGAAGTATTTACATTATATAATCTGAAAATGCATTATTATTTATAATGTTTAATGCAAGAGATAAAAAATGTCAAGGTTGTTACTGCCAACTTTCTCAGGTACTTTTCAGAGCCCAGTCATCAACCTGTCATTGAAAGTAGATAATATTCCATTACAAAATCATGAATTATAGCCTGAGGAGATCACATAGAGAACAAGTAAAATAAGCCAGCGGCATACCCTCAGAAATATAAACTTACTTTTGATCCATACACTCATCAACACCCTGACAGATACTTGAGAAACTTATTACTGGTAGTTACGAATGGCACATCCATTACCAATGTGAGGGGCTGGTATATTTAATTCAAATTTAGGGAAAACTTAGTTTTGTTTTTCAAATTTATGCATTCTTGAGGCATTTAACGATTGTTTCTTCTCTTTCAAACAACAATTTAAAACATTTTTAAACATATTTATGTTTCTTGTTTTTATTTTCAACTCAAATGAGGAATCAGAATAATCACTGCTTAATATTTGAGCATTGAACATGTTGTTGCTTGCTCTTAGCTTGGGTTTGAAATACCATGCTCGCAAAATTGGAAAATCAAATACAACAAAGGAATATTTTTTTCTCGAGTTCTCGTGACATATGGAAATGATCTGGTTCTGTAATTATATTTCATAAAAGAGAGATTCTACTTAACTGTTAAGCAATGCCTCACACTTAAGTTCTGTAATATTTGTAAACCCTGAGCACAGGCAGTTTTGTAGAGGGGTAACCTGTGAGCGTCTTTGTCAATTATCAGATCATTTTTTGAACAACATCAGCCTTCAAAAGCTACTGACTTTGCTCCCATAATGAAGCTAGTCTTTGGGTTTTCACTTACACTTTGTAAGAGCCAAAATAAATCTTTTTCAAACCCATGTTGTTGCTTGGCACTGCTGTTTTGAAGAGTTCATTATTGGGAACTCTTCACTTATTGAATACCAATACATACTGCATTAGTGCCCCGTCCCTAATTTAATCTTTCTTTAATGAATGGAAAGTGCACCAGTTGAAACCTGTAGGTGAGATTTCAATTTTTTTGCACTAAAATCTCATAGGCCACAGTTAGGCAAGATAATACAGTATTTTTAACAAACAAAAAATTTAATATAATGCTTGGCTTTTTATTCAGTATCTTGAAAGACTTGAGTAGACATAGACAGAAACTTATATTTGGCAGCAGTGCTATACCTATTGAATGATAAATCTAATCAGAAAATTACCTTAAAGTGCATTTGCTATGTGCCACTTGGATATGAATGTGCATGACCTCAAACTTAATATTTACATTCGTATTCCAACTTCACACTTTAAATAAAAGCACAATGCTGTTCTAAATTTATCTCTTTCACTGGCTGGTTCCAACATTGACATTGTTCTTAATTGAACATTGTTAAAAGTGCTGTAACGTTTACTTGGTGATTCTGCCGTCGATTACTTTACATAAAGCACATTTCCTAATTCCATGATAGCATGTACAATTACTGAATCATGAAAATATGAGAGTTTCACAAACATAAAGACATCCAAAAATAACATTTAATACAAAAACATTGACCTCAAAACTCAATTGCATTTCACTGTCTTTTTCAGTGTTATGCAGTTAAACATCATAAATTTTCTTCAGAGTGAAGCATTATGATGTTTAATTTAGAGTCATTTCATGCTACTCCAGAAATCTGAATGAGAACTACCAAGTTTCAGTCATCCTTGCACCCCGATGTGGTTTTCTTATCTAGGATACCATGATGATTTCATTCCCTGGGCAGTGCTTGTTTTGGAGTATTACAGGCAATGTGGACTATTATCCTGGTATAACCTGTTGGGTTACTTCCTGAGCAACCTGTCAGGTAAGTGATTTACTTACCTTATTCTTTTGTTCCACTCAGCCTCACTGTACTGCTGGATCCCAAGCCCATACTTCACAGATTCTGGTTTCACCCTATCCCCAGCATCAGCTACTCCCTGACCTTGCAATCATTCAAATCTCAGGTCAGATCTTCCATCTCTCAGAACTCAAACTTATCACCATCCAAACTGTCAGTCTGATTTCCATCCTACCTTCAAAAAACTGCTGGTTCAATTTTCACCCTCCTATCTCATCACTGTCACCATCCAAATTGGTGGGCCCTCCCCTGTCTCTCCAAATTATCAAATAATTTACAATGCTACACCTTCCCCCATCTCCAGTTGATGGTAATATTCAGCGTCTCTCCTCTTGTCACACCTTCACACCAATTGGCTGCTGACCAATTTGAACACAGTCTCCAAAACAATCATTCCAACGCTGCTGCCCCCCCCCCCCCAATTAACACATCATTATAGACCTATAGAATCTCCAGCTGGCTGTTAAAATTTACTCCAGTTAGACTGCAAGGGGCAGCAAGTGTTTTGGAAATCCAAAATATTTTTTCGTGTAGTTTAACTACTGTTTTACAAAGTTAGTTACAATCTAGCATTGTTTTGAAATACATGTAATTGCTTAAATCTTTAAGCAGTAACTTATATCTACACACACTGAATAACTGTCTTTTCCCTATTCCAATGTGTGTAGTTCTTTACCATGTTCCAAATCAATGTCTTTCTCAGCTGCTAACTGGTAATGGTAATGACACATATAACATCCCCCTCAGAAATGTGCAAGCTGTTCATTTGTGAGCTGTTGAATGACAACCATGAACACTGGGGCAACTTAAGAGTCGGCAGTTTCCTCCTTCAGAAGCTGTAAGTTAAATTGTATCCTTTGCTGATGTTGAGTTATATCAAGTATTTTTACAATCCTATTACAATGTACCTGAACTTATGAGTATGAATGGCCATAGATCAGCATATACATTTGCAATCTGAGGAAACAGCAAACCCACATTGGCAAGTCTTTCTGAGTTTTAAAATTTAACAATATACTTACTTAACCATCCATTGACTATGTATAAGAAATCACAATTGTAGAAGTATTTCAACATGAAGCAGTTCTCAGTGAGGATGATTTTTTTTAAAAGATACTTAAATAATCTGAAACATAGAAAATTACTTTGTTGCCTGATAAATCTGAAATTTTGATTACTACATTTGGATTCTCATTGTCTGCCAAGCAGGCCCCTCTTCACCAATAACACAAGAAAATGCAATTTTAAGGAAGCACATATTTGAGAAATTGAAGTGTAGTGGTTTACGTAATTGGAAATTTGGTCAATCAAGGGATGTGATAAGTTAAATGTGAAATAATCAGCATACATGGATATGCAGGAAATTCATTTCCAGCTGACTCTCTGCTTTCTTAAATATCCCATAATTATTTCTGCATTCAGGTGCAAATGCAGAGGAAATTCCAGGCCATGATATTTTAATTGATGATCTAATTATTTTGCCTGCATCACAAATTACTAATGCTATCGTTAATACTACTGTATCCTAGTTTAATGATTTGGAAACAATCCAACAATGAGACAGCAATGTTAGCAGAACTCCAGGCATACATAGTTCAAACAGGACAAACCACTGAATTAGAAACATAAACACAAATAGTACATAGTTACTTGGTCATCAAAAGACTGTTTGCCTGAGCTCAATCTTTCCATGTGGCTCAGCTGTTTAAAACTTCTGATTTATACAGATGCATTCATACTGTATATTTGAATTTATTTCAGCTTCACAACGTTAACACATACCTCCATTGTTCATGATGCTAGATATCAAGGTTCCTCATAATAAATGAAGGTACCTAGCATTTATTGCCCATCTCTAGTTGACTTCAAGAAGGCAATGATGAGCTGGCTTCTTGAACTGCTGTAATCAGTTTGGTGAAGGTTCTCCCACGATGCTCTCAAATAGAGAGATCCTACTTCTTGTGCCTTATTCTTGCTTAAAGAGATACTGAACTAAGCAGCATTATGAAAATTTAATCCAAAGAAATTACAAACTTGCTTTTTTCTGGTTTGCAGCTGTCCACATTCCTGCGCTTCGACTATGGTAGATGTTCCTGCTTCAGTCTCATTTAGATGTTTCTTTTGGCCACTCCATAATACTTCTGACTGCATGCAGGGGGATGAAGGTGGCGGGATGAAAATTAATGCAGATAGCGTGTGTGTTGCTGAATAGCTGAAAAGAAGATTCCATCTCCGGCATTGAATTGTTAACCTGCCTGTTTTACAATGCATCAAGGTTAATGTATGTATTTTTATTATTAACCCAACATACAATTGTGCCTGTCCAAATGCTGAGGAGCCACCAAATGGCAAATTCTTGGAAATACTCACATATCATTCCTGAATTACCAGATCCTGAAAATGGGCAGTAAATCATTGGAAAATATTACAATTATGAACCAAGGCATTCTGCAATTATTTCAATGCACTGAAGAAATAAGGAGAGCCCACATTCACTATATTCAAGGAGTAATTTTACTAGTTCATGTTGCCATCAAGGAAGCTACCCACAATTATTGGTATGAAACTCAGGCACCTGCGTATAAAATCACCCCTTCCACCTTCAGCCCTCATTTTATTATATATATGTATATTATATCATTTATAATAGTTAATTTGGAAATATATACACAGCGTAGGTTCTATAGTTATATATAAAAACATTAGTTTATATTGATAAATAATTATAAATATAAACTAATAGACCTGGATTGCAGTTTAATTATTAAATTTGTTTATTAAATAATAAAAGAATTTGACCAATATAAATAAATAACCAATTTGATCAATGTGCAATCCAAAACTACCTATAAACCAACATTTTAATGTAGTTAAAAAGCGTAACAAATCTTTTTATTTAACACCTTTTACCCCATAATAGTCTATTTTATAAAAAAATCATAATCTATTAAGTCATAGAGCAGTATATAGTAACAAAGCAGTATTAAATAGCCATATAATCTTTTGTGCTGAACAATCATATCCTGTTTCCATTCAGTTTTAACCCAGATGCAAGGAGTGGCTTTTATCTGCAAGACACTGATTTATTCTCTGGACCCAAATGCAGGTACATAATATGTCAAACTTAACAGCTACTGGTAGGTAGTGCTATCTTATATTAATTTTATTATTCTTCATTTATGATACTTGGAGACCGCCGAATGTTTCCCCAGAGCAGAAAAGCTGAACATTTACACTGACATTCATTTTGCAACTCCTTGCATCTTGTTCATGGTTCCTTTTTTGCTGCTTGGCAGAATATTCTTCCTTTTCACTTTGTTATTGCTCTTCAAACCTGGAGAACATTGGGTGGTTATTTGGTCTGTAGTCTTTGTTCCTGCAATCTCCTTGTTCTTTCTTGAAAGCACTGAAGTTTTTTCCTTGGGCTTTCTTCCTCTCTTCTTCCCAGTGGTGTTTTGCTTCCTCTCTGAATTTGTAACCTTCAGTTCTCTTCTGCTTTTTTGTGATATTTCTGCTGAGGCTCTAAACCAGTTCTGTCAAAGGATATTTTAATCTTTAAATGTTGATTGAGTTTTGAAGTTTGGGAAAACTGCATAGCATAATTGTCACTCCAACTATTTTCAGGATAAAACATGAAATATTTGTGTAGGGGTATACATGTTTGTTACATTTATCTTCTTTGTCAATGCAAATTTTTGAAAGCTTTATTTCTCCTTTGCTTTCCAATATCCCAAGTCATGCAATGAGCAGATAATTTCATGTATTTACCAACACTAGTCTGACTTTGCCAAAACATGTCTAAAACAGCTCTCTCACAATTTTTTTCTCCTGTTGAAGGGCAGGGTTTGCCTTTCACTTAGCAGCCCTCCATAAATGCACAATTTTCATTAATATCTCAGCACTAAAGGGGTCACATGTGGTAATGCTTCAAGGTGTAATTCCAAATAAACTAAACTATTTTAATCTAGTTTAACACAAGACATTTTCCTGCAAACGAAAAGTTAAGCAAAGTATAACTACCCAGTTCAAATATTTGAATTTGTAAGAAATATTGAAGTAATATTCTCTTTGCAAACCACTTAACTATAAAAAGAATATGGTGTAATCACTAGCCTACAATAATGACATATTCACTGATATGCTGTCTGTTTTACTTGTATTGGATTATAAAATACAGCTTGTCATAGCTTTGATATTTATCTTTGAGTACTGTGCATGAATTAGTCTGAAGCAGCTTTTAAAGTATTTTCAAATTCTCAGAAAATGTGTATCAAGCCAAATTAGGTTCCACTGGTTAACTTGAACTAAAATGTGGCATACTTTAACTTTTTATCTCATGCATTGTGGGTGGATTGATAGTGCACTAAGAAAACATAAACTATGTTGTGGTTTGACAGCAAATTTCCATTAGTTTTCATTCTCAGTTCTAAATGTGGCACTTAACCCATTTTCCTGTGATAGGGATTTAAATGTGTTGAAAAGAATAACATTGAAAAGAGACAATTACTCAAAGAAGCTATTCTTGCTAATTCTCATAATGAAATCATGTTAGCTTACAGCTTACCTCGGAATGAGAGTTGTTGATATGGTATTTAACTCCACTTTCTGAGCTAAATTCCTTCTGACAAATCAAGCATCTGTACTTCCCTACTAGATGCTCACCCTGTCATATAAAAACATTTATTAAATCTCAGAACTTGAAAAATAAAGAAATGTCACAAGACTTCACCTCAGGTCTGCATTTAAAAGGCAGATAACTTTGCATTGTAGCTGAGATTTTGGCATTCAAGTTTCCAATAAGGTTTTTATTGGAAAAGGTCATTATTACTAGCATGATGAGAAAATTACCTGTACTGTACTATAGTTTCAAACTACTATGGGAATTTGCAGTTAATTTCAAAAATCATAACAACAATGTTCATATGAATACTACTTATGCAGTAAAAATCCTTAAATATTTCACAGAGACGCAAGAGTTCATAGAAATAGTACCAAATGAGATAAATTTCAATATGAAGCCACAAATGCTGACTTCAGAAATATGTAATAAGTTTTAGGGAAAATTGAATTGTAAACTATTATTGATGTCTTCATGTGACTAGTGGTAGAGGCCTCATCTTAGAAATGTCCGGAATGCAGAACATAATATGAATGTGGAATTTTAAAAGAACTCAGTTGAAATGGAATCTATGCATTCTTTGAAAAGAAACATTGAGTGGGAGATTAGGAAGTGTGAAATAAAAGCAAAAGAGTAGTATTAAACTAAGGTTCCTAAGGAGAAAAATACTGATGCAGAATAACACACACAAAATGCTGGAGGAACTCAGCAGGTCAGGCAGCATCTATGGAAATGAATAAACAGTTGACGTTTCGGGCCGAGACCCTTTTTCAGGACTGGAAAGGAAAGGGGAAGATGCCAGAATAAAAAAGGTGGGGTAAGGGGAAGAAGACAGCTAGAAGGTGATAGGTGAGGTCAGATGGATGGGAACGGTAAAGGGCTAGAGAAGAAGAAATATGAGAGGAGAGGAGTGTGGCCCATGGGAGAAAGGGAAGAAGGAGGAGCACCAGGGAACGGTGATAGGCAGGTGAGGAGAAGCGGTAAAAGTCTAGAGGGAGGAATAAAACAGGGGAGGGGAGAGGGAAAATTACCAGAAGGAGAAATCAATGCTCATGCCATGAGATTGGTTACCTGAACGAATATGAGATGTTGCTCCTCCATCCTGAGAGTGGCCTTGTCGTGGCAAAGGAGGAGGCCATGGACTGACACGTTGGAATGAAAATGGGGATAGGAACTAAAATAGTTGGCCACAAGGCTGTTATTGAAACAGAGTTCTTGGGTCAAATGTGCCATTTAAACTTCTGTAGTGGTGGACAGTGTGGCTAAAAGATAGCTACCAATACAAAAATCAAACTATTAATAAACTAGTACTGCCTGTACGTTTGTTGCTTTGCTGCACACCTTACATCACAGAAAGGCCCATTGACGTTTGAATATTGGAACTATGCTTGACAAAAGTACAGTGGTTATTTTCATACATCCCACTTAGTTTTTTTGTGCAAGTTACAACATCAGAACAAAAGAATGCCAGAGGAAGATGCAAGCAAAATTGATTCTAATGGTGCATTTACCCTTGTATCAGCGCCAAATGACATTTATTGTCTACTCCCAATTCTATTTCTCCCCCGAGAGTAAGGTCTACACAAATATCCTCACAAGCATTGATAGAGTTACTCCATGCAAGGCTAAGAACCGCAGGAAGTTTAAAATTTCAGAATAAATATACATGTGGTGTGTATATATTTCAGTCAATGGAAAGGTATTGCACAACACAATGGTGCAGATATTCCATGGGAGGGACATATGAACGTCAGTTGCCATAAAGTAAACAACACCTGCTAACTTGGGACTATTGTGGTGATACTTAATTGTGCTTCAGCTAAAAATAACTGGTTTACAAAATGGAAGTAAATGCTCATTATCTATAAGCAAACAGAATTGATAAAACTTTTACTAATTTGGACATACACGCCACCTACTGGTTGTTTAGAAGAGTGGCACCGGTGGACCATACAGAGACATCTAAGGATGTCTACCTGGAGAAGCTGGTTGGAGTCCACCATGTGAAAAAATAGGGAAAATGGGTAAAGATGCAAATCAAAAATGAAAATTTTAAATATTATCAATCTAAAATATTAACACTGTTTTTGTCTCCACAGAAGCTAACTTCAGCATTTTCTGTTTTATTTCCAGATTTGCGCAACTGTGTAAGTCTTGATTAAAAGATTACTTACATTCTTTTTAACAATTGTTCTGTCTCCCATCTCTTGAAAGATTACCCACTTAATTCAAAAACTGCAACCCATTCAATAGTACATCAATAAGTTAAAATCTGTAAACATTAGATTATCCAGCTGATATCTGAAAACAAACGCTTATTAGTCTATAGGATGAAATGCAGCCAGGTCTCACAAAATATCATCAATATTCATCTGCAAAGGGCATTCTGAATGGTTATACTGGGATCCAAAATCTATGGAAAGAGAAATTGGGCATGTAAAATTCAGTTTGATTTTCTGAAGAGATATGTTGATGCTTTTCAGGTTTTTTTTTGCAGAAGATAGAACTAATGGAAGTTCCAGAAATAGAATGATTATTTTCAATGACATCTTTCAAGCTCCAATGAACATATTTATTTTCCTCCAATTTAAGTGATAGAGAATGGTGCACATACCTGCAATTCTAGTTCTTAATTCTCCAGAACCACCTGGTTTCATGTGTGCTAGGTTTATAATTAAGCTCCACTTTAGTGCTTTGTGTAGGTTTCTTATTTTGCATACATTAGAATCAACTACTTGATTATAATATGCAATGGAGCCCAAATGAACATGTTCAAACAACTGGATTGCATGTCAGTCAAATAAGTTTATGTTCAACTGACCTTAGTGCACGTTGCTAGATGAGCTTTTAGTCCAGAAAAACTTGAGTAAATTGCTTCACAATGCTGAAACAAAGAATATGCAAGTGATTTACCTTTTAATTTACAGCAACTACAATGAGTTGAGGAGAAAACACTAAGCGAGAAGGTAAAATCAGGATCAGAGTAGGGGATACTTTTGCTGTTGTCTGTTAAAACAGTAGTTAGATCTTATTGAAACAGATCGAATATTGAAAGGCCTTCATAGACTGGATGTGGAGAAGATGTTTACTACGGTGGGGGGGGGGTGTAGTCTAAGACGAGAGGACACAGTTCAGAATGGAGGGAGGTCCATTCAGAGCAGAGATGAGGAGGAATTTCCTTAGCCAGAGACAGGTGAATTTGTGGAATTCATTGCCACAGCCAGCTGTGGAGGCCAAGTCATTGGATATATTTAAAGCAGAGTTTGATAGATTCTTGATTAGTCAAGTCATGAAGGGATACAGGGAGAATGCAGGAGAATGGAGCTGAGGGGGATTTGGATTAGCTACGATGAAATGGCAGAGCAGACTTGATGGGCCAAATGGCCTAATGCTGCTCCTATGTCTTATGATCTTATGGTCTAGTTCAAATAATGAACAAAGCAGCATATTGACAGTTAATGGCAACAGACAACTCACACACCAAGTGTGATTGCCCTAATTGTTCCTCAAGGGAGCTGAATGAACTGAAAGTAGTCAACCACATTGCTGTAGATCTGAGGTCAAGCAAGAAAAGGGATTTCTCTTCTCTGAAAGACATAGCAAGTCTGTTTGATCTTCGTAATAATTCAGTAATTAATGGTTATTCTTTTTGACGTAGCCCTTAATTTAAATTCCTTAGCTACCATAGTTTGATTTAAATTCATATACTGTATCTAGATCAATAGTCGAGTCCTCTAAATAGCTGTCCAGTAACTTACCTGCTTTGCTGCCATTCTCCTTATCTAGTAGACTAGACTATCCTTTGTTCAGTTAGGAATGTTAAAAAACAGGAATATTCAAACATTCTTGTACAATTCAAGATTCCGGGAAAAAGGCCTTATCTTTGCATAGCACAAGTAGAGATATAATAAAATTTTAAGATGGATATTGCCTAAAATGTCACTTTGAATACTGATTCTTCACGTGCACTTTTCATACAGTCGGTCGCTTTCAATATTATTGAAATATATTCCAATGTAACCTGACTATTGCTTATAACCTTTTTAGATTGATGGGTAAGACAATGCTTATACTGATGGATAATTTTTGACAGAATTAAATTTGTACGCACACTGGCAGAATAGGATATTGTTTGGATAAAATAACAATGGCACCCACTCTGAATATGATCATGAGATAAAACTATAATATCCCACCACTGGTTAAGAGAAGCATGAAAAGATTGTGATGTTTCCCTTGTACTTAGAGCTATTTGTGGTTCTAAAATATGCAAAACTTTTAATGGTAAATAGCAAAAATGTTAATAGCAAAGAACATTAATAAGTGGTATATACTTGAAGTGATCAAGGGAAGAATTACAGATAAAAATCCGGTATTTTTCAGCCAAAACATTATTAGAAATTGTAAGGTTAAACAGGTGGTCACTTAAGACACAGACTTTCGAGAGAATTTTAACTTCTTATGTTCACCTCTGACAGGAAAGTTGTACGATTGAAATTAAAATGGTACGTGAAATGATCCTACCAAAATTCTAATTTGTTCCCACCACCACATTTACGTTAAAAAGACTGATATAAGAAAGGAATTGTCCCTGCCCAGGACCTTATTTAAACATCATGTTATTTTTTGAAAAATGCTAATTTAACCAATGCTGCAACTAAAATTCACACTGCTTCAGGCTCAGTCCTGGACCACAAGAACTTTTGACAGTTTTTTGAAAAATGAAAGTTGATTCTGAGTTGCACAGTGCTAGGGGTTCTTTCTGATCCCACAATAATTCATTGGCCTCCTGTGCTGAAGAAATTGCCCAATTTTGCAAATTCTCCTTTCATTTGCCTTTTTGTTGTGCTTCCAGGTAATTTCAGAGGTTTCTGGTAACTCTACACAAAGTAAATTGCAGAAGTGATGGTTTTAATATCTACGTGGCCAGAGACAGGGAGAGCAAGTAACAAAGGTGTTGAGGTCAGTATAGATCAGCCATGCACATACATGAATGGTTAGGCAGAACTGAAAGATCTGGTGGACAATTGCTTCTATTTTCTCATGTGCAGACATGAAGATAGAACAAAAATCAGCATGGGTCAGCAAAGAAAGAAACAACAGAAAGACTTGGCAAAGAATAAAGTAAGTTATAAATTAAATGAGATTGGAAGACAGAAAGCGAAAATAGAGAGCATCCATAGATCTAAGGCTGCCAAACGCATAAAAGATTGGAAGCCTGAAGCAGGGATGTATATGGGACAAGTGTTCCCATATATAGAGCCTTGTAAAAATATTCAGCTCCCAATCCTTGTTCACATAAATGAGTATTACTACCAAGGATTTTGATCAACTTAACTGAGAATTTTTATTTGTGAATCACGTGCTCCTTTTTTCACAGTAGAGCCCTAAAACAGGGAAAATTGTAAAGCATGAAAAACTAAAAATTCAAAAACTTAAATGTCAGCAGTTCAAAGGCATTCTTCCCCCTTTGTTCAGTATTTTGTTGAACCATCTCTCGCAGCTATTACAACCAGTAGTCTTTTTGGTTAAGTCTCTATTAGCTTTGTACAACGTGATGCAACAAGATTTGCTTATTCCTCCTTGAAAAATTGCTCAAGCTGTGCCAGGTTAGTTAGGAAGCAATGGTGGAAAGCAATCTTAAGGACTTGCCAGAGATGTTTGATGGGGTTAAGAAAAGAACTCTTGACTGGGCCATTCAAGAATATTAATTTTCTTCATTTGAAACCACTCCATGGTTGTGCTGGCACTGTTCTTTGAGTCGTTGTCTTGTTGAAAGATGAACTTCCTCCCCAGATTAAGCTTTCTAGCAAAGGCTAGCAGGTTTTTTTTTATCCTGGATCTCTCTGTATTTAGAAGCATTCACCTTCCCATTAACCCTGCAGCTGAAAAGCTTTCCTATAGCATAATGCTACCCCCACCATAATTTATATTAGGGATGGTTTTAACTGGTTGATGTGTAGTATTAGATTTACACCACACGTACCACTTAGTGTTGAGGTCAAAATGTTCAACTTTAGTCTCATCCGACCACAAGAGCTTCTTCCACGTCTGTTCACAGTATTTTCCAAGGGTTGCTTTGCAAAATTTTTACGGAAATGGATATATTTTTTAAACCAGGTATTCTTCCTTACCAATCTTCCGTAAGTACCCTTTTTGTGCAAGGCCTTAGAGATTGTGGAGCCATGAACTTCATCTCTAGTTGCGGCCACTGACTTCTGCAATTCACTTAGAATGACTGTTGGCCTCACAGTAGCCTCCCTTACAAGTGCCATTCTTCTCTGGTGAGGGGTGGTTTGACCTAGGTAGTATGGCAGTGGTTTCATGTCATTTCCACTTTTTCCATGAAGGACTGCACTGAGCTCTGAGATATGTTCAATATCTTTGAGAAGGTCTTATACCCTTCCCCAGATTTGTGCTTCTTTATTATCATTTCTCTGACTTGAATTGAATGCTCTTTTGTTTTCACTTTGGTTTGATTTCTTGGAAATCTACCATACTTAAAGAGAGTGGGGGGTATTTATTCAAGCGATCCTCCAATTTTCTATATCAACAAATTGGGTGAGTTGGTAAGGTAATATACAGTATTGCACGTGAGGAAATTCAAACCAGTAATTACAATGGGGATTAATACTTTTTCAGCCTCATAATTTTGAATTTAATTATTAGTAAACTGCTGACAGGTTTTGGATTTTCCTTTTGATTTGACATGATGCACAATGTTTTGTAGATTAACTCAAAAAAACCTGACTTCAAATGAGACAGTAAAATGTAAAAATAGTTGAGTGAGCTGAATATTTTTTTCAAGGCACTGTAGAAGATGGTCTTTATAATGCGAAAAATACAGGGTTGGAATATTAACTACAGATTGAAGACAATTAGGAAATGCTTTTAGGGAATGAGACAGGCCAAATCTCAGAAGTTTGTGTAGGGAAACACTTGGCATCCAGTAATCACAATCCTATTAGTTTCAAAGTAAATATGCTAAAAGATAGGTCTGGCCCATAGGTTGAGATGATAAATTTGAGAAAGACCAATTTTGACGGTATCAAAAAGGATTTGGCAAGTGTGAGTTGTCACTGGCTGATTTCTGGCAAAGGTGTACTTGGTAGGTGGGAGGCCTTCAAAAGTGAAATTTTGAGAGTACAAAGCTTGTGTGTGCCTGTTAGAATAAAAGGTAAAGATAACAAATGTGGGGAACCTTGGTTTTCAAGAGATATTGAGGCTCTGGTTAAGAAAAAAAGGAGAAAGAAAGAAATCAGGTGGGCTAAAAGAAAGTATGAGGTTGCTGTAGCAGACAGGGTGAATGAGAATCCTAAGGATACAGTTAATTACAGGGAATGACTACGACCAAGAGCTGGGATAAGAGGCTCTGAGTGTCCAGTGTGATGGTCTGGGAGAGCGTTTTCCAGCATTAAAGGTTTACGAGTCCACCAAGCAAAGTTGAAGTGCTATTCCATCCCAGTGGATGAAGATGAGATTACTTCACCAAGCACAGATGATGTGGTCTTTTCAACCACTCATTCACAAGCCACAGCGATTCGCTCTGAAGAGAGTCATAGAACATAGAATAGTACAGCACAGTACAGGCCCTTCGGCCACAGTGTTGTGCCGACCCTCAAATCCTGCCTCCCATATAAGCCCCCACCTTAAATTCCTCCATATACCTGTCTAGTAGTCTCTTAAACTTCACTAGTGTATCTGCCTCCACCACTGACTCAGGCAGTGCATTCCATGCACCAACCACTCTCTGAGTAAAAAACCTTCCTCTAATATCCCCATTGAACTTTCCACCCTTTACCTTAAAGCCATGTCCTCTTGTATTGAGCAGTGGTGCCCTGGGGAAGAGGCGCTGGCTATCCACTCTATCTATTCCTCTTATTATCTTGTACACCTCTATCATAGAAACATAGAAACATAGAAAATAGGTGCAGGAGTGGGCCATTCCGCCCTTCGAGCCTGCACCACCATTCAGTATGATCACGGCTGATCATCCAACTCAGAACCCTGTACCAGCCTTCCCCCCATACTCCCTAATCCCTTTAGCCACAAGGGCCATATCTAACTCCTTCTATCTCCTCTCATCCTCCTTCTCTCCAAAGAGTAAAGCCCTAGCTCCCTTAATCTCTGACCATAATCCATACTTTCTAAACCAGGCAGCATCCTGGTAAATCTCCTCTGTACCCTTTCCAATGCTTCCACATCCTTCCTATAGTGAGGTGACCAGAACTGGACACATTACTCCAAGTGTGGCCTAACCAGAGTTTTATAGAGCTGCATCGCGACTCTTAAACTCTATCCCTCGACTTATGAAAGCTAACACCCCATAAGCTTTAACTACCCTATCCACCTGTGAGGCAACTTTCAGGGATCTGTGGACATGTACCCCCAGATCCCTCTGCTCCTCCACACTACCAAGTATCCTGCCATTTACTTTGTACTCTGCCTTGGAGTTTGTCCTTCCAAAGTGTACCACCTCACACTTCTCCGGGTTGAACTCCATCTGCCACTTCTCAGCCCACTTCTGCATCCTATCAATGTCTCTCTGCAATCTTTGACAATCCTCTACACTACCTACAACACCACCAACCTTTGTGTCGTATGCAAACTTGCCAACCCACCCTTCTACCCCCACATCCAGGTCGTTAATAAAAATCATGAAAAGTTGAGGTCCCAGAACAGATCCTTGTGGGACACCACTAGTCACAATCCTCCAATATGAATGTACTCCCTCCACCACCACCCTCTGCCTTCTGCAGGCAAGCCAATTCTGAATCCACCTGGCCAAACTTCCCTGGATACCATGCCTTCTAACTTTCTGAATAAGCCTACTGTGTGGAACTTTGTCAAATGCCTTACTAAAATCCATATAGATCACATCCACTGCACTACCCTCATCTATATGCCTGGTCACCTCCTCAAAGAACTCTATCAGGCTTGTTAGACACGATCTGCCCTTCACAAAGCCATGCTGACTGTCCCTGATCAGACCACGATTCTCCAAATGCCTATAGATCCTATCTCTAAGAATCTTTTCCGACAGCTTTCCCACCACAGACGTAAGGCTCACTGGTCTATAATTACCAGGACTATCTCTACTACCTTTTCTGAACAAGGGGACAACATTCGCCTCCCTCCAATCCTCCGGTACCATTCCTGTGGACAACGAGGACATAAAGATCCTAGTCAGAGGCTCAGCAATCTCTTCTCTTGCCTCGTGGAGCAGCCTGGGGAATATTCCGTCAGGCCCCGGGGATTTATCTGTCCTAATGTATTTTAACAACTCCAGCACCTGCTCTCCCTTAATATCAACATGCTCCAGAACATCAACCTCACTCATATTGTCCTCACCATTATCAAGTTCTCTCTGATTGGTGAATACCGAAGAGAAGTATTCATTGAGGACCTCGCTCACTTCCACAGCCTCCAGGCACATCTTCCCACCTTTATCTCTAATCGGTCCTACCTTCACTCCTGTCATCCTTTTTTTCTTCACATAATTGAAGAATGCCTTGGGGTTTTCCTTTACCCTACTCGCCAAGGCCTTCTCATGCCCCCTTCTTGCTCTTCTTAGCCCCTTCTTAAGCTCCTTTCTTGCTTCCCTATCTTCCTCAATAGACCCATCTGATCCTTGCTTCCTAAACCTCAGGTATGCTGCCTTCTTCCACCTGACTAGATTTTCCACCTCACTTGTCACCCATGGTTCCTTCACCCTACCATTCTTTATCTTCCTCACCGGGACAAATTTATCCCTAACATCCCGCAAGAGATCTCTAAGCATCGACCACATGTGCATAGTACATTTCCCTGCAAAAACATCATCCCAACTCACACCCGCAAGTTCTAGCCTTATAGGCTCATAATTTGCCTTTCCACAATTAAAAATTTTCCTGTCCTGTCTGGTTCTATCCTTTTCCATGATAATGCTAAAGGCCAGGGAACAGTGGTCACTGTCCCCCAGATGCTCACCCACTGAGAGATCTGTGACCTGACCCAGTTCATTACCTTGTACTAGATCTAGTATGGCATTCCCCCTGGTCGGCCTGTCCACATACTGTGACAGGAATCCATCCTGGACACACTTAACAAACTCTGCCCCATCTAAACCCTTGGAACAAATCAGGTGCCAATCAATATTAGGGAAGTTAAAGTCACCCATGATAACAACCCTGTTATTTCTGCACCTTTCCAAAATCTGCCTCCCAATCTGCTCCTCTGTATCTCTGCTGCTACCAGGGGGCCTATAGAATACCCCCAATAGAGTAACTGCTCCCTTCCTGTTCCTGACTTCCACCCATACTGACTCAAAAGAGGATCCTGTTACATTACCCACCCCTTCTGTAGTTGTAATAGTATCCCTGACCAGTAATGCCACCCCTCCTCCCCTTTTTCCGCCCTCTCTATCCCTTTTAAAGCAATGAAATCCAGGAATATTGAGAATCCATTCCTGCCCTGGTGCCAGCCAAGTCTCTGTAATGGCCACTACATTATAATTCCACGTATGTATCCAAGCTCTCAGTTCATCACCTTTGTTCCTGATGCTTCTTACATTGAGGTACACACATTTCAGCCCTTCTACCTTACTGTCTTTACACCGTTTATTCTGCTTCTCTTTCTTCAAAGCCTCTCTATATGTTAGATCTGGCTTTACTCCATGCACTTCTTTCACTGCTGTATCACTCTGGGTCCCATCCCCCTCACAAATTAGTTTAAACCCTCCCGAACCATGCTAGCAAACCTACCTGCAAGGATAATCCCCCCCCCCCACCCCGGAGTTCAGGTGCAACCCATCCAATCTGTAAAGGTCCCACCTTTCCCAGAAGAGATCCCAGTGATCTAAAAATCTAAAACCCTGCTCCCTGCACCAACTCCTCAGCCACGCATTCAGCTGCCATCTCCTCCAATTCTTACCATCACTGTCACGTAGCACTGGCAGCAATCCTGAGAACGCCACCCTTGAGGTCCTGTTCTTCAGCCTTCTGCCTCGTTCCCGAAACTCACACTTCAGGACCTCATCCCTCTTCCTGCCTATGTCATTGGTCCCAACATGTATCACGACTTCTGGTTGCTTTCCCTCTCGTACCAGGATGTCGTGCACCCGGTCAGAGACATCCCGGACCCTGGCACCCGGGAGGCAACAAACCATGCGGGTCTCCTTCTCACGTCCACAAAATCTCCTGTCTGCTCCCCTGACTATAATAGAGTCTCCGATAATGACAGCTCTCCTCTTCTCCGTCCCACCCTCCTGCACCACAGGGTCAGACTCAATGCCAGAGGCCCTGCCACCGTGGCTCACACCTGGTCAGTCGTCCCCGCCAACAGCATCCAGGACGGTAAACTTATTATTCAGGGGAATGGCTACAGGGGTGCTCTGCACTACCTGTCTGCTCACCTTCGCTTTCCCCCCTCTGACTGTCACCCAACAACCTGCTTCCAACAGCCTAGGTGTTACTACCTCCCTGTAGCTCTCATCTATGACTGCCTCATTCTCCCTTATGAGTCGAAGGTCATCCAGCTGCTGCTCCAGATTCCTGAAATGGTCTTCCAGATCACCCATCCGTATGCTCTTCTGGCAGATGTGACTCTGCGGGAGAGGGGCGTTCCCCCAAGACTGCCACACCTCACATGAGAGGCACATCACCATCTCAGGAGACATTGTAAAAACTAACTGCGAGCTAGCTTGTCCTCCGCCTCTTCACGTTGAAGCTTCTCGAGTCAAAGCCTCAAAGCTCCACTCCTTCACTGGCCCACTCACGCACTGGCCGCTTCGCTTGAGCTATCCCTCTAGTTATCTGTTTGAGCTTTTCAAAATGTTTGGTCACCTGACCTCGACTGCCCAATCAGCTGCTTTCTGCTGAGTCTGAGCTGTTCAAATCTTGATCGTCTAATCAACAGCTTTCTGCAGATCTATTCAAATCTTGATCGACTTGATTGCACAGACCAACTGCCAAAACTGCCAGAATCTCTCGAGTCAAAGCCTCAAAGCTCCACTCCTTCACTGGCCCACTCACGCACTGGCCGCTTCGCTTGAGCTATCCCATACTCCAGGTCAGAGGAGAGATAACCCAGGTCAGGTTTCAGACCACAGTAGCCAGGTAGATCCTTCTCATGATAGCGGTGGTGTGGAGGTAGAGAAGAAGAGGAAGGTCAAGTGGCCAGCAATGGCAGATGAGAAGGCTTGGCGTGTATTTGATGATGAGGATATCAGTATGATGTTGGAGAACACTGTCAGGAGAACATCAAAGAGAAAGTTTAACCAAATTCCCCTGGGATCAATAAAGTATGACTATGACTTGGAAGTGATGGGCGATATGATTTACGATGTTGGAAAGTACAGGTTTGGTTTGGTTGAGTTGAAGAAAGCAAAGCCTACTCAGCAACCAAGCAGGTGCCTGAAGGAGATTAGTAGGTTGAGGAGAGAGCTTAGATCATTGAGACAGAGGTGGAAGGTAGCAAGTGAGGGTGACAAGCCAGGGCTTGCTGATCTCTGAGAGCATTTTTGAATAAAGTTAGCATCACTCCATTGTGCAGGGTCACAACATAAAAAGAGAAAGAAGAGAGGGAAGGCAAGAAAGTCATTCTTTGAGAACCCTCATGAGTTCACAAATAAACTGTTTGGACAAAGTAAGAGCGGGCAGCGTAACATCTCTCAACAAGAACTTGAGGATCACCTGGCAAGCACTTACTCTAACAAACAGCGGGAGGCTCCTTTGCTTGACATTTCAGAGCTTGTGAAGCCTACCAAGCCAGGAGTGAAGTTTGATTTGTCAGAACCCAAACTGGCAGAAGTTGAACGGTTCAACAGAAAGGCAAGGTCAGGCTCAGTGCCAGGACCTAATGGAGTGCCGTATAAGGTGTTCAAGAAGTGTGAACAGCTGAGGAAATACTTGTGGAGATTGTTAGAGGTGGTGTGGAGACAAGGTGTTGTTCCTTTGTCGTGGAGTGAGGCTGAAGGAGTATACATCCCGAAGGAAGAGAATTCTTTTACATTGAATCAGTTCCGACCAATTTCACTCCTGAATGTAGAGGGGAAGATTATGTTTGGCATTCTGGCAGAAAAAATATCTTCATTTGTGATCGAGAATGGATTAGTAAATACATCTGTGCAGAAGGCAGGAGTACCAGGCTTCCCAGGATGCCTTGAACATTCTAGTATGATATGGCATACCATCCAGGAATCAAAAAGGTTGAGAAGAAATCTGGCTGTAGTTTGGCTTGATCTGGCAAATGCATGTGGTTCTGTTCGAATGTCCTGATTGAGATTGCGATGGAATTCCTATGGATTCCTGCTAAGGTGAGGAACTTTGTTATGCAGTACTACAACGATTTCCAGATGAGGTTTTCCACTCAGCAGTTTACAACTAGGTGGCAGAGCTTGGATGCTGGAATCCCAATGGGATGTGCAATTTCACCCATCCTTTTTGTGTTAGCCATGGAGGTTATTGTAAGGGCTGCAGAATCAGTGGGACCAGGTGTCGCACTTGATGGCAGAGAGGAGTTACCACCAATACGAGCGTTCATGGATGATCTTACCCTTTTGGGTCCCAGCATGGAGGCAGTGGAAAACGTACTATCTAGACTCGAGGAGCTAATGGATTGGGGAAAAATGAAGTTCAAGACCAAGAAGTCAAGGAGCCTTGTTCTTAGGAGAGGAAAGCTGGTTGACTTTCATTTTACCCTTTGTGGAGAGGAGATTCCATCCATTCAGAACCAACTAGTTAAGAGTCTCGGGCGATGGTACACAGAGGAGCTGACAGACACCAAGAGGGTTCATGAGACAGCAGAACAGATCAGCAGAGGTCTGATGTCTGTTGACGAGTGTGGCTTGCCTGGCAAGTTGAAGTTGGGGTGCTTGCAGTACGGACTGATGCCACGGATAATGTGGCCACTAACTGCCTATGAAGTAGCAATGTCCCATGTTGAGGCAAATGGAACGGAAGGTCAACAAGTATGTGAAGAAGTGGCTTGGAGTACCGAGCAGCCTCACCAATGTTGCAATCCACAGTAGCCAGACAAAGCTTACCATCCCAGTGCAATCCCTTGTTGAGGAGGTCAAGGTAGCCAAGGTAAGATCATTCTTGATGCTTCGAGACTCAAAAGACCCTGTCATCAAGAACACCCAGTCAGATGTGAGATCAGGCAGGAAGTGGTCAGCCCATGTAGTTGATGAGGCTGAGTCTAGATTGAAGCACAAGGAGACGGTTGGGGCTATCCAGCCAGGCCGCCAGGGACCTGGATGGACAACCCACAAGTGGTGGTCATCTTCTACGGGTAAGGAGCGCCATGAGCTTGTGACACAAGAAATACGAGAGGTAGAAGAGGAGAAGAGGTTAACTAAAACAGCTGGCCTGGCCAAACAAGGAGCTTGGACCCGGTGGGAAAGTGTTGAACAACGACATCTATCTTGGAATGTTCTGTGGCAGATGGAACCACTCCGCATTTCTTTTCTATGCAGAGCAGCGTACGATCTGCTCCCAACACCTGCCAACCTCACCACCTGGTATGAAGATAAGACGGACAGGTGTGCTGCTTGTGGTGAGAGGGAACACTTCAACATATCTTGAGTGCATGCAGAGTCAATCTTTCCAGCGGCATGTACACTTGGAGACATAACAACGTTCTCAAAGTTGTAACAGAAGCGGTTGAGCAGAGAGTACTGCAACACAACTTATTTCATGCCCCATGCTGCACAGAACATCGCATATCATTTGTGAAAGAAGGCTCCAAGTCAAGGGTGTACAGCGCAGGCGCGCGATCAAGCATACTTTCTTCAGCCAATGATTGGTGTGTCAAGGCTGACCTGGACGGGAAAGGCAGTTTCCTGGAGCAAATAGCTTTCACAACATTGCGTCCAGATATAATCATATGGTCTGACACCAGCAGAGAAGTGGTTATTGGTGAACTCACAGTCCCCTGGGAAGACAACATCGATGAAGCCCATGAGCGCAAGTTAACCAAGTATGCAGAATTAAGATCAGAGTGCAGAGACAGAGGGTGTAAGGTCTCATGCTATCCATTCGAAGTAGGCTGCCTTGGGTTTATTGCGTTCACTCTCCAGAAGTGGCTGCCTGACCTTGGCTTCACTAGAAGAGAGATCAAGTCAACCAGCAGGGCTGTAGCTGAGGCAGCAGAGAAAGGATCAGCATGGGTATGGACCAAGTATGTCCAGAGGGGCAGATAGTCAGACAGTGTATACATATCTTGCAGACCCTTCAGTAGTTGCATAGACACCTGAAGAGCAGACTATCTGTTGGACGGAAGTGATCAACAACTCTGATAGAGGCAGATGCCAAGTGTTTAAGCTCACCAGTGGGAGATGGTGCTTTAGCACTGCTGGCCCACCACCTTGAGGGAGTCTTGATCATAAGCGGGCCGAAACTCCTGAAGACAGGTAGCAGATCAACTGATGATCCCACTGGTGATAGCACATGACAGTTAACATCTTAGTCCACGTGTATTCTGTAACTCAGGGATTCTACAAATACGTTAAGAGTAAAAGAATTACAAGGGACAAAATTATTCCTCTGGAAGATCAGAATGGTAATCCATGTGTAGATCCAAAAAAGGTTGGTGAGATCTGAAATGAATTTTTTTTGCATCTGTATTCACTCAGGAGATGGTCACAGAGTCTATAGACGTAAGGCAAAGCAGCATCAACTTCATAGACCTTATACAGATTACAGAGGAGGTGGCGTTTGCTGTCCTGAGGCAAATTAGGATGGATAAATTCCCAGGGCCTAACAAGGTGTTCCCTCAGACCCTGCGGGAGGCAAGTGCAGAAACTGCTGGGGCCCTAGCTGAAATATTTAAATCATCCTTAGTGACAGGTGAGTACCAGAGGATTGGAGGATAGCTATTTAAAAAAGGCGCTAAAAAAAACGAGGAAATTATAGGTCAGGTAGTGGGAAAGTTATTGGAAGGTATTCTAAGGGACTGGATATACAAGTATTTGGATAAGCAAGGAATGATTACGGATAGTCAATATGGCTTTGAGCATGGTAGGTCAAGTCTAAGCAATCTTACAGAGTTTTTCGAGGAAGTTACCAGGAAAGTAGATGAAGGCAATGCAGTGGACGTTGTCTGCATGAACTTTTGGTTGTCCTGGCAGATTGTTTACCATGGTTAAGCAGTTTCATGGCTGGTTGTCAGCCCGTGCGCTCGATGATGATGAATGCTCTGTTGCTTTCTCAGTCACAAATGGGGTCAAGCAGGGACACGTGCTGGTTCCCGCCCTCGTCAGCATGATGCTCAGTGCGAATGTTGACTGGTGCATTCCACAGCAGCGAATCTGGAATCCACATCAAATACAGGAAGGATGGCAAGATGTTCAATCTGTGCAGGCTTCAAGCTGTTACTAAGGTCACAGAGATCTTGCTGAGACACTTCCTATTTGCCGGTGACTGTGCTCTTAATGCAAGCTCTGAGTATGACATGCAGGACGTCATCGACAAATTTTCCACTGCATGTGATAACTTCGGTCGTCTCACCATCATGCCCCAGGCAGCCGCAGATCATTCCCCTCTGTGGAGCTATCCATCTCAGTGAACGACCAGCTGCTCCAGTCAGTCAACAAGTTCACGTATCTTGGTAGCATCCTCTCAAAGCAGTTTACATTGACGATGAGGTCAGCTGCAGGTTCGCCAAGGCTAGTGCCAATTTTGGGAGACTACATAACACTGTCTGGGGGTGAAGGGGAAATACTATGAAGACCAAGCTGAAAGTCTACCGTGCTGTCATCCTACCCACCCTCCTCTACGTGTGTGACAAGTGGATAGTGAGACATGCGTGTAGACTGAACCACTTCCACTCATCATGCCTATGGAAGATCATGAAAACCAGTTGGCAAGACAGAATTCCTGACAGGGAAGTGCTGTCTGCAGCAGACATGCCCACCGTCCACACATTGCTGATGAAACAGGTGGGCAGGCCACATCATCAGAATGTCAGATGATTGCCTCTCCAAGTAAATGTTCTCTGGGAAACTGTCCACAGGGAAGCGCTCTCCTGGTGGTCAGCGAAAACGATTCAAGGGTACACTCAAGACTTCACTCAAGGCCCTTGAGGTTGATCACATTTCCTGGGAACATGTAGCCTTGAATCTCTCATCCTGGCACAGACCTCTCGATAAAGGTGGCATCAAAGCTGAAAAGAAGTACAATGCTGAAGCAAGAAGGAAATGACAACAGCGGAAAGAACGAGCAGCAGGCACTTCAAATACAGAACCTTCACATTCTTGCCCCACATCTGGGAGGTACTTCCTAGCCTGGATTGGACTCATCAGCCACCTTCAGACACACAAATAACAACCACACCCACCCAAGGATGTCAGTGGTCTCATCGCTCGCGATGAACATGCACACACATGGACTTTAGCAAAGCATCTGATAAGGTCCCACATGGGAGGTTGGTCAAGAAGGTTCAGTCGCTTGGCATTCAAGATGAGGCACTAAATTGAATTTGACATTAGCTTTGTAGGAGAAGACAGAGAGTGGTAGTAGATGGTTGCATCTCAGACTGGAGGCCCATGAGTAGTGGAGTCTCACAGGGATCAATGCTGGATCCATTAGTGTTTGTCATCTATATCAACGGTCTGGATGATAATGTGGTAAATTGGATCATGAATTTTGCAGATGACACCAAGATTAGGGATGTACTGGACAGCGAGGAAGGCTATCATTGGCTTGCAGGGGGATCTGGATCAAAAGGAAAAATGGCAGATGAAATTCAATGCAGACAAGTGTGAGGTGATGCACGACGGTAGGACCAACCAGGGTAAGTCTTACACAGTGAACGGTAGGGCAGTGAGCAGTACGGTGGAACAAAGGAATCTCAAAATACAGGTCTATAATACATTGAAAGTAACGTCACAGGTAGACTGTGTTTTTGGCACATTGGCCTTCATAAATCAAAGTATTGAGCACAGGAGATGTGACGTTATGATGAAGTTGTTTGTGACATTGGTAAGGCCCAATTTGGCGTATTGTGTGCAGTTTTGGTCACCTACCTACAAGATGGATATAAGTAAAGTTGAAAGAATACAGAGAAAATTCACAAGGATGTTGCTGGGTCTGGAGGACCTGAGTTATAAAGAAAGACTGAAAAGGTTAGGACTTCATTCCCAGGAACGTAGAAGATTGAGAGAAGATTAGACAGAGGTATCCTCAATTATGACTGGTATAGAGAAGGTAAATGTAAGCAATCTTTTTCCACTGAGGTCTGGTGGGACCACAACCAGAGACCATGGGTGAAAGGTGAAAAGTTTACAGGGAACATGAGGGGAAATTTCTTCACTCAGAGGCTCATGAGAGCATGGAACAAGCTGCCAGCACAAGTGCTGCATCCTAGATCGATTTCAATGTTTAAGCAAAGTTTGGATAGGTATATGGATGGCAGGGATATGGAGGGCTACGGTCCCAGTGCAGGTTGATGGGAGTAGGCAGGTTACATGGTTTGGCACAGACTAGGTGGGCCGAAGACCCTTCTTCTGTACTGTACTTTTCTATGACTCTATGACAATACAGGATGTATTTATGGTCCAATAAAGCCAGGGTTGGAGATGGAGTTACTGATGAATTTGCAAACTCTGTAACACGGACCAAAGGTATTGACATCAGTCTTCCAGGTGGTTGAGCTGTGAGAAATTTCTACATGATATGCTTCAAATTATTTATTCACAACAGTTTTAAAAGTGAGTGGCTGAGGAAAATAATCAACTGGAGTAGGAGTTAAGATTGGAAGGATGGTTGAAGTTTGATGGAAAATTGATCAAAGCCTAGACGAATGTGAATACACCAAAAGATATTCAAAAAGGAAATGTTAACCTGAACACAACATACAAAATAGCACTAGTGGTGGAAATAACAAATATAAAATTAATGCTTACATTATTTGGGCAGCAGATCTGACCATTTTCTTTGACCTCGTTTTTCCAGCTTTCCAGTTGTAGGGGGTTGAATGTTGGGAATCCAGGACGAGTATACTTAAGCTGCAACAAAGTGATTACAACAACTTATGCATTAGGTTTCTTGGTTAAATATTATTCATCCCTATTACTCATACAGCAAATTGTGATGCCGTGTGATTACGAGAGCACAAGACAAATGGAATTAATATCATACAAGATGTTGCAATTGCAGGCTCCTCCACTTGGCACACCTGACCACAACTCCTTTCTCCAAATGTTTGCTATTACTTTTTCCAACAGACTAAAAACAACATGCATATTTTGCACTCCAAGACTTCATAGTGTATATTTCTAAAACGGCCTCTTAACTTCTTAACAAAACTCATTGTTAAAAACAGACACTAGGGACATAATGCTAAGATTCACTGATCATTAAAATTTAAAGACTTTTTTCCCACTCTCATAGCTTAATTGGTACTGAGCAACTAGAACTGACAGTCTACAAGAAATTCACCACCTAATGCAATAACTGCAGCCAAAAATCCCCAGCTGGATTTTCCAGAATTTTTCCTAACACTTCATGAAGGAAATTACATTTAACATTTTTATTTCCACATCTGTGAGCCCCAAAGGTAATATCCAGATAATGATGTGTAATATGTAAATTCTTTAAAAAATATTTTCATAGATTAAATCTTCTTCCAAGTGCAAGGAAGAGATAAGAGCTGAGCTAGAGCACTTGGGTAACCCAATTCAGTCAACTGGGAAAAGAAAATTCCAAATTAACCTGATTATCAAGCATTGAAGATGTGTCTGTCGTGACATTTTGGCCCATCTAACACAAATTAATTGTGTCCCTTTCCCTGGAGCATAAAAACTCGAGCAAAGTTACTGGAGTTCACACTGAATTCAACTGGAACACTTTCATGAGAGTTCATTAAAAATAGTAGTCAAAGATCTGGAAAGACTAGGGAGATAAATAAACGAATTTGAAATGGGAAAGGACGCAAAGGGATAGAGTCCAGGTGTTCTGTTGTTCATGAAATACATCATTTCAGGTTATGTAGGGTTTAAAACTAATTAGGGCAAGTTTACAAGTTTCTGCAAAATTTAAACAAAGATGCCCTCTATGAGAATTATTGTTTTTTTTCTGGTAATTTTAAAGGTATTAAATCTTCCATTCAAAATGAAGGATTTTTGCAGAATATATCAAGATATATCAATATATCTGCAAATCTGAAATTTTACACTCTATATCAATTTAAGAAAAAATAAATTTAATAAAAACATTGAAGACTTTTTATTGACATTCTTGTTCTTCACGTCACATCAATTGGAACAAATGTGCTCTTACTCTCTTGATATCTGGGACCAAGTCATCTTTATTTCTTCTTCTAGTCCAAAGTTTTGACAATTCATCTTCTGCAATTTCCTGAAGATGGAAAACAGCCACTTGAGCAGATCTTCGTCGAATACGCCCACTTGGTGTTCTCTCAAATGAGTTCTCGAACTCTTCATCAACAGATTTCTGATCAGAATCTTCTGTTGTCTGAACAATATTTTGTTAGAAAACATATCATCATTGTCATTGCTTTAAAAACACAAAATGCCTCTTTTCTCCTTTTGCAAGTCATAAATTGATAAATGACAACAAATGATAATGATTGCCAAGAAGAAAGAATATAATTTCCACAGATATGATCCTTCTCTGAGGTGACAGCCAACTACATATTACTTTAATGCACACATAAAACTTTCTGCTGTTTTTATATGCACTTAATATTTGCCACCAGGCATTAAGGTAAGGATCTATTCATAAAATATATTTTGTGAAGTGAAATCAATCAAACAGATACTGTAATCACACAAACAATACTTGATAATTTAACAGATGGAGTTTATTATGAATTATAATCCCTTAATCATGTGTATTTTGGCTTTATTGGAGAATGTTTCATGTATTAGCAGGACTCGCTATATTATTAAATAAGAAATGCTTTGCCAAAAAATGTCAGTAACAAATTGTAAAATTCAATATCCTGGTCCATACTGATATTTTGACTTGCACTCAATTTCTATAGTTGGCCTTGAACCTACAAATATCTGACTGGTGAGAAAAAATACATTGAACCAAGGTGGCAAAAACACTAAGATTCTGTTGAAAAATATGATCTCAGCTGTATAAATTTGCACTGCTGAATGCAGGATTTTTTTGGTATTTTCCATGGAAACATCTTTTGTTTAATGACAACACTCTTCCTTTCCAAGTAAAAGATTGGAATTTCAAGTCCTACTTAAAGCAATATCTGAACCTGAAGCAGTGCTACACTTTTGGAGGTGTAATTTTCTGTTGAGGTGTTAAACCAAGATTTTGTTTATAAATGATGTCATGGCACCATTTGTGTTAAGTTTCCCCATACCCTTCATTACATTCTATAAAATCAGTATAACTAAAACAGTGAACCTAGTCAGTAGTCTCACTCCTCTATATCACTCATCCATTTAATGCATATATTGGCTAGCATTTAACCTAGATTTCAACCCTTCAAAAGTACTTAATTAGGTATCTTTCATTGAATAAAATGTTGTTCTCTTTTTAATATCATCATATATCATTACCAGCAACAGATATATACATATACTGTATGTGATGGGGTGATACGGAGGGAGCTTGCATATTTAAAGAAAATATATGTCTGAAAAATAAAGTGCATTGAACACTACATGAAAATGAGATGATAGAAATGACATGTCTAAAGTTACCTACCACATAATCATAAGAAATCTTACCACTGTATGTTCTGATTTTACATGATGGTCGTGACCGGCCTTTGACTTATATTCTTTCTCGCAATATTCACAAATGAAAACAGTTTTCTCAATATCTTCAGGCTCCTTTCCACATCTTTTTATATGGTACTGGTAGCCCATTAGGCTTGTAAATGTAGTTGTGCAACCCTAGGAAGGCAATACTTGTAAATACAATGTACCAAACCAAGAGCTGTGGTCTCATCCAGCCTTTTCTGATGCTGACAACTTTTTTTTCTATAATTGTTTCCAAACAAAAAATACCAAACGATGATAATTTTTTACAAGTATAAATGTCAGCAATGTAAATTATATCTCTGCTCCTAATAAACATGTCTTTGTGATTGTTACCACATGGTTGCAACAAACAAAAATGCACATTACTAAGATTAACCCTCACAACTATCTAAACCAGCTTAATAGAAGGTTAATGCTGAAGCAAGTTCAGCATTAACCCTCCATTATTAATAATTTACAATGAAACTAACCTCATTTGGGCACTTCAGTTTTCCCATTTGCTTAAGAATACTTCGGAGCCTTTCACGTTCCTGTTGTTCATCCAGCAATTTCTCCGCATTCATCACAGGCTGTAGGATATGCAATGAAAAATCTTGCTTTATAACAGGTCAAAAATACAATGAGCCTTTTTTTTTAAATCAGTGCACTGTCCAACAAGGAATCTTGCTGACTGAAAGCCTCTGTTTCACAATAACGCAGGGTCTGAATACCCTCCCATGCACTTCCAACAGGCAGTGATTCTCAAAAGCAGCTATAGGTCATACAGCACAGGAGAAAGCCCTTCGGCTCAACTGGTCAATGCTAACCAATATTCCCAACTGAGCTAGTCCCATTGGTCTTCTGTTTGACCCATATCTCCTTAAACTTTCCTGCCCAGGTACCTATTTAAATACTGTACCTTTTAAACGTTGTGAATGTGCCTACCTCAACCACTTCCTCTGGGAGTACTTTCCATATACTGAAGATTCTTTGGGTAAAAAAAAAGTTCCCCTTCAGATTCCTATTGAGTTCCTCCCCTCTCACCTTAAAACTCTGCCCTCTAGTTCCTGATTCCCCAACCCTGGAAAATACCCAACATTAACAAAATCAATCCTATCTGTCAATCTGCAATGACAGCATTAAGCATAAAGAAAAAAATCAGATGTTATACACTTACTTTATTGTTGTGTTCTGCCATCATGTGATACTTTAGACCAGCTTTAGATTTAAACTGCTTGTTGCAATGTTTGCATTTCAATGCATCCTGCAGCTACAAGCAATAGAATACAGTCAACTTTTCCAAATTGACAACACTACCTAACATCACAATCTTAGCAAGTCATCTCAAAGTATTAGCTTTTTAGTAAATAAAATTCTAGATAAAATGAATAACTTAAGATAACAAACTTTTTAAAACAAGTAGGTACTTTAAAAACTACAGTAATCGTGATTACACAGTAAATATATCTTTGAAAAGAAGGTTAAGTGAATTGCTCACTACATTGATGGGCAATATTTCCACTTTAGGTGATATTCCTGCTAGGTTTTCACAGATCTGAAATGGGTGATTATTGTTCCTACTGGTTGGTTCGACATGAAAAAAGGAAGGAGTTAAGAAAAAAAACTGATCATGCTGGTGGTTGCTTTGATAAATCTAGAAATTAAACTGTAAATTGAAATGGAGAAATTATTATTTGGTGAAGAATGCAGGTGATCATCATATTGTAAAGTTGTGCAGAGAAAGGGCTTCTTGCAAACAAGAGATAGAAAAATTGATTGTGTCGATCATGAAGAATGTTATTACAGCTTTACAAGGGGATCTTGGTCAGTCAGGGAAGTGGGCCGAGGAGTCACAAATAGAGTTCATTAGTGTAAAGTGTGAGGTGATGCAATTTAGAATGTCAAACTGATGGAAGACTTTTGTTATATATGACAGGGCACGAGTGAGAGTAACAGAACAGAAAGACTTAGGCGTGCAAGTGCACAGTTCATTGAAAAGGATGGAAGGTGAAATGTTTAAGGGGAGCATGAGTGGAAACTTCTTCAGAAGGTGGTGACAGTGTGGACTGAGCTGTCAGCAGAAATGCTGCGTGTGCGTTCACTTTCAACATTTAAGAGAAATTTTGATAAGTACGTGGATGGGATGGTTATGGTCCAGGTGCAGGTAGAATAGGCAAAATAATAGTTTGGCGTGGACTAGATGGGCCGATGGGCCTGTTACTGTGTTGTAGTGTTTTATGACTATGAAAGTGGTGTAACAGGCACAGGGGATGATAAGAAAGGCATTCAGCATGCTGACCTCCATCAGTCAGGGAACTGTGTGTACAAATAACTCAGAAAATGTGTAGATTGGGTGACTGAGGGTTGGGTTGAGTTGTTCTCTGATCTTGGCAATCCATTTGCAATCGTTTCATCACCATACGAGGAGACATCATCAGTGCATGTTCATTTGGATCATAAAGTTAAGCCATTAGTGAGGCCACTCTTGGAGTACAGTATACAGTGTTGGCCACCTTGTTATAAGAAGGATGTGGTTAAGCTGGAAAAAATGCAGAAAAGATTACGGGGATGTTGCTAGGACTACGGATCGCAAGTTATAGGAAGAGGTTGACCAGGCTATGACATCCTTTATTCCTTTAAAAATTGGAGAATAAGTAACAATCTTACAGAAATGGTTAAAATCACGAGAGGCATAGATAAGAAGGATGGCCGCGGTCTTTTTATCAGGGTAGGAGAGTCCAAAAATAGAGTAGATTTAAGACTTTAAAAAGACATGAACACCAGATTTTTTCCACGCAGAGGGTGGTGAGTAGATGGAACATGCTGCCAGAGGACAAGACTGAGGTAGGTACAATAGTATCATTTAAGACAAACTTGGAGAGTTGCATGTAGAGGTGGAACTTGGAGGGGTATGAGCTAAATGCAAGAAATAGAGGCTAGCTGGACAGGTACCATAATTGGCATCATCTTGTCAGCCAAAGGATCTGTAACTGTGTGTATTGCTCCTTGACTCTATTCTCCAATTCCATGTTTTCATTATAAGAGCAGAAACAGTAATTAGGTGAGGTGATCAGTGGGAATGGTTCAAATGACTCCATGCCGAAATAAGCAACACTTATTGTCCAAGTTCACTATCAAAATGAAACTACAGTGAAGCTCATGGAAATAGGACCAGAGACTGAGACTTATGGCTCTGTAACTTAGTAAGAAATTTAAGTGCTAAGTATGTTTGTATGTGTGCAAACATACAAGGTAACTCTACTGGGACAATTGACAAACCACCTAAATTCCTGACAGGAAGGCTATTATTTTGAAGATTGGGAATGCTGTTCACAATGATCTTGATCTACAACTAAACTGGATATCCAGTCATCAAGAACCCCATTTTCTGTACCAATCACATACCTGATTGCACTAATTCAGACCTTCTCTTAGACGGTGAACATGAACTCATAAATCTCAAAGGACACCTGTGTTATGCTGACAGTGTGCTGCATTATCTAAAATGTCTTTCAGAAATAGAACATTTTGCAAACAACAAATCTGAGGCCAAGCATATTATGGGCAGAAAATGCCTGCATAATACTGTGTGTTCTCAAGACAACAGTTTTCACCTAACTTTTTGATTAAAGTTACTGACCTGTGGGTGGTGTGAGTTACTCTGATTGTCAAAAGTCACTTTGTCATGATCGGCTAGTTTAGAAACTGCAGCTGCTTTTCCCATTGGATACCTGCCTGGTGTCTGTTTTCAAATATCCTGGGTAGATAGACAGCACCTGTGGGAGGTTCTAGATCTCTTCCTTTGTTTAAGGCAGGCAGTGTACAAAGCCATTGGAAAGGTATGCTCTTCACGATCTTTTAACAAGGTACGTTTATTGAATGTATGTCTGTTTGTTGAATATTCAGCTTAGTAGTTTCTGTAATTTGGGGAACATGAATGTTGGATCAAATTTTTACTGTTTGTAAATAAGTGAATAATATACCTATATGCAGTCAGTGCATTTTCTGTCTCAGTTGCCAGATCCATGAACCTGATTCAACATTGCATTTTGGTACTGCAAGCAGGATATGGCTTTTTTTTAAAGCAGTAATGCATTTCTTTTGGAGGTTATTTAAAAGAGTGGATCCTCAATATGAGAGATACAGAGACCCAGATTGGACAGATAATAGTGCAGGCTTTGAAAGTCTTGCTAACCAGTTGCTGGGTTATAGGATGCCGATAGATTGGTCAGACCAGTTAGACTTCGCCAGAGTTGAAATAGGACACCACATTGTTTCCATACTTAAACCGTTGGTTTTCCCAGGAGAAAAGATAGCTGGTGGGATGCTTTCTGGCTGTTTGCAGCAATTATAAGACATCAGCATAAAATGATAGAGATTCTCAAGAAAGAATTGGAAAATTTCAGTCAGTGCTGTGTTATTCTGAAAGAGTCACTATTGATTGCCCAGAGTAGTGATTCAAAGTTAGAAGATAAGAGTATAGAGTTAGCTTATCGGTTAATGAAGCAACATCATTTAAACACTGCATACTGAGCTGGTTGGCAATCCGACCCTATTAAGGTTTGAGCCATCATGAGGTGGGGCAATGATCCTACTGTGAGGCTGAAGGATGGGGATGCTTGGCATGCTAATGAAAATGAGGGAGAGAAGGTAGCGTGGACCCCTCAGTATAATCCTTGAAATGATGCCCTCTCCCTTGCGTGTCTGAAACAGTATGGACCAGGCTAGTGATCACACATTTCTACACCTGCCGAGGGGGGCATTGGCCCACAGCTTCTTCCTCTCAGGAGGGAGAGGGGGAAGTCAATCAGGAATGTGTGGGGTTTGGTGCAATAGACACCTTTGAGATAAAAGAGCTCAAATAATGCTCAGCTAAGGAATTAGCATGTTTAGGGGATAGGTACAGATCAAAGGCTAGGGAGTCTTTGGCTGCATGGTTATTGAGGATATGGGATGGGGTGGGGGGGGGTACCAGAGGGAGCCTACCTAATAGAGAGATGGGAGCCTTAGGGAGCCCATCATCCCACACGTGATCAATAACACTGCTTGCTTCCCCTGAGCATAATGCATCACTATGGATTTGAGTAACATCAGCAGTTAGACTTAAGTATCATTCTCTTACTGATTTTAAAACACCAAGCAAAATGGATCACAGTGGAGGAAGGTACTAAAGTTCTACGCCAGTGGGATTTATCACAGAGTTATACCACAATAGTGGTAGCCCACCAGAGGATATTGAATTAACCTCTGGAATGGTGAGACACATGGTTATGGAGGCAGATTTTCCAGTAAAAGGGGTAGTATTGTCTGTAATAGCTGCTGGTCATCCTGTAAGTACAGCAATTCAATTATTACAAGGTTTAGAGTATATAGTAAAGAGTGTGCGTAGTCAGGTACAGAAGTTGGATAAGCAGACAGGGAGTGGGGTATCCTGCATATGCCATAAAGAAACGTTTTTAGTGTTGCTCAAAGCTGGGATCCCAGAGGAGCAGGTAAATGGGGTTCCCACCCCTACACTCTATACAATGTGGAGGAAGT
Organism: Mobula birostris; assembly: GCF_030028105.1. NCBI lineage: Eukaryota > Metazoa > Chordata > Chondrichthyes > Myliobatiformes > Myliobatidae > Mobula > Mobula birostris. The sequence continues at coordinate 53,013,222 of NC_092371.1, read as the reverse complement.
ACTGTCAGGAGAAGCAAGAAAGGGAGGCCGTTGAGAGGGAAGGGTTATTCTTCAAACCATCCGCAGATAAGGGGTCCTTTTGTCCTCTGCCAGATTCCTCACATTCCATTCAGGATCCCCTATATCCTGTGCTGGAGGCATTACAAATGGCTTTGCCTGACTTTTGCCAGCAGTCAGAATCGGGGGGGGGGGGTGGCTAGAAATTCACACTACATTGTTGTAGGGAAGGGGGTCATTTGACCTGCATCCCTCTTCTCTGTAAATAGAGCGTGAATGATTTGAATGAGGAGGAATATGAGGTGTGGTCACATGCGTCAGTTTGCTTGTGTGTGCGCGCGCAGACTTTGCCTTTAAGAGACTCCGTGCATGTGTGGTCTCACTCAATTGCTTTTTCCTTCTCTTAGATTCTCTAAGAATCTGTTGTTTGTTTCTTCTTTTTAAATCTGTTACTTTGTTACTTGTTTCCCCATGCAAATGCTTTTAGGGATGACTCAGTTTTCATACTGGCCATGTGAAATTTCAGTTAATGTGGTAGAGATTTGGGCAACTTTATTCCAGATATGCGATGCCCACATTTCAGAGGGAGTTGAGCATTTGGGAAGCAATTCTTGTAGTTCTGTTGTTTTGTGTTTTCTAAACATCCAGTGACTAATCAGGAGCGAGTGCATTTGTATCCCCCAGCATTACAAAATAGTAAACTGGTGGATGCTGGTTTGTGGTGGGAGATCCTGTGATACATTCCTGTGGATGGTGTTTAAATTTGCACACTGGACCAATGAGTCAGGTTGCTGAATTTGTATGAGGACTCTTCACTACATCACGGAAGGGATGTCACTGATATTGATCCTTTGACAAGGAAGAGACCGTGGGGGAAATTATCTGGCTTCTTGGGTTTTGGCATTCTGTTTTGGGGGAGCTGGACTATTCCAGCCAACCTCAACCCATAGTATGGTAACAGCCTAAAGGGACGAGCCTTAATAGTCTTGGTGGAGTAAGTGCTTTAAGGGCTGGTATTTCCCTATGTACCATTTGTTGAATTAGGAAGGCCTGACTGTTAAAGTGATTTCCCCATGTGATAGAGTGTTGGTGTAGGGTATGTTGAGAACGAGTACAAGCTGCAAGGTGGATGGCAAGTGTGAGCAGGAACAGTATCCTTGGACAGCTAGCTGTATCTATGCCAAATGGTGTTGTGAATGTGGGCACTTGGTGGGCACTGAGTGGTACTTAGTGGATATTTAGTTCCTAAGCTGACCCATGGTTTCCACAGGGTGGTGCAGTTGATATATGGTGCCATATGAATGCCATCCCAGGGCCCTGGTTGAGCACCTTGTCCATGCTGGTTGGTAAGAGTGCTATTACAGAAGAAGGAAGGTTTTGAATGACAGCCGTTCTTAGCATGGGAACTGATTTTGATGACCTTGGATTACCTGCTCACAAAGGAAGGTGGCAATTGTACTATTACTGGTAAAAATGCTGCACCTACGTTCCTAACAGGTCAGGTAAAATCACTCACTTGGTTGATCATAGAGTCAGTGTGTAAGATTTAGTGGGAGGGGGACCAGTTCATTGACTATTACACCCCGGGGTGGGGCCGGTGGTCTTCTTGGGCACAAGGAGGGTGATAGACTACTGTAGTATACTGGGAAGTGACTATTGCATTTGCAGTACTGGGTATTGTACTCTTTATATATGTAACTTTCGGAGTTGACAAGTGTCATTCTAGCCTGAATGTCATCACGTTCACAACTTTCGAGGGGTGGTGTGTCCTGTGGGGAGGTGTAGCTAATTCTGATTGCCGGAAGTCGCTTCATTGTGATTGGTTAGTTTAGAAAATCCAGCTGTTTTTCCCACTGGATAGCTGCCTTGTGTCCTGTTTCAAATATCCTGAGTACATAGAGAGCAGCTCTTTCCTTTTGTTTAAGGCAAGTGAAGCACAAGGCCATTGGGCCTGGTATGCTCTGCACATGCTTTTGACTAGGTATGTTTATTGAATGTATGCATGCTCATTGAATATTCATCTTTGTAGTTTCTATAATCTGCAGAACTTGAATATTGGTTCGAATTTTTACTGTTTGTAAATAAACAATTAATATATCTATTTGCAGTCAGTGAGATTTCTGTCCCACTTGCCAGGTCCGTGAATCTGATTCAACATTACAGTAATTTCCTTAAATGACTGCTTCCTCGGGTGTCAGAATATTGTATTGCATATATTCTTTTGTATTAGAGGCTACTGAAAGCATTCTACAAGGACTTGGAAGCCAAGACAAGAACCATTTCAGTCCAAGCACTGTCCTCTAATTACACTACTGTCAAATATCAGAGAAATTCTTGGTCTCAGATTGTACAACACGCTGTCCTCAACACAGCCGTGTGAACAGTTTTGAAACACGACAAAGACTGTGATTGGGATGGTTAGAATAGAAGCGCAGTAAGTTATTTCATGATATGGATTCCACCAATGTGAGGTATGCCTGTTATTTTCTTTTTCTTGAAAGGTTATTTTGACCATAAGACATAGGAGCAGAATTAGGTCATTCAGCCCATCATGGCTGATCCTGGATCCCACTCAACCCCATACACCTGCTTTCTCACCATATCCTTTGATGCCCTGACCAATCAGGAAATAATCAACTTCCTTCTTAAATGTACCCAAAGACTTGGCCTTCACCGCAATCTGTGGCAGAACATTCCGCAGGTTCACTACTCTCTAGCTAAAAACATACCTCCTCACCTCTATTCTAAAAGGTCTCCCCTCAATTTTGAGGATGTCATCTATTTTTGGACATCCCCGCCATAGGAAACATCCTCTCCACATCAACCCTATCTAATCCTTTCAATATTCGGTAGGTTTCAATGAGATCTCCACACATTCTTTTAAATTCCAGTGGGTACAGGCCCAACACTGCCAAACACTCCTCATATGTTAACTCCTTCATTCCCAGAATTATCCTCGTGAACCTGCTCTAGGTTCTCTCCAATGACAACACATCCTTCCTGAGATATGGAGCCCAAAACTGTTAACAACACTTCAAGTGCAGCCTGACTAGTGTCCTATAAAGCCTCAGCATTATCTCCTTGCTTTTATATTTTATTCCAAATATTTGCTTTCTTTACTGCAGACTCCATCTGTAAATTAACCTTCGGGGAGTTTTGCACAAGAACTCTTCTTCACCTGTGATGTTTGAACCTTCTTCCCATTCAGATAATCATCTGCACTATTGTTCTTTTTACCAAAATGCAATATTATCATACATTTCCCAACACTGTATTCTATCTGCCACTTTTTTGTCCATTCTTCCAATGTGTCTAAGTCCTACTTCAATCACATTACTTCCTCAGCACTACCTACCCCTCCACCTATCCTCGTATCACCTGCAGACTTTCCCACAAAGCCATCAATTCCATTATCCAAATCATTGACAAACAATACGAAATATAGCGGTCCCAATACTGACCCTGAGGAACACCACTAGTCACTGGCAGCCAACCATGCCAGTATCTTTCCTGTAACACCACAGCATTTTACCTTGTTAAACAGCCGCATATGTGACACCTTATCAAATGCTTTCTGAAAATCCAAGTAAATGACATCCACTGCCTCTCCTTTGTCCATCTTGCTTGTTACTTCCTTGAAGAACTTTCGCAGATTTGTCAGGCAAGATTTGCCTTCTCAGAAACCATGTAGACTTTGACTTATTTTATTATTAGTATCCCAAAACCTCATCCTTTACAATAGACTCCAAATCTTTCCCAACCACTGAAGTTAGGTTAACTGGCCTATAATTTCCTTTCTTTTCCCTTCTTCCCTTAAAGAGTGGAGTGACACTTGCAATCTTCCAGTCTTCCAGGACCATGCCAGAATCAAGTGATTGTTGAGAGATCATAAACAATGCATTGGATATTTCTCCAGCAGTCACTCTCAGGACTCTGGGACGTAGTCCATCTGGTCCAGGTGAATTATCCACCTTCAGACTTTTACTCCTTTTACGCCTCCCTTTTACTCCTTATATAACTGAAAATACTTCTAGTATCCTCCTTTATATTATTGGCTAGTTTGCCTTCATATTTAATCTTTTCCCTTCTTGTAGCTTTTAGTTGCCTTTTGTTGGATTTTAAAATCTTTCCAATCATCCAACTTCCCATTCACTTTTGCTATGTTCTATGCCATTTCCTTGGCTCTAATGCGGTCCTTAACTTCCTTTGTCAGCCACAGTTGCCTACCCCTGCCACTTGAGAACTACTTCTTCTGTGGGACATATCTATTCTGCACCTTGTAAACTATTCCCAGAAACTTCTGCCATCTCTGCTCTGCTGTCATCCCTGCCAATATCCTTGAGTCCCCCTGGGCAAGCTCCTCTCTCATGCCTCTGTAATTCCCTTTACATTCCATTGTGATTATTGATACATATGACTTAAGCTTCTCCCTTTCAAATTGCAGTATGAATTCAATAATATTATGATCACTGACTCTAAAGGGTTCCTTTACATTGAACTCCCCAATAAGATCTGCGTTGTTACACAACACCCAATCTAAGATATCCTTTCCCTGAGTAGGCTCAATCCCAAGCTACTCTAAAAAGTCATCTCACAGGCATTCAACAAATTCCCTCTCTTGCGATCTGACACCAATTTGATTTTCCCAATCCCCTTGCATAATGAAGTCCCCCATTACAATTGTGTCATTACCCATATTACAAGCCTTTTCCAGCTCCCTTCGCAATCTCAACCCCACATCTTGGCTACTATTTGGAAGCATATACAGTATATGATTCCCATAATGGTTGTTTTACCCTTGCAGTTTCTTAACTCCACCCACAAAGATTCAACATCCTATGTCAACTCTTTCTAAAGATGTAATTCCATCTCTTATCAAAAGAACCACACCACTACCTATGCTTTCCTGCCTGTCCATTCGATACACAGTATATCCTTTGATGTTAAGCTCCCAACTATGGTTTTCTTTCAGCCACAACTCATTGATGCTCACGTCATACTGACCAATCTCTAATTGCGCTACAAGTTCATCCACCTTATTCCGAATGCTATGCGCATTTCAATACACCACTTTCAGTCCTGCATTCTTTGTCCTTTTTGAATTTTGCCTCTGTGGTACAATGTAACTCGTTGCTCTGTCTGCATTTGTACCTGATTATTGGCTTGCCCTTCCTTAGAGTCATGTAACATCCATCATCTACTTGTAAACCTGCTGGCTCATCCTCAGCTCTTTCATACTGGTTCCCATCCCCCGCCATATTAGTTTAATGTAGCCTGATATTTGTAGGTCAGATTGAAAAAAATACCATGTCTTCTTTGCCTCTTCAAAGAGCTATCACTTTACAAATGCAGAGCTTTACAAGAGAACAGTACAAAGAGTCTGCTGGAAAAGTGCCTCTAGCTTTTTGGAGCTTTCTTGTCTATCTTCATCATACAGAAATACATGTGAACATCCATAATTCGATCCGAGCATTAAAAGTTCATATTGCAGCTGAAAAAATATCATTGATCAGGCCTCTAGTCTGTAGTATTATGCAGTATTGCACATATACTACAGACACAAGGCCTAATCAATGATATTTCTGGTTGCATATCATAAGAAGAATATGGAGACATTGGAGAGGATGCAAAAGAAGTTAACTGGGTTGTTGCCTCAATTAGAGTATATTACCTTTTTGTAAAGACCTAATGGATTGATTCCTTTGGAGCATCAGAAGCACATAACATTATGAGAGACATAGATAGATAGATCATCAATATCTTTCCCAAGGTGGAAATGTCAATATTACAGGGCATTGGATTAAGGGGATAGTTAAAAGAAGACTTGTTGGGCAAGTTATTATTATTAATTTTTTAAGAGACAGTGGTAGGTGCCTACAATGTATTGCTAGCAGAGGTGGTAGAAGCAGACTGAGCAGCAACATTTAAAAAGACACAAGAACAAATAGTGGATAGAAAAATACGGACCACGTACAGGCAGATATGGTTAGTTTAGATTGGCATCATTGCCAGTGCAGACAGGATGAGCTAAAGGGCATGTGTCTGCGTAGCTCTTTGTTCTGTCAAAATCAAAATTTAGTTTATTGTCAGCTGCAGTAGCATTACAGGCACATAGCATCAGCTATGCAACATTCACCAAACAAACATCAACTAAATTATACGTCTTTTTTCACAAGGAAGAGCATAACTAAAATAAAATAACAAAGCCCAAATAGTTATGTGTCTGTCATGAAGGGCCCCGACTCTGTTGCATCTGTTCTGAGGGAGAAGATTTCCATTCTAGAACCCCTGAGATGCACTTTCTTTTTATAAAGAATGGGGTTTCCCTTCACCATCATTGATGCTGCTCTCATCCACCACCTCCATTCCTACACATCTGTCCTCACCCTATCCCCCTACCATCAAAACAGGGTGTAGAGTTATCCTTGTCCTTGCCTACCACCCCATGAGCCTCCATATCCAGCACATCCTTCGATGTACCTTCTGCCATTTTCAGCATGATCCTACCACTAAACAAATCTTTCCCATTCCCCCTCCCTCTGCTTTGTACATGACTCCTTTATTTACTCGTCCCTCCTGGCACTTGCCCCTGCAAGCGGTACAAGTTCGACACCCACACCCGCACTTCCTTCCTCAGCACCACTCAGAGCAGTAAACAGGCCTTTCACACAAGGCAACAATTCATCTGCAAGTTTCTGACAATCATCTACTGTTTCCAGTGCTCCAGGTGTGGTCCCCTCTACTTCAGCCAGATCCACTGCAGATCCAAGCACCTTTGCTCGGTCCACTGCAAAGGGCAGGATCTCCCAGTGGTTATCAATTCAATTCTGCTCCCCGTCTCCGTTCTGATATACCTGTCTATAGCATCCTCCACTACCACAATGAAGCTAAACTCAAGTTGCAGTAGCAACAGATCAGATGCAATATGATCTGTCTTGGTAGCCTACAACCTGATGGCATGAACATTAATTCCTCTAACTTCTAGAAATTACCTCTCCCCCTTTTTCTCTTTTTTCCAATTCTCTCTTCTGGTTACACAATTACTCCTCTTCTCCTCACCTTCCTAATCACCTCCCATTGAATCGCCTCCCCCTTCCCTTTCTTCAATGGCTCACTGCCTATTAGATTCCTTCTTCTTCAGAGCTTTACTTCTTCCACATATCCCCTCCCAGTTTTGTAGTTCAACGTCCTCCCCTACCCACCCACCTTGTCCTTCACGTAGTCTCACTTATCAGCTTGTAATCCTAACTTTACTGAGATAGTGATTACACAGAAGAATAGAAAACCTACAGCACAGTACAGGCCCTTTGGCCCACAGAGTTGTGCCGAACATGTCCCTACCTCAGAAATTACTAGGCTTACCTATAGCCCTCTATTTTACTAAGCTCCATGTACCTACCTAAAAGTCTCTTAAAAGACTCTATCGTATCCACCTCCACCACCGTTGCCGGCAGCCCATTCCATGCGCTCACCACTCTCTGAGTGAAAAAACTTACCACTGACATCACCTCTGTACCTACTCCCCAGCACCTTAAAACTGCGTCCTCCTGTGGCAACCACTTCAGCCCTGGGAAATAGCCTCTGACTATCCACACAATCAATGACTCTCATCATCTTATACACCTCTATCAGGTCACCTCTCATCCTCCATCGTTCCAAGGAGAAAAGGCCGAGTTCACTCAACCTATTCTCATAAGGCATGCTCCCCAATCCAGGCAACATTCTTGTAAATCTCCTCTGCACCCTTTCTATGGCTTCCACATCCTTCCTGTAGTGAGGCGACCAGAACTGAGCACAGTACTCCAAGTGTGGTCTGACCAGGGTCCTATATAGCTGCAACATTACCTCTCAGCTCCTAAATTTAATTCCACGACTGATGAAGGCCAATACACCGTACACCTTCTTATCCACAGAGTCAACGTGCGCCTCTGCTTTGAGTGTCCTATGGACTCGGACCCCAAGATCCCTCTGATCCTCCACACTGCTAAGAGTCTTACCATTAATCCTATATTCTGCCATCACATTTGACCTACCAAAATGAACCACTGCACACTTATCTGGGTTGAACTCTATCTGCCGCTTCTCAGCCCAGTTTTGCATCCTATCAATGTCCTGCTGTAATTTCTGACAGCCTTCCACACTATCCACAACACCCCCAACCTTTGTGTTATCAGCAAACTTACTAACCCATCCCTCCACTTCTTCATCCAGTTCATTTATAAAAATCACGAGTAAGGGTCCCAGAACAGGTCCCTGAGGCACACCACTGGTCACCGACCTCCATGCAGAAAATGAGCCATCTACAAGTACTCTTTGCCTTCTGTGGGCAAGCCAGTTCTGGATCCACAAAGCAATGTCCCCTTGGATCCCATGCCTCCTTACTTTCTCAATAAGCCTTGCATGGGGTACCTTATCAAATGCCTTGCTGAAATCCATGTACACTACATCTACTACTCTACCTTCATTGATGTGTTTAGTCACATCCTCAAAAGATTCAATCAGGCTCGTAAGGCATGACCTGCCCTTGACAAAGCCATGCTGACTATTCCTAATCGTATTATACCTCTCTAAATGTTCATAAATCCTGCCTCTCAGGATCTTCTCCAACAACTTGCCAACCACTGAGGTAAGACTCACTGGTCTATAATTTCCTGGGCTATCTCTACTCCCTTTCTTGAATAAAGGAACAACATCCACAGCCCTCCAATCCTCCAGAACCTCTCCCGTCCTCATTGATGATGCAAAGATCATTGCCAGAGGCTCAGCAATCTCCTCCCTCGCCTCCCACAGTAGCCTGGGGTACATCTCATCCGGTCCCGGCAACTGATCCAACTTAGTGTTTTTCAAAATCTCCAGCACATCCTCTTTCTTAATATAAACATGCTCAAGCTTTTCAGTATGCTGCAAATCATCACTACAATCACCAAGATTCCTTTTCCATAGTGAATACTGACGTAAAGAATTCATTAAGTACCTCTGCTATTTCCTCCTGTTCCATACATACTTTTCCACTGTCACACTTGATAAGTCCTATTCTTTCAGGTCTTATCCTCTTGCTCTTCACATACTTGTAGAATGCCTTGGGGTTTTCCTTAACCGTATTCGCCAAGGCCTTCTCATGGCCCCTCTGGCTCTCCTAATTTCCTTCTTAAGCTCCTTCCTATTAGCCTTATAATCTTCTAGATCTCTAACATTACCTCGCTCTCTGAACCTTTTGTAAGCTTTTCTTCTTGACTAGATTTATTACAGCCTTTGTGCACCACAGTTCCTGTACCCTACCATAACTTCCGTCTCATTGGAATGTATCTATGCAGAACTCCACACAAATATCCCCTGAATATTTGCCACATTTCTTCCGTACTTTTCCCTGAGAACATCTGTTTCCAACTTAAGCCTCCAATTTCCTGCCTGACAGCCTCAAAACTCCCCTTACTCCAATTAAACGCTTTTCTAACTTGTCTGTTTCTATCTTTCCCCAATGCTATTGTAAAAGAGCTAGAATTATTATCACTATCTCCAAAATGCTCTCCCAGTGAGATTTCTGACACCTGACCAGGTTCATTTCCCAATACCAAATCAAGTACAGCCTCTCCTCTTGTAGGCTTATCTGCATATTGTGTCAAGAATTCTTCCTGAACACACCTAACAAACTCCACCCCATCTAAACCCCTTGCTCTAGGGAGATTCCAATGATATTTGGGAAATTAAAATCTCCTATCACGACAACTCTGTTATTATTACACCTTTCTAGGATCTGTTTCCCTATCAGCTCCTCCATATCCCTGTTACTATTGGTCAGCCTATAAAAAACACCCAGTAAAGTTATTGACCCCTTCATGTTCCTAACCTCCACCCACAGCGACTCCGTAGACAATCCCTCCATGAAGTCCACCTTTTCTGCAGCCGTGACAGTAGCTCTGATCAACAGTACCACGCCCCCATCTCTTTTGCCTCCCTCCCTGTCCTTTCTGAAACATCTAAAACCCAGCACTTGAAGTAACCATTCCTGTCCCTGAACCATCCATGGCCACGACATCATATCTCCAAATACTGATCCATGCTCTAAGCTCATCCGCTTTGTTCACAACACTCCTTGCGTTAAAATAGACACATCTCAAACCTTCGGTCTGAATGCATCCCTTCTCTATCACCTGCCTATCCTCCCTCTTGCATTGTCTACAAGCTTTCTCTATTTGTGAGCCAACCTCCTCTTCCTCTGTCTCTTCAGTTTCATTCCCACCCCCCAACAAGTCTAGTTTAAGCTCTCCCCAGCAGCCTTAGCAAACCTCCCTGCCAGGATATTGCTCTCCCTGGGATTCAAGTGCAACCCGTCCTTTTTGTGCATGTCACACCTGCTTCAAAAGAGGTCCCAATGATCCAGAAATCTGAATCTCTGCCCCCTGCTCCAATCCCTCTGTCACGCGTTTATCCTCCACCTCATTCTATTCCTATTCTCACTGTCGCGTGGCACAGACAGTAATCCCGAGAATACTACCTCTGCGGTTAAGTTTACGATTAAGCAGGTTAGTTCAATAACCAAATGTTGGAAGAGAAGTCCAATCACAAACAAGAAGAAAATCTGCAGATGATGGAAATCCAGGCAACACACACAAAATATTGGAGGAACTCAGCAGGCCAGACAGCATCTATGGAAAAGTGTACAGTCAATGTTTTGGGCCGAGACCCTTCGGCAGGACTGGAGAAAAAAATGCTGAGGAGTAGATTTAAATGGTGGGGGGAGGGGAGAGAGAAGCACAAGGTGATAGGTGAAACCAAGAGGGGGAGGGGTGCAGTAATGAGCTGGGAAATTGATTGCTGAAAGAGACAGAAGGCCATGGAAGAAAGAAAAGGGGGGAGGAGCACCAGAGGGTGGCAACGGATGGGTAAAGAGATAAGGTGAGAAGGGGAAAAGGGGATGGTGAAGGAGTGAGGCATTACTGGAAGTTTGAGAAATTGATGTTCATGCCATCAGGTTGGAGGCTACCCAGACAGAATGTAAGATGTTGTTCCTCCAACCTAAGTGTGGCCTCATCACAACAGTGGAGGAGGCCATGAATAGACATATCGGAATGGGAAGTGGAATTAGAATGGGTGGGCACTGGGAGATCCCACTTTTTCTGGTGGATGGAGCATAGGTGCTCCGCGAAGCAGTCTCCCAATCTACGTCAGGTCTCACTGATATACAGGAAACTACACTGAGAGCACCAGACACAGTATATGACCCAAAAGACTCACAGGTGAAATATCGCCTCACCTGGTAGGACTGTTTAGGGCCCTGAATGGTAGTGAGAGAGGATATATAGGGGCAGGAGTAGCACTTGTTCCGCTCGTAAGGAAAAGTGCCAGGAGGGAGATTAGTGGGGAGGGACAAATGGACAAGGAGAGTTGTGTAGGGAGCGATTCTTTCAGAAAGTGGGGGGGGGGGGGGAAGAAGTGCTTGGTGGTGGGATCCCGTTGGAGATGGCAGAAGTTGCGGAGAATTATGTGCTGGATGTAGAGGTTGGTGGGGTGGTAGGTGAGGACAAGAGGAACCCTATCCCTGGTAGTGTGGCAGGAGGATGAGGTAAGAGCAGACATGCGTGAAGGTTGAAGAGGAGTAGTTATTCTTGAATCTGGTGGTGTGGGATTTGAGGCTTCTGTACCCCCTGCCTGGTGGAAGCTTGAGAAAAACAATCTAATTCTAGGAGTCAAGGATAGAAGGCAAGTTTTCACTTCAGAAATTGTAGAAAAACATGCAAAGTTATTCCTTAGTTGCACAATTGGGAAAAAGAACATTGTGTAATTGTTCCATTCAAAATGGAAGTTCAGAACTAGAACATTTGGAGCCTGGGAGCGCAACTGCTTCCTTGTTTGACTTACAACTCTTCTCCTGGACTAACTCAAGGCAGATGCAATTCCTTCATAAATGTATGGTTTTTTTCCCTGAGCCAGGAGAATTCGCAGAGCTGCTATATCTCACCCAGGAATGTAGCATACATTTTAGGATTGGTTCACCTCAAATAACTAACGTCAACTTAAAAATTGGAAGTTTTGTGTACTGATTTTTAAAAAAAAAAGCATTTGAAGAATTAAGCCTTACAAACCTCTTTGCAATTTTCCAGGTGCTTCTTCAAACCTGCAACAGTCTTTCGGTGCACAGTTCTGCAATTAGGACAGATAACCTCTCCCTTTTCTGTAATTTCCTGATGCCACTTTTCTTCCTGACTTCCTATTATCAGAAGTTAGAACATAACATTAAAAGCAACATGAAAGATCCATTTCCATAATATCTGGTGTTCAATCTTATGTAGCACTGATTCTACATTATTTATTGAATCCAGCTTTTCAAAATACTTATAAGAATAAATTCAACTGCGCATTATTCTAGCAAAGGGAACAATGATATTATGAAAGAAAATAAGCAAATTTAATTTTATTCCTGCATAAAGCATATTGTTTTCATCACAATGATTAAACCATCTGTTTTTGAAGTGTTCAAAGCTGCTTAATTAACTGACTGCTAGGGGTGTTGTACCCTGCATCCCAAGTTAAAGCAACTGTAAGATCTGACAAAATAACAATAACTGAGACCTGAGCATTGGGAACTTATAGTATCTTAAGACTAGAACAAAGGCAGCTGGATTGCCTGAAAAATACAAAGTACTACTAGACTTCCAAGCTCACTAGCTTCCTTTAATCCACTCATTTGAACAAGTGAACAACAACCGTTGAAAGACACAGGTATCATTCTTTAGATATACTGAGTTTGTTCTGATGATGCCATGATGGTGTAATTTTTAACGGTACATATCTGGGACACTGATTATAGCTTCATGCCCATCATGCCAGTGACAAACAGCTCCTGGGCTGAACAAGCCAGATGAAGGCAATCCCTCAACATTCTGATATTTCCAGCAAGGCTCAGAAGATGCCTCAAGGAACCCTGGGACTTGCTTGTGACCCACACTGCATGTTGCTGTTCATTCCCAGTGGTAAACTCTTGGGTTCTTATTTCAAGTAGGTCTGAAGTTAATCAATTAGGAACTGTATTCTGCAAGTAGATAGATTTACTCTTGGGTCAACAAATTGGGTCAAAATAATCCAAGCCTATTTCTGGCTGCAGAACACATTATATCCCATATTACATATGATAAAACATTATATATTCAATATTTAATACGTTCTGAAAATTTCAGTTGTATTTTTCCTGTAAATTTTCTACTCAAAAATGTGGAGAAGCAACACATTATATCCCATCTGAATACCCTCTAACCTGATCGCATGAATATTGATTTCTCCTTCCTGTGAACCAATCCTCCTCCCCTCCCCTTCTTCTATTTGTCGTTCTGATCTTTCACTTCTTCTCATCTGCCTATTACTTCCACCAGTTCCCTTTCTCCTATTGTCCAAATCTCCTCTCCTACCAGATTCTTTCTTTTCCAGCTCTTGGCCTTTTCAATCCACTTGGTTTCACCTATCATCTTTCAGCTAGCCTCTTTCCCACCCCCCGCACCTTCTTATTCTAGCGTCTTTCCCCTTCCTTCTTAGTTCTGAAGAAGGGTCTTGGCCTGAAACATCGACTGCTTACTCTTTTCCATAGATGCTGCCTGACCAGCTAAGTTCCTCCAGTATATTGTGTGTGTTGCTTTGGATTTCCAGAATCCGCAGACTTTCTTGTGCTTGTGATGTCGACATTTTATTAATCTGATTAGAATGTATTTTTAAACATGTATATCATAGCATTTATAAACTTCTAATCAAGATTGAATATCTATCCCTCTATCCACAGTGGAAAATAAACAGAGCGTCAAGTTGAAGATGTACAACAACATCATCCATTTCTTGTTCAGGTTCTTCAATTGGTCACAATATTTGCTCTGCATTAATAATTTTTAAAAAGTATCCTGTTTCCTGTGTATTGTTCTCCAAATCAGATGCCAAAATTTTCATTCACTTGTAAAATGGCAAAATAGGACAATGTCACTTTCACTTTGCTAACACAGCCTGAGTGGCTTTCCAGACAAAAGGGTGATGCACAATACATCTATAACTCTTAAAAGGGCAGGCAAAGTATCAGGAGGTGGAACTAAATATTAGGAGAGATGACAAATTGTAGATGATTTGCAGGCACTCATTTTATATTGTCACTGTCTCTCCATCCTACCTGTTATTTAAAAAGAAGTATTAATCATTAGAAGAGTCACAGCCAAGAAAGTCAAAGGACAGAAAAAGATCAGCCGATCTCCGTAGTTATGTAAATATTTAAACGTTCGACTATCCCAAATAGTCATTCATGTGATTATTTTAGACTAAGTTTCAAAATCCTGTAAGACCCCCTGTAACAGGATTAAGGGAACACCTTCACTACTTGAATCCACTCTAGAAAGAAGCCACCAGCTTCTCAAGGAAAGTTAGAATGGGTAATAAACACCAATCTTACCAAAGATATTCACATCCCAAATGAGTAATAAACACAGCTTTCTGACACAGAAAATTAGATAGATTTTAAGACAATAAACATGTCAGCTTTAATAGCTTATTTTACATATATTTTATAATATTATATTACTAGAGAAATGTTTATTTTTTTAAATCAGAAGTTTTCAGCTTGATGTCAGCCTTGCCTGCAGTGAAACAATCAACAGAATATACATGCATTTGTGGAGTTTAGAGGAGCATCACATAATACCATGCAAGATTAAATGTGGTATTGGAAACTCAAGATGGCACTGAGCTGTGGTCTCCATTGAGGTTACAACTCAAACTTAATTTTTTTTTACTTTCATAGGGATTGTTTTTGGAATAGAGAAGGGAGTTGGGGGTCAGGTCAGAGTTTAGGGACAGGGATGTTGGAGAATTAAAGGACAAGCGTTTGAAAGTCATCAGCAAGGGCATGATCAGATATTGGGCCGCGGACTGGCGCTGACGTTTGGGGTCCCGTCAAGAGCGAGACCAGATTGTGTGGCCTAGTTTTCAGAGTCCTGTCATCAGCAAGTGCAGCGTTGAAGGACTGGAATTTGGGCCCTCATTCATAATCATTTATGAGTTATGGGTTGATATTGAAAATCGAAGGTTGATTGGAAGTCTAGATCAACGCTCAAAGATTGATCAGAGGACCAGATCAAAGCCCGAAGGTCAACTGGAGGTCCAGACATTGAGGCCCAATGGCCGGAGTACCAAGTCTGTAAATTTTTGTGAGTCCGCTGAGGACGTCAGGGCTCAGTGTCTACAAATCCATGAGTCCACTGGCGGTAGGCTGAAGACCACCTGTCCTGGGCTTACAGGACTGTGTAATTGGCATGGGTGGGTGGCTGCGAGGAAGGAGGAATGCAGCTTGTTGTTATCACTTGGTACATTCTATTTAGTTGTGTTCTGTATTGTTCTGATGGGCAGGTTATGTTGGCGCCAGAACATGTGGCAGTCCCCAGCACATTCTCGGCCACTTTGTTTGTTCACGGAAATGACACGTTTCACCAAATGTTTCCATGTACATGTGATAAATAAATCTGAATTTGAATAATAAATAAAATTATTATTCTTTACATACCATTAGTAGATACAGTAAAACTGTAAAAATTGTTCTATACTTCATGTGGACAATCTGCCTTAGTATTTTAGAATAGCTTTTCAATAAGACTTTGCAATACTCAACCGAATCTTACCTGGTAAATATGTGACAGGTTCTTTCTTAATGTGAACCCCCAAAGGTTTTCTTTGAAGTTCTTCAGTGCAAGTGCTTTTAATTTTCTTCTTGCCTCTACCCCTTCCCTTGTCATCTTGTTTTGACAGGCCTTTAATTAATGAAGTAATAAATCCAGACAATATAATGAAACTTTTTCAGAAAATCAATTCCTTCATTTAACACTACAGTTAATTAGTCCCTCTGATATTTTTCAGAGTTGTTCTTTTTCCTCTGCCTTTTCTACACAAAAATATAGATATTTTATTAATCTACTTAGAAGATATTTTAGGGAAACCAAGTACTGAAATGAAACTTAGATAATTTATTTCATAGCGCTTCCAAATTTCTAATCAAGGATGATTATTTAACTGTGCTAAACTCTTCCTGCCATAATTCAGTGGACCTGCCAAGTCACAGAACAACAAAGAAATCAATGAATCACAAAGGGATACTGACTAGAAAGTGTTTAAAAATCAGTTTTCAAAATAAAAAAAGAAAATTAACTCAAAAAGCTCCAAAATATCAAATAGGAAATAGCGAATTATTTTCAGCTCCTTTTAAATCAAAACTTGATTAAATTTTGTTCTCATGGATGATGAAAATTCTCCAACACACCTTACTTATCCTTCAAAATTCCCAAAGATTAACATGAGTCATCCAAATCATTTACAACTTTTGAAATTACTGTTGATTTGTTGGTTTACCTTTCAATCCAAAAGTTCCAGATATAGATGGCTGCTCCCCTGTAAACTTCTTGGGTGTTTTCTGTTTCCTTCCTAGTACAAACAAATGATTGTAATGTATCAGCAAAGTATTATCGGACAAAAACGTAACACGTGAGAACATTCTTGGTTGACTTTACCATGTAATGGTTTTGTGAGCTTTCAGCTTTGGAATAATTTATGGAATAGAATTTCTAACTTTCCATTACCGATATTTTGATAACCAAAGTTATAGAGACATAGAATACTACAGCACAGAAATAGGGCCTTCAGCCCACACTGGCCATGCTAACCCAATCTTCTGCCTAGCTCCCTCTACCTGTACCTGGACCATATGGCCCCAAATCCCTCTCATCCATGTGCCTCTCCAAACATGTCTTAAAAGTTAGAATTGAACCCACATCTAGCACTTTTGCTGGCAGCTTGTTTCACATTAGCACCACCCTCTGAGAAAAGAAGTTTCCCTTCAGATTCACCTTGAATATTTAACCTTCACCCTCAACCTAGTTCTCGTCTCACCCAGCCTGAGGGGAAAAAGCCTGTATACGTTCATCCTTATCATACTTCTCAAAATTTAGAATACCTGTATTGATTGTTTTGCCTGAAACATCAAGTTTCATAATGTCAGGATGATCCTACAAAGTTGAGGAGAGAGGGATATTCACGTTCCAGGGAAAACAACAGCAGTTTGATAGGCAGTGGAGAATGCTGGTAGAAGTTCTGAGTTTAAGCTCTGACTTGATGAACAAAAAAGGCAAACAGAACTGAGGTTAGCTGTGCTGAAAAATTCGGAAAGGAAAAAGATGAAGTACAATCAATTGGACTGAGCAGAATTTAGGCCAGAAAAGTAATGTTCAGCTTTCTGACAGTTTCTGCAGTATTTTTATTATGTGGTTTATTACAATAAGTCCCACATCGATTAGTAATGATAATTCAATTGCACGCAAAATAGCTTCCACAGGTGCCTAATTATTTTTAAAACAGGGGAAGTTTATTTGCAAAGTGGATACTTTGGAATGCCGACTAATGTGTTTCAGTAATGAGATGTTGCTGCGTTGATTTTCAAACACGGCAGCTTAGCTAATACAGTTTAATCTAGCCCAAGTGATCTCATCATGGTCAGCAGCAGGAAGTATCACCCACTAGTACTACTTAAAGGGATGATCTAATAGTGACAGATCAATTTCTAACTGATTTAGTCTGGCAGATGCTAAAATAATTGACGGTTCTAATTTGTTTGGCGGGAGTTGTGTGGCATGTTCTGAAAAGATCTCCTCTACTTCGACTATACTTTTAGTCTAAGCAGTTGAGTTTTCAGTAAACCAGTATTGATCTTCTGAGCAAAATAGCATTATTGCTACTAATAGATTTAACAGTCCCATTTAAAGTTGCTAAATATCATTAAAGTACCCAAGTGATTTGTCAGGAATGATGTGACATGAGCGTGTCAGTAATTGGCAAAGGAAAGAACAGAGCAGGTTTGGAGGTAGTGACTCACAAACTAAAACACGTAGGAATGGCTTAGTACAAGGGTAGTGACTCTTTGGAATACTCTATCCTTAGATGAGGCTTGATCATTGGTAGTTAAAGAGGGAGCAGACACATTTTTGAGAATTTTTACATCTTACAATGAATTACAGGACAGGCTTGAAGGGCCTTGTGGCCTACTCCTGCTCTTGTTCTAAAGTAAATATGAACAGATGCTGATGGACAGATGTCACAGGTGATACAGGAATTACTTATAGCTAGAAAGGCAAGAACTGTTTAAAGATAGCCTGTATGGTACTGTTCTCAGAGATGTCTCATAAATTTGACTGAGTTTCTGGAGGAGGTGTCCAAGAGGGCTTGGCAGTAGAAGTTACCCAAGTGATCTTTAGCAAGGCCTTTAACAATGTCCCACATGATGCTGCAAGTTGGACACAAAATTGGATTGGTGGTATGAAAGAGTGTGACTTTTCATAATAAGGACCTGTAACCAGTGTGGTACTGCAGGACATGGGGCTGGGTGCTTCACTTTTCATTATGTTGATTTAATATTTTGGAAGAGAATGTAAATGATAAGTAAATTTGCAGATGTCACCAAGATTGATGGTACAGTGGACACTGAAGAGCAGTGACATTTAACTCCGACAAATGCAAAGCCCTGTACTTTGAGAGGTTCAATCAGGCCAGGACATACACAGTGAATGGCAGGTCTTTGAGGAGTGTTATTGAACAGTGAGTCGTTGAAGTAGTTCCCTGAAAGTGATGACATAGGTAGACAGAGTAGTACAAAAGCAAACAAAATGCTAGCCTTTAGCAGCTGAGGCACTGAGTAGTAGAATGGTGATGTTTATTACAGTTACACTGTACAAATCACTGGTTAGGCTGCAGCTGAACCATTCTGGTTGCCACACTATAGGAAGGACACGAATAAGATAGAAAAGATGCACAAAAAATTCACAGGAATGTTGCCTGGACTGGGGGACTTGAGTTATAAGGAGAAATTAGGTAGGCTGGACTGTTTTCCCTAAAGTGAAGGAAGCTGAAGGGTGACATTGTAGAAATTTACGAAATTATGTAGTGCATAGATAAGGTAGACAGTCACATTCTTGTCTCACGGTTGGGGAGTCTACAACAAGAAGGCATGCAGTAGGTTTAAGGTAAGAGGGGAAAGATTTAAATGGGATCAGAGGGACAAGCTTTTCCCACAGAGCATTATGGATTGGGCAGCCAGGTAGCATACTGTTATTGCAGCTCGGGGTGTCAGAGGTAATTTCTGACATCATCTGTAAGTGGACTGTATGTTCACCCCGTCGAGTGCGAGTGTTTTCTCCAGGTGCTCCGGTTTCTTCCCACTGTCCAAAGATGCACCGGCTGGCAGGTTAATTAGTCATTGTAAATTGTCCCGTCATTAGGCTTGGGTTAAAATGGGGGTTGCTGGGCAGCGCGGCTTAAAGGCCCAAAGGGTCCATTCTGCACTGTATCTCACTAAGTATTATAAATTTAATATATAAATATATGGAATGAGCTTTCAAAAATGGTAGATACAGGTACAATTACAACATATGAAAGCACTTTTAAATGGATATGTAGTCAGGAAGAGTTCAGAGGGATAAGGCAGGGAAATAGGATGAGCCTGGACGGGCTTCATGGTCAGCACAGACAAATCGGGCTTCATCCCTATAAATCTACAAATGCAACAAAGATTTTGATAGTTACTTGAGAATGATTATATGTGTGCACGTGACTATACACACTTAATCACTACAGAGCAGAATGCAAAAACTAAATATTTAGAATCTTATGTGTTACTCAAACAAGGTTGATGTTGCACCATTATACAGTTAACAGCATATTATATTGAATATCAAGCAGTATCTGCATAGGTTATTCTCCTTGGGATTTCATATTTCCTTACTCAGAATTCTCCTCTAGATTGAACTGAAAGTTTCAGTGCTAACTTAATTGAATAAAGTAAAAGGAAAGGGAATCTCCAGAATAAATAAATAGACAAACAGTTTAGAAAGGGATAATAACTTAACTTCAGGTAACATCGGGGCAAATTTGAAAAAGGTGATGAATACAAGATTGAAGATGTTATATTTGATTGCATGCATTAAGGCAGATGATCTTGTAGCGTAGTTGGGAATTGGCAGCTATAACATTGTGGGCATTACTGAGTCTCGGATGAAAGAAGATCGTAGTTGGGAGCATAACATCCAAGGATACGCATTGTATCGAAAGGACAGGCAGGTAGACAGAGGGGGTGAGGTGATTCTGTTGGTAAAAAATGAAATCAACTCCTTCGAAAGAGGTGATGTAGGACTGGAAGATATAGAATCCTTGTGGATAGGGCTAAGAAACTGCAAGGGTAAACAGACCTTGATGGGAGTTACATATAGGCCTATGAACAATAGCTAGGATGTGGGGTGCAAATTACAACAGGAAATAGAAAAGGCATGTAAAAAAGGCAATGTTATGATAGTCATGCAGGATTTCAATATGCAGGTAGACTGGAAAAATCAGATTAGTGCTGAATCCCAAGAGGAGACATTTGTAGAAAACCTACAATATAGCTCGGCCAGCCTGTGGTTAAACCCATTAAAGAAAAATTGAGTGTTGTGTAATGAACTAGATTTGATTAAGGAGCTGAAGGTAAATGGACCGTTGGGAGGCAGTGATCATAATATGATAGAATTCCCTGTATTTAGAGAGAGAGATAAGCTAAAATCAGATGTATCAGTATTAACAATGCAGTAAAGGGAATTAAAGAGACATGAGACAGAAGCTGGCCAAAGTTGGTTGGAAGGGGTTCACTAGCAGGAAAGACAGTCAAACAGCAATGGCTGGAGTTTCTGAGACCAACTCAGAAGGCACAAGATAAATATATCCCAAAGAAGCAGAAGAATGGGCATTGAGTGGGATATTAAATCAGCCATGATGGAATGGCGGAGCAGATTCAGTGGGGCAAATGCCCTAAGTCTAAAGATCTTATGGAATTTGTATGCTCTTCCATTGTGGGTTCAATCCATAGTAATTTAATCACAGACAATTCACAATAAGATGAATAAATTATTGCATTATACTTTTAAATGCAATACCAAATGAAGGTGCTAAGCATAACTTATGTCAAAATGAACAATCTTGTGCCAGTATTCAAAAGTGAGCAAGGAATCATCCCATTGTATTTGTAAAAGCTTAATTTTCCAGTACACTTGTCTAGATCACAAGAATGATTTGAACTTCAAGTTACAGCCCATTTAGCATGAGGCATCATGGGGCAACTGGAGATCACTAAAGGTGCAAAATAAAGGCACATTTGTCCATTATTCTGGAACTTAATTGCAAACCACTTTACTGCAAAGATATAGTGTCTGACATTCAAAAGCTATTAAAATAAATGAAACACAAGTGAAAAGTATTAAGCTATCAGAAATATAATAACAGTAAACATAATTACTAAAAAACTTTTACACTTTCAAAAATAAGGTCAATTATAAAAATTGCAAATATCCTAATGCATCACTTTCTCAAAGCTATTCTTCGATAGAATGATAGAATACCTGCAAGTAAAATTGCAGCAATCTAATCATTCAAGAAATTATTAGAGATATTGAAGTGGTTGTAAACATTTGCAGGTTTATTTGTAAGATTTACAGAGTTTTTTCTATAATTTGGTGCAGATCTGTTACAGATTTTAAAAAATCGTAGTTAATCTCCCAAAATAAGAAATTTAATTTTAACATAACACAACCTGTACCTTGTCAACAAGAAGTATTTGTATTCATGAAAGTCCTAAGGGCTCATTTAAGGTCAACAGAATACTTCATTGAAAAACCTAAAACTTAACTGCTAGGGGGCACTGTTGCATCACCCTATCCCAGCAAAAATTACTTCAGAATTTTATATGAGAAATTGAGAAATAAACTGTAAAATAATACTAATATGATGATTTCAACATCCAAAGTAGAATAATAGCTCTTTCAGATGAATTAATCCACTCCCATGTTTCTTAAAATTCCTGGAACTTATAAGTTGTGTACCAGTTATTGTGACACCTGGAACATTTAGTGCTACATTCAGAAAATAATTGCAGAGCGAATATGAAGGAATGGCTTTCAAACTTTACTAAACTTCAATTAAAATACACTCAAACCTCACCAAAATTAGCTTTGTTGCAGCTCAGCTACTGCTGTTCTTGGCTGCCTTCTCTACCACACTTTAAGTGCTGCACTCAATTTGGAAATGTATATACTATGCTCTTCAAGCTCCAGAACAAGGCAATCATAAATTATCTTTGAAATATTTGAGAAATAGAGCACATTACTTCATGTTTTATCAATTATTTTAGTGAGTATTAAATAAACCATCATTTCTATTTTGCATAATGAAAGCTTTATGTAAAACTACTGTCTTGAATTGTTATAGACTTACGATGTTTGGATCGCTCAGGGTCTTCTTCAGGAATTGATATCTGTTTCTTGTTTTTGTTCAGTTCATTGGATGTCAGAGTTTCTTGAGCTTTTACAGTGTTTGTTAAATTGTTGTCTTTGTTCTGTGTTGCACATTCACCATTCTCTGAGTGCCAACTTAATTCTCTCTTCTGTTGCTTACACTTTTTTGCTGAAGTTTCTGCATTTTCAGTAACCCTGAAAAGTAGGAAAAAATCTTTATCTTTTATATTACAGTGGATTCCGGTTAATTGGGACATATCAGGACCAGTACATTTTGGCCCTTTTAAGCAGCTGCCCCAATTAACCGAAGTTCCATGGAAATAGTTAAAGAAGTATGAAAAGGACATACTGTCATTTAACTGAGTAACAAATTATGCATTCAAATGACATACAGAACAAATTAGAACACGACCAAGACGGTGTTTTAGTTCTTAATAGTTATCAATGGAGGCATGGGGCTGTGTTCTTTTGATTGACCATAAATAAACAAAATCAGCACAAACACCAAGTACAGATAATCTACTGCCTTCAAACAATACTTTCAACAATCGCATCCTCCATTCTTCAAATTCTTCATAGTCCCTAACTTGTTGAACTAGAGAAATCTTTTCATTTTCACTCCCAGCTGTTCTGGCATCTCTAAGCCTGAATGCTTGATACCGCAGTGAGCAAAACAGATCGGAACTGTCTTACTACTTAATACTCGCTAACTATCAGTGACAAAAATCACCGCTTTTTGAACACAAACACATGCAAGTGACAGAATTTTAAAACTACTCACTCCAAGCACGGTGTGGTGCCTGATAGCCACACAAATGCGCATACCTGAAGTTAGTTAAAAACTGTTTGGCAAGTCCCCTAATTGAATGGCACAGTGTTACAAATAAAACAAAGGGAATTCTGGCTCTTCTCATGATTTGGTTTTGTTCTTTAAGAGCCGTTCGAAATAAGCAGCTACTTCGGTTAGCTGAAAGTCTAATTAACCAGAATCTACTGTATTTGTAAGCAAATAAGCTAACTGTCAATTTGGGTATTCATAAGATGCCATTTACTTTACAAAAAATAAGGTATTAATTGACAGAGTGACATTAAGATGAAATAAAGTGTTACTCAAGAGACAGGAGAATTTGAGAATCCAGAAAGTAGGAAAGGCAGCAGTAAATAATTGGAGAAAAGAAGGACACGTGAATTGTAAAAGAAATAATGATAACAAAGAGATGTGTGTTTGTTGCTGTGAGGGAGGGAGTGAGAGAGAAAGAGAGAGGGCAGATTGAGAGTGAATGGAGGGGGAATGGAGAGAAAGGGAGGCATAGAGAGGATGGACAGAATTTAAATATTGTTTGATACCTTTAAAATGGGGAAGAAGCAGAGAAAGTGATAGTAAATGAGGGGTAAGATGAGGAAGGGAAACATATGAGGAAAGCAGGGCCGAAATTGAAGAAGATGGTGGTGAGGAGGGGTAGGGGAGTGGCTAAGAGTTGGTCATGATTCATAACAATTAAGAGGATGAAATACTGCAACCAGAAGAGTGGAGGGAGGAGGAAAGCACTAAAGAGGCTGAAAGGCTGATCAGTAGCAGGAAGCTAAATTGGAGGTCCTGTAAGTTAGTGGATAGTTTGGGAGAAGTGCTGGGAAGCAGGGAAAGATATCTAACATGCTGAAGGGACAAGAACCTTATTGATTCATTTTTACTTTCTGTAAACGTTAATAAAAATTCCACCAAAATCGATCTCTTACAGCTACTAATATATTCTATTTTACACTGGATAACTCTATCAATGAAATTGCAGTTCACTATTTCCAGTTTTTTTAAAGAGTTCTGTAACAAATATTTGACATGTAATCTCGTATCTAATGATTTTAATATATTATATATCCCCTAAAAGCCAAATAACAAGTACACTTCTGTTAAGTGCATTAAGTGCCAACAATTTCATTTAAAAATTTATGAGAAATTAGAGTTCAGAACAAAGACTGTATTTATGTACATACTTAAATGTTTCTGTAGGCAGGTCTCCATTTTCAAATCTATAAAGTAGTCCATAATTATGGATAGAAATTGTAAAAAAGGTAAATAATTAACTCTCAACAAAAAAATGAAAAAAAATTAAAACTTGTGCAATATAAATGATGTGTATGTATTTACTTGATGCAAAAAACAACATACCTTTTTTTACCTCTACCTCGACCAACTGTTTTTGCAACTTTCCTGTCCATTTCTGTCTCCTGTGTTCTTACTTCATGTTTCCATTGCCTATGCTTTTCCAATTGGGACTTTGATACAAATGAAGCTTCACATTGAAGACAATGGTGACTATACTTCTTTGAATCAATGACCTACAATAAAATAGTCTGGTTACAGAAAGCATTTCTACATTACAGACAATTCATGGCTTATGTAATGGTTTTATCCCTCAGAGTTGTCCATACACTAAGTTTTCTGTAAGTCTTTCGCTAGCTACATCATTTTGCTCTGCATACATTGTATTTCATAGAATATATTTTTATATGTACTCTAACACTTCATATAATTTAATTAATGAAACATTTTACTACATCCATCTGCTAATGAATATCACTGAACAATTTACTTCTATTTTGAAAAAATCTTTAAAAATTTTGAGAGAATTTGCAATAAATTCAGATTTCTGTGAGTCATGTTTTCTGTAACTTCATAGTCAAAAGTCAAAGTAAAATTTATTATCAAAGTATATATACATTACCAGATACTATCCTAAGATTCCTTTTCTTGCAGGCATTTACAGGAAAATTAAGAAATACCAATAGAATTTACAAACATATACATAATCAAAGTCTAAAAAACAGAGCACTAAAAAGAGAATTTGTGCTAATAAAAAAATTATAGCGAGAACATGTAAAGAGTCCTTGAAAGTGACTCTGTAGGTTGTAGAATCAGTTCAGAGTTGTGGTGAGTGAAGTTATCTGTGCAGGTACAGGAGTCTGATGGTCATATGGTAGTAACTGTTCCTGAACCTGGTGTTGTAGGACCAGAAGCTCCTGTACCACTTGTCCGATAGTAGTAGCGAGAACAGGGCACAGCCTGGAGAGTGGGGGTCCTTAATGATAGATGCTGCTTTCCTGTTGTAACATTTTAAGTAAATATGCTCAATGGTGAGGAGGGCTTTGCCTGTGATGGACTGAACTGCATCCACTATTTTCTGTAGACATTTCCATTCCTGGCCATTGTTGTTCCTATACCAGGCCGTGATGCAACCAGTTAGGATATTCTCCACTATACATGTACAGAAGTTTGTTAAGGCTTTTGGAAACATGCTGAATCTACACACACACTTCTAAGAAAGTAGAGGCACTGTTTGGCTTTCTCTGTGATGGCACTTAATGTGCTGGTCCCAGGCCAAATCCTCTGATAAAAAGAATTTAACACAACTGACTCTCTTCTCCTCCAATTCCCTAATGAGGACTGGCTCATGGATCTCCAGCATATCTTGAAATGGATCATAATATTCACCATGATTCCTTTTTAATAGTGTGAATGGGGACAATTCTCAAATAAAACATTATAGATAGAAACAATAGACAGTATGGACTTAAACATAGAAACATAGAAAATAGGTTCAGGAGTAGGCCATTCAGCCCTTCGAGCCTGCACCGCCATTTATTATGATCATGGCTGATCATACAACTCAGAACCCTGCACCAGCCTTCCCTCCATACCCCCTGATCTCCGTAGCCACAAGGGCCATATCTAACTCCCTCTTAAATATAGCCAATGAACTGGCCTCAACTGTTTCCTGTGGCAGAGAATTCCACAAATTCACCACTCTCTGTGTGAAGAAGTTTTTCCTAATCTCAGTCCTAAAAGGCCTCCCCCTTATCCTCAAACTGTGACCCCTCATTCTGGACTTCCCCAACATCGGGAACAATCTTCCTGCATCTAGCCTGTCCAATCCCTTTAGGATTTTATACGTTTCAATCAGATCCCCCCTCAATCTTCTAAATTCCAACGAGTACAAGCCCAGTTCATCCAGTCTTTCTTCATATGAAAGTCCTGCCATCCCAGGAATCAATCTGGTGAACCTTCTTTGTACTCCCTCTATGGCAAGGATGTCTTTCCTCAGATTAGGGGACCAAAACTGCACACAATACTCCAGGTGTGTGGTCTCACTAAGGCCTTGTACAACTGCAGTAGTACCTCCCTGCTCCTGTACTCGAATCCTCTCGCTATAAATACCAGCATACCATTCGCCTTTTTCACCGCCTGCTGTACCTGCATGCCCACTATCAATGACTGGTGTATAATGACACCCAGGTCTCGTTGCACCTCCCCTTTTCCTAATCGGCCAGCGTTCAGATAATAATCTGTTTTCCTATTTTTGCCACCAAAGTGGATAACTTCACATTTATCCACATTAAATTGCATCTGCCATGAATTTGCCCACTCACCCAACCTATCCAAGTCACCCTGCATCCTCTTAGCATCCTCCTCACAGCTAACACTGCCACCCAGCTTCGTGTCATCCACAAACTTGGAGATGCTGCATTTAATTCCCTCATCTAAGTCATTAATATATATTGTAAACAACTGGGGTCCCAGCACTGAGCCTTGCGGTACCTCACTAGTCACTGCCTGCCATTCTGAAAAGGTCCAGTTTGTTCCCACTCTTTGCTTCCTGTCTGCTAACCAATTCTCTATCCACATCAATACCTTACCCCCAATACCGTGTGCTTTAAGTTTGCACACTAATCTCCTGTGTGGGACCTTGTCAAAAGCCTTTTGAAAATCCAAATATACCACATCCACTGGTTCTCCCCTATCCACTCTACTAGTTACATCCTCAAAAAATTCTATGAGATTCGTTAGACATGATTTTCCTTTCACAAATCCATGCTGACTTTGTCCGATGATTTCACCGCTTTCCAAATGTGCTGTTATCACATCTTTGATAACTGACTCCAGCAGTTTCCCCACCACCGACGTTAGGCTAACCGGTCTATAATTCCCCGGTTTCTCTCTCCCTCCTTTTTTAAAAAGCGGGGTTACATTAGCCACCCTCCAATCCTCAGGAACTAGTCCAGAATCTAACAAGTTTTGAAAAATTATCACTAATGCATCCACTATTTCTTGGGCTACTTCCTTAAGCACTCTGGGATGCAGACCATCTGGCCCTGGGGATTTATCTGCCTTTAATCCCTTCAATTTACCTAACACCACTTCCCTACTAACATGTATTTCGCTCAGTTCCTCCATCTCACTGGACCCTCTGTCCCCTACTATTTCTGGAAAATTATTTATGTCCTCCTTAGTGAAGACAGAACCAAAGTAATTATTCAATTGGCCTGCCATGTCCTTGCTCCCCATAAGCAATTCACCTGTTTCTGTCTGTAGGGGACTTACATTTGTCTTTACCAGTCTTTTCCTTTTTACATATCTATAAAAGCTTTTACAGTCAGTTTTTATGTTCCCTGCCAGTTTTCTCTCATAATCTTTTTTCCCTTCCTAATTAAGCCCTTTGTCCTCCTCTGCTGAACTCTTAATTTCTCCCAGTGCTCAGGTGAGCCACTTTTTCTGGCTAATTTGTATGCTTCTTCTTTGGAATTGATACTATCCCTAATTTCTCTTATCAGCCACGGGTGCACTACCTTCCTTGATTTATTCTTTTGCCAAACTGGGATGAACAATTGTTGTAGTTCATCCATGCAATCTTTAAATGCTTGCCATTGCATATCCACCGTCAATCCTTTAAGTGTCATTTGCCAGTCTATCTTAGCTAATTCACGTCTCATACCTTCAAAGTTACCCCTCTTTAAGTTCAGAACCTTTGTTTCTGAATTAACTATGTCACTCTCCATCTTAATGAAGAATTCCACCATATTATAGTCACTCTTACCCAAGGGGCCTCTCACGACAAGATTGCTAATTAAACATGACCTAAAACTAATTGTATGCCATCTTCACACTTTTAAATTCCTCCAAACCAACATGATTACACCAACATGAAATCTGAAAAAGCAATGTGAGTTTATTTCATGAAATAAAGTTACTTTCAAGCTATGCTATTTTGAATTACAACAATTCAACATGATAGTGGCACTCAATTTCTTTTCCACAGTTAGCTTCAGACAACATCAGAGCTCTGTATCACACCAGTCAATCAGCAGCTCATTGCCGTGTAAAGCAGGTGATGGATGCATGGATTTTGGAGAGTAGTACAGGTTATTTCCCTGCCATTGAACACGTCTCACCAACGGAAAACTATTTAATGGAGCAGCCATATTCTTCGGACACAGGGGAGTAATTGATAGAATATAATGTACGTTACCAAGTATGCATCCTTGCTGAATCTAATAAAACTAGGTAAACAAGGTAGGTTTTACTCTCAATTTCCAATTTATGTCGCTTGTAGAATGCATTTGAATGTGTGTTATTAAAAGAGCTGTGATAAATATTGAAATGTCAAAATAATGAAAAAAAATGTACGGTGTTCAAAATTCAAGCCAATTATCCGGTCAGTTGTCTGGGACAAGAGCTACTGATTCTAGCAATGTCTTTGGATAATACCATTGCAAAATTCCAAAACGCTGTACAGAGAGTATTATGGATTTTGGTTCCGTCTAATTATACCTGTCATTCTCTTAAGCAAGTTGAGTGAACATCGAATATCTAACTACCTGATATCCAGAGATTACAGCAATCTGAACTGGACAAAATTTTGCTAAGCCAATGTTGAATCTAATTTACTACTTTATCCTGAATGCCAAGTGATCGAACATTCTGGACTAGCCTCTCACGTGGTACAATGTCAAAGGCCTTGCTAAAGTTCATGTAGAAAACATCCACTGCCTTTCCTTCATTAAGTTTCTTGATAACCTTCTCCAAAAATTTATAAGATTGGTTAGACACAACCTACCAGGTACAAAGCCATATTGACTATCCATAATCAGGCCCTATCTGTCCGAATACTTTTATATTTTGACCCTTAGAATACCTTCCAATCACTTATCCACTACCAATGTCGGCTCACCGGCCTATAATTTCTTGACTTATTCTTAGAGCCTTTCTTGAACAACAGAACAATATAAGATTTCCTCCAGTCATCTGGTACCTCGCCTAATGTTAAGTATGTTTTGAGTAGCTTTGCCAGGGCCCCTGCAATTTCTGCAACAGCATCCCAGAAAGTCTGATGGGACATCTCATCAGGCTCTGGGGATTTATCCACCCTTATCTGCCTCAAAACAGAAATCATCTTCTGTAATCTGGATACGGTCTATGAAATTATTACCATGAGGACGTGGACTGACATAACTCATGTGGCACATGCATCTTTCAAAGTTATAGCTGGAAGAACATCAAGGTATTTGAGGTACAGTATACTCTCTCCCTTAAATGGTTACATGTTACAATATGTTCAAGCTGAGATATTCTGCTAAGATAATGGGTAATACTACTGATTCTCAGAAAGGCTGGAATGTGGACATTCCTTTGACCTTGATAGTCTGCAGATTGAGCATATGGGCCAAACCCTCATAATCATAGTTTCCTAGTGGACCCTAATTGCTGAATGGGATATCAGAGCATAGAGGAGAATAATTTTTTAAAAAGCTGCAAGAAATAACATTTTTGGTATGACATCCCCTTCACTAGATCTGGCCACAAAGCGTCTTAGGACCTGAAACATTAACTCTGCTCCTCTTGACGCACATGCTCTCTGATCTGCTGTGTGTCTTTAGCACTTTCTATTGGCATCAGATTATAACTGATTTACAGAAGGTATTTTACACTGTTTGACGCAAGCTAAATTGTAATTCCTTTAGTTATCTTGTGCTCACCTACAATCATTCAATTGATTATCCATTGTAGCACATAACAACAAATTAAACATACATTTTCTCGTGTCCTCAAGAGCAATAATTGTCAAATCAAATAATTAAGCACAAGATGTCTCTAATATTCATGAATAACAATGAATGCCAGTGTATAAATTCTCCCTTCATACAATGAACATCATCAGAATAAGTGGCGTTCAACATACTTTCTCCTGCCATTAATTCCCCATATGAACCTTCTTGCCTTTCTGCTGCCTTTTTAATGTGTATCTTGGGATCTATTTTTGCAAATGCTGCTTGGCATTTTGTGCATCCTTCTCTCCTAATAGCTTGCTTCCATCTGAACGACACAGTGTTCAATGCTTCTCTAAAGCTGGTGATTGGACAGCCTTATGGCACTTCCTTAGTTGGATTCTAAACAGCAAGATCATGTGTCTATCGTATACTGTTGGCCTGAGTATCCAGCAAATCTTTTCTACCATTGCCACAGCCCTGGTGCCCACTGAGAAGCATTGCTATTGGAATTACAAGGAATCCAGCTCCAATTGCTCTATCAGGACAGAAAATCCAGTACAATTTAAGAACATAAGCAGGAAAAAGCCATCTGATCCTACAAGCCTGCTCTGCCATTCATCAAGATCGTTGTTTATCTCCTATCTCAGTGCCAATTTTTATAATTTTTCCACTTCCCTCTTGGGGAAATCCAAGTAATATTCAAAACCTGTTCATAATTAACTCAATGACTAATCCTTCGCTACCCTCTCAGACAGAACATTTCTATGATTAATCAATCCTTAAACATTAACAATCCCGCTTCTTGTAATCCTAATTTCCTTTCAAAGTGTGTTAGGAACAACCTGCAAGGAAGAAGTAACCAGTATTAATCCATCATTAAGGACCCCCACCACTTTAATGGGTGGTACAGAAGCCTGAAGGGATACACACAGTGATCCAGGGACAGCTTTTTCCCCTCTGCCATCCAATTTCTGAATGGACATTGAACCCATGATCACTACCTCACTACTTTTTTAAATTTATTTTTTGCACAACTATTTAACTATTTAATATACACATATATACTTAATGTAATTCGCAGTTTTTCCCCTATATTATCAAGTATTACATTGTACTGCTGCCACAAGGTTTACTAATTACACCACATATGCCTGTGATATTCAACCTGATTCTGATTCCGCCGACAAGGTTTAAGCAACAGCTCAGTCTTTGTTCAGTTGTGACATTGATTTAACATCCTTCTTGGAACAGTACCAACAACTTCTTCATCACTGACAATATCTGAGGCTGTATAACACAATTCACATGAGAGTGGCATTGCATTTGGTACCCCCAATTGTAAACTCCCCACAAATGGAGAGGAATACGTTCTCAGCAGCTTCTGAACGTAACTAGGTGACTGTTGAATATTATTTTTTATTGTTAAAGTGCACTTATGTATTTTTTGTGTGTTTGCTTGGACTTTCAGCGTCTGCAGATTTTTTTCTTTATAATTATCAGTCATGAATTGTGAAGCATTTCCTAATATGTACCTGATTTGCATCTCAACTACACCACTGCTTAAACAAATGAAGACGACCAATAAATTTGTACAGATTAAGTTCTGCAGAATATTTAACAGCACCTGGACAGCATGACTTATAGGCTTATAAATTCAAGCTTTTGCAATTTCTTTTTAACTTCAGCTTCCTAAGAATTCACAAGGTTTTGTTTAAAACTATACATTATTTAGAGAGTATCTATTATATGTCATTTTGTCTATGAACACTTGCAATACTTGAATATCAAAATCACAGCCTCAGAGTTTAGAAGTACAGTATGAGTTTGAATCATTTGAAAATGAGAAACACATACAGCAGCACAATGTATTTAGAAAGCACTTTCCTTAATTGGAGTCAAAACCCATTAATTGGAACTGAAAGCAATCTCTAGCATCTATATTGCCATTATCCACCATTCCAATTAACTGCCAATGTTTTCAAGTGACAAAATCCCATACAAGACAGCTCATTCATATTTTATCTCTTTTGCCTTAATAATACTGATGTTTACAGCTTTTGTTCTACCAATCTTTATTCTCATAGCCACAAAATTCTGTTCTTTGTTTAATACAAAATTCTGAGGACTCCTAATTATCTGAAAAATAACATAAATCACAGTGTTTCCTCCATTGAACTGGATATCATAGTTTCCATGATATTATGGTCATGTTGTTAATCTCATATTCAGCCATTTTATGCACCTGTTCTAGCCATTTAACATTCCAACCGAACAAGATCTTTTTGAACTGTTATTTCTATTTCTTAAATTATCTTTATTTTAACACAGATCAGGGACATGTGCTTCAACAACAAATAATTTTAACAAATGATTTTGGCACTGGATAAGGGATTTTAATAATGAAGGAATTAACTAAATGAGATCATTTTCCAAATTCAAATTCCCTGGTCAAGACCATGTACTAGATCTGTAGGAATTTCTTCGGAAGAGTTATTTATCAACCCTGTTAAACTGTGTAGTTTAAAGGTCTGTTTATGATGGTCATACACGATAGTTTGCTATGGAAATTACTTCTCAAAATTTTCATTAGAATCAAACTCCCTCATTATTTTCCCCTATGTTCCAAATAGCAGAAAATCTAAGATTTTATAAGTGTAACTATGTATTAACAGAACAACCATTTATAGGAAAATAACCCAAGATTTAAAAAATTGTGTCACAATGCACTATTGAATTTCATTTATAATAAAAATATCCTTTGAAATATTTCAACCCCATTCATATTATATTCAGGTTTTGCACATTAAAATATGACACATGGGACTGCAGTACAAGCTTATTAAATGTCTACTCATGGTATTTTTTTCACTGAAAATTCTACCCATAGGATTTTTTTTTAGCAAATAAGTAAGGTAGTGAAAGATATGATCCTCAAACTGTTAATCATTTCTTACAATTTCATATTGACTTTAAATATTTTAATCAAAAATTGCACATTATCCAAGTGAATATTTAGGATTACAAACACTTATGATTCAAACTACCTACTGGAATTTCTGTATCCTCCGCCTTGAGTCTTCCTTTCCTTCTGCTTTCTACTCTGTCACCATGTCCTAGGTAATAGAAAACAATGTTCAGACAATAATAATTTTATTAACCTTGAATAATACACAACAAGCATTTATTTGCTTTCCAAGGGATAATTACAACAGACTCTGCACACTGATACTCTTTGGGTATTTTATCCTTAAAAGTTAAGTTTACATCATGACACAAATAAAGTGAAAAATGCTAAAAAGCTTCACTATACATGAAGAAAGTGAGATCCAGAAAGGCGCCCAATTTCCTTTGATTGATCTACCACCATTTATTATCTATCCACCACTAAAGTTACAATCAAGTCCATTATTTTGCTGCTGTTTTAGACACAAGTAATACTGAACTCAAAATCTGTATTTGAAAGGCATTTTTGTTTTATTTTGTTCAAAAGTGAAAAGCTGCTTCAACTCAAAGGCAGAGCATTATGAAGTAATTGTTATACTCTCAGAAGACTTGGACTCTGTATTAAAATCTGAAATAATGTTCAGCCTGCAAACTAAGGTTTATTAAAGTAGCTTGCTGTTTTATACATGGCTGCAACCATCTGATTCAGCCCATTCATCTACTTATACATACTAGTGGAATTTCAATATGCTTTAGGTTATACGCCAAGCAAAAGACTACGGAAGTTACACTTAAAGAAGCATACACTCAGCCAGTCATAGACTCCTTCATCAATATTCACAGCTATGTCCTGTTCAATTAACCACAACTCCACGAACACAGAATCTTATCAAAGTATCATCCTACAGGTTCCCATCCACATTCCCCCTCCCCCCAATCTGATTGATTAGTAAGCCTTCATTTTGACCATGAGACACAGGAGCAGATTTAGGCCACTTGGCCCATTGAGTCTGCTCCACCATTCAATCATGGCTGACCCTTTTTCTCCCCTCCTAAGCCCCATACCCTAGCCTTCTCCCCGTAACCCTTGATGTCATGGCCAATCAAGAACCTATCAATCTCTGCCTTAAATACATCCAAAGACCTGGCCTCCACAGCTGCCTGTGGTTACAAATTCCACAAGCTCACTACCCTCTAGCTAAAGAAATTTATCCGCATCTCTGTTTTAAATGGATGCCCCTCTATTCTGAGGCTGTGCCTTCTTGTCCTAGACTCCCCTACCATGGGAAGCATCCTTTCCAAATCTACTCTGTCTAGGCCTTTCAGCATTTGAAAGGTTCCACCCACTCATCCTTCTAAATTCCAGTGAGTACATGCCCAGAGCCATCAAATATTCCTCATACGATAACTCTTTCATTCCTGGTATCATCCTTGTGAACTTCCTCTGAACCTCCTCCAATGCTAGCACATCTTTTCTTAGATAAAAATCACAAAACTGTTCATAATACACAAGCGGAGGCCTCACAAGTGCCTTATAAAGCCTCAGCCTCACATCACTGCTATTGTATTCTCGACCTCTCGAAGTGAATGCTAATTTTGCATTTGCCTTCCTCACCATCGACTCAACCTTCAAGTTAACCTTTAGGGTGTTCTGCACAAGGACTCCCAAGTCCCTTTGGATCTCATATTTTTGGATTTTCTCCAACTGGTTTGTCAAGCAAGATTTTCCCTTAATGAAACTATACTGACTTTGTCCCATCATGTCCTGTGTCACCAAATACTCCATCATCTCATCATTAACAATTGTCTCCACCATCTTCCCAACCACTGAGATCACGCTAACTGGACTATAATTACCTTTCTGCTGCCTCCCTCCTGTCTTGAAGAGTGGAGTGACATTTGCAATTTTCCAGTCCTCTGAAACCATGCCAAAGTCCAATGATTCTAAAAGATCATTACCAATCCCACGACAATCTCTACTGCTACTTCTTTCAGAACCCTCGGGTGCAGTTCATTTTGCATATCATTTAAAACAGGCATTGTGTGAGATTGAGCACAGGAACAGGCAAGGGCCAAGAATGGGAGTCTTCAATGTCCATATCCAAGAAAGTTAATAGCATTAGCACTGACTTAGATGGTTATGCATTCAGGAATAAAGCTACCATACTGCATCTGTGGTGGATGACAAAGAAATCAACATGAGGGAAAACACAAACCTGTTCTCATCCACATCAATCAAACTGTTGCTGGTGCATCAGTTCAAGATAATATTGGAAGGACTACCAGCATCTATCTATGTTGAGGAAGTTCCCATCTTCACACTGGTGTACCTTCTCCAGTGTAGTATGGCATAAGTGCCCAATTAGATAGATTGAGAATAGGCTTGGCAGTTCAAAACAGGCCATCAGTGAAGAATTATGGAATGTTAGTAGCAAGTTCTCAGTCCACAGCAATCTGTACTATAGTGAGCTAATGCATACTTCCTTTACCATTGAGTCAAGGGAACAATCACTGTTCAGAATCAGAATTAGATTTATTATTACTGATATAAGTCATGATTTTTTTTGTTTCCTAGCAGCATTACAGTACAGGCATAATAAATTACTATATTACAATAATAAATAAATTAATTGTGCAAAAGAGAAATAATGACGTAGTCTTCATGGACCATTCAGAAATCTTATGGCAAAGTGGAAAAAACTGTTCCTAAAATGTTGATTATGTATCTTCAGGTTCCTGTTCTCCTCCCTGATGGTGATATTGAGAAGAGGGCATGTCCTGCCAAAGGGGCTCAGCCCGAAACGTCGATTGTACTCTTTTCCATAGCTGCTGCCTGGCCTGCTGAGTTCTGCCAGCATTTTGTGTGTGTTACAGAGGGCATGTCCAGTTTGATAAGGGTCCTTAGTGAGGCATGCCGTCCCCTCAAGGTACCGCTTTTGGAAGATGTCCTTGATGGTCTATGCTTATGATGGAGCTGGCTAAATCTGCAACTCTTTGCACATTGGCACCTTCATACCAAATAATGATGAAAACATTCTGCATGCTCCCCATGGTACAAGTAGTAGAGGGATTATTGTGATCCTACACTAGAAGAAATGCAGCTTTAGAATGTACAAAATGTAAGGTGGAAAAGGAACAGCAGAGGTCTACATTTATTCTATCCAGCAACACACCATATAAACAACAAACAGAACAAAGCAATCCCACAGCCTACAGAAATCAAAGCTCTGCAGTCTTGTTGTATCCAGCCTAAATCATACAGAACAATTAAACAGTTATCAGAAGGAGAATGATGAAGGCATCCAATAAGTCCAAAGATTGGCTGAAATAGTTGGTAATTGCACTCAACAAGCTAGGTCAAGAGCATGAGCCATCCCACCCTCCTCCCAAGGCTACCCCATCAAAGCTACTTTTGAATATATAACCTTCCTTCCATATCATATAAAGTACCAAAACCCAAAAGCCATGGATGAACCAGAATTCATAATCTAATGAGGGCTAAACCTGTGGCAATCAAGACCGGTGATCTATACAGAACTATACAAGAAGTCCAGGAATGACCTGTGGAGGTTATTTTAAGAATGTAAAATTAATTCCAATTTAAGTTAGAGACAGAATCGGATGCACTGGCAGGGTTTGCAGGCCACTACCTCCTGCAAGGCAAAACCTGACATCATGGATGGTCATGATGCTTCGCTCCAGAGGAGCTCAACTCCTTCTATGCACACTATAAAAGGGAGAATAAAACTACACGAGTGCGACTCCTTACAGCATCTGATGACCCTGTGATTTCTGTCTCGGAAACCAACATTAGACCCTCTTTCAAGAAGGTGAATCTTTGCGAAGAATCAGTCCCCAATGGTGTACCTGGTAGGGGACTGAAAATCTGGGCTAACCAACTGGTGGAAATGTTCAAGGACATCTTCAATCTCTCACTACTGCAGTTGGAGATTCCCACCTGCTACAAAAGTGTGACAATCATACCAGTGCCCAAGAAGAGCAGGTGATCTGCCTCAATGATGATCACCCAGATGCACTCACATCTACTGTGATGAAGTGCATTGAGAGGGTGGTCACAGCTAGAACCAAGTCCTACCTAAGCAAAGACCTGGACCCACTGCGATTTGCTTATCATCACAATAGGTCTACAGTGGATGAAATCTCGTCGGCTTTCTACTTGGCCTTGGATCACCTACACAATAGCAATACCTATGTCAGGCTGCCATTTATTGACTACAGCACATCGTTCAACACCATCATACCCTCCACACTAATAAACAAGCTCCAAAACCTGATCCTCTGTACTTCCCTCTGCAATTAGTCCTTGATTCTGACCCTTGACTTCCTCATCAAGAGACCGCAGTCAGTACGGATCAGAAATAACATCTTCTCCTCGCTGATAATGAACATAGGCACACCTCAAGGATGTACACTGAGTCCACTGCTCTACTCTCTCTATGCCAATAACTGTGAAGCTAGACATTTAATTAATTTAATTTTATATACACACACACACACACTCATCTACTCATCTTATTGTACTTAATAGTTTTTTTTATTATTATGCATTGCAATGTACTGCTGGGGCAAAATTCACATTTCACGACACATGCCAGTGATACTAAACCTGTTTCTGAACCTTCCAAGAGAACTGGATGCAACAAAAATGATGACGCAAGAGAATCTCAAATGTACCACTGAAATCTTTTGCCCTTCAGCCAGACAAACCATTTGTCAACCTCTTCCAACATTGGAATACTTTCTTTTTAAATCCTTTTAAACCAACATGAGAATACTAGTGGAAAAAAAATGCTGAGTTGCATTGTGTTTCTAAAATAAAAAGACAAATTCAACCTGGTTACTTACTATTCAAAATCAGAATCAGGTTTATTATAACTGGCATGTTGTTTTGCAGCAGCAGCACCAGTGCAAGACTATTATAGTTTGCTCCATTACTATCATCATTAACAATATCATGATAGTTTTGACAATCTGCTTGCTTTCAAATCTTAGCTTGGAGTGAAGTGAGCTGAATTCCAAAGATGAGGGAAGAGTAATTATCTTTGATATCAAATCTACACTTAACAACAGTCAGTTCAGAATTGCCCAGTAGACTTGATGTTAACAGAATTTTTAAAAAAGGTTGAGTTGGGGTTTCATTCTTACAGCAAACTCCTCAGAGTCCTTTCCTGGTCGCAGTTGCTGCTTCACCGATGACAATTCTTTCATTAGCTGAGATATTTAATGATGAGATCACATGAGCTCAGTGATGAATTTTATTCTCTTCAGATACTCAAACGGTTGATTTCTTCAATGCATTGACTTAGGCTTTAACCAACAAATACCAACTAACAACAGGGCTACTTAAAGAGCCAGTCAATGACCATCTTCAACATGAATGAGCTGACTAGCTTCCCATGGTATATAATATTTACTTGTACAACCTTTCTTATGTGTATCACCATTGAATCATAACTGAAATGGGCCAGCCACAAAGTTTAGACTACAGTCAAAGAAGCCAGGATTTCCCACAGAATAAATCTGACTTGAACATCTTCCCATGACATTCGGCTTGTTACCAATGCAAGACACAATGCTTTCTGCAGAGCTTGAGATCACATGAGCAGTTATTTGTGGAGAATAGGGCCAGTTCTAAAAAGCAAGCAGTGCTTCTTGGGACTTTCGGTGGATCTTGAGATCATTTGGATTATTAGGCAGTCGACAAAGGCCAACAGAAAGAAGTTAGGCTTAAGTGGAGCGGCTATTGTTGGTGGGCCAGGGTTACAATGGGGAGCCGAGGCTTTGGCTCAGTCAGATTCAGAATCAGGTTTAATATCAGCAGCATATGTTGTGAAATTTGACGTTTTTGTAGCAACAGTACAACAAGCCTCAAGAGGCTTCATTAAGAAGAGACAGAGTCTAAGGTAAGTTTCTTTCTTTCCCTCCTTCTTTCTCTCTTGTTCTCTCTCCCTTTCTTTCTCTTTATTGCTCTTTCTTTTTTCTCTATCTTTCTTTCCCGCTCTCTTTCTCTTTCTTCACAGTTGGAGTAGTAGGAATATCAGTGAGAACTGTGGGAAGCTCCTCTTGTGGATGTGGGTAAACAGGGTCCAGCATTTCTGATACCTACAAGAAGTTCATCCAGCTGCAGTTTCTTATAGACCGTATTACGGTACTGTAGCTCGAGCTGAATGACATTCTGACCATTCAGGAGACAGAAGGATTGACTAGCAACAGGTTCAGGGAGACAGTTACACCCAAAGCGCAGGTCACAGGCAACTGGGTGACCGTCAAGAGAAGGAGATAGATAGCCAGGACAGTGTACCCATGTAGCTGTTATATATTGTCTATAAAATCTATATTAATGATTGGAATGATAATTTGGTAAATTGGATCAGCAACATTCAGATGACACCAAGATTGTGAGCTTAGTGGATAGCAAGGAAGGTAATCAAAAATTGCATTAAGTGGGATTTGGTTAAATTATAGAAATGGGCTGAAAAATAGCATATGGAATCTAATGCAGACAGATGTGAGCTCACAGTGACACTGAGGAGTGCTATAAAACAGCAATCTGGGAATACAGATCCATAATTACTTGAGAGTGGTGTCATAGGGTCATAAAGAACGCTTTTGGCACCTGTTCTTCATAAATCAGAGTACTGAGTATAGGAGTTGGGATGTTATGTTGACGTTGTACAAGACTTTTTTAGGCCAAATTTGGAGTCTCATGTGCAATTCTGGTCACTTACCTACAGGAAATATATTATTAAGATTGCAGAAGTACATAGAAAATTTACAAGGATGTTGCTGAGACTTGAAGACCTGACTTATTGAAAACTTTGAACTGGTTAGGACTTTATTCACTGAAGCATAGGAAAATGAATAGCGATTTAATAGAGGTATACATAATTATAAGGTGCATGGATATGGTAAATGAAATCTTTTTCCCACTGAGGTTGAGTGAGACTAGCACTAGAAGTAAAGGGTGAGAGGTGATATAATTAAGGGGAACCTGGAGGGGAACTTCTTCGCTTAGTGGAAGTGGTGGATGCAGGTTCGCATTCAACATTTAAGAGAAGTTGGGAGCAGGTCGATGGACTGGGCAGAATAATAGTGCTGTGTTACAGTGCTCCCTGACTCTGGGTCAGAAATACAATGTAGTACTAATCAAAAATACTAAACAAGCACGACAACTTGCAATAATGCCAAACAAAAAAAGTGGATGCTGAAAGCCTGAAACATAAACAGAAAATACTGGAAACACACTGAGTAAGTCAGGCAACACCTGTAAAACAAAATTAATGTTTCAAGTCAAAGACCTTTCATCAGAATCAGGGAAGAGAAGAATAGATATCATCTTCTCTCACTCATTTCTAATGAAGGATCTTTGACCTTCAGCTTAACTCTGCATCAGTTTTGATGATGCTGCCTAAAACATCCAGCTTTCTTTTTCTTAGATCCAGAAAAAGCAGTGTGTAATCACTGGCACTATATTCATTACCTTATACATTAACCTTCCACATCATTAGTGGATTGTGGGTACAGAGTATATCATCTACAAGATACACTTCAACAGCTTGCCAAAGTTCCTTTGACTGCACCTCCTACACCCAAAAACACCACTACTTAGAAGCAAAATGCCAGCATAAGGATGAAAATGGAACAAACTCCAAGTTTCTGTCAAAGTCTTAGTCTATCATGATGTGATCATTATCACTCTTCATTCACTACTGCTGAAGCCAAATTTGAGAACTCTAAACTGAAAAGTACTGAGGGTGTACATCAACATATGAACTTGTGCAGTTCAAGAATTATGGAAATGAGAGATCTATATACTACTAAAACTCCCATGCAACGTCTGTCTGTTTGTGACCTCCAATTAGCGCAAACAGTGCATTACAGCGGCACTTTTTTTGGCTAAATCGAATTAAAATGTGCTAACTTACAGAATGTAGGCAAATTTCAGGGTTGTATATTTGTATAAAATTGCTCATTCGCCAAAAATCAACAGACTGGCTTTCACTCGAGAGCCGATCGGCCATTATGGAAATCGGGACGTGACAGCCCAACGCATGTGCACGGCCAGCCTCAGTAGCGACACCTACCGGAGCAAAAGGGCAGGGCAGCTCTATTTTGAGGGGTCACATTCTGTTAATCACCATCAGCATGTGCAGGATTGGGACAGATCTAACTGCCATCCATCAATAAGAGATAATTAATCTTCTCGTAATGACGTACTTCGAGACACCCATAAAACCCTTTGCTGCAGTCAAAGGACAGTGGTGATTATTTCACGTCCATTTAGGAGAGCGCCAACCACATCATCAAGAATAATCAGCATCCTTTGGTGTTAGTGCTTCGTATCTTCTATCCACCATTAGGGTGAAAAAAAAATTTGGTCAGCGTGGCAAGGGAAAGGGGACATTATGGTCAAGAGATGCCACCAAATGTCATCGGGAAGCGGCAAAGAGAGGGAGAGAACAAGAATTGGATGAGACTAGGGCTGCACAACTCCAGGATCAAAGAGTCAGGACAAAAAAAGATGAGAGAAGAAGAGACAGAGGAGGAGAGGCATGCACGTCTCCAGGATCAGAGACAAGCAACAAACAGCAGAAGAGCTGAAGAGACAGGGGATGAAAGGGCTGTATGTCTCCAGAATGACAAAAGCAAGCACAGGAGGAGGAGAGAGGAAGAGACAAAGGAGCTGAGAAATGCACA
This sequence comes from Mobula birostris, assembly GCF_030028105.1. NCBI lineage: Eukaryota > Metazoa > Chordata > Chondrichthyes > Myliobatiformes > Myliobatidae > Mobula > Mobula birostris. The sequence continues at coordinate 52,971,424 of NC_092371.1, read as the reverse complement.
TCTCTGGGATCAGAGACAAAGAACAAACAGCAGAAAAGATGAAGAGACGAGGAATGAAAGGACTGCATGTCTCCAGAATGACGAGAGGCACAAGGGTGGCAGATAAACCAGAAATGATGCCATAAAAGTGTCCTTTGTTAAAGGAGGAGGAGATATATTTCCTTTGCTACACATCGTTCTTCTTTAATAAACTGAGGTTTTCTACTTCAGTTTCCAAAGCAAGGTGATACCAATAGCATTCAGGAAAATTTAAATGTTCATTCTGGTCACATCAGGCTGTACTACCCCATTGTCTAGCAGGCAATAAATGCCAGTTAATCCTACATCCTTTGCACGAACAAAGCTTTGATTTACTAAATATAAAAGACAAAATTTTTGTTCAAAACCTTGCAGTTTAAAAGTAAAGTTAAAAGTTCATTTATGAAGTGATTAAAAAGCTCCAATTAAATAAACTACAAAAATTCCAAGAAAACGGTAATTGCAGATCTGTATAAAATTATTATATATTACTTATAGATTTTCAATTAACAACTCAATCCGTGACTAGCTATAACCTTGCTAGATTTTTGTCTGAAGTATGAAAAATGAGTCTCTCATGGTCAATAGAATTATTCAATTGCAAATGAGTTTTTAATTAAGTCTGACAAAATGCTAAACAGATGAAATACTAAGAAAGAATGACATAAAATATTGAACATTTTATAACTAGTTGTCAACAGTAAGCTTCTCTAAAGGAACAAGTATATTAAGAATATGATTAAAGTACTGAGTTCATTTCCTGCACAACTATAATTAAACAGTTCTGACCAGTAACGATGTACTGGGACCAACTGTTAGCTGAGCAAATAGAGTGAGGTTTACTGGCAATGAGGATTAGCCTCAGATTTGACTCTGTTCACTTTTCATGACTGTAATTCCTAAACGAATACTGGGTCCAATATCATTTCTATGTAGCGTTATCTCTGCATCAATTATATTTGATTAAACAAAAAGCAGCAAGGACTCTGGTGCAGTAGATTATTATTGATCTAAAAAAGAATTTCCTACTTTCTGAATGAAGCCAATAATTTCACTGCAATTGGGACTGAGTTCATTCATAGCAGATATGGAGACTGTAAAGCACGATCCACATGATAGCCCACATGCTAAAGTCCTAAATTGGAGCACGGCTAATTGTGGTGACATATAGATAGGAACTTGCAAGGATTGATTAAGAAAGGCTGTCAGTAAGTAAAAGGACATATTGGAAATGGGAGGCTTTTTAAAAAACGTAATAATCTATGAGTTCAGGGTCATCATGTTCTTATCAGGGAACCATGGCTGATATGGAATATTAAGGCTTTGGTCAGGTAAAATGGAGTAACATGTTAGGCATACACACAAAATGCTGGAGGAACTCAGCAGGCCAGGCAACATCGATGGAAAAGAGTACAGTTGATGTCTCGGCCCGAAACGTCAACTGTATTCTTCTCCATAGATGCTGTCTGGCTTGCTGAGTTCCTCCAGCAGTTTGTGTGTGTTGCTCAGATTTTCAGCATCTACAGATTTTTTCTTGTTTGTATATGTCAGGCATAGGGAGCAGAGAGGTCACATTGATTCTCATTCAGCAGTATTGTCTAGGAGGTAATTAACCTATCAGCACATCTTTGGGAAATGAGAGGAAAACCAAGTGCCAGGTAGATCATGCAAACACAAAAAACACTCATGGTCAGGATTAAACCCAGGTCCCTGGAGCCATAAAACAGCAGCACCAACAACAACACAACAGTACTTGTGCCATCCTTTGATGGCACAAACGAGCTTCTGATCATTGTTGATCCCTTGGATGTTGATATTTAAGGATAAGTAATAATAATACAGTTGAGTATCCAGAGTACTCACTTATTTCTCTTGTAGGATGGTCACTACCTGGCATTTAGTAGCTCAGATCCGAATGTAGCCTTGATCCCTGCTGACAAGGATTGTTTATGAATAGAATTAAGTACACAACCATCAGTGAGCATCCAACACTTCTGAATCAGCAAGGAACATCATTGTTGAAGTTCCTAAACATAGTTGGTCTGTAACTCTGCCCTGAGGATCTCTTGCAATTAACTTTCTTTGTGTAACAGCAATTATTCCACTTAACAGTCAGCGACTTGAGCTTACTAGGGTTCCTGGATACTACTTTCACTCAAATTGTTAATGTCAATGACAGTTACTTTCTCATTACCTTTGGAATTTAGTTGCTGAGACCCTAAGCTGGGTAGTCCTGGCAGAAACAAATTTGGGCTTCAACGAGCACTTTTAAAAGTAAATTCCTCTTGGCAGAACGGATGGTGGCACCTTTCGTCCCTTTACTGATGACTGGGAATAGACTGGTTGCAATTTGTCTGTTTGATTGGCATCTTACGCACCAACGTAATCATTCACTCCGTCTATGATTAGTGCTCAATGTGTGCAGGGTGGATCATCTACAGAATGTAAAGCGGCTTCTTACCAAGGCCTCACAATATGGAATGCAGCCTTAAAGAAAAAAGTTCTCCACCACATTGGGTAAGACAAGGGAACATAAACCAATCCTCATAGAGGGATCAGAAGGGGAGAGAGCGTGCAATTTCAGGTATATGCAATGGTGGTCTCAGTACTAATGCCCAGTTCATCTGTATGTATTCTTTTCAGGAGGAAAATTTTAGAAAATTTCTACTAATTTGAATTAGGCAGACTGGGAACTAAATAGATAAGTGGACTGATACCACTAGTCAGAAAATAAGTACTGTACACACCACATATGCTTGGGACAGTGGGATTTATTAAGATGTTCTAATATCAAAAAAATCAAGCATTTGTTGTAATTACATCATTCAGTGAGATCAGAAGATTGGGCCTACCATACTACAACCATGTGGGAGCTACATTGAGAACCAATCCATGGAAATGGAGATATGGTTGAAGGTTGGAGCTCAAATGTTTAGCTCCTTGTCCTAAATGGAAACAGTTCATTCCAAATAAAATCTTTAAACAAGTTAAAGACTGCGGATGATAGAACCCGCAATTAATTCAAACTGGAAGCCAGACACAGGGGAAAACTCTTGGGTTTAGTGCCAGAAATGAATACAGTTTGCCAACAAAAAGTGTGGTGTTTTATTATTCTCTATAATTATGAGGATTGTTGTGAAATAAAACCAGAACATGCTGGAAATACTCAGCAGGTCAGATGGCATCTACAGTGTGAAATAAGGTTGACTCTGTTTTATCTCCACACAATTGCTCGCTTACCTTCCAAGTATTTCTGGCCTTTTATTGCATTTATTTCTGAAATCAGAATTTATAGATGTGAATTTCATGACTTCAGGCTCTACCAAAAATTTTTTAGAAACAAATTAAATATTACTGAAAATTAATCACTGTTATAATGCAAGAATCTGCAGTTAATTCAGGGCAGAAGCCAGGCACAGGGGAAAACTCCTGGGTATAGTGTTCAAAATGAATTCAGTCAACACCACGAGACTAGCGTGATACGTTTTATTATTTTCTATATTATGAAGATGGTTTTGAAAAGGATTGGAATTCCTAGCTGAAGTTATTCTGTCATTTATATGGTGTATATGACTAAATCACTTCGTTATTTTGCAGACTTCATTAGAACATTTATCAGTCTACATCTGAAAAGATAGAACGGCACAAACAAGATCACAACATGTCAACAGTAGATACCATTTCATTGGCTCCTCATTCCATCCTGGAACACTTGGACAATGAAGATGTACACATCAGGATGCTCTTCATTGTCTACAGCTCAGCACTCAATACTAACATCCCCTGAAGATAATTAATATGCGTGAAGTCCTAGGCCACAATACCTCCTTGTGCAACTAGATGCTCAATTTCCTCTCTTGCAGCCCATTAGTTCAGAATGGCAACAATATCTCCTCCCCAATCTCCTTCAGCACAAGTGCACCACAAGGCTGTGAAGCCCCCTGCTCTATTTACTTTATACTTATGACGGTGAGGCAAAGCACAGCTCAAATACCATACTTAAGTTTGCCACAACACCAGTGGTGACATATTAGCTTATAGGATTGAAAACCTGCTTAGTGGTACCGCAACAACAATCTTTCATTCAATATCATCCAGACCAAGGAGATTATTGATTTAAGGAACAGAAAACCGGAGGTGCATGAGCCAGCCCTCATTGGGGGATCAGAGGTGGAGAGGGTCAGAAACTTTAAATTCCTCAGTGCTATCATTTCAGAGGATCTGTTCTGGGTCCAGCACATAAGCATTATTACAAAGAAAGCACATCAACACCTCTAATTTCTTAGAAATTTGAGAAAATTTGGCATGTCAGCTAATACTTTGACAAACCTAATAATGTGTGGTGCAGAGTATATTGACTGGTTGCATCATGGCCTGGTATGGAAATACTAATGCATTTGTATGGAAAAGCCTACAAAAAGCCCAGTCCATCAGAATCAGATTTATTATCACCAGCATGTGACGTGAAATTTGTTAACATAGCAGCAGCAGTTCAATGCAATACATGATCTAGCAGAGAGAGAGAAAAATATAATAAACAAGTAAATCAATTATGTATATTGAATAGATTTTTTTTAAATGTGCAGAAACAGAAATACTGTATATTTTTTTTAAAAAGTGCGATAGTGTCCAAAGATTCAATATCCATTTAGGAATTGGATGGCAGAGAGGAAGAAGCTGTTCCTGAATCACTGAGTGTGTGCCTTCAGGCTTCTGTACCTCCTACCTGATGGTAACAGTGAGAAAAAGGCGTGCCCTGGGTGTTGGAGGTCCTTAATAATGGACGCTGTCTTTCTGAGACACCGCTCCCTGAAGATGTCCCGGGTACTTTGTGGAGCTGACTAGACTTGCTACCCTCTGCAGCTTCTTTCGGTCCTGTGCAGTAGCCCCTCCATAGAAGGCAGTGATGCAGCCTGTCAGAATGCTCTCCACGGTACAACTATAAAAGTTACATGTGTAAAGCCCTCCCTATCATTGAGCACATATATGTGGAGCTCTATCACAGGAAAGCAACTTCCAGCATCAAGGAACTCCACCATCCAGGACATGCTCCCTTCTCTCTGCTGCCATCAGGAAGTGGTACAGGAGCCTCAGGACTCACCACCACCAGGTTCAGGAACAGTTATTACCCCTCAACCATCAGACTCACTTTCAAGAACTCTTCATTTCTTGTTCTTGATATTTATTGTTTTTTTTCCTATTTCTTTTTGTATTTGCAGTTTGTTTTTTTTAATGCACATCGGTTGCTGTCCATCCTGTTGGATGTGGTCTTTCATTGATTCTATAGTGTTTCATGTACTTACTGTGAATGCTTACCAAAAACATGAAATCTCAGGGTTGTATATCGTGACATACATGTACTTTGATAATAAATTTACTTTGAACTTTGAAAGAATATGCATGGAAGCAGGTGACAGATAAACATTTAGTTCACATAAAAAAGAAACTCATTGTTAATGTTATGTAACAAAATGAAGACCAAAAAATAAGAGTTCTGATCATGAGTAGTATCAGATTCAATTAGAAGACATACTTCAAAATTTCAACATGGAAGACTACCTGGTGCAAACCAGGAATTTGTAACATTTGTATTCAGTGCCTTCAGTAGTCTACATTCAGTGCCGGGACATAGACAGTTGATGACTCAAGTTGGGACTTTGCTGGTCCATTTTTTTCCATTAATGCCGCCAAACCCACTGCTTCCTCCAACGTGTAGCTGCAATCTCCTGGTTTCTCTCCAGAATCAATGTTAGCATGCCTCTGAGTCTGCCGGATTTGGACTCCCTTGCTTACACTGGGAATGGATATTATAAGATTTGAATTAAATAGTAGACTAATATGAACTGTAAAAGGTCTGTACAACGGGCAAAATAATGAGGTCTGATGCACAGCACTTAACAGTAATGGCAAATGAGGCTTTTTACCTGTTGAGATTTCAATGGTTATTGCATTTGGGACAGCACGATAGCCACTCTTGCACACGGAATTATTTAAATAAAAACAAGAAACTGAAATATTTACAAAAAGGTAACTATCATCTGTCATTTTAATCACGTTTTGTTTGAATGTTGTATTAACATTGCTCCTCCCCTCCTCAACTGGAAATGGAATGGCATTTACTGCTATCAGAAGTGCACACATCAAATTCTACGCTGCGCAACTTCACATATAAACATGATGGTGCATAAAACAAAACCCTGTCTTTGTTTCAAAAGGCACAAATATATCTAGTTTCAGTTTCAGTTAAGAGAATGAATCTTCTCATCACAAGCAAAGCTTTCTAACATAATTTGCTAGGTCATAAGTCTCATTATATCGTTGTTAATTAAAAGCGTAGTAACACATCACACAAAATCATTTAGATTTATAATAAGCCTAACTTAACAGTGGCCACAGGGACAGATGTAGCTGCACAGGAACAAGACTGAATGAAAGAGAATGGGCCAGTGATTCTACGTATGTATTGGAAATTACAGCAGTCTAGCTTGATTAAAATCAGTTGCTTAGCAGATATAAAGTGCTACCTTCTGAATAAAGCAATAGAGAATGGTTCAGTTGTTTGTAATGGCCAGTAAAATCTTTCCAAAATTAAATGCATTCATGCATATTATCATTTATTTCTGGTTTCTTTTAAAAACTATTTTCAAATTCCCTTCCAAAGATTTTCACCATCTGATGTCTACCATGAACATTAGTATCAGAGATGTTATAATAACCCCAAAGGCACAGAATTCTCAATGATCAAAGTATTGGACGTCATTGTCATAACACTGTGAAAATGACAGCAACCCCAATATTTCCGCAGTTGAGTAATTTAGCTTTAAACTCTGAAGTCATTCAGTGTTCTAGCCCTTCTCTTCATGCTATGCAGTTTTCAACTTTGTCCAACAAAAAGATAGTTAATATTGTAGCCTAGAAATTCTTGGAAAGCTGAAATAAACAGAACACTGCTATGTGCAGCAGGCCAAAAAAGTGTTTATCTTAAGGCCCCCGGATCCAAAATTGAACCTTACAGAGCTTTACTCTTTATGTGCAACAGAAAAAGATTTAGATGTTCACACAGCCTTCAAGGACCTCCCTCTCAAAGTTTTGCCACTATGCTTAGTGCAGAGGAAATGAGGGAATGTGAGGAGGATAATGTCAAATCAAGGAAAACATCACAAGGGTTACAAAGCAGCCCATGATCTTCAGTCAGTTCCCTGTGAAGAACTCCACAGAATGGAACCAGCACAGCACATGCCCTTAAGTTATAACAAGAGACTTCTATTTGTGAAGTCTGCATTATCCTGAACCATCCATACATAATGGAAATCACAAGCTGTTATACCATGGGGCACCACAGTAATTGTCCGGGGAACTAGATTTGTTACCACATCAGATGCATGAGGGACTGAGAGAAAGAATAAAAGATTTCACAAGCCAGATAGTGTTCCTGATTTTCTTCGACAGATGTTTTTAATAAAATTTTAGTTGTAATAAACAATTAACCATGAGCTACATGACAGAATGTCTAGGCCAAAGACTTTACAAGCTCGTCTCACAAGAGGTTAAGGTTTAGCAAACTCTCTGGCTCAAAATAAGACAAGTTTTAAATAGGTTAATTCCTTTTACTTAAAAAATAAACATTTTAAGCATTTACTTTAATCGTTTAATGTTCCAATCTTAGTGGTCCTGTAAAATGTTCAAAAATTTAAATTAAAATTTGTAATTTTTTTTCTTCTTGGTTTGACTTGTGTGGATTCCTTAATTAGGACAGACTGTTCAGCTAGCTGGATGACATCATGGCTGTTGGAAAACAGGGATCCACTTGATCTGATGTCTAATGGAATCAATATCTAGTGGAAAAAAGTGAAATTCTAAGCACAGAGACCAAACCTTTGTGGGAAGCTTTCCTCAAAGTGACAAATGAAATCTTTTATTTCACCACTGGCTATATGTTCTAGTCAATACTAACAAACAAGATGGGCAATCCTGAAATTGCCTCCGAGGAGGTGTTGGTGAGCACTTTTCTTCAAACACTGGTACTCCCATAATGCTGTAGAGCTGGGAGTTCCAGAAATTAGAGCCAACGATGTTGAAGCACAAATGATATACTTTCAATGGTTTATTACCTGGAGGGGAGCATGCAGGTGGTGCTGATCCCATCTGCTTGCTGTCCTTGTCCTTGTAGGCGGTGGGAATGGGAGCTGCTGTTGGAGTACATGGGCACATAACTGAAGTGATTTTTGTAAATAGCACACTGCAACCACTGAGGAGTAGGGGTGGAGAGGATGAATTTTAGGGTGTTCAATGAGGTGCCAATCAAGTGGGTTGTTTTGTCCTGGATGTTTCTTGAGAGTTGTTGGCAATGCACTCGTGCAGGCAAATTAAGAATATTCCATCATGCCTTTAACTTGTGGATAGTAGAAAGGCCTTGGGCTGTCAAACAGCAAGTCACATCCTGCAAAATACCCACCCTCCAGCCTAAATTTTAGCCACAGGTTTAGGTGGTCAGAGCTTCTTATTTAAGCTGTGCATTGCTAGGCAATTTCACAACATAAAAATTAACTGTCATCTACCAGCATGCATCTGAATTTTATTGCTGCATACAAGTTTGATCTGCAGATGAAATTTAACATTGATCACAGTAGTCATCATCATTTCTGACCTAATGATAGAAGGAAGGAAGGTCATTGATGAAGCAGCTGAAGCTGGTGGAGTTTGTACACTGCCCTCAAGCACTCCTGCGGTGAAATTCTGGAATGATTGACCTTCATCAATATGCTGTCCCGGGGCTGAGATGATTGACCTTCATGTCATTTATTAGCACTGCTCCCTCTAAGCTACATGGGTGCACAGCCACACACAACTAAAATGCTCCCGTGTACATAGCTTTTGTTGCTGCACAGCTGGAATTGGATGCTGGAATTCTTTGTTGTACAGCATTTCATTATACTTTCAATTAATCAATAAGATCATAAGATGTGATTTCTTTCAATTTTCTTTCTAATTATTCATAGTACGCATATTATAATAAAAAAAAATTAAAGTGCCATGCAGTTTGGAGACCACATAAAAATTTCCTGCTGAAAGCAATGGTTGGTTCGTGCAACTGTAAAAAAAAATAGAAGGAATGCTGTTTATAAGTTACCACACAAAATGTTCTTAAATGGAAATGTTTAAGTGCAACACTAATTACCAACAGATTTCATTAGGTACTCTGCCCTTTCAAATTCCAGCCCAAATTTAATATTTTCTTGCAACTAAGAAATAAACATATACTGTATGTACATTTGTATATTGGTATATGCAAACACGTATCAAAGATCATGTGCTGATCATGAATCTTTCTGTTAAAACAATGTTAGTGGATATCTTGCAACTATGTGCTGGACATACAGCATGACTAGTAGTCTAACTTATTTTGAATGGAGCTGTTCTAAATACGCAAAAGACTTGCAACTACTTAAAGTTGATTGGAAGACAGTAAATTGGGCAGATCTCTCAGAGATAAGCTCACAGTATGTCAAAATTGTTTTAATAAACGACATGGGGTACTTGGTTTTGAAAGAATGCTTCTCTATTAACAATTTAGATAGACTCTTCAATAAGTTCACATCAGCGGTGATAAAGATATTTCTTTTGATTGGACACTGGAACAGAAATAGGAATTTCCTTACCAACTCCTGCTAGATAATCGTGCTTTGTTCAATCACATATACAGTACTGTATTTGTCAATTAATCAGTGGAAAGCTTACCAGAGGTATAATCTCTGCATTGTGTACTCTACCAAAAGATTTTAATTAATTTGTTTCAGTCACAATATTTATTCAAAAGCTCCATCCAAATCTGAATCATGATTTGTAATTTTCAGAAGTTGGTGTATTTCAAATGAATGATATTTTAAAAATAATTGTTAAAATACAGCATATTCTTTTAATTCAATCATAAAATACAAATTCTCCCTTGTATTATTCTTGTCTTCAGAGTCTTCTGCTACCAACCGTGTCCATATTTAACTCTTGTGTACTTGTGAGATGCCACTGGAGGAGATTGGCAAATATATTTCTTGCTTTCCATGTTATCTCAGAAAATGATGACTTTGAGTTACTCTGTTTTGATGAGATTCGTTTTATATAACACAAGCCAGATTCCAATTATATAACAATTGTTTGCTTGAACATTTATAACTTTGGGGAACACTACAAATTATATCCTTCTACTTCGCTGAGTCACTTCAACTGACTAAAATATTTGAAAACTGTCATAAATTTGATGATAAGTATCCTCACATTAACACAAAGTTTCAAATATGAAAGTTTCAAGGGTAACAGAAATACAGAAAGCAATATTGTATTTCTAAGTTTAAGCATATCCACATTATTATATATTATGTGAAACGTTAACCATACTGTATGTGTGTGTGAGGTTAAACTGGTAGCTGAAGAAGTTTTTTCAATTTATACTTAGATTATATATGATTTATTTTCCATTTAATTTTATTGATTGCATGATTGGATATTTTAAAGAACAGAAGCTTGCTGGGGATTGAGGGCAATTTCATCATGAACAGCCAGCTGATTCCCCCCCCCCCCCATTGATGCTGGGATGTTCAGGATTCAAAAACAAACGTAGAAGCCACAAATTGCTGACCAACCTCATTTAGGGATTCCACATGGTGCCCAGTGGCTGAACACAAATGTTTTGTATTTCCTATCTAGTTTCACTGGAATACCTGTTACTGATCAAGCCCATTGACATAAATGGGGAAGAATGAATTTTAGCAACAAGGAAAAGCATAAGACAATTTATTTAAAATACAGTACTAATAATTGAATAAGTTTTTAAGATTGTTTAATTTCAAAATGATAATAAAATGGTCAAATTTATTTTAACGTTATTGTTTAAAACAAACAACCTTATTAGCATTGCTAGCCAGCAAATCCTGAAAGCATGGCTTTGCTAGCTAATAATATTTTTCGCGCCATTTTGAGGCCAAAATGGAATGAAATGTACTTACTAGCAGTTAGCTATTGACAGATCGCTAAAAATTTCAGCCCGTCTTTGCTACATACTGTATATCAATGGCAAACAATGATTCCCTGCAAACAGTAACTTCTGCCCCAGTATGTCCTTGAAGAGTTATCTATCCATTCCATCATTAATTATTCACATTGCCCTACCTTTCCAGGGATGTTTTGATGTTGAATTATGAATAATTAATTAGAACTCATCAAATACATGTGTAACACATGATTTTCGTATCAAGAGAGTCAAAATACACATCTGACATACGTATACCAATAGAGTTCATATTCCATTGCTCATATTAAGGTGGACGATGCATTGTTTTGCAAGGTCTAAAGCTTGAAGCAAGGTCTGGTAACTGGATTACATACATTTTTGTATTCCATGTGTTTCAACTTCAGTGAACATTAAAGTAAAATTGCTACCATTTTGCAAACTCCCTAATTCACAATTTTTCTTTTAGACTTCAGTAATCCAGATCTGTCCCAACATACAGGAAAGCCAAGACACGCATTAGAATCAATCAGTGCAGTTGCCACCTTTGGGATTTTTATTCAGCTGCTGTGAGGCAGTAGGAAGAGGCTACCAAGACCTGATTCATCATTACTTGATGAAATTCCTGAGCAAGTCCCAGCAGGCAGAGTCCAGTATGAGGATCCTTCCTTAAACTGAGAGGGACTGAAAGAGAAGCAGTAGACCAAGGTAGGTTAGAGTCCATTGTCCTCTCAAGCGAGCATATGGAATTCTCCATGCAAAGATGGCATGGATTCAAAATCATTATCATTCATGTCTTCATTGATAACATACTTACACACAGTCCAAAGGCAGTGAGTTCCGGATTTTAAAAAAGTCCAGATGAACTCCAATGCAGTATTTTGGGACTGTAGCAATATTGGAAGTGTCAGCTTTAATCTGAGGCATAAGAAAGGAGCATCCTGGAGTGCATTTAGTGACCATGCTTTCATTTATACGCAAATCAAAGTTACTGAATAAATTATGTAATAATCCTTATGCTGCTATTTATGGGACCTTGATGTGTGCAAGTTATTTTGTTACTTGATTGTGGTTCCACCCTGATTAGCTTCTGGAGGTTTATGAAGGTTCAATAATTAAAAGAGCATTGTACTCTGAAATAGATTAATGTTGGTGTGACTACATCCAGACCATTGCAAGGAATTTTGGTGTCCGTTATTTAAGATTCAGATTAGTTTATTTATCACGTGTGCATCGGAACATACAGCAAAATGTATCACCCACTTCAACAACCAACACAACCTAAGGAGATGCTAGCATCGGTCCACAAGTTTTGCCACATCACTCCAGCACTAATATAGAATACCTATGATGGTGAGCAAAACAGCACAAGCAACAACAGAACAATAGCAATAAAACAACAACAGAGAAGCAAACCCCATTCCTCCTCACTATCCACCCACCCACTCACACTGACTGGCAGTCCTGTAACTCCAAGATAGGCCATCCTTGGGCCTCCAGTGGACTTGCAGACATCAGGCCTCCAATTTCCGCAATGGACTTGCAGACACCTAGACACAGGGCTCTGGCCCTCAGGCCTTGACTTTCGGATATCCAATCAACCTTCCGGCTTTGATCTTCAGTATTGATCCCTGGTCAATGTCAGGATCCTGAACTCCAAATTCAACGGGACCACGAACTCCAGGCCTCGAACTCGGGACTCACCAACTCACATACCTAGGGGGTTACCGGCCCTCATTCTTCCTACCTGCAAGAACCTCCTGGGACTCACCAACCTGGAAGGCCTCACTAACTTTGGGGGATGGGTGTGTGGGGGGACCAGCTTTGGACACCTTTCTTCTGGATGTTTTGGCATCCTGAACAGTACATGACAAGCTGCACTGAATGATGTGGATCTTTCTGTCTTAGTACAGATCTGACATCATTATTTCCTTTACCTTTTGGAAAGCCAACTCACACTACTTAATATCCATTGCCATTTCTTCCTGATCTGTAGTAATGAGTTCAAGGGTAGAACACAGCAGCCATGTTTGGTAGGAACCTGTTATAGTAATTGACAAATCCTAAAAAGGACTGCAACTGTGATACGTGCTTTGGCCTTGGGGCATCCATCACTGCTTGAATTTTCTCAGCAGTGAATTTTCTGCAAGCTTCACCTTTAAACCTGCATTGGTCCGGTGTATATGAGCCCCTGCTGCAACGGTAACATAAATAGATCTGCCAGGCTGGTCTCTGTTTCGATGTTACGATTTTTTTTCACACCCACTTTCACTCCTGACTGCAACTCAAATGCATCCCTGTCTCCGGTTTCCACTGATACATTTAAAAGAGCAGTTGAAATTGCTGTAAGTTCTCCTTCAGTTAAGAGCTTTCTTGTGAGATTCCATGAACTGAATAATCTCTCAGTGCATCATTAAGCCCATCATTGAACTGACAATGCTCTGACAACTTCTTCAATTCAGCCATGTAGAATGAAGTGGACTCCCCTTTCTTTTGATTCCACTTATGAAACCTAAAGCATTCTACAATCAACAATGGTTTAGGTTCTAAATGCTCTTGCATCAATTTCATGACATTAGCAAAACTCATTTTAGCTGGTTTGATTGGAGCAGTCAAACTTTTAAGCAATCTCTATGCCTTTAAACCCAAATATACTCGGCAAAATTGGCACCCACTTCTCATCGCCTATTCTATTTAGTTAAAAATACATCTCAATTCGCTCAGTGTACAAAATCTGTTGTGCAGTTGAACGCATCAGTCTTTCCAATGTAGCCAGAAATTTCTGCTTCATTTACTGTCATTATCATCTGATACTCACTGTTTATGAACCTGTGAAATTGTCTGTTTCATGCCCTTTTAAAAAAAAACACTCTTGTCCTTCTGAAGAGACACATATTGCTCTGTTTTTTTTAACTCAAACTTCAACAAGTAGGTCAGCATCTCAGGTTCGTTTCAAAAAGACCTCATCGCCATTGTTATGTTTTGTAACTCCAAAAACAAAACCTAAAAGGAAATTGAAAGGAAAACACTGAAGCTGGGAATGCGAGCCTAATTTAGTTTTAACTTTGAGGAGGTGCACATGTGATGGTATAGTATTTAAACAAAGAATACTAAATCAAACAATACATTAACAACATTACTCAAATATTAAACACACAACAAACCTTCCTCCATCCACTTTGCATGGAAACCTCATTATTTTCTATACCTCTGTTGAATTTCCCCTCAGGCTTTCTTCCTCCAAAGGAAAGAGTTTCAGCCATTCCAATTTATCCCTCTTCAAGGAACCATTCTTTTCAACCTTCTCAGGACCCACTCTAAAGACCTCACATCCTTTCTCTAATATGACAACTACAGTTAAACACAGAACTCTAGTAGATGAGGTTGTGCTGGAGTTTCATTAAGGTACAATGTGACTTGCCTGCCTCTTGATAAAGTCCAAAACTATATATTCCTTATTAACCAATTTCTCACCAGTCTTGATGCTAAAATAATTGGTGCACGCAGGCTTCAGATTTGTGCTCAAGTACCACTTTTAGTACTAATCAAATTTTAAACAATGAACTAAGATCTGTTGCACTCCAATCCTCTGGAACCACTCCTCCTTCCAACAGGTACAAGGCTGACGTCAGTGCAACTTAGAAATCCACTACTTGACTTAACATAGTTAATTTAAGTTCAAAATAAAGTTATGAAAGAAATCAAAATTAAATGAACACAGCCATATTTACATGTTGAATATAAATATTCAATTTAGCTGCTTAGTTTCTAAGTAATTAAGGATTTGCTGTCTAAGCTGCCCTTGCTGTGTATGCTGATGAAAAAATGAAGTAGATTAATTAAGCTATTGTCAGTAACATTCAATACAGTGGATCACATCAACCTAGATCCTTCTAATCTGCATACTGAAGCAATCCAAATGTAGTATGTTTGTCAAGATTGATTTACATTAATCTTCCTACTGAACTGTGAAACACACACATCCTTGTAAAATCAAGGAATGCATTTTCAATGTGAAGATTCATACATGTGCTGAGGTAGTATATTTCTTTAAAGCATAAGTTTGGTTTATCTTGGTTACTGGATGATAGTTTTCACAGATATCTAATTTCCAAAAATTTGCAGAGCTACCTTGATGTATTCCAATATGCATTCTAAAGTAGAAGGCACAGATAAAACAGAGATTGTGTATTTTTACTTAAGAACCATTTTGCACTTCTAAACAAATAAAGTAAAATGGCTACACCCACACAATGCTGGAGGAACTCAGCAGTTCAGTCAACATCTATGGAAATGAAAAAACAGTTGACCTTTTCCGGCTGAGACTCTTCTTTGGGACGGAAAAGGAGAGAGGAATAAAAATTAAAGAATAAAAAGTTGGAGAAGGGGAAGGAGAATAGCCGGAAGGTGATAGGTGAAGCCAGGTGGGCAGGGCTGGAGAAGAAGGAACCTGACAGGAGAGGAGAGTGAATCAAAGGAGAAAGGGTGGGAGGAGGGCACCCAGTGAGAGGTGATAGGCAGGTGATAAGGGTTAAGGGGCAAGAGTGGGGAACAGAAGAAGAGGAGAGGCGGTTATAAAAAATTGTTTACTGGAAGGAAAAATCAATATTCATGCCATCAGGCTGTCCAGATGGAATATAGTGTATTGCTCCTCCACCCAGTGGGTGGCCTCATCACAGCACAAAAGGAGGCCATGGACCGAAATGTTGGAACGGGAATAGGAACCGCATCAGGAGGATCAGATACAACAGAGGACGACCCCAGTAAATTTACAGGTGAAGTGTTGCCTCACTTGACAGGACTGTTTGGGGCCCTAAATTGAGGTGAATGAGCACATGTAGCACTTTGGCCATTTGCAGGCATAAGTGCTGGGGGGGAGATTGGTGGGGGGAGATTGGTGGGGAGAGATGAAAGGACAAAGGGAATCGTGGAGGGGGCAGAAAATGGAGAGAAGGGGGTTGGTAAAAATTTTAGTGGTCGGTTCCCTTTGGAGACTGGAAGGCTAAGAACAATGTGTTAGATGAGGAGACTCATAGGATGGTAGATAAGGACATGAGCAACTCTATCACTATTATGTGGCAGGAAGATGGAGTGAGCGTGGATGTTTGGGAAATGGAGAAGATGCAGGTGAGGGCAGCATCAATGGTGGAGGAAGGGAAAACTTGGCCTTTGAAGGAAGAGGACATCTTCAAAGTCCTAGAACGGAAAGCCACATCCTGGGAATAGATGCAGCAGATGAAGGAACTGAGAAAAGGGGAATAACATTTTTACAAGAGATGGTGGGAAGAGGTACTGTCAAGATAACAGTGGGAATTGGTATATTTATAAAAGATGTCAGTTGACAGTTTGTCTCCAGAGATGGAGGCAGAGAGATCGAGAAAGAGGAAGGAGCTATCAGAAATGGACCAGGTGAATTTAAGGGCAGGGTGGAAGCTGGAGGCAAAACTGATGAAATTGACAAGATCTGCATGGGTGCATGAAGCAGCACCAGTGCAGTTGTCGATGTAATGGAGAAAGAGTCCAGGAGCATTACTGGGGAAGGCTTGGAACATGGAAGGTTCTACATAGCCAACGAAAATGCAGGCATAACTGGGGGCCAGGCAGGTGGCCATGGCTACCCCTTGAGTTTGGAGGATGTGGGAGGAACCAAAGGAAAAATTGTTGAGGGTGAGGACAAGTTTTGCCAGATGGTGGAAGGTGGTGGAGGGGAACTGGTTGGTTTTTATTGAGAAAAATGCAGAGAGCTTAAAGGTCTTCTTGATGGGAGATAGAAGTGTATAGGGACTGAATATCCATGGTGAAAATGAGGTGGTCAGGGCCAGGGAAGTAAAAGTTTGTGAGGAGATCAAGACCATGAGAAGCGGTGTGGATGTAGGTAGAAAGAGACAAACCAAGAGGGATATGAATCAAGGTATGAGAACATGAACAAAAGAAAATTTGCAGATGCTGTTAATCCAAGCACCACACACAAAATGCTGGAAGAACTCAGCAGGCCAGGCAGCATCTATGGAAAAAAAGTACAGTCTACGTTTCAGGCCATGGACCTACTGAGGGTCTCAGCTCAAAACATTAACTGTACTCCTTTCCGTAGATGCTGCCTAGCCTGCTGAGTTCTTCCAGCATTATGTGTGTGTTGTATGAAAAGACGAGCTCAGTGGGGCAAAAACAATGGGAACAGCAGGACAGTCAGGTTTGTGGATCTTGGGTAGGATGTAGAAGAGAGCAGTGCAGGGTAAGGGAACTATGAAGTTGGTGGCAGTGGATGGGAGTTCTCCAGAGTTGGTGACGCCAGTGATGGTTTTCTGACGGTCTAGAATGGGGTCCTCTTCAAAGGGTAGGTATGAGGAGGTGTTTCAGAATTGCTTCACAATATGATCTATTCTAGATCAGTATACTATTTTACCTTTGAGAAAGACAAATTGATTAAGGTAATAATGATAACATTCTGGCATCATTATTCACCTGAAAACAACATGGAAATGAAAATGATGAAGGTAGGGAGCAGAAAGTACAGGCCTCAGGTGTTTCTTAGGTTCCTAAAGCCCACACACTTCATTTTCCAGATGGACATCTAAATAGATAAAACCTTACCTCACCTCTCTCAGCCAGCAGAATGTTTACACTTTGGCTCCTACAAAATGCATTGGCCTCTCAAGCAGTGATTTCCCTAAAAATTAATACCATCCTGATGAAAGTGCAAAAAATACTTTGGAAGTTTTTAAAGGAATTATAATAAAAAATCAGTCTTACTATTCACAAATCAGTAGCAAAAAAATTTGGATACAGAATCAAAATTCACTTATGAAATTTATGTAAAAATAGTAAGAAAATAAATAAACAAGAGAAAATCTGCAGATACTGGAAATCCAAACCAATATACACAAAATGCTGGAGGAACTCAGCAGGTTGGGCAGCATCTATTGAAAAGAATAAACAGTTGGTGTTTCAGGCTGAGACCTTTCATCAGACCAGGTGAAGGATATCGGCCCGAAACATCAACTGTTAACTCTTTTCCATAGATGCTACCTGGTCTTCCGTGTTCCTCCAGCATCTTATGTGTGTTGCGATAAATAAACCAGTGATTTTTATTTCTAACCTGCATTTCTTAATTCATCTGCAGATGATGTGGCTTTGCTTGATAGAAAATTATGATGCAGACAGTTTTCTAGAACTGCAATTCCCCTAAATGCAGGGGTTGCCAGTATATGTGTCTAATTTTATACCTGAGCAAAAACTTTATCATATGCACTAAGCAGCTGCAGAAAAGCAAGTGGATTTGATGTCAAAGATCCATGACTCAGAACCTGAAGTGCAGTAAGAGCAAAGTAACCAAAAGGAAGGCTGCAAACGGCAGCAACGAGGAGGACGTTTCTTCACAGCAATCACAGATCCAGATCAGTTGAAAAGGGAAGCACCATTCGCATTGTATCGAGAACATTCTTTAAAGATGACAATTTTACGAAGCAGCCTGCAGGATCAGTCTCCAATGCAATCCACGCCACACTCCAATCATTACTAGTACCATGGTATATTAATAATTATATTATGCAGCTCAGATAATTCACAATAATTTCCCCCAATTCTGTTTGTGGGTCTACCTATATGTTCTACAGCAGACATGCATGCTCGAGTCTCTGTATTCCATGATGAATGGCACCTCATGAGAAACCTCAAATGAAGTGCAGGAAGTGCATTGCTCAGTACAATCTCCAGCCTACAGTGGTAAATAGAGGTGTGCAGATTGCAATGAAATATCTCATGAGAACAGAATCACCGACAGATGGGGGTCTAATGATGGATCAAACAAGTTTTCTCATACTCCTGGTACATATATTTTTGACCATACTTGCATGTCCCTTTGAACATGGAGTTAGTCCAGCCTCTGTTTCCTCCAGTACAGCTAAAATGCCATTTAGAAGTGTGACTTTAAGTGCTCGTGTTATTGCCTGGTTGGTGCACAATAAGGAGTCAAGAGATATATGAAATTAGATTAGGTCTTGACAGTCCCCCTTCAGTGCTTCCTTCTGGGTGTAAATTCAACTCAGGCTTGAATGTTTTTAACCAACGTATTTGTTTTCAGTCAGCACAATGATGATGGTGAAACAAAAATCATACAATTTCCAGGTGAACACTTACACAACAATAAACCTTAATAAATGTATTGAAATGTCAAAATCACAGGCAATTTGCCTGCAAATAACTCTCAGTACTAAAGAGGGACTTGGAATACATTTTCATAATATATAACTATTACTTATTTCATCACTACTAGTTCCATGTTTGTTCTAAAATTCAACAAAAAGAATACATCACCTGTAACTAAACATGTAGCCAACCACTGAGAGAATTTAAAAAATGGCACCTCACAATCATTTATCAAAAGCACGTCAAAGAATCATTCTAATTGAGTTTAAAAGCTAGATACCTGTTGTTATAGATTTAAAGTGCTTTGTCAGTTAATTATGCATTTAAGAACTAAAATCTTAATTATTCCTCAATCACTTTGTATTGCCGGATTGCCTTGTGCTGCATTTCTGGTTGATTCTGGTTAATTTGTCCATCAGTTAATCAGGACAGTTGCTTACTTGGGACAACTCTTAAAGAACAAAATTGAATTGAGAAAGTAGCTGGGATTCCCTTAATTGATTTGGGACACTAGGTTGCCTAATTGGGACAGACTTGTGTGGCAATTAGACACTACACTGTGCTTAAAGTGAACAGTTTTCAAAAAACAGTAATTTTGTCACTGATATGGAGAAGTAAGCAGTAGGAAAATTTAGAATTGCTTTGTTCATTGTGATTTCAGGCATTCAGGCTTGGAGGTGTCAGAAACATAGGAGCGAAAAGGAATGATTTCACAACTTCAACAAGTTAAGTACTACGAAGAAATTGAAGGTATCAACAATCATCTTGAATGTTACAATGAAAATGAACATTTGGAGGATATAATCATCAAAAGTACTGTATGAAGGCAGTGTATTATCTGCAATGGGTGTCGGCGTTGATTTTGTTCATTTACTGTTAATCAAAACAACATGAAAACGTGCTGGTTATCCGTTGTATCTGACAAAGACAGTGGAACCTAAGTGGAAAAGCCATTGCACTGGGACAGTTCCACTCTGTCGACCTCAGAAGTCCAGATCCAGTGGTACGGGTAGTCATCACAAATTGGGGCCTTCTTTGGTTGCAGTGGGTAACAATGACTTCTTCTGTGCCTTATCATGCCTTTTGCTCTCCATTGAGCAGAACCACTTTCTTGGCCATTGGATCTCTCTGTTGATCTCATCCTTCCAGTCCACCTCAGCTGCCTTCACATGCTAGGACAGGCAAGTCCCTGTTTCACTGGCTATGAGGCCCACCGGCTAACCTCAATGGCTTAGCCTGCCTGATGAAACTGTGTAATGGGGTGTGGCTACTGTCGCATACAAACAACTACTTTAGAGGTGAGAGCTGAGTATCCAGTGGGGGCCAAAGGTGTGTGAGCTACCCCAGAATGGACATGATAAGACCCTTCACCGATGCTACCCCTCCCTGGACATGCCATACATGGCAGCATAAACTGGATGAATTCCTTCGTCGATAAATATGAGGAACTAATACAGGTTCAAAATACTGTAGTAGCATTGGTAGTTTCCTAATTTGTTACATAGAAACATAGAAAACCTACCATATAACCATTACAGCATGGAAACAGTCCATCTCGGCCCTTCTAGTCTGTGCCAAACTTTTACTCTCACCTAGTCCCACCGACCTGCACTCAGCCCATAACCCTCCATTCCTTTCCTGTCCATATATCTATCCAATTTAACTTTAAATGACAACATCGAACCTGCCTCAACCACTTCTGCTGGAAGCTCGTTCCACATAGCTACCACTCTCTGAGTAAAGAAGTTCCCCCTCATGTTACCCCTAAACTTTTGCCCTTTAACTCTCAACTCATGTCCTCTTGTTTGAATCTCCCCCACTCTCAATGGAAAAAGCCCATCCACATCAACTCTATATATCCCCCTCATAATTTTAAATACCTCTATCAAGTCCCCCCTCAACCTTCTACATTCCAAAGAATAAAGACCTAACTTGTTCAACCTTTCTCTGTAACTTAGGAGATGAAACCTAGGCAACATTTTAGTAAATCTCCTCTGTACTCTCTCAATTTTATTGACATCTTTCCTATAATTCGGTGACCAGAACTGTACACAATACTCCAAATTTGGCCTCACCAATGCCTTATACAATTTCAACATTACATCCCAACTCCTATACTCAATGCTCTGATTTATAAAGGTCAGTATACCAAAAGCTTTCTTCACCACCCTATCCACATGAGATTCCACCTGCAGGGAACTATGCACCATTATTCCAAGATCCCTGTGTTCTACTGCATTCTTCAATGCCCTATCATTTTCCATGTATGTCCTATTTTGATTAGTCCTACCAAAATGTAGCACCTCACATTTATCAGTATTGAACTCCATCTGCCATCTTTCAGCCCACTCTTCTAAGTGGTCTAAATCTCTCTGCAAGCTTTGAAAACCTACTTCATTATCCACAACTCCACCTATCTTAGTATCATCTGCATACTTACTAATCCAATTTACCACCCCATCATCCAGATCATTAATATATATGACAAACAACATTGGACCCAGTATAGATCCCTGAGGCACACCACTGGACACCATCCTCCAATCTGACACACAGTTATCCACCACTACTCTCTGGCATCTCCCATCTAGCCACTGCTGAATCCATTTTACTACTTTGATATTAATGCCTAACGTTTGAACCTTCCTAACTAACCTTCCATGTGGAACCTTGTCAAAGGCCTTACTAAAGTCCATATAGACAACATCCACCACTTTACCCTCGTCAACTTTCCTAGTAACCTCATCAAAAATTCAATAAGATTTGTCAAACATGACCTTCCACTCACAAATCCATGTTGACTGTTCCTAATCAGACCCTGTCTATCCAGATATTTATATATACCATTTCTAAGAATACCTTCCATTAACTTACCCACCATTGATGTCAAGCTTACAGGCTGATAATTGCTCGGTTTACTCTTAGAACCCTTTTTAAACAATGGAACAACATGAGCAATCGCCAATCCTCTGGCACCATCCCCGTTTCTGATGACATTTGAAATATTTCTGTCCGAGCCCCTGTTATTACCACACTAACTTCCCTCAAGGTCCTAGGGAATATCTTGTCCGGACCCAGAGACTTATCCACTTTTATATTCCTTAAAAGCGCCAGTACTTCCTCTTCTTTAATCGTCATACTTTCCATAACAACCCTTCTTGTTTCCTTTAACTTACACAATTCAATATCCTTCTCCTTAGTGAATACCGAAGAAAAGAAATTATTCAAAATCTCCTACATCTCTTTTGGCTCTGCACATAGCCGTCTACTCTGATTCTCTAAGGGACCAATTTTATAACTCACCATCCTTTTGCTATTAATATAACTGTAGAAACCCTTACTTGCCAAAGCCGCCTCATATCTTGTTTTAGCTTTTCTAATTTCTTTCTTAAGATTCTTTTTACATGCTTTCTATTTCTCAAGCACCTCATTTACTCCAAGCTGCCTATATTTATTGTACATCCCTCTCTTCTTCCGAACCAAGTTTCCAATATCCCTTGAAAACCATGGCTCTCTCAAACTTTTAACCTTTCCTTTCAACCTAACAGGAACATAAAGATCCTGTACCCTCAATTCACCTTTAAATGACCTCCATTTCTCTATTACATCCTTCCCATAAAACAAATTGTTCCAATCCACTCCTTCTAAGTCCCTTTGCATCTCCTCAAAGTTAGCCTTTCTCTAATCAAAAATCTCAACCCTGGGTCCAGTCCTATCCTTCTCCATAATTATATTGAAACTAATGGTATTGTGATCACTGGACCCGAAGTGCTCCCCAACACATACCTCCATCACCTGCCCTATCTCATTCCCTAACAGGAGATCCAACACTGCCCCTTCTCTAGTTGGTACCTCTATTTATTGCTGCAAAAAACTATCTTGCACACACTTTACAAACTCCAAACCACCCAGTCCTTTTACAGAATAGGCTTCTCAGTCAATGTGTGGAAGATTAAAATCTCCCACAATCACAACCTTGTGCTTACTACAAATATCTGCTACCTCCTTACAAATTTGCTCCTCCAATTCTCGCTCCCCATTCGGTGGTCTATAATACACCCCTATAAGCATCACTACACCTTTCCCATTCCTCAATTCCACCCAAATGGCCTCCCTAGACAAGTCCACTAATCTATCCTTCCAGAGCACCACTGTTATATTTTCTCTGACAAGCAATGCAACACCTCCCCCTCTTGCCCCTCTGATTCTATCACACCTGAAGCAACGAAGTCCAGGAATATTTAGTTGCCAATCACACCCCTCCTACAACCATGTTTCACTAATAGCTACAACATCATATTTCCAGGTATTAATCCATGCTCTAAGCTCAACCACCTTTCTTACAATGCTCCTAGCATTAAACTAGATGCATTTAAGAAACTCTCTACCTCTTAATCTCCATTTATCCTTAATGGAGCAAACAACTTTGCTATCTTTTTCTTCCTTCTCCCCTACATCTTTGGTCTGAGTGCTCCCGATCTCTGTCTCCTGCCTATCCTCCCTCACACACTGTCCACTAGCTTTCTCTATTGTGAATGAACCTCCTCTCTCCTAGTCTCTTTAATTTGATTCCCAGCCCCCAACCATTCTAGTTTAAAGTCTCCTCAGTAGTCTTCGCGAATCTCCCTGCCAGGATATTGGCCCCCCTAGGATTCAAGTGCAACCCGTCCTTTTTGTACAGGTCACACCTGCGCCAAAAGAGGTCCCAATGATCCAAAAACTTGAATGCCTGCCCCCTGTTCCAATCCCTCAGCCACGCATTTATCCTCCACCTCATTGCATTCCTACTGTCACTGTCGTGTGGCACAGGCAGTAATCCCAAGATTACTACCTTTGCAGTCCTTCTTCTCAACTCCTTTCCTAACTCCCTATATTCTCCTTTCAGGACATCTTCCCTTTTCCTACCTATGTCATTAGTACCTGTAAGTACCACGACCTCTGGCTCCTCTCCCTCCCACTTCAGGATATCTTGGACGCGATCAGAAGCATCCCGGACCCTGGCACCAGGGAGGCAAACCACCATCCAGGTCTCCTGACGGCATCCACAGAATCGCCTATCTGACCTCCTAACGATCGAGTCCCCTATTACTACTGCCCTCCTCTTCCTTTCCCTACCCTTCTGAGCTACAGGGCCGGACTCTGTGCTGGAGGTGCAGCCATTGTCGCTTCCCCCAGTTAAACTGCCCACCCCCAACAGTACTCAAAAAGGAGTACTTATTGTCTAGCGGGACAGCCACTGGGGTACTCTCTAGTACCTGACCCTTCCCCTTCCCACTCCTGACCGTGACCCACTTGTCTGCCTTCCGTGGCCCCGGTGTGACCACCTGCCTGTAACTCCTCTCTATCAACTCCTCACTCTCCCTGACCAGACGAAGGTCATCGAGCTGTAGCTCCAGTTCCCTAATGCGGTCCCTTAGGAGCTGCATCACAGTACAGCACAATACAGGCCCCTTGGCCCACAAAGCTGTGCCGAACATGTCCTTACCTTAAAACTATCTAGGCTTACCCATAGCCCTCTATTTTTCTAAGCTCCATGTATCCATCCAGGAGTCTCTTTAAAGACCCTATCGTTTCCGCCTCTTCCACCACCGCCAGCAGCCTATTCCACGCACTCACCACTCTCTGCGTAAAAAACTTACCCGACATCTCCTCCGTACCTACTTCAAAAACTTACCCCTGACATCTCCTCTGTACCTACTTCGTATTTCATTTTCAATACGTAATTTGTTACACAGTTAAATGGTAGTTTGTCTTATTTTTATAATTTTTAAAATTATTTCCATGAAGCTTCGGCTAGTTGGGAAGCCGCTTAATTGGGCCAAAATGTAATGGTACCAAGGTTTCCCAATTAACTGGAATCAACTCTATTAGCAAATGTACAACATTTATTTTGCTAGCCAGTGTGTTAGCAATGATTAAGTCTATATGTAATGTGACCACAAAAAATGAAACTAATAAATAATCTATCATGTCATACCCAGTCACACTATTACTGATTGACCCAAGGTCTTGCTCACCTTTTCCAAAAAGTGATAAAAATGCAATACCTTGACTTAACATTGTATACTCTAATCCACTTTAAAACCATTTCTGTTAGTCTGTCATCTTCTTTGTGCAGCAGTCTTCTCTGTTTCCTTGTCAAAGGAAAGAAGACTGGAATACAGCACCCATTAGGGTCTCAGCCCAAAACATCAACTGTTTATTCATTTCCATAAATCCATCTGACCTGCTGAGTTCCTCCAGCATCTTGTGTGTGTTGCTTTGGATTTCCAGCACCTACAGAACTTCTTGTGTTTAACCAGTAGATTCTACTCTTAGCAGTGAAGACTGTTCACAATTTCAGGTTCTCAAAATCACCTTCTCTACTTTGAGCAGTCATGGACTAGAGATTCCTAGGAATCAGTGGGAATGTTGTATATCTTCAAGGAAGCTAGAAGTTCAAGTTTAATTATCATTCAACCATACATAAATATAGCCAAAGAAGATAGCATTCCTTGAGCACATCCTTGAATCCTTTTCTATGTTTGCCTGGTAGCCTCCTTCCATGACAGAGCAACACACACAAAATGTACTTTTTTTCCATAGATGCTGCCTGGCCTACTGAATTCCTCCAGCATTTTGTGTATGTTGCTCGGATTTCCAGCATCTCTTGTTTGTTCCATGACAGAACGTTGAATGGAGCACTTGTTCCAGGATAGAATCATTAGAAAGAGGTAACATAGGGTCGGAAGCTGTTGAATGGTTGTGGATAGAACTAAGGAACTGCAAAAATAAAAAGACCCTGATGGGAGTTATATACAGAACCCCAAACGGTAGTAAGGATGTGGTCTACAAATTACAATGGGAAACAAAAATGCATGCCAAAGTCATGGGGGATTTCAATATGCTGTTAGATTTGGAAAATCAAGTTGATGCGGATTCCAAGAGATGGAATTTCAAGAATGTGTACAAGATGGCTTTTTAGAACAGCTTGTAGTTGAATCCACGAAGGGATCAGCTATCCTGGATTGGCTGTTGTGCAATGAACCAGAATTGATTAGAGAGCTTAAGGTAAAAGAGCTCTTAGGGGCAGTCATTATGATATGATCACATTCACCCTGCAATTTGAGAAGGAGAAACTGAAGTCAGATGCATTAGTACTACACTGGAATAAACGAAAATACAGTGGCATGAGAGAGGAGTTGGCCAGAATTCATTGGAAAAGAACACTGGCGGGTATGACGACAGAGCAGCAATGACTGGAATTTCTGGAAGCAATTTGGAAGGCACAGGATATATACATCCCATAGAAAAATGGTTCTAAAGGCAAGATGACACAACCATAGCTAACAAGAGAAGTCCAAGCAAGCATAAAAGCAAAAGAGAGGGCATATAACAGAGGAAAAATTAGTGGGAAGTTAGAAGATTGGGAAGCTTCTAAATGCCAACAGAAAGCAACTGAAAAAATCATAAAAGTAAAGATAGATTATGAAAGTAAGCAAGCCAATAATATTAAAGAGGATATCAAAAGTTTCTTCAGATACATAAAGTGTAAAAGAGAAGTGAGAGTGGATATCAGACTGCAGGAAAACAAAGCTGGAGAAGTAGCAATGGGGGACAAAGAAATGCAGACAAACTGAATTAAGTATTTTGCAACAGTCTTCACTGTGGAAGACACTAACAGCATGGTGGAAGTTGCAGGTGTTAGGGGTCATGAAGTGTGTGAAGTTACCATTACAAGGGAGAAGGTTCTTGGGAAACTGAAAGGTCTGAAAGTAGGTAAGTCACCTGGACCAGATGATGTACACTTCAGGGTTCTGAAAGAGGTGGCTGAAGAGATTGTGGAGGCATTAGTGATAATCTTTCAAGAATCACTAGAATCTGGAATGGTTCTGGAATACTGAGATATTGCCATTGTCACTCCACTCTTCAAGAAGGGAGAGGGGCGGTAGAAAGAAAATTATAACCCAGTTAGTCTGACCTCAGTGATTGGGAAGATGTTGGAGTCGATTGTTGAGGATGTAGTTTCATGATACTTGGAGGCACGTGATAAAATTGGTATTCATTGCCCCAGGCAGCTGTGGAGGCTAAGTCTTTATGTATATTTAAGACAGAGGTTCACAGATTCTTGATTGGTCAGGGCATGAAGGGATACGAGGATGAGAGGAAAAATGGATCAGCCATGATGAGATGGTGAAGCATTCTTGATGGGCCAAATGCTTCTATATCTTACTGTTTTATGGAGACTGAAGTCAGTCTAGCAAACAGCTTAGCCTACTCAAGTTATCTGGCAAATTATGTTACGGAGGTGGTCAATTAAGATGCAGTAACAGGGGATCTTTCAGAACTTCTTACAGTAGAGAATATACATTCCAAAGAGAGAAAAAAAATTCCAAGGCAATGACGGACAATCCGTGGTCAACTATATCAGTGAAAATATCAACCAAGGAAAAGGCATGTAATTGTACAAAGATGGGTGGTGGGCTTGAAGATTGGACAGAATATTTAAAAACAGTGAAAATCACTAAAAGATTTATAGGGAAGGGAATATATGGAATACAAGAAAAGTTAACCAAAAAGGTTTAAAGAGATAGTGATACTTACATTCAATATTCCTTAATGTTATTTTCTGTACATAAGCATAAAGGGGAATGAAATAATTGTTTCTCCAGATCCAATGTAGCACCAAAAAAAATGCCCACAAAAGATAAAGAACACAATAATAATTGGAAGAAAACACAAGTTCAAGTTCAAGCTCAATTTGCAACCAACAGTCATACACAACACAAGGCACACATAGCACATATAAGACAGTGGTAAAAAACAGTTGCACAAAAAAATTATAGTCCAAGTCCCTGAGCCCATGCATGTTGCAGCAGTCTGCATTCAAACACAATACATCGTGTCTTCTGCCTAGTGAACACTGGAGGGCAGCACAGACTTCAGCATGTGCACTGTGACACACTGCTTCTGGCACACCGGTGGAACGCACCAACTCCAATGCCCCTCTCCTGGGTGGCTGCAAACAGCTGACACCTTGGCTTGAGGTCTAGTACTCGCTATGACTGAAGCCATGCAACTACCCCGCCGTCCACACCCACCATTTGCAAATACTGTGAATAGGACTTGCAGCAGTCCATATTATCAATGTCCAACAGGGTCTTGGAAGAAGAAAAGGCAATCATTTACTGTTAGATTGCGTGTCGCATTGTGCACTAACTCCTTTTCTGCCGCAGGCAACAGCACAGTCACATTAAGTTCAAATCCTTCAGTATCCCCACCAATGTGCAACTCACTGATGGGGAAGACCTGCAGTACCTTAAGTTCTTAAGGGACAGTAGGGTCTTGCAATCATAAATATGTTTAAAAAAACACTATAACACCTTTGGTCGGCCCCACAGAGAGGCTACTGCATCTGAGCATCCCACCATCTTACCAGAAGTACATAAGATAGCTTACATACATAGATTGATTGTATGTTGATACAGTGATGTGAGGGTGTAGATAAGGTGACTGACCAGAAGTAATAAAGTAGTGGTGGAGTTAGAGGGTGGAGCTGTTGTTCAGCCTTACTGTTTGGGGAAAATAACTGTTTTTGAGTCTTGTGGTCCTGGTGTGGATGCTATGTAGCCTCCTCCCTGATGGGGATGAGACAAACAGATCATGAGTAGGGTGGGTGGGATCTGTCAAGATGTTACTGGCCCTTTTCTGGCACCTTTCTGTATTATCTCAGAGATGTGTGCTTAGCCCACTGCTCTATTCTCTCTACATCCATGGCTATATTGCTAGGCATAGCTCAAATGCCATCTATAAATTTGCTGATGATACAGCCATTGTTGGCAGAATCTCATTGTGACGAGAAGGCATACAGGAGTGAGATATACCAGCTAGCTGAGTGGTGTCATAGCAACAACCTTGCACTCAGCATTAGCAAGACTGAAGAGCTGACCGTGGACTTCAGAAAGGGTAAGACGAGAGAACACAAACCAATCCTCATAGAGGGATCAGAAGTGGAGAGAGTGAGCAATTTCAATTTCCTGGGTGTTAATATCTCTGACGACCTAACCTGCTCCAAACATACTGATGCAGCTATAAAGAAGGGAAGACAGCGGCTACATTTCGGTTAGGAGTTTGAGGAGATCTGGTTTGTCATCTAAAAAACTTCTACAGATGTACTATGGAGAGCAGTCTGACAGGCTACATCACTGTCTGGTATGGGGGGCGGGGGGGCGGGGGTGCGGGTGGTGGCTACTGCACAGGATTGAAGTAAGCTGCAAAGAGTTGTAAAATTAGTTAGCTCCATCATGGATACTAGCCCTTGTAGTATTCAAGCCATCTTCAAGCAGTGGTGCCTCAGAAAGATGGTTCCATTATTAAGGACCCCACCACCCAGGACATGTCCTCTTCTCATTGTTACTGTCATGGCGACTCCTTTCCTTCCATCTTCAGAAACAGCTCTATTTCTACCTTTAATATCTTTATTTTTCCCTTTCAGGATTCTTTTGAAGATACTGACCTGGAGTTACACGCAGGCTTTGGTTCTTTGCAAGAATGAGACCCGTTCTCGGGGTTCCACAACTGGCCGCTATTCAACATGCCAAGGCCTGTGAATCTCGATCGTGTTCGGAAGCCTAAGATCTCGGGGCTCTGGAGATGGGCGAATCGAGGGTCAATGTCACGGCAGGAGACTCGTGTCGTCAGGGAGGCCGGAAAATCTTTTGCAGTGGGCTGGAAGACCCAAGGTCTTTGCGATCTTCAGACACAGAGCTCGAGAAAAGCGACAAAGTGGACTTTTAAGGTCGTAAACCAGCGGGTTGTTGTTATGTCTCCCGCTAGCTGTGAAAATGGGGGACACCTCCCTCTCCCTTACCAGGGAGAGAGAGAACCTGTGGATTGTCAAATTTTGGATGAAATGCGAAGCTTTTGGGGTAACTTAGGTCTGTGGCTTTGCTACTGCTTAGCACATGCTTGGGCTCAGTGATGGTACCGACGTTTGCTTTTTTTTTGCCGGTGGGGGAAGGGGGAATTGTTGCTCGCTGCCACTTATGCGTGGGACGGGGGAGCTGGGGTGGACTTTGGGGTTCTCACGTTTAACTGTCGTTCATTCTTTGGGGCACTTCTTTGTTTTCGTGGATGTTTGAAAAGAAAAAACATTTCAGGATCTATATTGTATACATTTCCCTGACATTAAATTTGACCTTTGAACCTTTGAAGTCTTCCATGGACTGCTAATGGACTTTATGCTAGGGCATTGACAGAAGTGTTAGTGAAATAGCTGATACATTGATTTCAATTTTCTCTAGATTGGAAAATAATGAATGTAACTGCTTTATTCAAAAAGGGAGGAGACAAAATGCAGGAACTTCAAAGTTATTAGCTTAATATCGCCGATGGGAAAAATAATAGATATTAGTAAAAATATTATACAGAGAGGCATTAAAATTTTCAAGATAATCTGACAAGGTAATGATTTTATAAAAGGGAAATCATATTTTATCAAACTATTGAAGTTCTTTGGAACTGTTAACATGTGCTGTGAATAAAGTGGAAGCAGAAGATACAAAATAGTTCGATTTCCAGAAAACATTTGATAAGTTGTCATGTCATAAGTTATTGGTGGAGACAAAAGATTATGGTATAGGAGTTAAAATACAAATGTTGATGAAGGATTAGTTGGCTAACATGGAAAAAAAGAGCATAAACAGATCTATTTCTGATTGGCAGCATATAATGAGTAATGTGCCATGGGACAGACACTGAGGCCTCAAATTTTTTAAATTTATGCAAACTACTTGAATATAAAAGCACCGAAAGCACAAATTCACAGATGACACGAAGATAGATAGGAAAATAAAGAGCTGCAAATGGGAAAAATGATAGATTAATTGCTTTGGAGTATTGTCTCACACAAAAGAAGTATAATGTGTGGAAATACAAAACTGTCCATTCTGACAGGAGAAATAAATAAATGCTGACTGTCTAAATGTTGAGAGATTGCAAAGGGATCTGGGGATCTTGGCACCTGCTTTACAAAGGGTTGATTTGCAGATGCAGCAAATGATTAGGAAAACAAACAGAAAATTATCACTTATTTCAAGGGGGGACTAAATGCAGCACATAGGAACTCACTTAACAGGCTCCCAGTCAATAACCATCCACTCACTCTCCCACCAAAGCTCAGCTGCAGCAGTTGCTCCTGTCCACAGGTTGCAATGCACTAATACTCCTTAGATGACACCTTCTAAACCATGACATCTACCAGCTAGAAGGATAAGGATAGCAAAAGTTTGGGAACTTAATGACTTTGAAATATATTGCTTTTCATTTACCATCATGAGTCAAAATCCTGGAAGTCCCTAACAGCATTGTTAGGGTACACACAACTCAATGATTGCAGTGTTTCAAGGAAGCTCGCCACCACCTTCTCAAAGGACAGCTAGGGATAAGCAATTAAATGCTGCCTCCGTCTGCAAAGCCCACATCACTTAAATGAATATATCAAGGAAAATTAGGGAGATTATGCTTCAGTTTGATAAGACATTGATGAAGCCTGACCTGGAGCACTATGGACAGTATTTGTCTCCTTATTTAAGCAAAGATGATAATGTATTGGAAGATTTACTAGACTAATGCACCAGAAGGTGTGCAATTTTATTAAGAAATGTTGGACAGGTTAGGTTTTTATTTCCTGGAGCTTAGAACGGCAAGAAGAGACATGGTTGAACTATATCAGATTCTGAAGTGACAATGTGAATTCAGAGAATTCATTTCCTTTGGTGAGAGACTGCCGAATTAGGATTCACAGTTAAAGAATAAAGGTCTTGACCCACTAAGATAGAGAGGAGACAAAATGTTCTCTGTCTAGTGTTTATGAGTCATCAATCGTAATCTTATTGAATGGCAGAGTAAACTCAAGGGGCAATGGAGCCTGTTTCAACTTCTAATTCACTTTTTTCCATTACCTTGCCTCTCCTTATCTCTGTAGTCTTATCCAGCCCTCGACTTCTGGGAGCCTGTTACTCTTCATTATTCCCAGGTTTAAAAATAATACCATTATTTGCAGCTGTAGCATCTCTCCTTCTCATTTAAGAGTTCCTTAAATCCTATCTTTTTTTTAAATAAGCATTTGGTCATATGTCCTAATATCTCTTTATGTTATTTGATTTCAAATTTAATTTGCTAAAATTCTCAGGACTTCAAAGTTCAAAGCTCAAAGTATTTTGTTATCAAAGTACATATATATCACCATACACAACCCTGAGATTCATTTTCTTGCAGGCATACTCAATAAATTCACAATAGAATAATAACCATAATAAAATCACTGAAAGGCCACACCAACTTTGGCACTCAAATAGTGCGCAAAAGACAAAGCTTGTGCAAATACATAAAGAAAGAGACATTAACAATAAATAAATAAGCAATAAATATTGAGTAAATAAATAATGAGAAGAACCTCATTTCATGTTGGATTTAACATTTTTTATGCTGGGTTAGAGTGCCAAAGCTACTCTTGTGGTTCGGAACCTGGAGATTATCTCCAGCTTATGCACAAAAGAAAATATTCTTGAAAGTGATAATGCCAGTGTAGACTATAATTTGATTTACAAAGTGCTCTTTCAGTTTTGAACTAACTGTATGCAGATCCATGGGTATTCATTAAGGTCCTCAAACTTTTAAATACAAAGATTGCTATGTAGCTTGCATGGTGAATAATATTCAGGGAATATTATCTTATTAAATGTATCATTAACTACTAAACGAGTTGGTTAACATTATAGACACTGTAGATTATGACTTAGATGAACTGTCATTTGTGATTTCTAAAAGCAAACAGCAACACACATTATTCATAATACTGTAACTCTACAACTTTATTTGAAGACAATCAAGCTAACTGACTTACCTTTCAATAATTCATTGAACTAACTACGAACAATATCTTCACATGGGGAATTCATAATAATCTAAAGCAAAATATCACGACCTGGAAAGTGGGCCCCGATTTTAAATGGTGGAGGTATCAGATGTTTCACAGCCCATATTGATTTGTTCAAAAAGTACTTGCATTACATCAACCCAAATTAGTAAACCTGAATTAGACCAAGACAGCTTTTCTGAGGACCCTGGTGAAATGGCAGGAATAAGACAATAAGTTTTCCTATACCTTCAAAGGATACCAATCCATTTATGCTAAGCTGGAAGTTTAAAGCTTTACCTACCAGGAATCATTAAGTTTGAGAGTCAGGAAGTCAGACATCCCACCCTGCAAACACTCATTTCAGGGAGGTAGCACCATCAATTTGCGGGAGACTTCCGGGAGAGGTGTGATGTCTGCGATAGAGTAGCTCCTTAGCAGCTGGCCAGCTAGTTTAAAAACATTAGCTATACTAATGAACTTGTTAAACACTTGTTAAACTCACCTCAACATGACTTTTACATTTTAACCCACCACGGGCAATAGAAAAGTCACTGTTGCAAACAGTGCAGCGAGCAACACTGACATTATTTTTGACCCCTATTAGGCAGGGGTACACTTTAGGGTAGTCTGGGGTGACGTACATTCTATATTTTCTTTTTTTGGAACACTCTGCAACTCTGACTTCCTTTGGAACTCTCTTGCGCACGCTCTCTCATTTGTGGTTGCTCTCACTCGCTCTTGCTTTCTTGCTCTCGCTCTCTCTCTTTCTCTCGTGGTTGCTCTCACTCGCTCTTGCTTTCTTGCTCTCGCTCTCTCTCTTCCTCTCGTGGTCGCTCTCACTCGTGCTTGCTTTCTTGCTCTCGCTCTCGCGCTTGCTTTCTTGCTCTTGCGCTCACTCTCTCACTCTTCCTCGCGCATTCTCTCATGCTCGTTCTCAAAAAATCAATTTCCCGGACATTGTATATAATTTGAGGGCATCAGGGAGCCACTATTAATATGCAGGAGACTCCTGGAACTTCCGGGAGAGGTGGGATGTCTGGGAAGTTGCAGCTAGATAGAACACTGGTTAGACCATGTCTGGAGTGTTGCATTCAGTTCTGATTCCTCCATTATAGAAAGCGTATGGGGACTATGGAGAAGGTTACCAAGATGCTACCAGAATTAGAAAGTCACGATTGGACAGAATTGATTTTTTTTCCTGGAGCAGTGGAAGTTGAGGGGAGACCCGAGGGAAGTTCATAAAATTATGAGAGGCCTAGGCAGAAGGCATCTTTTTCCCTGCTTCAAAATGTATAATATAGGGCTGCATTTAGGGTGAGAAGGAGAAAATTCAAAGGAGATGTATGGGGCAAGTTTTGTTTTTAGACAGACAGCGCTGGGTGCCTTGAGTGCGCTGCTAGGAGTCAGAATGGAGGCAAAGATGATAGAGGTGTTTAAAAAGCTCTTAGATAAGCACCACGATTGTGCAGAAAATGTAGGGATATGGACTTTGTGTTGGTAGAAAGGGTTAGTTAAGCATTTAATTACTAGTTCAACTAATTTAGCACAATGCTGTGGGCAGAGATCTTGTTCCTGTGGTACAATATTCTATGTTCTATGTTAACTGAGTTACTTTACGTAGCAGAGAGGTAGGGGAGGCCAATGGGTTGAACAGAGGGAATGTCTGTAAAAGGGTGAGATGATATTGCTATAACTTTTATGGAGAGCTAAGTTGCTTTGTCTGTGTAAAATCTCCCTATTGTGGAGTCTAGATGACATTGTACAGCCTACCTACTGGGACATTCCCAGCAGGCCAGAACATAAAGAATGAAAAGGGAGGAATGGCAGACACAAGAGACCAATTTTGATGTAAGCAAAAATAAAGAACAAGTTATCTGAAGTTGGAGAATGAGAAATGAGACGTTGTTCCATGAAATTATAGTCGCCGACTTTAACCAGGCCTGTTTGAAGAAAACCCTGCCTGAATACCACGAGCATGTAACCTGTTGGAGAGGTCCCAACACACTAGACCACTGCTACACCATGATAAGGAATGCCTATCGTTCCTTCGTGAGACCACACTTTGGCAAGTCGAATCATTTGGCTGTACTCCTGCTTCCTGCACACAGACAGAGCCTAAAGACCAAGGCTCCGGAGATCAAGACAACTAAGAGGTGGTTGACAGAGGCTGAGGAATGGTTACAGGATTGCCTTGCATCAGTGAACTAGGTCTTGTACAAGAATTCATCTGAGGACCTGAGTGACTACAGCGGGGTCATTACAAACTTTATTAAAACAGCTATTGATTAATGTGTCCCCACAAAATTGTTCAGGGTTTTTTCCAATCAGAAGCACTGGATGAACAATGAAATCCAGAACCTGCTGACAGCCAGATCAGAGGCATTCAAGACTGGAGATCTACACTGCTACAAGAGGTACAGGTATTATCTTCAGAAAGTCATCTCTCAGGCAAGGTGGAGATTCCGGCCTAGGCTTGAATCAACGAGGGATGCTCGGCAGCTGTGGTGGGGTTTGAATGCCATAACCTCCTACAAAACTAAAGCTTGTGACATAGGAGACAGCAGAGCAGAGCTCAATGCTTTGTACACTCGATTTGACCACCAGAACAGGGAGGAACCGTCGAGCACCCCCATGTCTCCCAATAATTCTTTGGTCTCAGTATCTGAAGATGACATGTGGACTGCCATCAAGAGAGTGAATCTAAGGAAAGCATCTGCTCCAGGCAGAGTACCTGGCTGAGTGCTGAAGACCGGTGCTGACCAACTAGCTGGTGTATTCACAGACATCTTCAACGTCTCACTCCGGCTGTGTGTGGAAACTACCTGTTTCAAGCAGGCTTCAATCGTACCAGTGCCTAAGAAGAGCGTGGTGACTTGTCCAAATGATTATCGCCTAGTGGCACTTACTTCCACTGTGATTAAGTATTTTGAGAGACTAGCGTTGAGGCATATCAGCTCCTGTCTGAATGGTAACATGGATCCGCTCCAATTTGCCTACCAAAGCATCAGGTCTACAGCAGATGAGATCCCATTGGCTCTTCACACAACCCTGGAACATCTGTGCAGCAAAGATCCATACATCATGATGCTCCTTATCAATTACAGCTCAGTATTTAACACTATAATCCCTTCAAAACTAACCAGCAAAATCCAAGATCTGGGCCTCAATACCCTCTTGTGTAATTGGATCCTGGATTTCCTCACTTGTAGACAGTAGTCAGTTGGAATTGGCAAAAACATCTCCTCCACAATCTCCATCAGCTCAGGATCACCGCAGGAATGTGTACTTAGCCCTTTCTCTACTTGTTTTACACCTACGACTGCGTGGCTCAGTACACCTCCAACACCATACACAAGTTTGCTGACGACACCACTGTTGTGAGCTGTATCACAGGGGGTGATGAATCAGCATACAGGAGGGAGAATGAAAACTTGGCTCAGTGGTTCAATAACAATAACCTCTCATTCCATGTCAATAAGACCAAGGAACTGATTGTAGACTTCAGGAAAGGAAAACCACAGGTCCATGAGCCAGTAATCATCGAAGGATCAGAGGTGGAAAGAATCGGTAGCTTTAAATTTCTGGATGTCACTATCTCAGAGGACCTGTCCTAGACCCATCATATAATCATTATTGCAAAAAAAGCACAACAATGCCTCTACTTCCTCAGGAGTTTCCCGAGGTTTGGCATGTCACAAAAACTTTGGCAAACTTCTACAGATGTGTGGTGGAAAGTATGTCGACTGGCTGCATTACAGCTGGTCTGGGAACACCAACGCCTTTGAGCGGAACATGCTTCAAAAAGTAGTGGATTTGGCCCAGTACATCCCCAGGCAAAACTTTCACAACCATTGGGGACATCTACACCAGTCATTACCGTAGAAAAGCAGCATCCATTATCAAAGGTCCTCACCACCCAGGCCATGATCTTTCTCACTGCTGCCATCAGGTAGAAGGTACAAGTGCCTCATGACTCACACCACCAGGTTCCAGAACAGTTACTACTCCTCAACCATCAGGCTCTTGAATAAAAGGGGATAGCTACACTCATTTAAGGACTCTGTTATATTGTTACTTCATGTTCTTTATTTATTGCTATTTATTTATATCTGCTTTTCATAGTTAGTTTACAGTTAACAGTTCCTGATGTTTACAGTTACTGTTCTATAGATTTGCTAAGTATGCCTGCAGACAAAGAATCTCAGGGTTGTATGTGGTGCCATGTATGTACTCTGATAATGAATTTTACTTTGATCTTTAAGCTTACATTGGCCCTTATTGTAACAGTGTAGGAAATCACAGAGAGCAAGATCAGAGAGCGAGTGAGATGGTGAATTACAAAGGCAGCTCAGATTCACTCCTTTGGACAGGTGAACACAGGTGTTCCACAAATTGATCACTGAATAAGCAGTTGGTTTCTCCAATGCATAGGAAGACATTGTGAAAACCAAATGTAGTGTCCTGGACTGGAAAAAGGGCAATTTTTCCTGGAAAGACTGGATCCCTGGTCGATGGGAAGAGAAAAGCTGAAGGACAACCACTGCATCCCCTGTGATTGCAAAAAGTGAAAAATAGTGAGTGGGGATAGAAGATCAGACCAGAGAGTCATAAAGGGTATAATGCCTTTGAAAGGGGAGTGGAATTATGTGTTCAATGGGGAATCTTGTTGGAGCTGGTGGAAACTGCAGAAGATGATCTGCTGAACGTGGATGCTGGTGGTGTGCAAAGTAAGGAACAGAGGAATTCTATTCTTGCTCTAGCCAGAGGAAAAGGATTGAGAGCAGAAATACAGGAAGTAGGTGATACGTGATAAATGGGAGGTCATGACTCAGGAAGGAAGACATTTCAGAGCTATCACATGATCAGAGTTAGCAATCAAAGATGAAGTTACATTGAAAGCACCTTGT
The DNA here is from genome assembly GCF_030028105.1 of Mobula birostris. Taxonomy (NCBI): domain Eukaryota; kingdom Metazoa; phylum Chordata; class Chondrichthyes; order Myliobatiformes; family Myliobatidae; genus Mobula; species Mobula birostris. The sequence continues at coordinate 52,933,452 of NC_092371.1, read as the reverse complement.
GGCAAAACAAGCAGATGACAAGTTTTGATAGCTCTTTCTCATCCATTGTGGAAGATTCTCAAGGATTAGAATGCACAGAAACGGTCCTCTTAGCACCTGAAAAATCATTCATCACCTCTTGCCGCTTCAGTTTCTACAAAGATTTATTTTTGGATTCCTAACCTTTTCCTAAATACTTAAATCAATGCGAATGCAGTTGTAAGGTTCGTTGGGAGCATCTCTTATTTCAATTTTCTCTCCTTCTCACAGCCTTGATGACTTTATATTATTCAAACCTAGCATTGGTGGTAAATTCCTAACTGTCCTCAAGACAATGGGTAGCACGGCAGCATAACACTATGACGGTGCCAGAGACACAGGTACAATTCCACCACTGTCTGTAAGAAGTCCGTACGTTCTCCCCAGAATCATGTGGATTTCCTCTGGGTGCTCTGATTTCCTCCCTCACTTCAAAGATGTACGAGTTGGTAGGTTCATTGGTCACATGGGTGTATTTGGGTGGTGCAGACTCATTGTCCCAGAAGGGTCTGTTACCATGCTGCATTTCTAAATAAAATAAGAAATAAATAAGAAGATTCTTGAACTACTGTCGACCTTCTGGTGAAAGTAAACCTGCAGAGTTATTGGTTCATTGTTTTAGCAGTTACACCCAGTACAAGTGAAGAAATAGCAATATATTTCCAAGTAAGGTTAGTGTGTGGCTTGGTGGGAAGCAGGCAGTTGATACCTGCTGCCCTTGTCTTGTTGCTGGCAGAGGTCACAATTTTGGATGGTTTCAATTGCCGTCACCAAGCTAAGTACTGATAGCACATGTTCTCATTGGTACATACTACAGTCGTAGTAAGTGGAAGAAGATGGAGAATGAAAATTTAATCTGGTAGGTTAAATTGAGATTGCCAATCAGTTGACTGGCGTATTCTTCCAACACCTTTTGGACCAAAGACCAAACTCTGATAATGAGGTCTATCAATTCAAATTAACCAGCATGAATATGCAACCTGAAGACCCTCTTGCACCAAACCTGTTTTCATTTAATCATGAGGAAGTCACGACAATTTCTATATTTCTACTAATATAGCAATATACTCCAGCAAATTTCTACCAATATACCTTGGAGAGCATTCTGACTGGTTGCATTAGAGCCTGATTTGAAGGCTCTAAGAACAAAAATGGTTGCAGGAGGCTGTAAACTCAGCCAGCTCCATCATGGGCACAAGACTCCCCATCATTGAGGACATCTTCAAAAGCTGGTGCCTCAAGAAGGCAGCATATATAATTAAGAACCCCCCCCCCCACCATCCAGGACATGCCATCTTCTCATTACTACCACCAGGAACGAGGCACAGGAGCCTGAAGGTGCACACTCAACATTTTTGGAACAACTCCTTACCCTCCACGATTGGTCCATGAACCCATGAACACTAACTATTTCTTTTTTCAACCATTTATTTATTTTACTTTTTATTGTAACCTACAGCAATATATTTAATGTCTTGCACTGTACTGCTGCCACAAGACAACAAATCTCACATTAGTCAGTGATAATAAACTTGATTCTGGTTCATTAAATTCAGCCGTTATCCCTCAACTGTGCATTCCTCCTCTCTCCAGTCAGTCAGGGCAGAGCCTTCAGACCCAATCCTACAGTCCAGACCCACTTTTTCTCCCAATCTTAAAATTATTTCTTAATTTTCTGTCAACCATTGGCCATTTCCATTTCTTACCCTTACTTTTACTACCCTTACTAGCCAATAATATAAAGGAGGAAAAAAGTTTTCTCGATTACATAAAGAAAAAATGGGAGGTGAGAGTTGATTTTGGATGACTGAAAAATGATGCTGGTGAGGTAGTAATGGGGGACAAAAAGATGGCAGATGAACTTAATAAGTACTTTGCACTGAGGAAGGCACTATCAGTGTGCCACAGGTCTGTGAGTGTCAGGAAGCAGGAGTGAGTGCCATTGCTATTATAAAGGAAAAAGTGCTAGGCAAACTCAAAGGTCTTAAGGAGGGTAAGTCACCTGGACCAGATGCACTACATCCCAGAGTCCTGAGAATGATTGCTGGAGAGATAGCCGATGCATTGGTCATGATCTTTCAACAATCACTTGATTCTGACATGGTCCTGGAGGACTGGAAGATTGCAAATGTCATTCCACTCTCTAAGAAAGGAGGAAGGCGAAAGAAAGGAAACTATAGGCCACACACATCAAAGTTGCTGATGAACGCAGCAGGCCTGGCAGCATCTCTACGAAGAGGTACAGTCGACGTTTCAGGCCGAGACCCTTTGTCAGGACTACAGGCCAGTTAGCTTAACCTCGGTGGTTGGGAAAGAGTTGGAATCTATTATTAAAGATGAAGTTTTGGGGTACTTGGAGACTAATGACAAAATAAGTCAAAGTCAGCATGGTTTCTGTGGAGGCAAATCTTGCCTGACAAATCCGTTAAGAGTTCATCAAGGAAGTAACAAGCAGGGTGGACAAAGGAGAGGCTGTGGATGTCCTTTACTTGGATTTTCAGAAGGCATTTGATAAGGTGCCACACATGAGGATGCTTAACAGGATAAACTCCTATGGCGTTACAGGAAAGATAATGGCATGGATAACAGAATGGCTGACAGGTAGGAGGCAGCGTTTGGGAATAAAAGGGGCCTTTTCTGGTTGGCTGCCAGTGACTAGTGATGTTCCTCAGGGGATCGGTATTGGGACTGCTACTTTTCACATTGTTTGCCAATGATTTGGGTAATGGAATTGATGGCTTTGTGGCCAACTTTGTGGATGATATGAGGATAGGTGGAGGGGTAGGTAGTGCTGAGGTAGTGCGATTGCAGCAGGACTTAGACAAATTGGAAGAATGCGCAAAAAATTGGCAGACAGAATACAGTGTTGGGACATGTAGGATAGTGCATTTTGGTGAAAGGAATAATAGTGCAGACTATTATCTAAATGGGGAGAAGCTTCAAACATCAGAGGTTCAGAGGGACTTAGGAGTCCTCATGCAAGACTTTCAGAAAGTTAATTTGCAGGTTGAGTCTGTGGTAAAGAAGGCAAATGCAATGTTGCCATTTATTTCAAGAGGAATAGAATATAAAAGGAGATAATATAAAATGAGGCTTTACAAGACAATAGTCAGGCTGCACTTGGAGTATTGTCAACTGTTTTGGGCCCTATATCTCAGAAAGGATGTGTTGTCATTGGAGAAAGGTCAGGGGATGTTCATTAGGATGATTCCAGGAATGAAGGGACTAATGTATGAGGAGCATTTGGCACCTTTGGGCCTGTACTCATTAGAATTTAGAAGAATACAGGAGGATCTCATTGAAACCTACCAGATGTTGAAAGGATGAGACAGGGTGGATGTGGAGAGGATGTTTCCTATGGTGGGGATATCCAGAACTAGAGGGCACAGCCTCAAAATTGAGGGGCGACATTTTAGAACAGAGGTAAAGAGGAACTTTTTAAGCCAGAGAGTAGTAAATCTGTGAATGCTCTGCCACAGACTGTGGTGGAGTCCTAGTCCATGGGTATATTTAAGACAGACATTGATAGTTTCCTGATTGGTCAGGGCACCAAAGGATATGGTGAGAAGGCAGGTATATAGGGTTGAGTGGGATCTGGGATCAGCTTGATGGAATGGTGGAGCAGACCTGATGGGCTGAATAGCCTATTTTAGCTCCTATCTATTATGGTCTTATATTATTTTCTGTGACAGACCTTAGAAAATATATAGTGTTGTGCTACTTCAGTTTTGAATTGTGCATTAAAACCATTTGGCGCCATTCATTTTATGACATTTTATGATTTTAACAGAAAGCCTTTTCAAAATTGCTCTTGTGCTCACAAAGATGAGGAACATTAGTGCTTAGGTACAGCAATATTTCAATGTTAGATATCCAGAGCGAGCATTATGTGATCTCAGGTCAAGTTTAGCATGGTTAGATGCAGAGATGAGTTCCTTTATACTGGGCTCACAGTGCACTACAGCCTCAACTTAATGCTAATGTCTTCAATGCACTAGTGAGACATTTTCCACAAAAGTCATTTCCCGACCCAAGTAAGACTGCTTGATAGCACCAAATTATGAACAATTTTGAACCAGGCTGAGACATTGATGATTATAATGTAAATCAGACATTTTGCAGTGGGAGGTCCTCACAGAAGACGTGTTGGCCCACTCATGCTACATGCTTAACGTGTTGTTCCAAATACTGTGGAATTTTGGAGACTATATGAATAGTTTAACACTTGCTCGTTAATAGAAAGACAGCATCAAATCTTGCTACAACTGCTGTAACACACTGGAATCAAGAACTCAGTGTATGTCAAGGACATAAAGACAGAAAGATTTAAAAATTACTTGATTGTTTTGCAGATTACAAAATTATCCACGATGGAATTTGGCAGAATAGTTCTTCTTTTGCTAGTTCCAATATTATGGGTTGAATGGCCTCCCTCTGTAACCTAAATCTATACTAAAAAAATTACTTTCATTTATAAACACTACTCACAACAGTTTACGGTGAAGTATTCATTGCACTCCTAAAAGTAGTTAACTGTTTTACTTGTAGTACAGAGATGAAACACACAGCTAAGCATCTCTTCTTTCAGAAATTAATACATTCTCACTTTTTTTTGTTTCTTGAAATCTAGAGACTTTAGCTGAATAACAAAAGAAAGCGGATATTTTTCTTTTTAAGTTTAAACATTCTATAGCCACAAGTGAGAATCACATTATGTTTTCCATTTTATGATTGCAAATAAATGGAACTGACCTCCATAAAAAGAATTTAATATGCTCAAATGAGGAGTTGCATAATTATTTTGTAAAGAATAATGGCAGAAAAAACATGGGTAAGTATAATTTGGAGATAGGCAAGAAGGAAATATTGGAGAAAGGTTTAAAAGAGTGAAAATGAACAATTTTGGATTCATATTCAGATGTACATTGGACATCTTTATAGAGAATACCAGAAATGAAACCCTTTATAAATAATTTCAAGCAAAATATGCAGTCAAACATAAAAATTCAAGTCACAGATTTTAAATAAAATGACCATTATTGATGTTGTTTGGGAGCAACCTAAACAGGAGCAAGGCTGTTAATGAACAGGTTTAGAAATATCAGAATTTGGCTGTAAGTAGTTACAATAAGATCTTTCACAAGTATCATCAGGAATGATTCACACTTTTAATATGGCCTAACTCTCAAAAAAATGTACACCTTACACCTTCAGTACTAGCACTAAAATACACTTCATTCACTCTTTTTTTATCTACATGGCATATTTTGGAGAGCCAAATAACATAGTACAGTCACAACATGCTATTACGTTGCCAGCGGCCCGGGTTCAATTCTGCCACTGTCTATAAGTTCACACAGTGACCACATGTGATTCCTCTGGGTCCTCTGGTTTTCCCCCCTATTTCAAAGAGGTACAGATTAGTAGGTTAATTGGTCACATTGGTGTATTTGGGCAGTGTAGGTCCATTGGGCTGGAAGGGTCTATTACAATGCTGTATCTCTAAATAAAATAACAAAATCTATTGGACTGGGTAGAAGGGGTGTGGCACTCTAAGTAGGGTTACACTTGGAGATCCAGGAAATGAATACAGAAAGAAATACTTCTTAAAAATGAGATCTTTTTCATACCATATTTAACTGTGTGAGGAGATGTTTTAATTCTGGTTGCCGTTGCTTTACTATGGTCAGCAAGTCCTCTCTCATTGCGTCCTTTAGTTCCAAAAACTTTTCCCACAATACTGGAATCTGCCATTTCTGCAAGATGACAACAATCTCTCAGATTTTGTCACTCATGAATTTACATAACAGCTTAGGTATCATTAATACAAACACTGAAACATAACATTTCATGTTCACCTTGTACAGGAACAAGAAAGAATTAAATCTATCTTGATTGATCTAGGAAATTCATATTCTATTATATCTTCTATGACACCTTTCTGGTTTATCATCAGGTATTATTTCAGCTTTTCTATCTCCTCTTGCTTCCAATAAATATGTCAGAGTGGCTCTATTGATAGCACATTTGTCAAAGTCATAAACTAATACAGCATGGAAAAAAGCCCTTCAGCCCATCTAGTCCATGCACACCACAGCATCTTTCCTGCTAGTCTCAGTTGCCTGTGTTTGGCTCATAAATGTCCAAGCCTTTCTCTGCCATGTACCCAGAGGAAAAGGGCTTAGAGGACTTTGGGCAAAAGCCTCTTCAATATTGCAGTTGTACACACCTCAACCATTTGCTCTGGCAGCTCATTCCAAGTACTCACTAGCCTCTGTGTAAAGAAGTTACTTCTCAAATTACCTCTCTTTTTAATCTCTCCCCTCTTATCCTGTTTCTCTGCCCTCTAGTTTTGGACTCCTCAACCCGAGAGAAAAAACCTTGATTTAAGTTGTTGCAAGTTTTAAAAAACAGTAGTGTGCAATCCAGGGGAACATTTCAATCCAACAATATGAACTGCTGCAATTTTGAAGCTACAATCTCATAAATTAGACATTAAATTCCTTGTTACAGACTTTATGTGGAACATTAGAAATCTCATGGCTATAACTGAGAAACAGTGAGAAATTGCTTATACAGAGGTTACTCTACATTTTAAATGTCCCCGTGGCATCCCTGTAGGCTTGCCTTACAGAAGGGGTAAGAGTGAGAAGATTGAGATGGAATTCCAGACCTCAGGGCTTTTGTAGTCAAAGGTAAGACACCAGTTGTGCAGCAATAAAAAGAGAAAATGCTTCAGAGATTATATTGAAGGAATACATATTTCATGGCAGACTGAAGCGTATAGTATTCGATAGCAGGAAGAAAATAAATGAATTTGGAGGATGAAGATTTTAGAAACAAAACATGGTTAAAGCAGGAGCAAATATAAGTCAGCGAATGCAAGAGGGCAGAGTTTTGGATAAGACCATAAGGCATAGGGGCAGAATTAGGTCAGCTGGCTCATCGAGTCTGCTCCATGATTCCATCATAGCTGGTTCATTATCTCTGTCAGTCCCATTTTCTGCCACCTCCCTGTAACTTTTGATGCCCTAACTAATCAACAAACTATCAACATCCACTTTAAGTACCCTCAATGACTTGGCCTCCACAGCTGTATCAATGAATTCCACAGATTCGCTACCCTCTGGCTAAAGGGATTCCTCCTCATCTTTAATTGAAATGGACATCCCTCTATTCTGAGGCTGTGCCCTAGAGTCACCCACTATAGGAGACATTTTTCCTACATCCACTGCATCCAGATCTTTCAATATTTGATGGGTTTCAATGCAATCCTCCCTCATTCATCTGAACTCCAACGAGTACAGGCCCGGAGCAATCAAGCACGACTCATATGTTATCCCTTTCATTCATGGAATCATTCTCATGAACCTCTTCTGGACCTTCTTCTATGCCAGCATATCTTTTCTTGGATAGGGGGCCCAAAAATGCCCACAATACTCCAAGTGTGGTCTGACCAATACTTTATAAAGCTTCAGCATTACATCCTTGCACATATATTCCAGCCCTATCAAAATGAATGTTAACATTACATTTGCCTTCCTTACCACTAACTCAACCTGCAAGTTAACCTTAGGGAATCCCGCACAAGGACTCCTAAGTCTCTTCGCACCTCTGATTTTGAATTGTCTCCCCGTTTCAAAAATAAAAGTTGGAATGATAAGGTTTAATATATAGATAAGTAAACATTTCCTCAAGTCCTAACTGACACAACCGTGGTGGGTCTCATCAGCAAGAATGATGAGTCAGCATACAGAGAGCAGGTGCAGCGACTAATGGACTAGTGCAGAGCCAACAACCTGTCTCTGAATGTAAATAAAACAAAAGAGATGGCTGTTGACTTCAGGAGGACACGGAGCGACCACTCTCCGCTGAATATCGACGACTCCTCCGTAGAGATCGTTAAGAGCACCAAATTTCTTGGTGTTGACCTGGCGGAGTATCTCACCTGGTCCCTCAACACCAGCTCCATAGCAAAGAAAGCCCAGCAGCATCTCTACTTTCTGTGAAGGCTGAGCAAAGTCCATCTCCCACCCCCCATCCTCACCACGTTCTACAGAGGTTGTATTGAGAGCATCCTGAGCAGCTGCATCATGGCCTGGTTCGGAAATTGTACCATTTCGGATCGCAAGACCCCGCAGCGGATAGTGAGGTCAGCAGAGAAGATCATCGGGGTCTCTCTTCCCACCATCACAGACAGTTACATCACACGCTGCATCCGTAAAGCAAACAGTATTATGAAGGACCCCACGTACCCTTCATATAAACTCTTCTCCCTCCTGCCATCTGGAAAAAGGCACCGAAGCATTCGGGCTCTCACGACCAGACTATGTAAGTTTCTTCCCCCAAGCCATCAGACTCCTCAATACCCACAGCCTGGCTTGACACCAACCTACTATACCCTCTACTGTGCCTACTGTCTTGTTTATTATTTATTGTAGTGCCTGCACTGTTTTTTGCACTTTATGTAGTCCTGGATAGGTCTATAGTCTAGTGTAGTTTTTGTGTTTTTTTCTTACGTAGTTCAGTGTAGTTTTTGTAATGTTTCATGTAGCACCATGGTCCTGGAAAACGTTGTCTCATTTTTACTATGTTCTGTACCGGCAGTTATGGTTGAAATGACAATAAAAGGTGACTTGACTTGACTTGACATTATTTCTTCATCTAATACTAACAAAAATTTTCAAGGATTCTATCCAATCCACTTCAAGACCATAAGACATAGGATTAGAATTAGGCTATTCAGCTAATCAAATCTACTCTGCCACTTGATCATGGTTGCTTTATTATTCCCTCTCAAGCTAATCCTCCTGCCTTCTCTCCGTAACCTTTGACACCCTTACTAAATAAGAACCTGTCGATCTCCACTTTAAATATTCTCAATGTTTTGGTCTTCACAAAATCACATGCTGCAGTACTGTTCAAAAGTCTTAGGCATATAATTATTGCTAGGGCATCTAAAACTTTTGCACAGTACTGTATTTGTCAAGATGGAGCAGAAAACAAGTTTGTAAATCTGGCATGAACAAAGGATGTTGGGAAAGGCGAGGGTGGAGTGCTGCAAGAGGGGTTTGGGGCAGGTGACAGAAAAAGAATGCCGGGGCAGGGTGGGGGGGGAGATGGGGGGCTGGCACTGGTACAGACACACTCAGGCCTGAGACACCAGGCAAGGTCAATTGATTCCAAGCAATTGGTTTATCGATCATTACACAATGTCTCTCTGGTACTTCCCACTCTCTCCCTTCTCCCGTCCCTTTTTCTCAACCATGATTCCCATTCCCCTCTCCCTGCTGCCTCCCTGCTCTTAGTCCACAATAAAGACCCATTTCAGAATCAGATTTATCACCACTCACATATATCATGAATTTTTTTCGTACAGTGCAAAACATTAAAATTACTATAGTTCTGTGCAAAAGTCTGAGGCACCCCGGCTATATATATTCCTAGACTGTTGCACAGTACTGTAGCTAAAAAATTCCTTCTCTTAACTGGCCTAGGTCTAAAGGGATGTCATTTTATTCTGAGTCTGTCTCCTCTGGTCCAAGACTCTCACACTACTAGAAACATTCTCTCCACTCTATCCAGCACTTTCAATATTTGGTAGGTTTTAATAAGGTCCCCTATTATCCTTCTAAGCATCAGCATGTACATCCCTAGAGCCATCAAACACTACCTATATATTAACCCTTTTATCCTTGAGATCAATCTCATAAACCTCCTCTGGACCTTCTCCAATACCAGCACATCCTTCTTTAGGTATGGGGTGCAAAACTGCTTACAATAATCCAAACATGGCCCAATCAAAGCTTTTTGCCTCAGTATTACATCCTTGCTTTTAGATTCTGGTCCTCTCCAAATGAATGGTAATATATGCTGGCCTTTATAAATCAAAGCATTGAGTATAGGAGTTGGGATGTAATGTTGAAATTGTACAAGGCATTGGTGAGGCCAAATCTGGAGTATTGTGTACAGTTTTGGTCAACGAATTATAGGAAAGATGTCAACAAAATAGAGAGAGTACAGAGAAGATTTACCAGAATTTTACCTGGGTTTCATCTCCTAAATTACAGAGAAGGGTTGAACAAGTTGGGTCTTTATTCTTTGGAACATAGAAGGTTGAGGGGGGACTTGATAGAGGTATATAAAATTATGAGGGGGATAGATAGAGTTGATGTGGATGGGCTTTTTCCATTGAGAGTGGGGGAGATTCAAACAAGAGGACATGAGTTGAGAGTTAAAGGGCAAAAGTTTAGGGGTAACATGAGGGGGAACTTCTTTACTCAGAGAGTGGTAGCTGTGAGGAATGAGCTTCCAGCAGAAGTGGTTGCGGCAGGTTCGATGTTGTCATTTAAAGTTAAATTGGATAGATATATGGACAGGAAAGGAATGGAGGGTTATGGGGTGAGTGCAGGTTGGTGGGACTAGGTGAGAGTAAGAGTTCGGCATGGACTAGAAGGGCCGAGATGGCCTGTTTCCATGCTGTAATTGTTATATGGTTATGGTTATTGCACTTGCCTTCCTTACTATGAACTCAACCTGCATGTTAACCTTTGGGGATTCATGCTCTAGGACTATCAAGTCCTTTTGCACCTCCAACGTCTAAACTCTCTTGCCACTGAGACAATAATCTAGGTCTTTAGTCCTTCGACTGAAATGCATGACTGTACACTTCCCTCCACTGTACACATCTGCTACTTCTTCGTCCATTCCCCCAACCTATCTAAGTCATTCTGCAGATTCTCTGCTTCCTGAACACTACCAGCTCCTCTATCTATCTTTGCATCATCTGCAAACGTCTACAAAGCCATCATATCTGTTGTCCAGATCAACAGATAATGTGAAAAGTAATGGCTTCAACACTGACACCAGCAGAACATTACTAAAGATTACCTTTAGCAATTAGCACACATAAAAGTTGCTGGTGAACGCAGCAGGCCAGGCAGCAATTTTTATGTGTGTTGCTTGAATTTCCAGCATCTGCAGAATTCCTGTTCTTTAGCAATTAGTTTTATTTGTCACATGTGCATTGAAACATACAGTTAAATGTGTCATTTTGTCAAAAACCAAATCAGCCAGGATTGTGCTGGGCATTTTCTAAATGGCAAGTGTCACCAGACCTCCAGCACCAACATAGTACGGCAAACCTCTAACCCTCACTGTACATCTTTGGAATGTGGGAGGAAACCAAAGCACCCAGAGGAAACCTACACAGTTACAGGGAGAACATACACACTCCTCACAGGCAGTGGCGGGAATTGAACCCGATTGGTGATCACTGGTGCTGTAATAGTATTACACTAACCACAATGATACTGTACTGTCCTAGCCAATGGCAGCCAACCAGAAAATACCCCCTTTATTCTCACTCTTTGTATTCTGCCAGTCAGCCAATTTTCTATCCATGCTAGTACCTTTCCTGTAGTGCCATGGGCTCCTATCTTGTTTAGCGATCTCATGGGTGGCACCTTGTCAAAGTCCTTCTGAAAATCCAAGTAATCAATATCCACTGACTCCCCTCTGTCTGTCCTGCCTGTGACTTCCTTAAAGAATTCCAACAGATTTGTCAGGCAAGATCTCCTCTAAAGGAAACCACGCTGACTTCAGCCTATTTTATCATGCACTTCCAAGTACTCAGAAAACTCATCCTTAGTAATGCATTCTAAAATCTGACCAACTACCAACCAGCCTGTAATTTCCTTTTTTTTTTTGCCTCTCCCCCTTCTTAAAGAGTGGAGTGACATTTCTAACTTTCCAGTCCTCCGGAACCACTACTAACTTGAGTGATTCTACTGCCTCCACAATCTTTTCAGCTACCTCTTTCAGAGCCCTAGCTCTCAAATGAGGGCTTCTCATTGAAAACACAAGCCCAGTTCCTTGAAATGCTTTAACAGCCATCTGAGCTATACTCTCAGAATAACTAGCTATTAAACGGTCAAAGAAGTTTGAAAACCTAACATTCACACGATCATAAATAGAAATAAAAACTATTATTTAAGTGTAGTATTTAAATATTTAAGTGCATTTTATAATAATTTAAACACAAACACTTAAGAACAGCCTGACATTTAAGTTTAAGCTACTAATTTTCAAAATTAAATTATTTAAAACTTATCCTTCTCCCTCTGAGCCAATCTTCTCCACTGAAATGAAGAGAGACGTTGTAACTATTCCAGGTTTAACCTGATATTGGCTCAGCAAGTAGACTGCCCTGCATAACTAATTGGAATTAAAAGAATTTGTGGTTCACCTTTGAAATCCACAAGTCAGAACAGGTTCTTTATTAGTAAGGGCATCAAAGTTTATGAGGAGAAGGCAAGAGAATGGGGTTGAGCGGGATAGTAAATCAGCTATGATGGAATGGTGGAGCAGACTTGATGGATTGAAGGGCCTAATTCTACTCCTGTGTCTTATGGTTTTATGATGTGATCAAGCTAGCTGAATAACCAGTCACAAAAAAGGATTGCCACAGATATGCCATTGTTAACCAACAGGTGGAACATACACATAGTTCTCCTCAATATATAATAAAACAATTAATCATATTCTGTCATTGCCAGTTTCTCTTTCCACAGATACTGCCTGTCCTTGCAGCAAATTCTATTTTTGTTTCAGATTTCCACCATCTGCAGTTTCATTTTAATTTTTATTTACTATTGAGCATGTATCTTCCTTGAATCCATTCCTCAATATTCTATCGCAATGATATTATCCTGGTTTCATTCACACGTAAGGTATCACACTTGCAGTAACTTTTTTTGCTCAATTATGTTTTCTGTATTTCATTATTCATTATTTATGTACCATCTCTGTGGCAGCATAATCTCTAAGCATTAGGCTAGCATTAGACTTACTTAATCAGAACTTCTGAAACCAAGCATCATCTCATGGTATGATCACATTATTTAAGATGACAAAAGGAGAGAATGAAGTCATAGCTTTGCACTTTTGGAAATGCTTTCCTTCAGTACCTGTTAAGTGATCATTCATTCCCATGTCTTTCACGAGGTCTCTATAGACCAGACTGTTTCTGCACTTCACTGCACTGCATTTCACTTCGCATAAATGAAATGTTTTGCCATATCCCCAAAGCCATATGCCAATACAGCTATCAATCTAACTTCAACCACACGGTTTTGCCTCAAAGACATTCATTGGTTTCAGCTTATTGCACATTCCCCGACCTCCTACGATGTTGAGCCACAAAGTCCTTGACAAAACTAGTCTTAGATTCCCACAAACATAAATATCTCCAGTTCCTTTAACCACTAACCTCATTCTTCTGGAACATTTCCCGGGCATCTCCACCTTGCAATCCCTCTCTCTCTCTCTCTGCATTAGATATTTTTGAGTCTTCATTTCTATATGCTCTTGCAAGCACCTACCAAGCCTCACCATCACTTTAGTACCACCCTAATAACCACAACCTTAAACATTTATGCATTTTTCTTGACTTTGTCCATGTTACAATCTGCTCTTGCCTTTCTAGCATTCTGATTAGATACATCCTGTCAAATTTCAAAAGATCCTAAATGCTAGAAAGGGAAGATGTTCTGGTTCTGAGCTATCTAATGTAATCCTTTATCCTTGCTTTTGATCCTTTGAACGCAAATTTGACCTCTTCAAGCAGATAATGCTCATATTCCTTTTGAAATTTTCTATATCTTCCTTTATAATCCTTTCTGATGGTGTGATATTAAGTTGGGGAAAAAGTCTCCACAATTCCCCTCTGGTGTCTTTATCAATTATTTTAAATCTATACCTGCTCATCTGGCAGAGGAAATCCTCTTTTCAATTCTATTAAAATCTTGCATAATCTTGAATGTCTGTATTACCCAAATCTCTTTCTTAACCATGAAATCTCTTTCACGGTAAATACATGTGGGCGATTGACCAGATTCTTCTTTTATTTTGTCCTGATGGCTTCCAGCACACACCTGGAATCCACACCTTGCCATTCATAAAGGCCTGGCCAGACTTAATAACAAAAGCCACGGATAGGTAGGTGAAAGTGACTGCTTTTCTCAAAGGAAACTCATGCAGGTAAAATCTGATCCGTTTCTTCACCTGCCTGGTCTAGCTGTGTATTGAAGAAGCATCCAGTCATAGTGCCCGGGGGTCTGTGGCGGGGTAAGGAGGGGTGGGGGCGTACTCCCGACTCGCAGTCACGTGTGAGCTACCCCCCGCTGAAGCTGGCACGTGTCGACACTCAACATGGAATCCGGGCCGGCGGGCACCCGCGCACGGTAACGCGCTCACGGTAAAGAGAGAAAAGCCCAAGAAGTTCCGACATTCTCCCCCGGGCTCGAACCTCTCACCTTGCTTCATTAGCATACAAAGCGCGAACTTCCTCCTTCAACTCGCCGACAATGCCCGATGTTGCCATTTCACCCACAGATACATTGTTTCAACAGCACTGTGGCAAATTCCAGCTTGCACCAACGCTGAGGCAAAATGGCGACATTTTAAAGAAGCAGGCGAACTAAAGCTTGCACCGAAAAAGAGGCAGAAACACAGTTTGCACTGCCTAAAGTTGTCCCTGTCGATTGACAATCGTCAGAGTAAAAGCAAAGAAAATGATGGAAAATACGAGGCGGCGTCCACATCGAAGGGAAGCGACACCAGAATCGGGCATCTTACCTTAAATTTCTGTTTAGATTATTATCTTCCAGGGCCTTACAGTAGACTCTATTCCTGGGTCATGCGCGATTCCACTTGTCCTTTGACAGTTGTACAGTGAGGAGGTAAGTTTCAACTCTCGCGTTACTATTTAATGCTGCACGAATTTCGAGTTCCAGCACAAGCAGCAGATCGGCAATTCAGCGCTGGAAATGTCTGCTTCTTTCTTGGCAGAAGCACAGCAGATTACATATTTCCATCTCCCAATATTATTGCATAAACAGCATCCGCAGCTCAAGTTGAAACTACAGAACACCCTCCACGCCACTTCGAAATAGCAACATCAGATTTATGTAGTTCTAGTAATATATCGAGATGCTTTTGTATTTTATCACCTCGGATGAAACTTTTTCCCCAATATAAATTGAACACACTTCAAAGTGTTAACATATATTGTACTATTTTTTTTCCTGCAATAGCATGCAGAGATTTACCAATGTCTATATAGTGAAAGCACACCAATTTATGCACAAAATATTCTGGATAATCTATATAGCTCGCTGTCACTTGGTTTATTGTTACCCAAAACAGAAGTAAAAATGGACACATTTTTAAATCATTTTTTTTAAAAAATGCTTCAAATACTCAACAGGTCGAGCAGCTTTTGTGTGGAGTGAAACAATCTTAACATTTCAGGTCCATGAACGTTAATTATTCCTGAATGTTCTTCCAGATTTTCAGCAGCTGCATATTTTACTTTTGAAACACTTGAACCATTCTGCTCTGATGTGAATGAAAGAAACAGTGCTGCATTTGAAGTCAGTTTTCTAATTTAAGTGAAATTGACATTTACTCAATCGGATTATATTCCGCTGAACGATCTTGTTCTGAAAACCGTGCAATAACTTTTAAACCTAACAAACGCTATTATTTTATTTAGGAAATATAAAACATATATCTTGGAAGAAACTACCGCATATTAACTAATACTTTTGGTTTAACTTTACAAGTTGCACTGAGTCTTTATACTCACTGGAGGTTCTCTGAAAATTCATTTGGCAAGCCTGAAGGAACTATAATAAAGAATTATTGAAAAACTTGGCACATGAAGCATTTCACGTTAAAGAATGTTTTTATTTTTTAAGTGAACATGAAGAAGAATACATGCACAGTATTTTGAAAAACAAGTTGTATAGAAAAGGGCACCCAAGCCAGAGTGAATAAACGGAAGCTTCGTCCCGTGAAGAAAGGCAATCTGAGTAGTGAGAGAGAGAGAAAAAAGATGCAAGGAAACAAAAAGAAACAAAACCGCAACACGAAAGGCAAGAGGAGCATTTCATTTCAATTGGACTGATAATAGCTTCCCCGACGCCAATAAACCGGTTTCGTGTTACGCCGTTTGCTAATTTAACTTACACTGTATGCGCTGGGAAAGACCTAAATTGATCTTCACTTGGAATAGTATAGGTATCTTTCAGTAAAACTCATACTGATTGAAACCTTTCGGGAACAATGTGGTAGTAGTACTTTTTGAGCCAATCTTTGTTGCATTATTAATTGAAAAGAGCGCGGGGTTGCATTTTTATTATTTACCTTACGTTTACAAGTGCACGTGTAATTACCACAACTGATCAAATACACCAAGTACATGGGCTCATTGTTTGTGAAGTAAGTGAGAAATGTAGAACATTAAAATGGAAGCAACAGAAATTAAAACCATCGGCTGCATCCGCTCCACTTTCTCACGCACAATTCTCAGTTTGCTTCCACTGTACGACATCCAGTAGGCAAGGAAGGAGTGCATTTCATCCTCTTGCTTGTCATTCATTATCAATAAAATCAACCGAAAAGTTGTAATCCAATCGGTATTTTAAAGCATACATTTTCCCCGTAATTATTTACAGAATATATTTTCTAGATATTGATTTAAAAGAAAACTGCCAGTGCTAACAACGTATCTCAAGTACATTTGCCAATTAATGGATCTACAGCTTCCTCACTGAAAGATACAGGTGAAGAATAGCAACTTCCAATGTGTATACATTATTACAAGAGCATTAGAAATAAGAACCTTGAGAATGGTTCTTAATTAGCTAATGCCTGCTTTTTAATACTAACCCCAAACCCCATAATGCCCATAAATTTATCAGTGTATGAACACAACAACTCAGCTTCCTCAGCCAACTGGGCAAGATTCGCCACACTCTGAGTTACAAATATTCTTCTCATCTCAGACCTAAACAGTTTACCCCTTATTCTCAAACACTTTCCTTTGCCCTAAGGTCCTTGATCAGGGAAAACAAGCTCCTTGCATCTCCCCCTCCCACTTTCAAATCTCTTACTAACTCTTCCTTCAGTTAGTCCTGATGAAGGGTCTCGGCCTGAAACGTTGACTGCACGTCTTCCTAGAGATGCTGCCTGGCCTGCTGCGTTCACCAGCAACTTTGATGTGTGTTGCTTGAATTTCCAGCATCTGCAGAATTCCTGTTCCTTGCATCAAGCTTGTTTTGTCCTTCTAGGATTTTATTAGTTTCAGTGCAAACCCCTTTCTTTCTTCTAAACTATAAATAAAATAGTCTCAGTCTGCTCAGTGTTTCCTGGTGGAGAATGGTATTGAAACCTAGCAGATACTGAAATGCCTGGATAGAGTGGATGTAGAGAGGAGAGAGTCACAGAAAATTCAGCATAGAAACAGGTCCTTCAGGCCATTTAGCTTGTGCCAAACCATTTAAACTGCCTACTCCAATTGACCTGCACCAGGAGCATAGCCATCTACACCCTTACCAATGATGTACCTATCCAAACTTCTCTTAAATATTGAAATCAAGCTCACATGCACCACACTCTCATGACCCTCTGAGCGAAGAAGTTTCCCCTCATGTTCCCCTTAAAATTCATGTTTCACCCTTAATCCATAAACTCTAGTTGTAGACTCACCCAACCTCAAAAGAAAAAGCTTGCTTGCATTTACCCTATCTAAACCCTCATAATTTTGTATACCCCAATCAAATCTCCTCTCAATCTTCTATGTTCCAAAGAATAAAGTCCTAACCGATTCAATATTTCTATATAACTCAGGTAAATTTTCTGTTTACTCTTTCAAGCTTATTTACAATTTTCCTGTAGGTAGCTTACCAAAGCCACACAAAATACTCCAAATTAGCAGGAGAGTCTAGGATCCAAAGGCACAGCCTCAGAATAGAACATAGAACAGTACAGCACAGTACTGGACCTTCAGCTCATAATGTTGTGCCAACCTATATAAACCTAATCCACAATCAATCTAACCCTCCCTTCTACATAGACCACAACTCTCTATTTTTTCGTATGTCCATGTATCTATCAAAGAGTCTCTTGAATGTCCCCGATGTATCAACTTCTGCCACCACCCACAGCAGATTACTCCACACACCTATCATTCTCTATGTAAAAACTTACCTTTGGTATCTCCCCCAAATTTTCTTACATTCACATTAAATGAGTGTCCTCTGGTATTGACCACGGCTGCCCTGGAAAAAAGGCATTGGTTGTCCGCACTATCTATGCCAAGCCCTCCACATTTCTGCTCTGCATTTCCCTGAGAATATCTGTTCCAATTTACACTCCGAAGAACTTTGCCTACATGGACCCTAGTAAAGCTTTTGACATGGGCCCTCATGATAAACTAATCCAGGAGGTCAAGACACATAGGATCCCAGAATCAGAATGTTCCTCTTAGAATAAAATGCAAGTCTAACAGATTTAGGGAACTATAGTTACCCAAAGGACATTCTGGCTATAGTAAAGAAAAGTAAAGCATCAAATTTAGGAAATAAGGATCAAATGAGGTGCTTGTGGAATACAATAAATGCAAAAGAATATTAAGAGAGAAATCAGGAGGACTAAGAGAGAAATCAGGAGGACTAAAAGAGGACAAAGAGACATCTCCTTAAAACTAAGATGAGGAGGAATTTCTTCAACCAGTGGGTGGTGAACTTGTAGAATTCATTGCCACAGAGGACCATGGAGGCCAAGTCACTGGGTATTTTTAAGGCTGAGGTGGATAGGTTCTTGATATTAAGGGGGTTAGGGTTATGAGGAAAAAACAGGAGAATAGGGATGCAAAAATTCCACTCCTATATCTTGTGGTCTTATGCAAGATACTATCTTTAGAACCATTCTAGTGAATTCTCTCCATTGCATTCTCACCATAGTAAGTACATCCTTTTTCATAAGGAGACCAAAACTGTACCCAGTTCAATTCAAATGAAATCAGAATTCTTCATTTCTGATACATACCATTTGCCCCTCTGATTGTCTGCTCCTGCACATTGTCCCTCAATAACATCTGTACAAGTACATCTTGTTCCTTTTGGACATAAACATCGCCCAATCTCTCACCATCTAACAAATACTCTGTTCGACTGCTAGGTGCGTCAAAGAGGATAATTTCAGATTTTTTCAGGTTAATTCCACCTGCCATCTCTCACCACTCATTTAATCTTATTCATCTTGATTTCGCTGTGCCTACAATCCTTATCAAAGATGTGATAACAGCACATTTGGAAAGCGGTGAAATCATCGGACATAGCATAGATTTGTGAAAGGAAAATCATGTCCGTGATTTAGTATTGTATGGAAATAGGACATCATGTACCCTCATTGATATAGATTCTGAATAGCTGGGTTCTAAGCACTGCCCTACTAGTCACACAATGTTTTTGCCCACTCATTCTGATTGTCCATATCACATTGAAGCCACTTTAAAAAGCCTTTTGTAGTACAATCTCACCAAGTCTGGTATCATCAACATGACATTTGGTACCCTCAGCCAGCTGGTGAATAGCTAGGTTCCAAGCACTGATCTCTGCTGTATCCTATTAATCCGCAACCTAACGACCTGAGAAGGATTGACGTATTGCCACTCATTACTTTCAGTCCAATAGCTAATTCTCATTCCATAGTAGCACGTTACTCCAATTCCACATTGTCAAATCAGTTAACCAATTTTCTGTGTGAACTTTATGGAAAGCCTTCTGAATATCCAAACACACTACATCTTCTGTGCCTGTTATCTAATTCAATTGCTATAATCTCAAAGAATTCCAATGGATTAGTCCAGGGGTCCCCAACCTTTTTCGCACCGCGAAACAGTTTAATATTGACAATATTCTTGCAGATTGGCCAACGGGGGTTGGGGGGGGGGTGTTCAAGTTCAACAGTGGGTGTGACGGAATGAGGAAAGGTGCAGCTGACTCATATCGTTGCATATCGCCAAATCATATCATTTCCTCGTGGCCCGGTAGCATATGCTTTGCGGCCCGGTGGCTGGGGACTACTGGATTAGTCCAACATTATTTTCCACTCATAAATCTATGTTGACTCTGCTCAATCTTAATATTACAGAACAACATACATCATTACAGCACAGTATAGGCTCTTCAGCCCACGATGTTGTGCCAACTTTTTAAGCTAATCTTGCCCTTCCCTCCTTCATTACCTTTCATTTTGCTATCCACCATGTGCCCATTTAAGAGTTTATTAAATATCCCTAATGTATCTGCTTCTACCACTACCCCTGGCAGGGCATTGCATGCATTCACCATTCTGTAAAACACTTACCTCTGTCATCTCCCCCCGTATACTTTCCTCCAATCACCTTAAAGTTGCTCGTTTGTACAAACGTATTAACCATTTTCTTTATTGTATTTTAATGTTAAAGAGATTTTTCTAACTCTATAATTTTTTTGTATTTTAATTAGAAACATAGAAAATAGGTGCAGGAGTAGGCCATTCGGCCCTTCAAGCCTGCACCACCATTCAGTATGATCATGGCTGATCATCCAACTCAGAACCCTGTACCTGCCTTCCCTCCATACCCCCTGATCCCTTTAGCCACAAGGGCCATATCTAACTCCCTCTTAAATATAGCCAATGAACTGGCCTCAACTGTTTCCTGTGGCAGAGAATTCCACAGATTCAGCACTCTCTGTGTGAAGAAGTTTTTCCTCATCTCGATCCTAAAAGGCTTCTCCTTTATCCTTGAACTGTGACCCCTCGTTCTGGACTTCCCCAACATCGGGAACAATCTTCCTGCATCTAGCCTGTCCAATCCCTTTAGAATTTTATATGTTTCAATAAGAGCACACAATACTCCAGATGTGGTCTCACCAAGGCCTTGTACAACTGCAGTAGTACCTCCCTGCTCCTGTACTCGAATCCTCTTGCTATGAATGCCAGCATACTATTCGCCTTTTTCACCTCCTGCATGCCCACTTTCAATGACTGGTGTACAATGACACCCAGGTCCCGTTGCACCTCCCCTTTTCCTAATTGGCCACCATTCAGATAATAATCTGTTTTCCTGTTCTTGCCACCAAAGTGGATAACCTCACATTTATCCACATTAAATTGCATCTGCCATGAATTTGCCCACTCACCTAACCTATCCAAGTCACCCTGCATCCTCTTAGCATCCTCCTCACAGCTAACACTGCTGCCCAGCTTCGTGTCATCCGCAAACTTGGAGATGCTGCATTTAATTCTTTCGTCTAAGTCATTAGTATATATTGTAAACAACTGGGGTCCCAGCACTGAGCCTTGCGGTACCCCACTAGTCACTGCCTGCCATTCTGAAAAGGTCCCCTTTATTCCCACTTTTTGCTTCCTGTCTGCCAACCAATTCTCTATCCACATCAATACCATACCCCCAATACCATGTGCTTTAAGTTTGCACCCTAATCTCCTGTGTGGGACCTTGTCAAAAGCCTTTTGAAAATCCAAATATACCACATCCACTGGTTCTGCCCTATCCACTCTACTAGTTACATCCTCAAAAAATTCTATGAGATTCGTCAGACATGATTTTCCTTTCACAAATCCATGCTGACTTTGTCCGATGATTTCACCACCTTCCAAATGTGCTGTTATCACATCTTTGATAACTGACTCTAGCATTTTCCCCACTACCGATGTCAGGCTAATCGGTCTATAATTCCCCGGTTTCTCTCTCCCTCCTTTTTTAAAAAAAGTATTATGATCATAATACTCCATAAAGAGAAAAAGGTAAATTCATGCAGATTTACTACCTCACGTATATAAAACACAGGTCATTCTGATGTCACACAAAGGTTCAATATTCCTTGCAAAGTTAGCAGATCATGACTGTGGTACAACATACATAAACTGTTGAAACTTGTTTCTACGCTCCATTTTCCAAAATTGTCGCAAGCATGTTAATGCAAGTTTTTCTTGCAAGACAGAATTATTTATTTACACTTAATGATGAGGACTTCTGTTCTAAAATTGGGTACTTTAAGCAGTTCCCTTTTAGCTCTATGGCTTAGCTTACTGTCTTAGCAAGCCCATGCAAAAACACATTTAGTGCTTTTGGAGAGCACTTTCTTGTTGTGATTTCATTAGCGGAAGGTACTATAGTCCAAACATAAAGCTCAAAAGTCAAACTCTTAGCAGCTGCTTTCCATGCTGTTTTATCTCTTCTCTAGCTTTGTGACAAGTCATGTTAGCATGGGCATCTGAGACTATCAGTTGTTGTCTAACCTAGCCTTACAGATTAATGAAGTCAAAACAATCAATTAAAAGTCAATGAGAAGCTACCCATCCACACCAAGACTCTGAACTCCAAGCTACTCCAGGCAACTGGCAACTAGCCAGATGTGAACATCATGTGAATACTATGCAAATTGATTATGATAAATCTCAGCCAGCTACAGTGCAGCTGTTTGTTGGCTTCCATTAAACTGGTAGTTGATGAGTGAAATCAGTTTAAAGTTTCAAGACCAATGTATAAAATTTATGTCAGTGAAGTCTGTGGATTCAAAGTTGTTAATACTGTTGCTTTATGTTTATCTGCTTTTAAATTTGTAACTGACTAATTCCCCTTATTCCAGTCTAGCTTTGTGAATCCTGTTTAAAATGTAACTACAGTTATGGGTGTTTTCACAAACTGGACTGACCAGCCAGTTACAGGAAAATTATGTATGTAAGACATCAGGGTGGTGCCTTGCACCTCAGGAGCTAAAATCTAGACTTGACAGATGGAATCAGATTCTTTTGTCTGCTGGCTGTTGGCATCCTGTGTAACATAAATGTGAGCTATTTTAATTACAATTTTACTGGCATTAGCTCACAATTTGGCACCAGTATAACAATCTTTACCGAGCCACTTGTATATGACTTGAAAAAATATCTTACACAATTCTACACAGCTGGACTATGGCAGATCATTGAGGCAGAATATAGGGAACATTTTTCTAGCCTATAAAATAGGAACTCTTCCACTCCTGAGTATAATATACTCCATTTGAAATCTTTAAAATAAATTGAGAATTTTACAGTACTTGTTCTGTTGCAGAATAAGGAGAAACAGAGACAGGCTCACCCCTATTCTCATCAATGGATCTGGGGTTGAGAGCGTCAACAGCTTCAAGTTCCTCAGTATGCACATCACCGAGGATCTCAGTTGGTCTGTACATACTGGCTGTATGGTGAAAAAAGCACAACAGTGCCTCTTTCACCTCAGACTGTTGAAGAAGTTTGGCATGAGTCTCCAAATCCTAAAGACTTTCTACAGGGGCACAATTGAGAGCATCCTGACTGGCCGCATCACTGCCTAGTATGGGAACTGTACTTCCCTCAGTCGCAGGGCTCTGCAGAGTGTGGTGCGGTCAGCCCAGCGCATCTGTGGATGTGAACTTCCAACTACTCAGGACATTTACAGTGAGAGGCACATAAAAAGGGCCCAAAGGATCATTAGGGACCCAAGTCACCCCAACCACAATCTGTTCTAGCTGCTACCATCCGGGAAGAGGTATCGCAGCATTAAAGCCAGGACCAACAGGCTCCAGGACAGCTTCTTCCACCAGGCCATCAAACTGATTAATTCACGCTGACACAATTGTATTTCTATGTTATATTGACAGTTCTGCTGTATATCTTACTGTACATACTATTTATTACAAATTATTATAATTTGCACATTGCATATTCAGACAGAGATGTAATGTAAAGATTTTTACTCCTCAGGTATGTGAAGAATGTAAGAAGTAAAGTCAATTCAGATTCAATTCATTCAATATGCCTTCATGTTCATCGTGGCATGGGTGAAATTTGGCTTAGCAGAGGTGGTGAACCTTTTTGAGGGTGTGCCAAAATTGGTGATAATTTCAAAAATTCTCTTCCATGCCATGGTCATTTTAAGCAGAGATTATCATTGATTAATAAAATAGTAACAATAATTAGAGGCCCTGATAGAGGGTCTTGGCCCGAAACGTTGACTGTTTACTGTTTTCCACACATGCTGCCTGGCCTGCTGACTTCCTCCAGCATTCTGTGTGTGTTGCTTACAATAATTATGGACCTTTTTAAGGAATCTAACATCATGTGTTCTTGCAAATGCATGGCTTGCGCCAGTCTGGTGTAAGACGTTTCCTGTGAAAACATTTGATCTCAGATTTTGAAAAAAAAATGATTTGCCGCTTCCTTCGGCAATAAAGATAATCATTATGTATCTGTATATTATGGACTGTGTTGAAAGAATCGAAGGATAGCACTGTATTTCGCATACCAAGGATTTTTTTTTGCACAAGCTATCTTGAGCACAAGTACCAGAGGGTCGCCACCCCTAGCTCAGGGAATGCTCTGCAAGGTAAAATGGAAGAGGTGAATAAGTACCATCAGTCCAAATATCACTTGAACCATGTTTCTTTCAGGATCATGGTCATTTGAACACTGGCATTAATTTGGGTATACCTTGTTCAACAGTAGTAGCTGACCTGATATCTCTTTTTAATGGATTAGCTGTTCATTAAATTTTTTCTGTAACTATTCAAGAAGTGTTTGAAAATGGCTCTTTGGATTTATCTCTGATTACACTCTGTTTGGAGATAATGCCTCTTTTCTCAGAGATGATCTATTTATTTAGAGATACAGCACAGAACAGGCCCTTCCAGCCCAATGAACCACACCACCCAGCTATCCACCTCTTTAACCCTAGCCAAATAACAGGACAATTTATAATTGAACGTTAACCTACTAAGAGGTAAGTCTTTAGACCGAGGGAGGAAACCAGAGAACCCGAAGGAAACCCATGCGCACACAGGAAGAAACTTTCTTAAAGAGGACGCCAGAATTGAACTCCGAACTCCTGCGCCCCAAGCTATAATAGTGTTGCGCTAATCCCTATGCAGGGGC
The DNA here is from genome assembly GCF_030028105.1 of Mobula birostris. Lineage (NCBI taxonomy): Eukaryota > Metazoa > Chordata > Chondrichthyes > Myliobatiformes > Myliobatidae > Mobula > Mobula birostris. The sequence continues at coordinate 52,908,627 of NC_092371.1, read as the reverse complement.
TGCAGCCCTATTTAAAATAAACAGTTTACTACTGTAAGAAGTAATTGAGGTAGAAAGCTTAGGTAATTGTTTAAAAAAGAAGATGATTAATGAGAGAAAAAAGAATAGATAATTTCTCTGAAAGATTGACATAAGGTCATAAACGATTAGCTTTTCTGGGTAATCTTGATAATGTATTACTGGATATATTTTATAGGGTACACAGTCATAATAGCAACAATGAAAAAATGTACCTCAGTTAAAAATAAATTGAGTTATTTTTCTTACAAAAGACAGTGCTGCACGACTATGTTGCAGATATATGCTAGTGTACACACTGAATAATTTATGACTATATTGCAACCACTGTAAGTTTATTAAGCAGCTGTTAACAGTCAATTACTGGAAAATGTTATGGGTGGCAATCGTACTGTGATTTAGTGAAATTTTGAAAATTTGCCCAAAGCTGCTTTAAAATGTAGTGTTGTCTCAGAATTATTTGCAAAACAGACAACATTTACTGAGAATTATAAACAAAGATTAAGAAACCTTCTGTATAGCAGCAGGGCAGAGATACTTGCTGTAAAGGCAGTGATGCAAGGTAGGTATGTTAATTCCGTGGTCTTGCATCATGCTTACAATGGTATAATTAAGACCTTGGTAGTATACATTTGAGAAGTACTGCAAATGGTAGGAGAAATTATCTTGGTAACATTGTTAAAGTAGCTAATTGCTTCCTTCTCTACTAACATCTATGAGCCACAAATGCAGCAGCTGGAAAGGAATAAGTACTCCATATCAAAAGTTCGACGTTTCTTGCAACACTGTGGAATTGCAGCTCCAAATCATCAAAGAGGAATGTTGCTGATCACTGATCCATAACTATTATGCACAGTGCTACACCTAAGTTAACATTCTGGAGGTAGCAGTCAACCTGACCAATGCTGAGTCAGATATAATCATTTATTGAATATAACAAACTCAAAAGCATGATCATATACAGGCATCTTCTTTAGTTTTTGTTTGTAAAAGAACCCACAAATCTAATCGGTGGTAAATCAAAGTGAAGAGCCATGTGGCTATTTTATTTTAAGACTTGGCCTATAATTTTTGACTGGCTGAATTTGTTGCTACAGTGCTTCCATAATACTACCACATTACAATGAACAAGGCTGCTTGATCCCAATTCATTTACACTACAGGTGACTGGGAAGTGGAGAGCTGCTTCCTTCATATGGCCAATCTGTGTTACTTTGGACTGCTGCTGTTAGAGAAAGATGTACTGTATGCAAGTGCAGAAAAGGAATAACTACTGTATACATGGAACCGATTTACAGTGCCTATAAAAAGTATTCACCCCCCAGCCCCTGGAAGCTTTCATGTTTTATTGTTTTACAATATTGAATCACAGTGGATTTAATTTGGCATTTTTGACACATCAACAGAAAAACTCTTTTGTGTCAAATTGTAAACAGATCTCTACAAAGTGATCTAAATTAATTACAAACATAAAGCACAAAATAATTGATTGTCTAAGTATTCACCCCCTTTTAATATGACACACCAAATCATCACTGGTGCAGTCAATTGGTTTTAGAAGTCATAAAATTAGTTAAATGGAGATCACTGGTGTACAGTCAAGGTGATGCAATTGATTGTAGTAAAAATGCACCTGTATCTGGAAGTGCCAATTGCTGGTGAGTTAGCATCCTGGCAAAAACCACACAATGAAGACAAAAGAACCCTCCAAGCAACTCCACAAAAAACATGTTGTAAAGCACAAGTCAGGAGATAGATAAAAGAACATTTCCAAGTCACTGAGTGTCCCTATCCCTTGGAGTACAGTTAAGTCGATCATCAAGAAATGGAAAGAATATGTCACAGCTGTAAATTTGCCTAGAGTAGGCTGTCCTCAAAAATTGAGTGACCGTGCAAGAAGGGGTCTAGTGAAGGAGGTCAGCAAGGGACTTATGACAACTGTGGAGGAGGTACAAGCTTCAGTGGCTGAGATGGGAGAGACTGCGCACGCAACAACTGTTGTTTGCTTCACCAGTCGCGGCTTTATAGGAGAGTGGCAAAGAGAAAGCCACTGATGAAAAAAGCTCACATGAGATCTTGGCTGGAGTTTGCCAGAAAGCATGTGGGAGATTCTGAAGTCAGCTGGGAGAAGGTTCTATGGTCTGATGAAACCAAAATTGAGCTTCTTGGCCATCAGACTAAACACTATGTTTGGCATAAGCCAAACATTTCACATCATCAAAAAAACACCTTTCCTACTATGAAGCAGGTTGATGGCTGCAACATGCTGTGGGGATGCTTTATTGCAGCAGCTCCGGAAGGCTTGTGAAGGTAGAGGATAAAATAAATGCAGCAAAATACAGGGAGATCCTGGAGGAAAACCTGATGCAGTCTGCAAGAGAACTGTGACTTGGGAACTGATTTGCAGTGTCCAGATGTGCAAAGCTGATAGAGACCTATCCACACAGACTCAAGGCTGTAACTGCTGCCAAAGATGCATCTACTAAATACCGACTTGAAGGGGATGAATACTTATGTAGTCAATTATTTTGTGTTTTATATTTGTACTTAATTTAGACCACTTTGTAGAGATCTGTTTTCATTTTGACATAGAAGAGTATTCTTCTGTTGATCAGTGTCAAAAAAGCCAAATTAAATTCACCATGATTCAATGTTGTAAAAGAATAAAACATGAAAACTTCCGGGGGCGGGAGTGAATACTTTTTATAGGCACTCTACATTAACGCATCCAAGCAGTTGTTTGCCCAAATAATCCAAATGATGACTTTCCATAGATAGCATCTGAGTAGAAGACTTAATGTATAGAGAGGAAGTCTAACCAAGATCTGAGTTATCACAGGAGAAAATGTAGTGCAGAAAACTAGATGTTGTGCAATATCTGCTAATGCGTCATACCAGCCATTAATCTAAAATCCTCCTTTGGCTAATGCCATCAAAATACTTTTTTCTTTAAAACAATTCAAAGGATATGTGCAAATGTGAAATATTTATCATCAATTATCTGACAACACTTATCTACATGGTAATTTACTCCCAGCAGTAAAGAATCATTGAATCATTAACTAGTTGATGGTTTATAACAAAAATAAACTATTCAGTTTCTTGTTTCTTGGCTGTATGATTCACAAAAAAAAGGCGAAACAAAACAATGGGAGATCTTGAAAGATTTGCCATGATGACTTAACAACTGCTGATGATCAAATGTTTTCTGCACACAAAACGTACGTCCATAGTCAACCTCTAGGTCAGAAACTAACCCAGATTTTGTTGGTCTCACCATCTAAAATCAGATCAATTTTCACTTGCTGGTCTGTAAATTCACTGAACAAAGCCGAGATGTTTGTGCCATGATACAAATTAATACGAAGGATTCAAGTGCATTGATCCAACTTCACATGACTTTTCAGCATAGTATCTAATATTTTGAACATAATGAGAGTTAAATCATCTCTCCTTGGATCAACCATTTTTTTTTAAATAAAAGGAACAAAAGGACCAAGCTATGTATTTAAAGGTTGTTTTCAAAGGATTGTCAGAAAATAATGAAATTGCAACTCTTGCCACATACTAATGGAGCAACAACACAAAATACTGGAGGAACACAGCAGGTCAGGCAGCATCTATGGAGGAGAACAAACAGTTGGTGTTACTGGCTAACAAAGGATCTTAGCCTGAAATGTCATATGCTTATTCCCCTCCATACATGCCGCTTAATTTGCTGATCTTCTCCAACATTTTTTGTGTGTTGCGCAAGATTTTCAGTATCTGCAGAATCTCTTCTGTTTACATATTAATGGAACTTGTGCCAGCCAACTGGCAGGGGTGTTCATGCACTTTGGTAGTAGAAATAAATGTGTGGACTATTTTATAAACAAGGAGAAAATCCAGGAATCTGAGATGCCGAGGGCTTGGGAGTCCTTGTACAGAACACCCTGAAGGTTAACTTGTAGGTTGAGTCGGTGGTGAGGAAGGCAAATGCCATGTTTTCATTCATTTCAAGAGGTCTAGAATTCAAGAGCAAGGATGTGATGCTCAGGCTTTATAAGGCACTGGTGAGACCTCACCTTCAGTATTGCGAACAGTTTTGTGCCCCTCATCTTAGAAAAGATGTGTTGGCATTCGACATGGTCCGGAGGAGGTTCACAAAGATGATTCCAGGAATGAAAGGGTTATCATATGAGGAACATTTGAGGGCTCTGGGCCTGTACTTGCTGGAATTCAGAAGGATGAGGGGGGATCTCACTGAAACCTTTCGAATGTCGAAGGGCCTAGACAGAGTAGATATGGAAAGGATGTTTCCCATGGTGGGAGAATCTAGGACAAGGGGGCACAGACTCAGGATAGAGGAGCTCCCTTTCAAAACAGAGATGCAGAGAAATTTCTTTAGCCAAAGGGTGGTGAATTTGTTGCCACATGCAGCTGTAGAGACCAGGTCATTGAATGTATTTAAGGCAGAGATTGACAGGTTCTTGACTGGACATGGCATCAAAGGTTACGGGGAGAAGGCCAGGAACTGGGGTTGAGGAGGAGCTTTTAAAAAAAGGATCAGCCATGACTGAATGATGGAGCAGGCTTGATGGGCCAGATGGTCTAATTCTGCTCCTTCATCTTATGGTCTAAGACAATTTCAATCTCTCGCTGCTACAGTCGGAAGTTCCACCTGCTTCAAAACATCAACAATTATACCAGTGCTTAAGAAGAGTAGTGTGAGCTGCCTTAACAACTATCGTCCAGTAGCACTCACATCTTCAGTGATGAAATCCTTTGAGCGGTTGGTCATGGCCAGAATCAATTCCTGTCTTGGTAAAGACCTGGACCCACTGCAGTTTGCTTATCGCTACAATAGGTCTATGACAGATGCAATCTCAATGGCTCTCCACATGGCCTTGGATCACCTGGACAGACAATGCAAATACCCTTGTCAGGATGCTGTTTATTGACTATGGCTCAGCATTTAACAGAATCATCCTTACAGTTGTAATCGAAAAGCTACAGAATCTGAGTCTCTGTACCTCCCCTCTGCAAAAGGGGAGAGGAGCACCAGAGGGAGGATCAATTACTACACCTGCCCCTACACCTCCTCCCTCACTACTATTCAGGGCCCCAAACAGTTCTTCCAGGCTAGGCAACACTTCACTGTGAGTCTGTTGGGGTCATATACTGTGTCCAGTGCTCCCGGTGTGGACTCCTGTATACCAGTGAGATCCGACGTAAGTTGGGAGACCGCTACACTGAGCATCTACACTCTGTCTACCAGCAGAGGTGGGATCTCCCAATGGCCATCCATTTTAGTTCCACTTCCCATTCCGATATGTCAATCCATGGCCTCCTCTACTGCCGCGATGAGACCACACTCAGGTTGGAGGAACAACGCCTTATATTCCGTCTGGGGAGCCACCAACCTGATGGCATGTATGTTGATTAATCGAACTTCTGGTAATGCCCCCTCCCCTTCACCATTCCTCATCCCTTTTCCTTCCCTCACCTTATCTCCTTGCCTGCCACTCGCCTCCATCCGGTGCTCCTCCCCCCCTTTCTTTCTTTCATGACCTTCTGTCTACTATTAGATTCCTCCTTCAGCTGCTATCTCTTTCAACAATCAACTTCCCAGCTTTTTATTTCATTCTTCCCCTCCTAGTTTCACCTATCCCCTTGTGCTTCTCTTCCCCGTCCCCCCACTTTTTAAATCTACTCCTTATCTCCTTTTCTCCAGTCCTGCTGAAGGGTCTCAGCCCAAAATGTCGACTGTACTCTTTTTCCATCGGTGCTGCCTGGCCTGCTGACTTCCTCCAGCATTTTGTGTGTGTTGCTAACACTACCTCAATACTTTTTAAAAATTTCTATTTTTGTATTACTTATTTTAACTATTTGATATACATATATATAATGATGGTAATTCAGTGTTTTTCTATATCTATCATGTATTGCATTGTACTGCTGCCTTAAAGTTAGCGAGTTTCACAACATATGCCAGCGATACTCAGCCTGACTCAGATTCAGAAAATTATTTTTAAAGAAAATGGGATTGATATTTAAAGAAAGTGTAATGAAAAGGTATGGAGAGATGGTGAAAGAATGGGATTAGACTGATGGTTACCCAGACAAAAGGAGAGTCAGAATCAGGTTTATTATCACCGGCCTGTGACGTGAAATTTGTTAACTTAGCAGCAGCAGTTCAGTGCAATACATAATCTAGCAAAGAGAGAGAAAAATAATAATAATAAATAAAATAAAACATAATAAATAAACAAGTAACTCAATTATGTATATTGAATAGATCATTAAAAAATGTGCAAAAACAGAAATACTGTATATTAAAATAAGTGAGGTAGTGTCCAAAGCTTCAAAGTCCATTTAGGAACCGGTTGGCAGAGAGTAAGAAGCTGTTCCTGAATCATTGAGTGTGTGCCTTCAGGCTTCTGTACCTCCTAACTGATGGTAACAGTGAGAAAAGGGCATGCCCTGGGTGCTGGAGTGGCAGCGCATATGTACGTTCCAACAATACATTCTTCCCGATGCTCAGTTGTAGACTGGATTAGTGAAACTGAGAAATATATCATTCTTATGAAAATGGAAACAAACTGACATTTGTAGTTTTTAAAACCTTCTTGAATAACATGGTCCCTTAAGGTTGTCGTTGCCAGGGGAGATGGTGAGAATAAGCTCCCGCTACCTTTTAAATGCTCCCAATGGTGTGAGTCTAACATAGCCTCTGACGACCAAGTCCAACTCCTGGTCTTCAGATATAGCTTACAGTATCTATTAAGCCTGGTGGAACCATTTCTACTGACAGGAGAAGGGTAAAAGACATGTTATTGGTGCCTTAAAACCACTCACTTCGGGCAGATAGGGCTGGTCAGCCATAGTTGGCAGCTCATTTAGGAGAAGGAAAACTCTGTTCTCAAACCTCAGCTGCCCTGCAGCTATAGTCACTCATGAGGAAGGCTTTGGGAGTAAACCCTGAGGAAAAATCCAGAGCTGGAGTCCCTAAGGCAGTCCTACATTTAGTTGAAAGCTGATTGGCAACTCCTGTGACCCACTAGTACCAAACTATATCAGCCCCTGCCATTTTCTTTGGATTCATAAGCTGCATGAAGAGAGGGAGCCTGCTGCATGGGCAACAGCTTGCTCTCCATATTGTACTGCCCTGGCTCGGCTATCACGTAGACAGCTAGGATGCAACATCGAAGATCGACCTTGACCAATGGACAACCTTCCTCTCAAAAACCTTGAAAGTGTTAATATTGTCATCATCCCAGAGACTACTGTGAAGTTAATTTCACAGCAGATATTCATACTAATGCTTGCATTTCCAACGTATGAGTGATTGAGTTAGACTTCTTCATCACTTTGTCAATGTAACTAGTGGGTATAGCACACAGCTTATTTCATGGCTACACTATACCCCCAGGATTTAACATCTGAAAGGGCAGGATTGTATCTCACTTCCCCTACTATCCCGCCCGGAGCTAGACTGTTCTTGCATTTTATGCATGTTATTGGGGATTTCAGACACCTCTTCACATCTGTTAACATTTGTCTGGTGGTGTTGCACTTCTGGAATTGGTAATGAGCAGAACTGCACTATACAATGGGGAAGCAGACACAGGAAGAGAGAGATCCACGTGTGCCTGTACTCCCAACTTGCGGCTGTTTGGACAATAGAAGCAAGGGCATGATTTAAACCTTAATGACTTCCTGGACAGCTGAAGCACTGGGTTTAATTCTGGGCCTCTTACTGTAAGCAGGGTGTCACGGCCTGGGGAATGGGTTACTGAGACACATGGTGTTGGTGGAGGCAGATAAATTAGGGACATTTAAAAAAACACTTAGATTTGTACATGGATGAAAGAAAAATGCAGGGCTCTGTAGGAAGGAAGGGTTAGATTGATTTTAGAGCAGTTTAAAATGTCGGCATAGCATTGTGGGGCCAAAGGGCCTTTACTGTGCTGTAATATTCTATGTTCTGAGCTGTCACTGCAATTGTATCTACTGTGCTGCCTTCTGTGAGAGGTCTCACCGGGGTAAAAATTCAACCAGCTGTGGACTTATTGATGTGTCAGAGTACAGTCGGATTATATGTCCGAGACATTTGTGATTCTGTCATTAGTTGTCTATTGACACTTACGTCTTTCTGTCTACTTCCTTGTTGGACTCAGTTGTGCGATTATCTTCAGAGCATTTGTGAACAAGACTTTTTGTGTCAGCCCAGATTCAACGAGTGAAAGACATAGATCTGTGAAAGGGTGAACGTTGGATAATCAACAGATGGATGTAATACCTGTTAGGTCATGGTTCTGAGAAGAATATATCAGGACCAGATGGTTAATGGATGAATGAGAAGGTGATGGAATACTTTAGAAAGTCAGATCTGGCATCTGCTGTTAGTAAGGTACAGCGAAGGAGTTATGTACTAGTTATCACTTAATATACAGAGTGCTGAAATTGGTACCTGGCCCAATAATCCTATGCTCCTCAGAAACCTCCTCTCAGTTAACTTCATCTGTTCCAATCAATATTATCTGTTCATTATGTGCCATATTATATGGTGTGGGCAATTATGGTCACTCCATGATCATAACTTTTCTTGGCAGACTTTTCTTCAGATCAATATGTCCTTCTGAAATAAATGCAGAAAATGCTAAAAAAAAAACTGAACATGTCAGGTAACATTTCAAGAAAAGGAAACTGAATTGAAGTTTCAGGTTGAAGACACTCCATCTGTTTCCATTTCCACAGTTCTTTAACTCAGCCCTTTGTCATTTGAACATCAGTTTACTTAAGTTGTTTGTTAATGCTCCAGCAAGGTACTTTGGGATATCTTTGTTATATTAAATATGTCCTATAAATAAATGCTTTTACTGTTGTCTTCATTTTTTTAAAAAAGGGGAACATTGATGATTTACCATATATACAGGGGATTTTGATATGTCTTCCTTAATCTTCAGCTGAGGAATTTCTTCCATCAAAGTTTGCAGGGCTCTGAGCAGTGACCATCCTATCTCTTGTACTTCTGTGCCCTCCCTAGATTTGTGCCAGGGCTCCCCTTACCTTGACCTACACCCATCTCTCTCTCTGCATTTATTCATTAATCCACTTCCATCTTTGATACCTCAAAGCCATATATATTGTGACAACCCAAAGAGGCTGTTCCCTCTGTGATACCATAACCCACTCTGCTCAAATGCACAGCACTGCTGTGTGCAAACCCCAAACTCATCCACATCTCACCATCTAGTTCCTCACCCACTCCTTTCTGCAATGCAGTAAACACATACAAAATGCTGGAGGAACTCAAGAGGTCAAGCTGCAACGATGCAAAGCAATAAAAAGTCAGTTCAAGATCTTTCATTAGGACTGGAAAGCAAGAGGGAAGAAGCCAGAATAAAAAAAGTGGGAGGAGGGGATGAATACAAGCTAGAAGGTGATAGGTGAAGCCAGATGAAGGAGATGGGTAGTGGGCAGGGGAGGGTGGAATGGAGAAGCTGGGAGGTAATAGTTGGAAAAGATAGAGGGCTGAAGAAGAAGGAATCTGATAGGAGGAGAGAAAGAGAGAGAGAGCACGCGCAATGGGAGAAAGGCCAGGAGGAAAGATGCCAGGGGAAGGTGATAGACAGGTGAGGAGAAGAGAACAAATAAGAGAGCCAGAATGGGAAATAGAAGAAGAGGGAAGGGGGAAAATTACCCGAAGTTAGAGAAATCAATGTTCATGCCACCGGGTTGGAGACTACCCAGATGGAATATGAGATGTTGTTCCTCCAACCTTGGAGTGGCCTCATAATGGCAGTAGAGAAGGCAGTGGGCGGACATGTCAGAATGAGAATGGGGATTGGATTTAAAATGTGTAGCCACCAGGAAATCCTGATTGTTGTGGATGGAGCCAAATTGTTTGAAAAAGTGGTCCCCCAATTTATGTCAGGTATCACCCAATGTAGAATAGGCTGCATCAGGCTGTCAAAACTGCAGGTGAACTGGTGCCTTACTAGAAGGACTGTTTGGGACTCTGAATGGAGGTGAGGGAGGAGATGAATGAGCAGTTGGAGCACTTCTTCCAGTTGCAGGGAATTTCCAGTAGTTACATATATCCTCCCAAGTGAATAAGCCCTATTTACTGATCAATGTGTTGACTCCTGCACAAGAGTTTAAATGCATTTTGAATGATAACACTGCATGACACCTGCATCCAATCTGTAGGTATAACCTGAAAAATTCTGCTCCTTTGTCATTCTAGTTTTTCACCTCACTTGCACTCTGATCACTCCCTCATGCACTGTTCTGTTGAAGCTGTCATGTTTTAATTAAATCTTCCAGACGTAGATCTTGTGATCTTCCAGACATAGCATTGAATTGAACAATGCAAGATCATAACAACAATTCTCATATTTTTGGAAGGCATTTTCTGGTAAGCATTATGTTTTCATCATTTTCACTTCCTCCAGACTCACCATTTGATCCTTTTCCATCACCCTTTGAGCTCGCACATCTTTATTTATGTTATTTAATGTCTTCCGCCCTGTCACAGGCTTTTCTCATCACTGACCTTCCTTTCCTCTCAGTTCCTATGCTTGTATTTTGTATGATTCCTTAAGCTTTTTAAAGTTTATAAGACCATAAGATATAGGAGCCATTCAGCCCATTGAGTCTGCTCTGCCATTCAATCATGGGCTGATCCAACTCTTCCAGTTATATCCATATTTCTGATTTCGATGCTATTTGCAGTTACAATTAAAATACAGCTGATGAAAAAGAATTTTAGTGACCCAGTACAGAAAAGCTGGGATCAAAAATGTAGCTAATGTTGTACAGTTCTGCTTATGTTGTTCCTGGAGTGATGCCATCTCAACTAACAACCACATAAGACAGATTTTTCTTGAGATGCATGAGCATTCCAAAGAGATCTACATTCTCTGTGACTTCAGACACTTCGGATTGTTTGGTTTTCAGAAGAAAATTGACAAATGAATGTACAAATCTGCCATAGTGTGAAAGAACAATTGCATTGTTATTGATTCAACCAGCAATGATAACAAATTATCAAACCTAAGGACATACATTTAGAGTTCAGTAGAACAAACATCGAAAGAAATCAAATATTAAAAAAAATCTTATTCATGACAACAAACTAACGTAGCATTTTAAATGTTTAATTAGAAACATCATTAACATCACAGAAATTAATTTCCTGCATGTACAGGATTGAAGTAGCCAACTAAGTGAAAACAATAGACACTCCAGCACAGGAGATTCAGCAAATGCTGGAAATCCTGAGCAACACACACAAAAGTGCTGGATGAACTCAGCAGATCTGGTGGCCTCTACAGAGAGAAGTGGACAGTCTACATTTTGGGTAAGACTCTTCATCAAGACTCAGTGACAGGTTGGAAAGAGGCATAGTCTGATATCTGTGGGAGTTATTGGGTTTGTAAAAGACGTCAATAGATAACATGTCTCCAGAGATTAAGACAAAGTGATCAAGAAAGGGGAGAGAGGTGTTAGAGATAGACCAATTAAGTTTGATAGCAGGGTGGAAGTTGAAGGTAAAGCTGATGAAATTGATGAGCTCAGCATAGGTGATGGAAGAAACACCAATGCAGTGATCAATGTAACAGAGAAAGAGTTTGGAGGTATTGTCAGTATAGGCTTGGAACATGGTTTGTTCCAAATGCCGGTTAAAGGCAGGTGTAGCCAGGCCCCTTGCAAGCACCCAAGGCTATATCTGTGGTTTGGAGAAAATGGGAGTAGCTGAAAGAGAAATTGTTGAGGATAAGGAGTAGTTCTGCCATATGGAGGAGGTTGTCAGTGGAAGGGAACCAGTTAGGTTTGTTGTCAAGAAGGAAGCTGAGAGCTATAAGGCCTTCTTGATAGGGAATGGAAATGTACAGGGACTGGATATCCGTGGTGAGAATAAGGCAGTCGGGGCCAGGGAAGTGAAAGTTGTTGAAGTAATGAGTACATGAAAAGTGGCATGGATGTAGGTGGGAAGGGACAGAACAAAGCATGACAGAATAGAGTTGAGATATGTGGGCAGAAATTCTGTGGGGCAGTCAGCCCAAACTGTCGACTGACCATTCCCTCCATAATTCTGCCTGACCTGCTGAGTTCCCCAGCAATTGTGTGTGTTACAATAGAAACCTAAGGCATAAAACTAGCATGGAAACAACCAAGTAAATGTGGAGTATGTTTTTTTTTGATATTTAAAATTCTCGTCAAATTACTTTTACCACAATGATACACAAACCACTTTTCCCTCAAAATTATTTTTATTGAAACTTGAAAAGCTGTATTTTATAAAAGGATAACAAGTAAGAATACATTTAGAGCACCATGTTAGCGTTGTGTTTATCACAACAGTATTACAGCTTGTGGCATTCCGGTGTCCGGTGTTCAATTCTGGCACCGTCTGTAAGGAGTTTGTACATTTTCCCCTTTAATGGTGTGGGTTTCCTCGGGTGCTCTGATATCCTTCCACTGTCCAAAGGTGTACTGGTTAGTAGGTTAACAGGTCCTGTGATTAGGCTAGTGTTAAATAGGCGGGCTAAGGGATGGCGAGGCTGTTGGACAGAATTTCTAGATAAACATTAAATAAAAGTGAGGCCACCTTTACTCAAATAACTTAAGGAAGCTATTTTCTCTTAGGCAGTAATTCAGAGCAAGAAACTTATTCATTTAATAAACCTTAATACTAACTTTTAACAAATATAAACATTCAATTGTATATGAAGGAAAAAATGTGTTAACAAAATCTCAATGATATTTAATTTAGTATTTGTTCATGGGGTATGGATGTCACTGACAATACTGGCATCTATTGTCCATCCACAGTTTCTTTCAGATTAAAATGTTAAGTACAAATTTCATTGTGAACCTACAGGATATGAACATATTGACTCACTTTCAAAGACTCTACAACTCAAGTTCTCAGTATTTATTTATTTACTTACTCACTTTACACAGTTTGTCTTCTTTTGCACTTTGGTTGCATGCCAGATTTTGTCTGTAGTTGTTCATTAATTCTATTGTAGTTTTTGTTCTACTGTGAATGCCTGCAAGAAAATAAATCTCAGGGTAGTATATGGTGACATATATATACTTAAATTTAATTTGTCTAGTAATTTCTAGTGATTTCATGATTACTAAGATTATTATTCAGCTTTATTTGATTTTTCAGCTGTCTTGGTGCAACTCAGACTTGGAACAATGGTGCAGAACCCCAAATGCCAAGCTAATAACTACCGCCACAGTACCATCACCACTTAATTTAGCTTAGCACGTTATTATTCTATTATGATAAATCAACAATGACTTGAATTTATAGTCATTATAATTATCAAGATGCAAGCTTGCTAGTGCTTAGAAATGGTACAGATTTTGCACATGAAATTGACAGTAATCTCTCCTAGTCCAGTCAGCATGGGTGACATAAGATGCATCTACAGTGGCATGCAAAAGTTTGGGCACCCCGGTCAAAATTTCTGTTACTGTGAATAGCTAAGCAAGTAAAAGATGAACTGATTTCCAAAAGGCATAAAGTTAAAGATGACACATTTCTTTAATATTTTAAGCAGGACTACATTTTTATTTCCATCTTTTACAGCTTCAAAATAACAAAAAAGGAAAAGGGCCTGAAGCAAAAGTTTGGGCACCCTGCATGGTCAGTACCTAGTAACACCCCCTTTTGGCAAGTATCACAGCTTGTAAACGCTTTCTGTAGCCAGCTAAGAGTCTTTCAATTCTTGTCTGAGGGATTTTCACCCATTCTTCCTTGCAAAAGGCTTCTAGTTCTGTGAGATTCTTGGGCCATCTTTCATGCACTGCTCTTCTGAGGTCTATCCACAGATTTTCGATAATGTTTAGGTCGGGGGACTGTGAGGGCCATGGCAAAACCTTCAGCTTTCGCCTTTTGAGGTAGTCCATTGTGGATTTTGAGGTGTGTTTAGGATCATTATCCTGTTGTAGAAGCCATCCTCTTTTCATCTTCGGCCTTTTTTTCCAAACATACCTCTGCTCATTGCAGCCAAAAGGTTCTATTCAAAAGGTTCAAAGGAACATCTAAACAAGCCTGATGCATTTTGGAAACAAGTCCTGTGGACTGATGAAGTTAAAATAGAACTTCTTGACCACAATGAACAAAGGTATATTTGGAGAAAAAAGGGTGCAGAATTTCATGAAAAGAACCCCTCTCCAGCTGTTAAGCACAGGGGTGGATCAATCATATTTTGGGCTTGCTTTGCAGCCAGTGGCACAGGAAACGTTTACCGGCAGAGGGAAGAATGAATTCATTTCAGCAAATTCCAGCAAATTCTGGAAGCAAACATCACACTGTCTGTAAAAAAGCCGAAGATGAAAAGAGGATGGCTTCTACAACAGGATAATGATCCTAAACACACCTCAAAATCCACAATGGACTACCTCCAGAGGCAAAAGTGGGTGTTACTAAGTACTGCCATGCAAGGTGCATAAACTTTTGTTCCGGGTCCGTTTCCTTTTTTTGTTGTTTTGAAACTGTAAAAGATGGAAATAAAAAAGTTTTCTTGCTTAAAACATTAAAGAAACACATGCAGGTACCTCCCAGTTTCTACTCAGCTAAAACGAGTAATCTGTCACTCTTTAACTTTATGCCTTTTGGAAATTAGTTCATCTTTTACTCACTTAGCTATTCACAGTAACAGAAGTTTTGACTGTGGTGCCCAAACTTTTGCATGCCACTGTATATCCTGCTGTCAGCTCCTTCCATTGTCAAGCAGCCTGTGACATGCAGAATAAGAAAATATGAGTCTGGAATAGTTATCTTGAGAGACAATTTTGTAGGTGTAAGTTTGTGGAAGTGCCTCTCATGTATTCACTGACTGAACAAATAAGTCATCACCGTATATAATAGAGCTACTGTGACTTTCATTCAGCTCCTGGTGTGTATTTAATATTTCAGTAATATGTGAGTAATATTGTAAATAAATTGTCTGATTAAGCATTTTTTGCTTGTTTAAATAATTCATTATGGTTATATGTAAAAGTATGTGAATGACATACGTCATTACTCCACCACGTCACTTGTGTACTCCTCAGTAAAGAGAAAACATGCTAAAACACAATTATCCCTAGAGCTCCTGTGTTTTTTCTTTCGATTAGTTTATAGAGTTACAAAATGTAATAGCTACGGTAATTTTTATTTACCAATAAAAATGGTAAATGCGGGCTCACTTTTAACATTTAAGAAAAACTTGGACAGGTACATGGATGGGAGGTGTATGGAGGGATATGGTCTAGGTGCAGGTCAGTGGGACTAGGCAGAAAAATGGTGTTGGCACAGCCAAGAAGGGCCAAGAGGCCTGTTCTTGTGCTGTAATGTTCTATGGTTCTATGTATGCTGTCAGGCCTGCACATGCAGGTACCTCCCAGTTTCTACCCAGCTAAAACGAGTAATCTATCACTCTTTCAAGACTCATTACCTGCAGTCTATTTAACCCTTGTTCTCATCCACAGTTCTTATTCGCTCATCGAACGAGCTGGTCTCAAACAGTTGCTCCTAGCTTCCACCCTTCCTGCCTAACATTTACCTCGTTGCCTGTTGTGTTTAGATTCTGGTCTCTTTTGTTTTATGACCCCCCTCGTAGCTGTTATTTTGCAGTCTATTATTAAAAGATATCATTCAGTGCTGAATTGTCTCCACTGCTCTGCCTTTGGGTCAAGCATCCTCCACATTTCCTAACATACACCAGGCTCTGGTCTTGTGCCTCACTGAGTTTTAAAGGAAAATTCAAAATAGTGCCTGAAGTCTCTAGTATCGTTTCTCTGCTGAATTTGTCTGAATTTATTTCCCTGGCAACCAGGAATACAAACTTCCAGTATTAACAATTTATCCATTGTAAGCTCTGCTAAGTTTTTTCTAGAATAAATGCAGTCATTTCATAAACGTATTGATTTGGGAAAAAAAATGCATAATATTTCGATCAATACACACAAAATGTTGGAGTAACTCAGCAAGTCAGGCAGCATCTATGGAAGTGAATAAACAGTTAACATTTCAGGGTGAGACCATTCATCAAAACTGGTGCAAAATATTTACTATTCTGCTGAACCTCTAAATTTCTCCTTTTCAAATATGGTGTCACTGAGGTCTCCAAGGGTTTTGTGAGAGAAAATAATAGAAATTCATCATTAGCCAATCTCACCCACATATCCCATAGAAATATCATGTAAAAATGTTAGAAAACTAACTTATTGTTATCTAACATAGTATAGTATATACGGTATTAACATATAGGTATATTAGTATATTAGGAAGTAACCAGAATGAAGCATCAAAATTCTACAGAAATCCTATACATATGATATTTCAAAATGTGCTATTGAGAAAAAAGATATATAGTGACTTAATAATTGTTCAATCTAACTGAGCTTTGAGCACTCTTACACAGTTTTCAGTTGCATTATCACCCATATAATTGATTACTTCTGTGAAAAAGGTGCAGATAGGTAAAGAGCCTGTAGACATCAATGGATCGGGGGTTTAGAGGATGAACAGCTTTAAGTTCATAAGAACATAAGAAATAGGACCAGGAGTCGGCCATCTGGCCCATTGTGCCTGCCCCGCCATTCAATAAGATTATCGCTGATCTATCCGTAAACTCAGTTCCATCTACCTACCTTTTCCCATTGCCCTACTATGTAAAAATCTATCTAATTGTATCTTAAATATATTTAGTGAAGAAGCCTCAACTACTTCCCTGGGCAGAAAATTCCACAGATTCACCACTCTCTGGGAAAAACAGTTTCTCCTCATCTCCATCCTAAATCTTCTGTCCTGAATCTTGAGGCAATGTCCCCTAGTTCAAGTCTCACCTACCAATGGAAACAACTTTCCTACTTCTATCTTATCTATCCCTTTCAACATTTTGTATGTTTCTATAAGATCCCCTCTTATTCTTCTGAATTCTAGAGAGTATAGTCCCAGGTGACTCAATCTCTCCTCATAGGTTAACCCCTTCATCTCTGGAATCAACCTGGTGAACATCCTCTGCACTGCCTCCAAAGCTAGTATATCCTTCCTCAAGTATAGAGACCAGAACTGCACACAGTACTCCAGGTGCGGCCTCACCAGTACCCTGTATAGTTGCAGCATGACCTCCCTGCTCTTGAATTCAATCCCTCTAGCAATGAAGGCCAACATTCCGTTTGCCTTCTTAATAACCTGTTGTATCTGCAAGCCAACTTTTTGTGGTTCATGAACAAGCACTCCCAAGTCCCTCTGCACAACAGCATGCTGCAATCTTTCACCATTTAAATAATAACCTGCTCTTCTTTTACTCCTTCCAATGTGGATGATTTCGCATTTACTAAAATTGTATTCCATCTGCCAGACCTTGGCCCACTCACTTAACCTATCTATATCTCTCTGCAGACTCTCCACATCCTCTGTACAATTTGCTTTTCCATTCAGTTTAGTATCATCAGCAAATTTTGCTACACTGCACTCAGTCCCCTCTTCCAAATCATCAATGTAAATGGTAAACAGCTGCGGGCCCAGCACCGACCCCTGTGGCACCCCACTCACCACAGACTGCCAACTGGAGAAACATCCATTTATACCAACTCTCTGTCTTCAATTGGTTAACCAATCTACTATCCATGCCAATACACTTCCTCTGACTCAATGCATCCTTATCTTGTTTATAAATCTCTTGTGCGGCACCTTATCAAATGCCTTATGGAAATCCAAGTATACAACATCCACCTGTTCCCCTCTATCCACTGCACTCAGTATGTCCTCAAAGAACTCCAGTAAGTTTGTCAAACAGGACCTGCCCTTTCTGAATCCATGCTGTGTCTGTCTAATGGAACCACTCCTTTCTAAATGTTTCATTATTTCTTTCTTAATGACAGCTTCAAGCATTTTCCTGACTACAGATGTTAAGCTAACTGGCCTATAGTTGCCTGTCTTTTGCCCACATCCTTTTTTAAAAAAGTGGTGTGTCATTTGCTGTTTTCCAATCCGCCAGGACCTGCCCAGAGTCTAGAGAATTTTGGTAAATGATTGCCAACACATCTACTATAACCTCTGTCAACTCCCTCGGCACCCTGGGATGCATCCCATCAGGACCAGGGACTTATCTACCTTCAAGCCCTCTAGTTTTCTCATCACTGTCTCTTTAATGACAGTGATTTTATCGAGGTCCTCACCTCCCATTTTGTCCATAACATCCTTCTTTGGCATGTTAGAAAAGTCCTCTACCGTGAAGACCGACACAAAATAGTCATTCAATGCCTCAGCCATTTCCTTATCACCCAATATCAATTTCCCCTTCTCATCTTCCAAGGGACCTACATTGACTTTAGACACCCTCTTCTGCTTTATATATTAATAAAAACTTTTGCTATCTGTTTTTATATTTTGTGCTAATTTACTTTAATACTCTATCTTCCCTTTCCTTATTTCTTGTTTAGTTGTTCTTTGTTGCCCAATCTATGTGGAAGTTAAAATCCCGCATGACAACTGCCGTTCCGTTCTTACCAGCCTCAGCTATTTCATGGTTAATCACCTCTGCCACTGCAATATTTTTATTAGGTAGCCTATAGACAACTCCCACCAGTGATTTTTTTCCCTTTACAATTCTTAATCTCTACCCAGATGGACTCAACATTCTGCTCAGTAGATCTTATATCGCCTCTCACAATCGCCCTGATCTCATCCTTAATTAAGAGTGCCACCCCACCTCCTTTGCCTTCCTGTCTATCTTTTTGTATACCTGATACCCCTGGATATTTAATTCCCAGTTATCTCCACCTTGCAACCAGGTTTCTGTAATGGCCACTAAATCATAGGCCTTGGTACTGATCTGCGCCACAAGTTCACTAACCTTGTTTCTAATACTACGGTCATTTAGATAAAGTGCCCGTATACTCATTGTCCTTTTAGAATCTAGTGACCTATGTGACTTTGCTTTTTACTTTTATGCACTTTACCCTTACTTTTTTCTTCACTAACACTAGCTTTGGTCTCTGCATCGCTTCCCTCTTCCTTTCTGTGTGGGTTCCTATCCCCCTGCCATATTAGTTTAAAACCTGCTCAACAGCACTAGCAAGTAATCAATGTCCTAACATTGATCCCAGCCCTGCCCAGATATAGACCGTACGGATGGTACCATTCCCACCTCCCCCAAAAGCGGTTCCAATGCCCCAAGAATTTGAATCTGAAGCCCTCCCTCCTGTACCAGCGCTCAAGCCACATTCTGCTATTCCAACTCTGGCTAGCACGTAGCACCAGTAATAATCCTGAGATTATTACCCTTGAGTTCCTCGGCATAAACATCACTGAGGATTTCACATGGTCTCTACATACTGGCTGTGTGATGAAAAAGGTACAACAGTGCCTCTTTCATCTCAGACAATTGAAGAAGTTTGGTATGGCCCCCCAAATTCTAAGAACTTTCTATCGAGGCACGATTGAGAGCATCCTGACTGGCTGCATCACTGTACTCCCTCAATCGCAGGACACTGCAGAGTGGTGCTGACAGCCCAGTGCATCTGTAGATGTGAACTTCCCACTATTCAGGACATTTACAAAGACAGGTGTGTAAAAAGGGCCCGAAGGGTCATTGGAGACCTGAGTCATCCCAACCACAAACTGTTCCAGCTGCTACCGCCCAGAAAAAGGTGCCGCAGCATAACAGCCAGGCCCAACAGGCTCCAGGACAGCTTCTTCCACCAGACCATCAGACTGTTTAATTCATGCTGACACAACTGTATTTCTAAGTTATATTGACTATCCTGTTGTACATAATATTTATTATAAATTACTATAATTGCACATTACACATTTGAACGGAGACGTAAGGTAAAGATTTTTGCTCCTCATGTATATGAAGTAAGTAATAAAGTCAATTCAATAAAGACAAACAGTGTTTGAAAAGAAAGCACCATGCCTCAGTGAAGAGAAGTGAAGTACATTTTGTCTTTATTAGTGCATGTTCTTGAAACACTCATGAGATGCTGACCACTTACTTAATCTTTGAAAAAAAAATCCCCCATCACCCAGGACATTCCCTCTTCTTATTGCTACCATCAGGAAGGAGGTACAGGAGCCTGAAGGCACACACTTACCGATTCAGGAACAGCTTCTTCCCCTTTGCCATTAGATTTCTGAATGGACATTGAACCCATGAACACTACCTCGTCTTATTTAATGTAATTATTATATATATATATATATATATATATATATACACACATATATATTACAGTAAGCAATGTACTGCTGCCACATAACAACAAATTTCACAACGTAAACATATGCTGGTGATATTAAATCTGATTCAGATTTTGAATGTTTATACCATACACTAGGTGGGTACCAAAAAGATGCAACTATGACATTAAAAAAGAAATTTGGTCTGAAGCCACTGAATACTCTCAGCTGCATTATGTGATATGTTATGAAATTCTTGGCTTAAAATCATCCTTCCTATATACACTTTGAAACTAAATGTAACACGCTGTAAGGTTTCACTGCTAATGTAATGGTCTCTCTGTAATGTTTCACTGCTCAGGCTAAGGTAATGGTTTCTCTGTAGCAGCAATGTTTGGGTTATGACTAGAGATAACAGGGACTTTGGAATTTATGTTAGCCAACGAGAGGGGTGTTGTTCGTTCTTGTGGGTCTGGAAGAGGGGTTTTCACGGTCTTTTGTTGGGGAGAGATGAAGAGTGAAGACGTGAATAGAGGGAGTTGGTAGACCGCCAGACAGAATGGACTGAGGTGCAAGGGTCCGAGGGTCGGCTACACTTGGAGGAGGACGACGGGAATAAATGGACGGAACCATGAGATCCAACATTTGCGTATTAGATTGTTTCATGAGAACCGGCCCTTTTTTTTGTTTTTTACTAACCATATAGTCAAATTAAGAATTATAAAGCTTAATCGTTTAATGGCATATTGTGTACTGTTTGTTATTTCGTGGTACTGATTTGTAACAGGTGACACATCGCACAGCATCCACCCAAATGAAATTTCTTAAGTTTGGCTGGACTGGGGACTATCATCCCCTAGATTAAGCTACTAGCTAAACTGAGGGTTATATTTGTGGGGTCTCATCCAGGATTGATTTCGTTGGATGCTGTGTGATTACCCTGAGCATTGAACCAGTGGGGTAGACAATTCATACTCTAGATGAATTATTAATTTGCCTGTTAAGCATCATTAAAGTTGTGATTGTGGGCAGAGGTTTGATAAAATAGCAGGCACAGCTCTTGTTTTAGTGCAGACTAGCGCTGACATAGCGGTAGCTGGAGCGGAAATTTCAAAGACAGGGTTTTATCATTTCTGAGGAGGGAGGGGAAGGAGTGGTCAGATTTGGAATATCTAATTAGTCCACAACCCCCAGTGAAGAATGAGAATTCTGAGTTAGTATCTGCCTTTACCTCTCTGGTGAATAAATGGAAAAATGCCCAGGTCCATAATCCCAGCTATGGTAGGCTCTGCCTATTCTTTGGAATTACACCGACCCGTAAAGAGGAAGAGGAAGTATGAGACTTGTGTGAAGCAGACCTCTCAGTTGTTAGATGAGTGGCAGTGCTCTGATGACGTAAAGCAACAGAGGTTGGTTAAAAGTTTGAATGGGTGGGCACTGACGTTGTGAGAATTGTCAGGTTACGGTATCCTGTACCGACAGCTTTCAATTACAAATGTTTGTACATGCAAGCACTGGACAATACTTTTGGCCCGACTGGAAGCCCAATGGAGCTCATGGTGAGGTTTCAGAACATGCATCAGGAGAAGGGGGAGAAGTTTTCTGCTTTTATTTTTTGGCTAGAGAGGCGGCTAAATTGTTTGCAGCCCAGAGGGGTCATTCAGGTGGCTGAGGTGGATCAGTTAAGAATGGACCAGATAGCCAGGGGTGCCCAGTCAGTCCCAGGACCTGGTTGCTTGGGGTCTCTGACAGCCTTGTAAGATGCGCCCCCCTCCATCTTTTGTTGAACTGATCAGAGAGGTACGGGAAGAGGAGAACGCATCAGAGGCGCGGTAGGCCTCCATCAGCAGGGCACAGTCCTTGGTAGTGGTCCCCTGGTGAAGTGCCCATGTATAGCCTATCCCAGGGAGTGGTAGAGGAGATTGTGGCAGAGTTGAGAACGGAGATACGGAGATGTTTCGGCTGCTATCAGCGGGTGTGACCCCCCCCCCCCCCATATGGTGGAGCTGATGGAGGGGACGGATCCTCCAAGGGAACGAACAATGCAGAGGGCTGCTGTCAGCAGGTGTCACACGAGAGGGAGAGTGAGCCCCTGGATACCTAAGCAGAGAGAGTTGTTGGGAAAACTTAGAGGAGACCCAGCGAGGGAACGGCCTGGTGTCTCTGGGGGAACATGTTCCTCGCAATATACCAAGGAGCTCCTGAAAGCAAAAAGCCCTATTCCTGAAGGCTCAGTGGGACCATACTCCAGTGTGTCACAATGGATAGAGGGTATTTATGCTAAAGCCATACTCGACAACCGGGTCGCAGGTCACGTCGTTGTACCGTTCATTTTACAACCAGTATCTGAAGCATTTACCATTGACGCCATTCAGTGCACTGGAGATCTGGGGGCTTAGTGCTAGTAATTATCCATACCACAGTTATTTGTCAGTGAAGCTGGAGCTTTCGGAGGCCGATGTGGGAGTGTCTGAGGTCCTTGATACATTGGTGCTGGTTTGTCCGGACCCTGTTGAGAAGGGCGGTGTTTCAATTCTGGTGGCGACCAACACCTCTCTTGTGAGGAGGCTCAGGAGAAGGCAAGTGAGAGCTTTCTGGGAACATTGTCCGTGCACCCGGTGTTTTGAGCAGCTTTTGAGGAAGTGCATGGCTGGATTAGGCCGGATACCGAATTTAGACGAGGGACTGTGGTTCACCCAGTAGACGCCAATGGTGGTACAGCCCAGGGAAGTAGCAAGAGTGATGGGGACCCCAAAATTTCCCAGAGTGTCTGAGGGCAAGGCCTTAGTGGACACTCCGGAAGACCATGGAGGGAGCCGTGATTTCCTGCTGGGGCTACTGGAGAGGCCCGAATTCCAGAAACCCTCGGTGGTACAGGGGAGCAGGATGGTAGTGATTGTCAGGAACACTACGAAGAGGGAGGTCACCTTCAAGCGGGGGATGCCCCTGGTGCATTTGTTCTCAGTGACAGTAATGTTTAGTGTCTCTGTAAGACAAGCCAGGGAGAAACTATTGGAAAAAGGGGAAGAGTTGACCGCTGAGTCATTCAACTTCGGGGACTGCCCGGTTCCTGCGGGTTGGAAGAGGAGGTAGGTAGAGAAGATGTTGAAGCTGGAAGATGTCTTTTCCACTGACGAGTTTGATGTGGGTTGTTCCAAGAGCACACGTCACACTATCTGGGTGACTGAGGATACCCTGTTCAGAGGAAGGTTGCAGCAACTGGCCCCTGCAGAGGTGGAGGATGTTCGGCAGCGTTTGTGAAAGTTGATGGAAGCTGGAATCATCACCGAGTCCTGAAGCCCCTATGCATCCCCAGTAGTAGTGGCCTGGATGTGTGTGGACTATAGGACTCTGAACAGGTGCACCGTCCCTGACCAGTATACTGTCCCAAGGATTGAAGATGCGCTGGCCTGCCTGAGTGGTGCAAAGTGGTTCAGTGTACTGGACTTGAGGAGTGGATATTACCAGATCCCCATCAGTGAGGCCAACAAAGAGAAGATGGCATTTATATGTCCCCTGGGATTTCTCCAGTTTGAAAGGATGCCCCAGGGCATCTCGAGAGCCCCTGCAACCTTCCAGCGTGTTATGGAGAAGACAGTGGGGGATATGAATGTGCTTGAGGTATTGGTGTTTCTGGATGACTTCATAGTGTTTGGATCCACCTTGGAAGAACATGAAGCAAGGCTGCTGAAGGTGCTGGGCTGCCTGAAAGCAGAAGGGTTAAAACTTTCCCTGGACAAGTGCCAGTTCTACCAAACGTCTGTTAGCTATCTTGGGTACATAGTCTCATGGGATTGAGTAGCTACAGATCCGACTAAGATAGAAGCAGTGACCACTTGGCCAAGACCCTAGCCTGTGAGCGCTCTGTGCTCATTCCTCGGGTTCTATGGAGGAGGTTCGTGAAAGGCTACATGAAGGTGAATCACCCGTTGAATCAGCTTTTGTGTGGTTACCCTCTCTTGGGGAAGAAAAGGAGGGGGAGAAAAGGACAGGAGGGGGAGAGTATCTTAGCCTGTTAGAGCCCTTTGGACCAAGGTGGGATGCAAAATGTGAGGAGGCCTTTCAGTCGCCGAAGGAGCTGCTGAACCAGGCATCGGTGCCAGCTTTTGCAGACCTCTGATTGCCGTATGTACTGCACATGGATGCCAGCTGAGAGGGCTTAAGGGGCATCTTGTATCAGGATCAGGGCACCGGGTTGAAACCCACTGTGTTTGTCAGCCGGAGTCTGTTGCTCTCTGAGAAAAACTATCCCATGCTCAAATTAGAATTTCTGGCATTGAAATGGGCAGTGGTGGATAAGCTGAGTAACTAACTCTATGGAACCAAGTTTGTGGTGAGGATGGACAACAACTCCCCAACTTTTATCCTGACCTTGGCAAAACTGGATGCCACAGGCCATTGGTGGTTGGCAGCATTGTCTGCCTATGATTTCAGCCTGAAGTACTGGCCAGGAGGCAGGTACGTTGATGCTGATGCTTTGTCCCGACAGACCGATCACGGACAAGTAGGAGAGCGTTCCTGCCCCAGGGGTGAAGGCCATATGTCAGTTTGCCATCACTGTTAAGACAGAGGGAAAGGAGGGGGCAGGATCGTGCCGTGAATCAATTGGGAGCTTCTGATGACGCCATTCCCCAAGTTTACTGTAACCTGACTGCTCTGAAGACAAATCAACTGTCCAAATTGAGTTCTGGGGAAGTGGCAGCTGCTCAGTGAGATGATCTGGGCATTGTTACTATTTGGGCAGCAGTCGAAAAGGGAGACATGGCTCAGGCAGAGAAGACGAAACATGCGTCAGTGCCTCCATTACTGTGAGAATGGCCTTAGTTGGAGTTGAAGAACCAGATCACGTCACCCCCAGATCGACCTCGGCGTTGCCAGCTGGTTTTGCCCGAGAAGTATCAGAGGATTGCATTAAAGTCGCTTCATGATGATTCTGGACATTTGGGGGTGGAAAAGACCTATGGATTGCTCAGAGACTGGCTTTACTGGCCTCGGAGGAAATCGGAGGTCAAAGAATACTGCAAGTCGTGCATTCGATGCATACAGTGGAAGACACTGCCTGTGCAGGCAGCTCCCTTGGTCCACTTGCAGCGTGTGGGGCCTCTGGACCTGGAGTGTATGGATTTCCTGTAAATAGAACCCGATGCCAGCAACATGGCGAATGTCTTAGTCGTCATGGACCAATACACCAGATATGCTCAGGCTTTTCCTACCAAGGACCAGAGGGCATGTATGGTGGCAAAAGTGTTATGGGAGAAGTATTTCATTTATTATGTCCTTCCCAGGTGGATACATAGTGATCAGGAACGGGATTTCGAGAGCAGACTCATTCATGAGTTACTGGGCATGCTTGGAGTCGAGAAGCCGAGGAACACGACCTATCACCCTGCAGTGTGATCCCCAGCCAGAGAGGTTTAATCAGACCTTGCTTGACATGCTTAGGACCCTGGAGATCAGCAAGAAGAGAAAGTGGAGTCCACATATTGGGCATCTGGTTCACAGTTATAATTGTACAGGAAATGAAGCCACTGAGTACTCGCCATATTATCTAATGTTTGGGCGCGAGGCGAGGTTGCCCATTGACCTTTGTTTTGGGACTGACAAGGATGACTTACCACCGAAGACTTATCTGAAATATGTGTCTGACATGAGAAGAGAGTTGAAAAGGGCTGATGAATTAGCTGGGGTCGCGGCTGCCCAGCAGAATCAAGGGAATAAGAGGAGGTTTGATCAAAAGGTGAAGTTCTCCCAACTCCTGCCGGGAGACAGAGTCCTCATAAGGAATTTGGAGCTGCCTGGAAAGCGTAAGTTGGCTGACCGCTGGGCAGCTACGCCCTATGTGGGGAGAGTCAGAAGCCAAACCTACTAGTTTTCCGGGTGAAACCAGAGGAAGGGAATGGGCCTGTCAAGATTCTCCATCGGAACCACCGGCTGCCCCTGGGACAAGACATGCAGATAGGTCCAGAACCCGACTTGGAGCCTACACCTAGTAAGAGGACTCTGCAGAAACGTAGAGCAACTGCAGGGCCCACAGCAGGCAAGATTAGGCAGCCCCCAACCTTGAGAGGGATACTGATTCGGAGGATGAGGACCTGGATGTGTGGTATATGCTGCCTTTTGCGAACTCTCCATTGGTTGAGGAAGAGACTCCCAGCCTTTCTCCCACTGAGTCAGGTGAAGTGGGGGGGGGGGGGCTATCTGTGGGCAGCCTGGGTTGCAGCAGGACTCTGCAAGGGAGGAAGTGGGGCTTGGCCATGGGACAGAGGGCTCCGAGCTGCAGATGGGCATGAGTGATAGGTTGGGGGAGATCTCACCAGGTAGATCGAAAATATCCCCAGTGGTGTCGGAACCTGAAAAATTAGGTGAGGAGGAATGGAGATCTCAGAGAATTAGGAGACTACCAGAAAGGATGGCCTGTGTAGTGCCGGGGGAACAGAGTGTGCCCTTACCGTTTTAGGGAGCCTTTAACACCTGGAGTGAGCTTTGAGTTTTGCAGAAAAAGTTGGCGAATGATCTCAACGTCACGAGAACATGACTAAATTTGGTGGGGGGGGGGGGAAGAGTGTAACACACTG
Organism: Mobula birostris; assembly: GCF_030028105.1. Classification (NCBI taxonomy): domain Eukaryota; kingdom Metazoa; phylum Chordata; class Chondrichthyes; order Myliobatiformes; family Myliobatidae; genus Mobula; species Mobula birostris. Next base: position 52,881,852 of record NC_092371.1, on the reverse strand, counting down.
TGAGGTTTCACTGCTCAGGCTAAGGTAATGATTCCTCTGTTACAGCAATGTTTGGGTTATGACTCGAGATACCAGGAACTTTGGAATGTATGTTAGCCAATAAGAGGGGTGTTGTTCTTTCTTGTGGGTCTGGAAGAGGGACCTTCGTGATCTTTTGTCGGGGAGAGATGAAGAGAGAGGAAGCGAATAGAGAGAGTTGGTAGACCACCGGATGGAGTGGGCCGAGGAACGAGGGTCCAAGGGTCCAAAGGTCAGCTACGCTTGGAGGAGGATGACCGGAACAAATGAACGAGACCATGAGCTCCAACGTTTGTGCATTAGACTGTTTCATGACAATGGGCCCTTTTCTTTTCTTTTTGTTCTTTACTAATCATGTAGTCAAATTAAGAATTACAAAGCTCAGTCGTTTAACCGCATATTGTATACTGTTTGTTTTATCGTGGTACTTGAAACATAGAAACATAGAAAATAGGTGCAGGAGTAGACCATTTGGCCCTTCAAGCCTGCACGGCCATTCAGTATGATCATAGCTGATCATCCAACTCAGAACCCTGTACCAGCCTTCCCTCCATACCCGCTGATCCCTTTAGCCACAAGGGCCATATCTAACTCCCTCTTAAATATAGCCAATGAACTGTTCTCAACTGTTTCCTGTGGCAGAGAATTCCACAGATTCAGCACTCTCTGTGTGAAGAAGTTTTTCCTCATCTCGGTCCTAAAAGGCTTCCCCTTTATCCTTAAACTGTGACCCCTCGTTCTGGACTTCCCCAACATTGGGAACAATCTTCCTGCATCTAACCTGTCCAATCCCTTCAGAATTTTATACGTTTCAATAAGATCCCCCCTCAATCTTCTAAATTCCAGCGAGTATAAGCCTAGTCGATCCAGTCTTTCATCATATGAAAGTCCTGCCATCCCAGGAATCAATCTGGTGAACCTTCTTTGTACTCCCTCTATGGCAAGGATGTCTTTCCTCAGATTAGGGGACCAAAACTGCACACAATACTCCAGGTGTGGTCTCACCAAGGGCTTGTACAACTGCAGCAGAACCTTCCTGCTCCTGTACTCAAATCCTCTTGCTATGTATGCCAACGTACCATTCGCCTTTTTCACTGCCTGCCGTACCTGCATGCCCACTTTCAATGACTGGTGTATAATGACACCCAGGTCTCATTGCACCTCCCCTTTTCCTAATCGGCCACCATTCAGATAATAATCTGTTTTCCTGTTCTTGCCACCAAAGTGGATAACCTCACATTTATCCACACTAAATTGCATCTGCCACGAATTTGCCCACTCACCTAACCTATCCAAGTCACGCTGCATCCTCTTAGCATTCTCCTCACAGCTAACACTGCCGCCCAGCTTCGTGTCATCTGCAAACTTGAAGATGCTGCATTTAATTCCCTTGTCTAAATCATTAATATATATTTTAAACAACTTGGGTCCCAGCACTGAGCCTTGCGGTACCCGACTAGTCACTGCCTGCCATTCTGAAAAGGTCCCCTTTATTCCCACTCTTTGCTTCCTGTCCACCAACCAATTCTCTATCCACATCAATACCATGCCCCAATACCGTGTGCTTTAAGTTTGCACCCTAATCTCCTGTGTGGGACCTTGTCAAAAGCCTTTTGGAAATCCAAATATATCACATCCACTGGTTCTCCCCTATCCACTCTACTAGTTACATCCTCGAAAAATTCTATAAGATTCATCAGACATGATTTTCCTTTCACAAATCCATGCTGACTTTGTCCGATGATTTCACCACCTTCCAAGAATGCTGTTATCACATCTTTGATAACTGACTCTAGCATTTTCCCCACCACTGATGTCAGGCTAACCGGTCTATAATTCCCTGGTTTCTCTCTCCCTCCTTTTTTAAAAAGCTGTTATTGATATGTAACAGGGGACACACCGCAGAGCATCCACCCAAATGAGATTTCTTAAGTTTGGCTAGACCAGGGCCTGTCATCCCCTAGATTAAGCTGCTAGCCAAGCCGAGGGTTACATAAACATATACAGGAAAAGGACAAACAACCTCCTTTCTGATTGGGGCACAATTGGACATACTGGCAGTGAGTTACAGACTTGATAAATCAGGAAACCTCATACGTTAACAAAAGCACTGATTTCATCTACATCTATAAATGTGGTAAATATGAAGTTTGGAGAATAGGGCCTAAAATAACCAATTCCCTTTATAAATAATGCAATTTCATATTAAGTTATTATCATAGTAATTGATATCCTAACTTAATTAGCAACCAGTACTTTTTTCTGTCTTGCTGGATTAACCCTTTGTGATAGGTTTTGCTCTCCTTGTTGGAAGCTTGCAATGCATTTTGAAGATGAAATAAAGGAAGTAATTTCATTTTGCCCATCACAGCGACAACTGAGAAGAATTTGTTGTTACATAATGTATTCACAAATCAGGATGATGTTGGATGGTTATGATGTATGTCATCTATACTCATGGAACAGTCAATGACTGGTAGGCTTTATCGAATCTAATAACCACAGAAACAGTAGAAAGTTCTTCTAGTCTGCTCTCCCATTCAATGTCATGACTAATCCTGAGTTTCAAGACAGTGATCTGATTACCTTAGACTCCAAAATCTACTAAATTTGGCAATATATACAAAGATTGAGCAACCATGGCCCCCGAAGTAGTGAATTCCAAATACTTGCACCCCATAAAAAAATTTACTCTCATGACCATCACTTTATCCTGAGAATTGCCTCTTGTTCTTGACATGCAGGTTGGATAAAACTGTCATTCAGCCTACTCTATCAAGTTCTTTTAGAATTTGTTTATTCCATCTCCCCTTCTTCATAACTCAAGGGACGATCAAGCAATGGAAGCATAAGGGGGTGCAGATGCTGAAACCTTGACCAAAAGCAACTGTTTGAGGAACTCAATGGGTCTGATAGTATCAATGGAAGGAAATGGATGATCTAGTTTGTTTTTAGTTGGCAGTGAAGGAGGCTAAGGACAGACAGATCAATGTAGGAAAGGAGAGGGGAATTCAAATGGCTTGCAAATGGGAGTTCTAGGTGGCTATGTCAGATGGAGTGCAGGAGCTTGGCAGAGCAGTTGCTGAGTCTGAACTTGAATTCCACCACTGTAGAGGAGGCCACATCAAGAGAATTGAATGCAATATACAATATAATGTTAGCTCACTTAAACCCATCCCCATCTGGAAATCAATCCAATGAATTTGTGTGGTACTGTTTCTAAAGCAAGCATATCCTTCTTCAGGATTGAAATGAAAACGACTTAGTGCTCCAGCTGAGCCCACACCAAACCCAATACGGTCTTAACTAGAGTTCTTTACTCTTCTGTTTAATTCATTTGCATTGAAGTCCTCCTCATCTCCCTATGTACTCAAACATTTACCCTCAGCTTCTCTTGAACCAATATACCAGGAATCTTACTGTGTACTAATATTTGCTAGTTTCCCACAAAATGAAGCATTCTGTTTTACTATTCTTGATATCAAAGTGAATAAACTCATATTTTTCCGACATAAATCTGTCTGCTACTTCTTGCCAATTCAATTACTACTGGATCCACTACAGATTCTTTGTTGTCCTCTCCATATTTCTTATCCTTAACCAGCTTCATATAACTAGAAAACATTGATATGTTACACCATCACTGACCTCATCAAATCTGGAGAATTCCCATCCACTACCACCAGGCTGATACACTGTTGCTAGAAAATTTGTGAACCCCAAAGAATTTTCTCTATTTCTGCATAAGTATGGCCTAAAATAAGATCAGATTTCAGGTAAGTACTAAAACTAGATAAAGAGAACCGAATTAAATAAATAACACAAAAACCATTATACTTACTTACTGAGAAAAATGATCCAATACTATGTGTATTTGTTGGAAGTAGTATGTGAACCTTTGCTTTCAAATAACTGGTGTGACCCCCTTGAAAAGCAATAACTTCAACCAAACGTTTCTGGTAACTGTTGATCAGACTTGCACATTAGCTTGAAGGAATTTTAGGCCATTCCTCCTTACAAAACTGCTATAACTCTGGGTGTTAGTAGGCTTCTTGCATGAGCTGCTTGCTTCAGGTCTGTTCACAACATTTCTATAGGATTAAGGTCAGGACTTTGACTTGGCCATTCCAAAGCATAAATTTTCTTCTTTTTAAACCATTCTGTTGTTGATTTACTCTTGTCTTTCAGATTATTGTCTTGTTGCATTATCCAACTTCTTTAAGCTTCAGATGACGGACTGATATCCTGACAAGATGGCTTTATTGGCAAGTTTGCAGGTGACAAGAAGATTGGTGGGGGGGGCAGGTAGTGTTGAGGAAACAGATAGGATGCAGTAGGACTTAGACAGATTAGGAGAATGGGCAAGAAAGTGGCAAGTGAAATACAATGTCGGAAAATGCATGGTCATGTACTTTGTTGATCGATATAAATGTGCAGACTATTTTCTAAACTGGGAGGAAATCCAGGAATCTGAGATGCAAAGGGACTTGGGAGTCCTTGTGCAGAACACCCTAAGGGTTAACTTGCAGGCACGGTTGGTGGTGAGGAAGGCAAATGCCATGTTAGCATTCAATTCAAGAGGTCTAGAATACAAGAACAAGGATGTGATGCTGAGGCTTCATATGGCACTGGTGAGGCCTCACCTTGAGTATTGTGAACAGTTTTGGGCCCCTCCTCTTAGAAAAGATGTGCTGGCATTGGAGAAGGTCCAGAGGAGGTTCACAAGGATGATTCCAGGAATGAAAGGGTTATCATACAAGGAACTTTTGATGGCTCTGGGTGTGTACTCGCTGGAATTCAGAAGTGATGAGGGGGGATCTCACTGAAACCTTTTGAATTTTGAAAGGCATGGACAGAGTAGATAAAAACATGGAAAACCTACAACACAATACAGGCCCTTTGACCCACAAAGCTGTGCCGAACATGTCCTTACCATAGAAATTACCTAGGGTTACCCATAGCCTTCTATTTTTCTGAGCTCCATGTACCTGTTCAGGAGTCTCTTAAAAGACCTTATCATATCCAACTCCACCACTATCGCTGGCAGCCCATTCCACACACTCACCACTCTCTGCGTAAAAAACTTACCCCCGACATCTCCTCTGTACCTACTTCCAAGTACCATAAATCTGTGAAAAGGATGTTCCCCATGGTGGGAGAGTCTAGGACAAGAGGGTACAGCCTCAAGATAGAGGGGCGCCCTTTCAAAACAGAGATGAAGAGAAATTTCTTTAGCCAAAGGGTGGTGAATTTGTGGAATTTGTTACCACATGTTGAGGCCAGGTTGTTGGGTGTACTTAAGGCAGAGATTGATATTGGACATGGCATCAAAGGTTATGGGGAGAAGGCCGGGAAATGGGGTTGAGGAGGCATAATAAAAGGGATCAGCCATGATTGAATGGCAGATCAGACTCGATGGGTCAGATGGCCTAATTCTGCTCCTATGTCTTATGGTCTTATGGACATTCTCCAGTAAAATGGTCTTGATACAATTTTGAATTCATTGTTCTCCCAATGACTGTAAGCTGCTCAGGCCATGAGGCAGCAAAGCAGCCCCAAATCATGATGCTCCTTCCACCATTCATCACAGTTGGGATGATGTTTTGGTGTTGGTGTGCTGTGCTCTTTTTCCTCCAAACACAGCAATGTACATTTCTGCTGAAAAGTTCAACTTTTTTCTCATCTGGCCACAGAACATTGTCCCAGAAGTGTGGAACATCCAGGTGGTCTTTTGTAGACTTGAGACATGCAGCATTTTTTTGGAGAGCAGTGGCTTCCTCCATGTCGTCCTTCCACGAACACCATTCATGTTCAGTGTTGTTCTTATAGTGGACACATGAACAGAGACTTTAACATGTCTTAGAGTTTTCTGAAGGTCTTTTGCTATTACCCTTGGGTTCTTTTTCATTGTGCTCTTGTGAACTTTGCTGGACGTGCACTCCTAGGGAGAGAAGCAACAGTAATGAATTTCCTCCATTTGTCAAAATTGCTCTTACTGTGAACTGTTGAATACTCAGATCTTTAGAAATGATTTTGTAGCCTTTTCCAGCTTCATGCATCTCTACAATTCTTCTTCTGAGGTCCTCTGAAAGTTGGTTTGATCGAGGCATGCTGCACATAAACAGATCCTTCTTGAGAAGAGCAGACTCTGTTAATAACCTGGCTCTGTGTGTCTTTTTAATAGGGCAGGGCACCTCTACAACCCACACCTCCAATCTCAGCTCATTGATTGGAACACCTGACTCCAAATAGCGTTTGTAGAAGGCATTACCCCAGAGATTCACATACTTTTCCCAACAAATGCATGTATTATTGGATCATTTTACCTCAATAAATAAATGAACAAGTATAATATTTTTATGTTATTTAATTAATTGGGTTCTCTTTATCTAGTTTTATGACTTACATGAAGATCTGATCACATTTTAGGTCATATTTATGCAGACATAGAAAAAATTCTTCAGGGTTCATAACTTTCTAGCACCACTGTACTGTAGTTCCCCTACCCTGTACTGCTCACTTCTGTCTCCTACCGAAGATCCACAAACCTGACAGTATGGGTAGGCCCATTGTCTCTGCCTACTCCTTCCCCCAAATACGTATCCTCATACTGCGACTCCCCTTTGGTTCAGTCCCTTCCCACCTAAACCCGTTCTCATGTTCTCATTCGCCTCAGTAACTTTAAATTCCCTAGCCCTGACTGCCTCAATTTCCTCATGGATATCCAGTTCCTATACAATTCTATCCCCCATCAAGAAGACCTTAAAGGTCTCTGCTTCTTTCTCAATAAAAGAACCCCTGGGCCACCACCCTCCTCCATCAGGCAGAATGGTCCTCACCCTCAACATTTTTTTCTTTGGCTCCTCCAACTTTCTCCAGTCATGAGGCGTAGCCATGGGCCCCTGCTATGTCTACCTTTTCGTTGGCTATGTAGAGTGGTCCATATTCCATGCCTTCCCAGTAATGCTCCCCAACACTTTCTCCGCTACATTGATGGCTGCATTGGTGCTGCTTCATGCACCCATACTGAGTTTGTCAATTTCATCTACTTTGCCTCCAACTTTCACCCTGCCCTTAAATTCACCTGGTCCTTTTCTGACACCACCCTCCCCTTTCTCGATATCTCTGTCTCCATCTCCAGAGACAAACTATCGACAAACATCTTTTATAAATTTAACAATTCCCATGGCTGTATTGACTATACCCCTTCCCACCCTGTCTCCTGTAAAAATTCTATTCCCTTTTTTAGGTTTTTTCACCTCCATCACATCTGTTCCCAGGATGTGGCTTTCCTATCCAGGACATCAGAGATGTCATCCTTCTTAAAAGAATGAGGCTGCCCTTCCTCCACCATTGATGCTTCCCTCACCCACATCTCCTCTATTTCCTGGACATCTGTGATCACCCCATCTTCCCACTGCCTTAACAGTGATAGAGTTCCTATTGTCCTTTCCTACCACCCCATGAACCTCCACATCCAATACACCATTCTCCATAACTTTCACCATCTCCAAAGGGATCCTATTACTAAACAGGTCTTTACCAATACATCTCTCCCAGCTCTCTGTTTTTCACAGGTATCGCTCCCTCCATGATTCCTTGTTCATTCATATCTCCCCACTAATCTCCCTCCTGGCACTTATCCCTGCAAGTGGCCAAGGTGCTACACCTGCCCATTCACCACCTCCCTCACCTTCATTCAGGGCCCCAAAGAGTCCTTCCATGTGAGACAACACTTCACCTGCGAATCTGCTGGGATTGTCTATTGTATCTGGTCCTTCCCATGTGGCCTCCTCTTGATTTGTGAGACCCGTCATAAATTGAGGGATCACTTAGCTGAACATCTCCGCTCTATCTGCCAAAAGTGTAACTTCTGTTATGACATGTTGGTCAATTGCCTCTTCTTGTGCCACAATGAGGCCACCATCAAGAGCAACACCATATATATGTCTGGGTAGCCTTCAGCCTGATGGCATGATTAGCAATTTCATCTTCAAATACAACAATTCCTTCCCCTTCCCACTTCTATTCCCCACTCCGGTCTCTCACCTCTTCTCACTTGCCTATCGTCTCCCCCTGCTGTCCCTTCTCCTTTGCTCTCTCCTATGGTCCACTCTCCTCTCCTATCAGATTTATTCATCTCCAGTGCTTTACCATTCCCACCCAGCTGGCTTCACCTATCATCTTCTAGCTATTCTTCTTCCCCTCTCCCTTCCTTTCCAGTCCTGAAGAAAGGTCTCAGCCTGAAACATCGACTGTTCATTTCCATAGATACTGCCTGATCTGCTGAGTTCCTCCAGCATTTTGTATTTGTTGATATGTTACATCTCAGTCATCAATATAAATTAGGAATAGCTAATAACTATCAATATTGTTCCCCTAATCACCTCATTGACAAAAGTGTACCGACACACACACCCAAAGAAACTAATCAGATTGACATAATTATTTCTAATAAATCCATTCTGCTCTCCCTTTTAACTAATGCTTTCCTAGTTGAGAATTCTTTTCTAGGGAGCTAGGGCTTTACTCTTTGGAGAGAAGGAGGGTGAGATGAGACATGATAGAGGTGTACAAGATAGTAAGAGGAATAGATAGAGTGGATAGCCAGCGCCTCTTCCCCAGGGCACCACTGCTCAATACAAGAGGATATGGCTTTAAGGTAAGGGATGGGAAGTTCAAGGGGGATGAACTCAGAGAGTGATTGGTGCGTGGAATGCACTGCCTGAGTCAGTGGTGGAGGCAGATACACTAGTGTAGTTTAAGAGACTACTAGACAGATATATGGAGGAATTTAAGGTGGGGGCTTATATGGGAGGCAGGGTTTGAGGGTTGGCACAACATTGTGGGCTGAAGGGCCTGTACTGTGCTGTACTATTCTATGTTCTATGTTTTACATTTTTCTTTTGACTTTCTCCTAATAAGCCAATTGCTCTATTACCTTTTTTATGGGACTGAAATATTTGGAGCCTTCCAGGCTTCTGGCAGCATCCCCACAGTTGAGGACTGCAGAATTTAGGTCGAAGTTTCTTTCATGTCCATCCTGTTTTAACCCCCTATTTGCCAATTGTTTTATGATATTTTGTTCTTTACATCTTCTTACAATTCTTTCTGTAGTTGATTAGATACTTTGGATAAGTCTGAATTTATCTGAAGCAGCAAAACACATATTAAATAGTTTCTAACGTCATAATATTTAAACAATCCATCAGAAATATAAAATATCAAAAATGTAAGTTTGTATTATAAAGCTATTTTAAAGTCTTCACATATTATCAGGAAACTTCCCGATGTTTTCACTCATTCCCTTCCATTCAAATTAAGTAGAAATTCCAGTCACACCTTCTATTATAAAGTGTGGGACTTAATTCCTCAGTGATTCTGTTGGGCATTTGTCCAAGGTTTTAGTCCCAAACTGAACTCAAAGAGGAATCTTGTAAATGAGCTTAGTCAGATTCCAGCAGCAAACCACTGACAACATCTGGGCTTTTGCACTGACATGCACATATGCAGACGTAAAATAGTAGCTGACCTCTATGCAGAGTGTTGGTGGTGAACAGTACCAGATATGCTGATAACTTGCTGCAAAATTGCACCACTGCATCATCACATTTTACAGTTTAGTTTTGATTGTTTTTTATATCTGTAGAATTATTCTTTCATGCACTCCCTTTTTATCTCATTCATTTTTATTTCATGTTTGTGGCACACAAGCAAGATCTGAACTGCTAACAAAATGATCCAATCCCCATCATGATTTATTTTGCTTCGCGTTGGCCACTGTAATTTTGATCTGCCTGCAACTTATTTGCTGCCTTTTAAAAAAGTTATTTTGACCTCTGTTTGAACATGCCAGAGCCTCTTAATGAATCCTAGTTTGAAAGGTGTTGATGACCATTGGCTTCCTGTACATGATTTAAAATCCACTTTGCACACATGATGATGATGGTGATGTTGCCAAGCTAATTTATTAAACAAAGTTCATCATTGAGATCCTTCTCCTTTGATCATTGCTTCACAAACATTACCTGTCAATGATCCCAGACATTGGCAAGGACAGCAATCTTCTGTATACAAAGCACTAAAATGTTCGAAATTTATGATACAGCTGTTCTACATGTATAAAGTGGCTTCATCAATTACCCTCTGTCTCTGAAATTTATCAATTTTGCATCGTTGACCAGAGTGGAATTTGAAGCATTTCTTTTATGATCAATGTGAGATCTACGGTTATTTTTCAAGGAAAATAGTACAAGAAAAGAATTTTAAGGAGTCCTGCTACGATTTTGAACTTTAGCATATCATTCCTTATTACAGTTTATTGTGCCAAAAGAATTGCTGTCAAGTTTTAAACGACTTCCAAAATTAAATGTCAGGTAAGTGAGTGCAATGCTTACCCTGTTTATTTCCTATCTATGCGTATCTTGGCTGGTTTAGTTCCCCACAGATATTTTCAAACTTTATGCAGTGTACAAAAGCATATCATGCAATGTATTTCCAGGCCGAGACTTTATTTTCTCATTGTTTCCTTTCTCCTGTACATCTGATTCCTTTGCCCTTGAATACATTGAAGAAAAGAAGAATAGATAATCTCCATATGGTGTACCCTGTACAATATCCACCTACTCCCTCATCACACCATCACATGGCAGAGACAATAAACAGAGACTTAAAGTAAAGTTAGAAAATAGTTAGAATTTTTAATAGTATTTTAAGACAGTTAAGAACTGAGGAAGCACAACAAATAATGTATTTGGATATTCACATCTACTTCAAATTTGCTTTCTCTAACATGAAATATCTTCTCAAAAACCTATTTTTTGTAAGATTTCATCATAGCATTCCCCAACCAAATCTGTCATGAACCAGATGTCCAGAGCAAGCATTGCTTTGGCTACAGTCTTGTTAAGATCAGAAATGGGATGCATATTCCAAAATATGGCATGTTTTGACATTGCATTGTGGGACAGTTGTATTTTCACTAAGGAGGGTGCACACATTTAATAATTAATATGTTAAACTTGTGTTTAGTTAATCAGTGAAAATAAATGGCAACAATTTATAGAAATTCCCAGAGTAATTCTAAAGTTTTGGCATAGTCAGCATAGTATGCAATGGGTGAAATTCAATCATGTGACTCACAAAGAAGGCTGAGCTCAGTGCTCTTCTATACTCAGATGTTAATGGTACACAGCAGATCAACCAGAGAAAGGCCTTGATGGGGTGAACTGCCAACATGAGCAAGTTATGGCTCTAACTGCCGATGACCCTCACACCTCGGACAAGGTTGCAGCCTTGGCCAATTGCCTACACAATGGGGTAAGCTGTATGATGACCTAACCCCAGAAGAGGAACTGCATGTGTGGTTCATGTACAGCTTCAGCCATTGCCGGAGTGGCAAACAATGGTAGAAAGCCACAGTCCTCCACCCTGCAACAAGGAAAGTGGTCAGAGTCAAAAGGGAGGGAAGCTCCAGCCAGCTGGCAGAAGTGGTGGCTGTAAACCTGCTTCCATGTGAGGTCATAGGGCCTGTGCAGGCCAGATTTGGCAAGTGGACAAATTGAAATGTGGACCTGCAGGTCAGGGAGGGCCCGCAATTTCCCTACACTTGACAGTGTCTGACCCCACCCCATGTGGAATTGGAAGAGGAGTTCTGGAAGGTATGGGTACAGCAACCATCCAGGTCACTGGAGAAAGGGGAGATTATTGCACTGGGGTCAAGCAATGCAATGTGGGAGGTGCTTCAGGGAGAACAGGGAATGATGTGTCTGAACACCTAATAATTAACTAAAAAGAAATGATAGTGTACCTCCCTATTCTGCAGAAATAGCTATGATATTGCTGTTGCTCCTCACCACAACAGTGACGGTGATCTTGACTAATACTTTTCTCAGAATGTCATACAGATATGCTTATCATCTGAACATATCAAAGTATTGGTTATGCTCCCAGATTCCAACGCACTCAAGCATTGAAATACTGATCCATGTTCCTCTTAATAACACCAAATACTGGGCGTGGAATGCATCTGCCATGAACTTCCCAGCTAACGCTGATGGTGAGACTGTAAGATGGAATCCATTTAAGGGATGATATGTAGTGGCATATGATCTGAGTAAGACCACTATTGAATATAATACTGTGATCTGGGAATGAATGACATTGTAGTTTTGATGGGTAGGTTCCGATGGGGAATAGTAGATTAATGGTACATAGTGTAGCACTACTATGGTGGGGATATACTGTTTTAGGGCAGGTTTGTTTCCTTCATTGAATGGCATGTACTGGGTGTGTGGCTCCCCATGAGAACTGCGATTTGGGAGAAGATTTGTTTTCTAGCAAGACCACGACCCCAAGCATAAAGCCAAGGCTACACAGGAATGGCTTAAAAACAATGTTAATGTCCTGGAGTGGCCAAGTCAGAGTCTAGATCTCAATCCAATTAAGAATTTGTCACTGGACTTGAAAAGGGCTGTTCATTCATGATCCCCATGCAATCAGACAGAGCTTGAACAGTTTTGTAAAGAGGAATGGGGAAAAATTGCAGTGAAAAGCTGATAAAGACCTTACCCCACAGACTCAAGGATGTAATTTCTGTCAAAGGTGCATCTATTAAATGCTGATTTGAAGGGGATGAATACTGAAGCAATCAATTATTTTGTGTTTTATATTTATAATTAATTTAGATCACTTTATAAAGATCTGTTTTCACTTTGACAAGGAAGTCTTTTTCTGTTGATCAGTGTCAAGAGAGCCAAATTAAATCCACTGTGATTCAATGTTGTAAAACAGTAAAATTTGAAAACTTCCCAGGGGCGAATTCTTTTTATAGGCACAGTACATACATCCTGATGAGTCAGAGAATATAATGGATTTGTCTGACCAAATAGACCAGTAGATAAGATACATAAGGTGGAAGATCAGCTCCATAACTATTATCCCCTGAGAAGGAGTTGGTGGCCCTTTGGAGTGCTAGGAGTTGGGTGGTTACTGGGGTGTTACAATAGACATTTTGCTTTTATGCTTAGTAGTTCAGCAATTTTCTTGTAATAGGGTGGGGCATCCATGGGAGTTGTATTAAAGCCTGTAGGCTGGAGGCAACGGGGTTGCAATATTTGAAGGATGGAAAGTATTATAAACAGTTAATCTTTACAGTTGTCGAATATTTCACCACCACTGTGGCCCTGAAAGTAACAGAACTGGCTGCAGGAGTTTTGATTACCACTATGGAAATGCACCATGAGAATGAACACTGTGGAAACAGCCATGGGAACATGATGAACCGGCCAGGGACTCATTAGAAGCAATAATTGGTTCTGATTCAGTGGCTTGAGGTGGTGCTATGATTTGGTCCATTTACTGCATCATTTCATATCAACAGAAAGGATATGAAAGCAGTGGGGCTTGGGGGTACTTTATTCAGGGCTTTACCGATGGATTGGTCAAAAACAGCACCACGGAACAACAAAATGTGAGGAGTATTGTAGTGAGAGGGGACTGCGATACCTAGATAAGTATATAATGCTTGCTGTGTTCTGTTCTAATAAAGCAACACACATAAAAGTTGCTGGTGAATGCAGCAGGCCAGGCAGCATCTCCAGGAAGAGGTACAGTCGACGTTTCGGGCCGAGACCCTTTGTCAGGACGAACTGAAGGAAGAGCTAGTAAGAGATTTGAAAGTGGGAGGGGGAGGGGGAGATTGAAAATGAGAGGAGAAGACAGGAGGGGGAGGGATGGAGCTAAGAGCTGGACAAGTGATTGGCAAAAGGGATATGAGAGGATCGCTCTGTCCGCCAGAGAAAGCAGGATCTCCCAGTGGCCACACATTTTAATTCCATATCTCATTCCCATTCTGATATGTCTATCCACGGCCTCCTCTACTGTAAAGATGAAGCCACACTCAGGTTGGAGGAACAGCACCTTATATTCCGTCTGGGTAGCCTCCAACCTGATGGCATGAACGTTGACTTCTCTAACTTCCGCTAATGACCCACCTCCCCCTCGTACCCCATCCGTTATTTATTTATATACACACATTCTTTCTCTCTCTCTCTCCTTTTTCTCCCTCTGTCCCTCTGACTATACCCCTTGCCCATCCTCTGGGTTCTGCCCCCCTCCTTTTCCTTCTCCCTTGGCCTCCTGTCCCATGATCCTCTCATATCCCTTTTGCCAATCGCCTGTCCATCTCTTCCTAGAGATGCTGCCTGGCCTGCTGCGTTCACCAGCAACTTTGATGTGTGCTGCTTGAATTTCCAGCATCTGCAGAATTCCTCGTGTTTCTGTTCTAATAAACATAGTTTTGTAGTTCCAAGAAGTAGGTAATTGGTGTTTGTGTCTTTCTGTCTTATCGAGTTATATCCAAGAACCTATTGTTTTAATGAAACTCCACAGTACTGCAGGACACGAGTTCCAGGAAGTTGATCCAATGACAGTGACATATTTGACAGTCAGAAGGGTAAATGACTTGGAGGAAAACATGTACGCAATGTTTTTCTCAGCCCCTGCTGCACTCATCCTTCGTGATATTAGACTTCATGGATTTGGAAGGTGCTGTTAGAGGAACATAGACTGGTAGTTACCATGCATTTTGTGCATAGCACACAGTTCACTCTTGTACAGGGATGTTGGCAACAATGAATGTTTAGACTTTGTCCTGGATGTTATTCAACTTATTAGAGATGCAGTCATGCAGTGGAGAATATTCTGTCAAGCTCCTGGCTTCTGTCCTACATATGATGTAAAACTTGGGATATCAGTAAGTTAATCTCTCAAAAGTGGGAATCCAGTCTCTGTTCATGTATGCACAGTTGTGACGTGACTGGTTCAAGTTAGCTTTTAGTCAATGGTAAGTCAATGTTATTGGGAGTGAGGGGCAGAAAAGTTGGACTTGGCTAAGGTATAGCACTGAATATTATAGGAATCCAACAAAAGGCATTGCAAAGGGAGAAATAATATTGGTGGGGAAAGAGCAAATTTAAAGAGGCTTGATTTCTTCTGCTCTTTTAGTATGAAGGAAAAATGCGTGAAAATATTTAGAGGGTATTCCCAATCCAAGTTCTTCAAATTGATATTATGATTTAACGAATGGAAAATTAAGGGCAGCTGTCTGTGATTACTTAATCCATCTGGCTAGTGGATGAGGCTTCCTGCCGATAGCAGGCATTTGGGAAATTACGTCTATTAACTGGAACTGTAAGGCAGTGGCTATAAATCGCTGGAAGAGTAATGAGAAATGAGCAATGTGCCAAAAAAAAAATCCTGTACTCAACGTTCAAGAAGAAATACAAGGTCTGATTCTTCTCAAATTGCTGGATGATTTGCACCATTAGTCTCAGCAAACCTAAAATAATTGCAACCTCACTGCAAGGCAGTCCTTTGAAATTAATTGCACACCATGAAATTGCCAGATTTACACCAGCTTAATCTTGCTGCAGCTATTTTTTTTTAAGAGTACTGTTAATTACATTATTTATGATGAACTTCAGTCTAGGAAGCCAAGAGAATGAACATGGAACTGTAAGAACAATATGGTGAAAAGAGCAACACTTCATTCACTTTCAAGACAGAGTGCCTGTATGCACGAGAACACTAGGAGGCAACCCTACCCATGCTATGTCATTTGGCTTACATGGAAAGAGCAGGAAGTCATAAAACCAATCAAGGCAGCAAAAACATTGCAAATGTTTGCACAGGTGAAATGCTTTGTATACACCTTACTGTAAAAAGTATTGCATAACTGAAGTTTATTACAATTATAGCATAGGCTGTCAAATAATGCAGAATGCCATCCAGATTCCAGTGAATTACTGGAATAATAATAAATAAGACAGAAAGAAATCTTACTGTTCTGGTATTTTCTCATGATACACACATCTGAAACTGCTACTTATAAAGTGGTTTCTGCTCTCTGGCATTAATATCATTCATAACATATTGTTGAGAGAGAAAGAGAGAGATGAAACAAAGGAAGGAAGGAGAGAGGGAGAGAGGGTGGAAGGGGGAGGAGGGAGAGAGGGTGGAAGGGGGAGGAGGGAGAGAGGGTGGAAGGGGGAGGGGGGAGGGAGGGAAAGAGGAAGGGCGGGAAGGAGGGAGGGAGGGAAGGCAGGAAGGAGGGACAAAAGGAAGATTGAAGAGATAAGTAGGTAAAAGAGTCTGGGAGAGTGACTATGTCTGAGAGTCACAGAGCAATGTGCCCTGGATAAACGCCCCTTAGCCCAACAAATCCACACTGACCACATTGTCCACTTAGCTAGTCCCAATTTCCTGTTTCCTGTGTTATGCTCTTATTTCATTATGCTCTTTCTCACCACCCCCCAGCCCCCTTTAAGAGGAGCAGCATGAGTCACAGTAAAGTTGCACAGTTAAAAATTGTCTGGGAGAGATCAGCCCTGGCAGACAATATATGGCCCAGTACTGCTTTACTCCTTACATTTTTAAAGATTAAAAGTCAGCTTTATTTGTCACGGCTGAAACATATCATGAAATGCATCATTTGAATCAAATCAATTAGCGGAAATTGTTCTGGGATGCCCGCAAGTGTCACCATGTTTCCAGCACCAACGTGGCATGCTCACAATTCACTAATCCTAACCTGCACATCTTTGGAATGTGGGAGGAAACCAGAGCACCCGGAGGAAAGCCACGCAGTCATGGGGAGAGTGTACAAATTCCTTACAGCCAGTGGTAGAAATCAAACCCTGATTTTACAGCCGGTGCTGTAAAGTGTTGTCCTAACCATTACGTTACTATGCCATGTACTAACTAGCACACAGAATTTAAAGCTTACCCCTTGCAGCATACCTTCAGCCACTTAGTACAATATTGTCTTCCTGTTTCACAATAACTAATGATAAGACTTTTGGCTTCAGTTCCAATTACCTTCCAGATTCCAATTACTCTTATTTCTTTTATGTTCTGAAAAAAGTTATCCATTTGAAATGTAAATTGACATGTAAAGTTGGTCCATGGAAGAACTTTGAAAATGACATTGGAGAAAAGATGCAGAAGGATAATATATCATCATCATCATCATCATCACAATCAGAGAAACGCACAAGGAGAGAAAAGTTCAGTACAGGATAACAAAGGCAATTTTGAAAGGAAATGAGTCAATATATGAGAAAAGGCAATCATTTACCATATCAGAAGCAGATGTTATGTCAAGGGAACAGGAGTTGGTCACCAGGGATGAAAGAAACAGAGAGAATATGAGACGATATTATGAAGAAAATAGAGAAAGGCTGTGTCTGCATGAAAAGAGGAAAGACAAATTGAGTAAACAGATGAATGCATCTCCATCTTAAGGACAAAACAGTCATGCATAACTTTGCACTTGTAAATTAGGGGTAAAGATTGAAAGCTTTATGAGAGGCAGGTGGTGGGAATAGAAATCGGGGTTAAGTTTACTTACCAAATGATCCTGGAGTTATGTATTATTTGGTCACATAAAAGAACAAGGAGACAATATCTGATGCATTCTAACAATGACAGATATTGGTTGATAGTTAATCTGGGCCAGTGAGAAACGTAATACTTTTCATAATTTTTTTTGCCGTGGTTGCATGGCTGTGAGTTTACCTCAAAAGGCTGCCCCTACTAAGGCCTCCATAGAATGTTCTAATGATTATTGCGGCAGATTTAGGTTTGCAGGGGCAGAATATCCAGAGAGAACAAACAGGTTTTGCAAAACGTACAGGAGTGAGATAGATCAGTTAGTGTCACAACAATAACCTTACATGCAACGTCAGTAAGACAAACAAATCCATTATGGATGTCAGGAAGGGGAAGTCAAGGGAACACCTACCAGTCCTCATCGAGGGGTCAGCAGTGGAAAGGGTAAGCAGCTTCAAGTTTGCGGGTGTCAACAGCTCTGCAAATCTACCCAGGGCCCAACATATCAATGCAATTACGAAGAAGGCATGCCAGTAGCTATATTTCATTAGGAGTTTGAGAGAGTTTGGTATGTCACCAAAAATTCTAGCAAATTTCTATGGATGTACCGCAGAGAGCATTCTAACTGGTTACCTTACTGTCTGGTATGGAGGGCCCATTGTACAAGATCAGAAAAAGCCTCAGAAGGCTGCAAATTCAGCCCGCTCCATTTGGGTATTAGCCTCCCCAGCACTGAGGTCATCTTCAAAAGGCGATGCGTCAGAAAGGCAGCATCCATCATTAATCCAACTAATTCTGTTTCTGATGTTCTGCTGTCGGCTACAGACACACTTGAAGATAAGACAGTAAAAAATGTGACAATCAGATCCAAAACATACTTCCACCTTCCTTCAGGGTGGCAGCAATGCTGGTTCTAAATTAGTCCAGCGTATTACCCATAACCTCAGTAACATCATCTTCAGTTCAAAAGTTATCCCAGTTCAACAGTTAGATTGCTGTGCATTTACCTGCAGTAATTTTTTTCACCTCTGCTTGAGATCGCTTGGCTTTCCTCTCTTCCACCTGGGCTACAGCACTGAAATAGACTGAGATAATATAATCAAACACGCATGAAACAGCACACCCAGGTGTCTTCCCATCATTTTGGTGGATTTTATCCAGACCAGCTGGAAAAAGTCCCTAAATAATTATCACCAGCATATCGCTTATGGAGCCAGAGGAGCCAACACACTGAGCCACTGTTATACTACCATCAAAAATGCTTACTGTTCCATCCCACGCCCGCACTTCAGAAAATCTGATCACCTGGCTGTACTTCTACTCTCCGAGCATAGGCAGGGACTAGAGACCGCTGCGCCAGTACAGAGGACCAAGAAGTGTAAAGCATTGTAGTGGTAATGTACTGATTTTTCCCCTCTTTTTGCATTATTTATTTAATTTGACTGTTAAAAGTTGCTCACAGCAACTTACAGCTCTTATTATTATGTATTGCAATGCACTGGTGCTGCATAACAGCAAATTTCATGGCGTATGCTGGTGAGATTAAACCTGATTCTGATGTCCTAGAAACCTTTTCAAAAGTTGCATCAATGCTTTTACCCTCCCACAGCCATTTGTGTTCATTTGTCTGTTTCCATTTAAATTCTATTATATGCAGTTTTCTGTTTCCATTACATCCTAATCTGCATCTGGAGTTTTGGATAATTATAGAAATTATGTGCTTCTTGCCTATTTAGCATTGAGGCGAAATAGGAAAATGTAAACCAATAGTCACACACAGGCATTCATAAGTGAACACATATCAAGAAATATTTTCAACTTGTTATCCACTTGTAAAAGCAGTGTTGTCAATTACTGGCCTATAATAGATGCTATTATAAATGAGTTTTCATTTTGATTGATTGCAAGCCCTCTATTGGGCAGAGGTCCTACAATTAGAGATCAATCCTGATTATCAATTTCTTAAGCAATTTGATCATAATTTGTGTATGTTGTTGACGAAGTCCTGAATGCAGGTGTTAGGGACCAACCATATTGTTGGATCTGGAATCACAAGTGGGGTAAGGTTGGCAGATTCCTCCTCCTGAGGAATTTAGTGAAGCAGGTGGATTTTTAGGACAAACTTGTTGTTTGTATAGATTAGATGTAATAAAAAGCCAGTTTAATTAATTAATTTACATTCTCAGATGCCATAACTTAACCACTATATTACTGTACACTCTCTAGCTGATACTTGCTCCCACACTCCCCCCACTTCAACCTCCAGAGATCTGCGGTTCTGCATATTTTTTGGCAGAAATTATCATTGTGTAACTTTGTTCTGTCATCTTTTGATATATGCTGATTGATTCCAATAATAAACACAACAATCCAAATATAAACTGATCTTTCTGAGAATTTTTTTTTCTAAGGATTGTTTACTTTAAGCAGCTTTTATCAGCAGGATGGGATATAAACTATATTCCTCCAAGGCAAGATCTTTTTTTGTGATCACACAAACCTTCTGATCCAATATGCACAACTTTCCTTCATTTTGGATTATTTTATGTATCAAATGATATTAATATTACTACATAGTTTTAATTTTACCATTTGTTAATTAGTTGCATTTCTAAAATCACATTTTTGGATATTTGCTTATAGTTGGACATCATTTTGGATATTTGCTGACTGTCAACACAGGAACACCTCAAGTACACATGCTTGTCCTACTGCTCTACCTCCTCTACATCCATGGCTATGTGGCTAGGCACAGCTCACACATCATCTATAAATTCACTGATTTTAATAGAACCTTAGCCGGCGATGAGAAGGTATACAGGTGGGAGATAGATCGGCTAGGGGAGTGGTGTTACAACACCAACCTTCCATTCAATGTCAGTATGGACAAGGAATCGATTGTGGCCTTCAGGAAGGGGAAGTCAGGAGAACACACATTAGTCCTCATTGAATGATCAGTGGTGGAAAGGATGAGCAGCTTCAAGTTCCTGGGCATCAGCATATCCAAGGATCTATGCTGGGGCCAACATATTGACATAATCATGAACAAGACACACCAGTGCTTTTATTTTGTCAGGAGTTTGAGGAGATTCATTATCTCACCATAGACTCTTACAAATTTTGATAGATGTATGGTGGAGAGCATTCTGACTGGTTGCATTACAGCCTGATATGGAGGCCTCATTGCACATGATCACAAGAGAATGCAGAAGCTTAGCCAGCTCCATCACAGACACAATCTCCCTACCATTGAGGACAGTTTTAAGAGCTGGTGCTCCAAGAAGGTGACATCCATCATTAAGAAGCCTCATCATCTAAGGCATGTCCTCTTTTTGTTACTTCCATCATGGAAGGGCTGCAGGAGCCTGAGGACTCACCCTAAACAATTCAGGAGCAGCTTCTTCCTCTCTGCTATCAGATTTCAGAATGTTCCATGAACCCATGAACACCACCTCATTTTTTTTTTGTACTATGTATTTATTTTTGTAATTCTTTGTGATTGTATGTCTTGGCACTGTATAGCTACTGTAATCAACTAATTTCATGTCATGTGATTCAGTGATAATAATTTTGATTGTTTCTGATTTGTGTGAAAGTATGTTGCATTCTTCTGAAATTCCTGTGTTATTCTAGATTAAGTGATTTATTTTAAAAGGTCAATGCTCCCATAAAATATAAGAGAAACTAATTTCAAGTGAATGTACTGTATTAGTGAATCAAATATTTATCCTATGCTGTGTTATATTGCAAATGTCATTAATAATTATGGGAGTCATATGTCTGTTTTCCATCTACATTGTCCTTTGTGTTGCATGTTTATTATGGGTAATTAGTCACATGGGTCAGGGCATGGTAAAAGTAACAAGTTTAGTTATGGATTCTTGCTTTGTCTTTAGTTTGGGTAGAGCTGAGGAGTGAGAAGTTACATCTCTGTTGAATGCTTAAATATATTTAAACTGCTTGGCTTAAGTGCTTTTAATATGCTAAGACCACTTATTTTGTTATATTATTGGTCTTAGTTACATTTTTTTTATTGTTTCAAGATTGTTTGTCTTGCTGATTTCTTAATAAAGGATTGAACATATTCTTCAACTTTGGAACTTCATTATTGGATGGAAAGCACAACATAAGGTATCACACCCCCACCACCCCACCACCCCACCACCCCACCACCCCACCACCCCACCGTATCTCTCAGCAGTTTTGGTTTGTTTTCAAGTAACAACTACAATAATAATGATTTTCATTTGAATACCTGCAAATTCTGTCCAGGCACTGGAGCAGGGATCCACTTGCAGACCCAGTGCTGTGCACACAGTGATATTAATTGAGTAACAAATCCCAAGGTGCAAACAAAGTCAGTCTCAAAGTTCAGGCAGACATCAAAACATTCAGAGAAATCCAAAAACCAGAATCAGGAAACAGGTAGATTCAATATTCAGACAGAGTACAGATACAAATGCCAGAAAGACTCAGGAAAATTCATTAGCGCAATCTGGTAACAAACAGGTGAAAACACAGGACTGAAATACACTGAGCAGTAAACAGAGAGGCAGATGATAGGTGGAGCACAATGAGACACAGGTGGCAGCAATACAGGTAATAATGAGAAGCAGGTGAGAGACGGAGTACTCGACTAGCATTTGTTAGAGGTAAAAAGGAAAGAAAGATATAAAACAGATTTGGTAAATGCATTTAACTGTCATGTGATGGAAAAGTATAGTGATTATACTGACATCTATATGGATGGTGCGAAGGAACCTGAAACAGGAGTGACAGGGTTTGGGGTGGTAATACCAGCAAAAGAAATTGGAATCAGCAGAAGAACATCTAATAAGTTAGGGGTGTTTACAGTGGAGATGCTGGCAGTGTTGGTTGTGTTGCAATGGGTGCAGAAAGCCAGACAAGCCAAAGCATTGATATGTTCAGATTCATCCTCAATTCTAGCAAGTTTAAGGTCTTTTCACACAAACAGTCGGCAAGATGTACTTTATGAAGTCCTTCAGTTAGTTACAAGAATTGCAAATCAGAGAGGTCAGGTAAAATTTCTATGGGTTCCAGCACATGTAGGGGTGAAGGGGAATGAGAGGGTGGATGAGTTGGCAAAGAGGGTGTTAAAGAAAGAAAATGTGGAAATGCACATTAGTATCAGTAAAGCAGAGGTTAAGTGTGTAATCTGGGAAAAAGTAAACCGAACGTGGCAAGAAAGATGGGACAGGGAGGGGAAAGGGAGGCATTTATATCAAATACAAAAGAGTGTTGCAGTTACTAGGATAGGTAAAGGAAACAGAAGAGAGGAAATTGTGTGGACTAGGTTAAGGCTGGGGCATTGTGCATTAAACAAAACATTGAAAATGATAGGGAAACACCAGACAGGATTGTGTGAGGAATGTCAGGAAGAGGAGTCAGTAGAACATGTAGTTCTGAGTTGCAGGAAGTATGGGATACAGAGAGAGATGATGAGAAATAAATTAAGGGAGTTGGGGATGCAGGAATTCATATTAAAGGGGTTGCTGGGCATGGGTGAGAGAGCACAAGTCCGGGTATTTTTAGCGTTTTTAAGGGGTACAGGGGTTTTTTATAGAATATGACGAATAAACAGGAATAGGATACTAGGATGGTCAAAGATGGGAGGGTGAAGTGTAGGTTTGTATATATGTGTGTGTGTGTGTGTGTGTGTGTGTGTGTGTGCGCGTGCGATTGGGTGAAGGGATTTAGAATGTATGTCTAGTGCACATTCTGGAGCAGAGGGTGGCGGTATGCACCATTAAGCTGGATGCCAACCGCCGTAAAACAAGATACAGAGAGAGAGAGACGGAGTACTCAGTAATACAGGGGCCGGAGTAGAGCAGGAGCTGGGGACAGGAGCACATGGCAATACAAAACCATAGACTGACAGCGAGGGGGAAACACACAAAAAGACAGAGATCAACTGGAGGTACTGATAGTGCCCCATGAATAATGTACATCAACACTTGCGATAAAAAATGTTTTCATTCTTGTGTGGTAGATTCTGTTAGAATCAAACCAAAATCTGAATGAAACAGTGTGTTGTCCAGCTTCCACTACCTTGCAATCTGACAAGGATCATTACTGGTGTGGTGATGGTGAACTCTGCTGCCTGCAGCACAGGAATCAAGCTGTTCGTCACTGCACTCTACAACAAGTAACTTTTTGTTAAACTATGAAAGGAATAGAGAATGCTGGAAGTACTCAGCAATTAGGCACATCTGCAGAGAGAGAATAAAACAGTTATTGCTTCAGTTCGATAATCAGCTGTGTAGCCAAGTGTTGAACAGTGGGCAATTAAAAATTATGCTGATTATTATTATGCAATGTGAAGGACAAAAATGGGACTGTTACTACAATGGTACAAGGCTTTGATAAAATCACGCATAAAATGTGGCATTCGGTTGTTGTCTCTTTATTTACTGAATGATTCACTTAGAAGCAATGCAACAAAACTTCACAAGATTCCTTGAAGAAGGCATTGTCTAATGAGAAAAGACAGAGCAGATTAAGCTCATATCCTCCAAACGTTAGTGGCATGAAAGGGAATGGTGATCTCATTAATGGACTTAGATTCAGAATCAGAGTCAGATTTCTTATTACCAACTAATATGGCATGAAATTTGTTGTTTTGCAGCAACAGTAAAGTGCAAATATGCAAAATTACTATAAATTACAAAAAACTAGTAAGTATTGAAAAAAAGAACAGTGAGGGAGGATTTAGAACTGAGGAGAACAGTCTCAGGACTATCATGTGGAAGCCACTTACTCAGAGTATTATGAATCTTTGGAATTCTTTATCCAAATATAATAGATTTAGATTAGATTAGATTAGATTCAACTTTATTGTCATTGTGCCGAGTACAGATACAAAGCCAATGAAATGCATTTAGCATCTGACCAGAAATACAAAGAACAGTGTTATTTACAGAATAAAAAAAAGTGCTACAGCACACAAATATAAAAGTACTGAGACAGTACAATACGATGCAATACTGCTTAGCACTGTGATATGAGGTTCAGCAGTGTCACAGCCTCAGGGAAGAAGCTCTTCCTGTGCCTGCTGGTGCAGGAGCGGAGGCTCCTGTAGAGCCTACCGGATGGGAGGAGAGTAAAAAGTCCATGGTTGGGGTGAGATGCATCCTTGATAATGCTTTTCGCCCTGCCCAGGCAGCATTTATGGTAGATGTTCTCAATGGTGGGCAAATGGGTGCTGATAATCCGCTGGGCAGTTTTCACCACACGCTGAAGTGCTTTGCAGTCTGATACGGGACAATTGCCATACTACACTGAGATGCAGTTGGTGAGTATGCTCTCAATGGTACAGCGGTAAAAGTCCATCAGTATCCTGGGACAGAGGTGAGCTTTCTTCATGCTCCGCAGGAAATAAAGGCACTGTTGCGCCCTTTTGATTAGGATGGTGGAGTTCAGGGACCAGGTGACATCCTCGGAAATGTGGACACCAAGGAATTTGAAGCTTGATACACGCTCTACTACAGTTCCATTGATGTAGATGGGGACATGAGTGTGACTCCTGGCATGCCTGAAAACCACAATGATCTCTTTGGTCTTCTGGGTGTTAAGGGCCAGGTTGTTGTCAGCACACCACGCGGCCAGGTGCTGGACCTCATCCCTGTACGTCGTCTCGTCATCCCCTCTGATCAGACCAACTACCGTGGTGTCATCTGTGAACTTGATTATGGAGTTAGAACCATGTACAGGAACACAGCCATAGGTGAAAAGGGAGTACAGAAGAGGACTCAGCACACAGCCTTGAGGCATGCTGGTGTTCAGGGTGAGAGTGGAGGAGGAGAGGTTGTCTAACTTAACTGATTGGGGTCAGTTAGTCAGAAAGTCCAAGGTCCAATTGCAGAGGGATACGCTGATACCAAGCTGGCAAAGTTTGGTGATCAGCTTGGAGGGGATCACAGTATTGAATGCCAAACTAACATCAATGAACAGCATTCTGACGTAAAAGTTGGGGCTGTCCAGGTGGGTCAGGGCAGAGTGAAGTGCCGTGGAGATGGCATTCTCTGTTGACCTGTTGGTGCGATAGGCAAATTGATGGGAGTCCAGGGTAACGGGCAGACAGGATCTCTGATGTGATAGAACCAGTCTCTCAAAGCACTTTGCAATGATGGGGGTGAGTGCAATTGGGCGGAAGTCATTCAGGCCTGTGGCAGTGGAATGCTTCGGCACTGGCACAATGGTGGCGATCTTGAAGCTTGTGGGGACAACTGGCTGGGCTAGGGACAGATTAAAAATGTCCATGAAGACCCTGGCCAACTGCCCTGCACAGACTCTGAGCACACGGCCAGGTATTCCATCCGGACCAGCTGCCTTCCATACATTCGCCCTGCTCAGGATGGCGCAAACATCAGAGGTGGAAAGTGAGAGAGGCAGTTCACCAGGTGGGAGATCCGTTTTGAGGGTGGCCTCCTTGTTCTCTTGGTCAAAGCGAGCGTGGAAGTAATTGAGCTCATCAGGGAGGGAAGCAGAGCTGGAAGGGGGCACAGTACTAGGTGGTCTGAAGTCTGTAATGACCTGTATGCCATGCCACATGTGCCGGGGGTCCGAGGAGTTGAAATGCTCCTCGATTCTCTGTTTGTATATGTGCTTAGCCTGAGAGATTCCCCTCCTCAGTTTGGCCCTGGCTGAGCTGTAAGCCTCCCGGTCTCTAGATCTGAAGGTTGAATCTCTGGCTTTGAACAGGAGACGAACTTCTCTGTTCATCCGTGGTTTCTGATTGGGGAAAACTTTTATTTGTTTTTGTGATGTCACTCATCTACACACTCGTTGATGTGCTCAAGGACTGAGTTGGTATATAAATCGATGTTAACCTGAGAGTCTGTGCTGGCATGGGCAGCAAACGCACTCCAGTCTGTGTGCTGGAATTGGTGATGAAGAGCAGAGTCAGCACCCTCCAGCCAGATCTTAATACTCTTCATTGTGGGTTTCACACATTCAATGACCGGGCTATACTTGGGAAGCAGAAACAATGAAAGATGGTCGGACTGTGCCAGGTGGGGGAGGGTAGTGGCTTTGTAAGCGTCAGCCACATTTGTGTAGACATGATTTAAGCTGTAGTTCTTGCATCATTAGGAATATTTGAAACTTTTTTCCCTGCCTTAACACTGTTACTTGTTAAGAGCTCCTAAGAGCTGTCATTGTCCCACTCGTTTTCCATACACAATTCATATGTGTGGACAGCTGGTTAGGTTCCATGTATAAAGCCAAAGCTGTTAACAGTAGCTTTGCCTTTAAGAGATTGCATAAGGCATAATTTTCTCCAGGTTGAACTTGCTGAACTCTACAAGTTCATTTTTAAACTCTTAAGAACATAAGAATTAAGACTAGGTCATGTGTTTGCTGTGTCATTCAGTGACATCAAGGCTGATTCGATCCCGGTCTTCAATTTGCATCCTTGATTTTTTTTCTCAGCGTACCTTGTTTCTTCATAGTCCAGAAATACGTCCACCTCAGTCTTGAACGTACTCAATGATTCATGCTTCACAGATCTCTGGGTGTACACCCCTTTGAATAGATATAGATATAGAACAGTACAGCACAGTACAGGCCCTTCAGCCCACAATGTTGTGCCGACCCTCAAACCCTGCCTCCCATATAAGACCCCACCT
The DNA here is from genome assembly GCF_030028105.1 of Mobula birostris. NCBI lineage: Eukaryota > Metazoa > Chordata > Chondrichthyes > Myliobatiformes > Myliobatidae > Mobula > Mobula birostris. The sequence goes on along the minus strand of NC_092371.1, from coordinate 52,854,796 downwards.
TAAATTCCTCCATATAACTGTCTAGTAGTCTCTTAAACTTCACTAGTGTATCTGCCTCCACCACTGACTCAGGCAGTGTATTCCACGCACCAACCACTCTCTGAGTAAAAAACCTTCCTCTAATATCCCCCTTGAACTTCCCATCCCTTACCTTAAAGCCATGTCCTCTTGTATTGAGCAGTGGTGCCCTGGGGAAGAGGCGCTGGCTATCCACTCTATCAATTCCTCTTATTATCTTGTACATGTCTATCATGTCTCCTCTCATCCTCCTTCTCTCCAAAGAGTAAAGACCTAGCTCCCTTAATCTCTGATCATAATCGATACTCTCTAAACCAGGCAGCATCCTGGTAAATCTCCTCTGTACCCTTTCCAATTCTTCCACATCCTTGCGATAGTGAGGCGACCAGAACTGGACACAGTACTCTAAGTGTGGCCTAACCAGAGTTTTATAGAGCTGCATCATTACATCGCGACTCTTAAACTCTATCCCTCAAATTATGAAAGCTAACACCCCATAAGCTTTCTTAACTACCCTATCTACTTGTGAGGCAACTTTCAGGGATCTGTGGACATGTACCCCCAGATCCCTCTGCTCCTCCACACTACCAAGTATCCTGCCATTTACTTTGTACTCTGCCTTGGAGTTTGTCCTTCCAAAGTGTACCACCTCACACTTCTCTGGGTTGAACTCCATCTGCCACTTCTCAGCCCACTTCTGCATCCTATCAATGTCTCTTTGCAATCTTTGACAATCCTCTACACTATCTACAACACCACCAACCTTTGTGTCATCTGCAAACTTGCCAACCCATCTTTCTACCCCCACATCCAGGTCGCTAATAAAAATCACAAAAAGTAGAGGTCCCAGAACAGATCCTTGTGGGACATCACTAGTCACAATCCTTCAATCTGAATGTACTCCCTCCACCACCACCCTCTGCCTTCTGCAGGCAAGCCAATTCTGAATCCACCTGGCCAAACTTACCTGGATCCCATGCCTTCTAACTTTCTGAGTAAGCGTACCATGTGGAACTTAGTCAAATGCCTTACTAAAATCCATATAGATCACATCCACTGCACAACCCTCATCTATATGCCTGGTCACCTCCTCAAAGAACTCTATCAGGCTTGTTAGACATGATTTGCCCTTCACGAAGCCATGCTGACTGTCCCTGTTCAGACCATGATTCTCTAAATGCCCATAGATCCTATCTCTGAGAATCTTTTCCAACTGCTTTCCCACCATAAACGTAAGGCTCACTGGTCTATAATTACCTGGACTATTCCGACTACCTTTTTTGAACAAGGGGAACACATTTGCCTCCCTCCAGTCCTCCGGTACCATTCTTGTGGACAACAAAGACTTAAAGATCCTAGCCAGAGGCTCAGCAATCTCTTCCCTCGCCTCCTGGAGCAGCCTGGGGAATATTCCATCAGGCCCTGGGGAGTTATCCGTCTTAATGTATTTTAACATCTCCAACACCTCCTCTCCCTTAATATCAACATGCTCCAGAACATCAACCTCACTCATATTGTCCTCACCATCATCAAGTTCCCTCTCATTGGTGAATACCGAAGAGAAGTATTCATTGAGGACCTCGCTCACTTCCACAGCCTCCAGGCACATCTTCCCACCTTCATCTCTAACCTACCTTCACTCCTGTCATCCTTTTTTTCTTCACATAATTGAAGAATGCCTTGGGGTTTTCCTTTACCCTACTCGCCAAGGCCTTCTCATGCCCCCTTCTTGCTCTTATCAGCCCCTTCTTAAGCTCCTTTCTTGCTTCCCTATATTCCTCAATAGACCCATCTGATCCTTGCTTCCTAAACCTCATGTAAGCTGCCTTCTTCCACCTGACTACATTTTCCATCTCACTTGTCACCCATGGTTCCTTCACCCTACCATTCTTTATCTTCCTCACCGGGACAAATTTATCCCTAACATCCTGCAAGAGATCTCTAAACATCGACCACATGTCCATAGTACATTTCCCTGCAAAAACATCATCCCAATTCACACCTGTAAGTTCTAGCCTTATAGCCTCATAATTTGCCCTTCCCCAATTAAAAATTTTCCTGTCCTCTCTGATTTTATCCTTTTCCATGATAATACTAAAGGCCAGGGAGCGGTGGTCACTGTCCCCCAGATGCTCACCCACTGAGTGATCTGTGACCTGACCTGGTTCATTACCCAGTACTAGATCTAGTATGGCATTCCCCCTAGTCAGCCTGTCCACATACTGTGACAGGAATCCGTCCTGGACACACTTAACAAACTCTGCCCCATCTAAACCCTTGGAACTAATCAGGTGCCAATCAATATTAGGGAAGTTAAAGTCACCCATGATAACAGCCCTATTATTTTTGCACCTTTCCAAAATCTGCCTCCCAATCTGCTCCTCTGTATCTCTGCTGCTACCAGGGGGCCTATAGAATACCCCCAATAGAGTAACTGCTCCCTTCCTGTTCCTGACTTCCACCCATACTGACTCAAAAGAGGATCCTGCTACATCACCCACCCTTTCTGTAGCTGTAATAGTATCCCTGACCAGTAATGCCACCCCTCCTTCCCTTTTTTCTGCCCTCTTTATCCCTTTAAAAGCACTGAAATCCAGAAATATTGAGAATCCATTCCTGCCCTGGTGCCAGCCAATTCCTCCTTATATCTATCCTAAATGCTAAACTCTTATTTACCCTTCTCATATTATATACTGCTGGGTCAAAATGCTATCTCTCTGAATATTCCTTTCCAAGGCCCTGGGTCTTGTTTTTGAACATGTATTTGTTGATATAAGTTGTCCTTTAAAAACAGAAGTATTGTTTTTGGCTCATTCAGTTTTGTAAATTCATAGTGGCTTACAGCTTCTGCAATAGGATTATTCACATTTTTTGGACTCGGCATGAATACTTGAAAGAATTAACACGATGATGAGAGGTATTTATTTTCTACTCATTTTTGGGGGGGGGGGCAGGGGTGGAGATTTCAAACAGTGAAGCATGGATTTATTGCCAGACTTATTTGTTCTTGAGAACACAGTGGTGAGCCACCTTCTTGAAGTCCTGCACTCCTTCTGTGGGAGATACTCTCATGGTGTTAATAGGGAGGGACTTCCAGGACTTAAAGGCAGTATCTAAGAAAGAGCAGTGATACATTTCGAGTCTGAACAGGATTCTGTAGGTAGTAATGTTTACATATATTCCTACCCTGGCTTAATTAGGAAGTTGCTGACAATTTCCTCTTGAATTTTGTACACGGTTCATCTCCAAATATTATAGATGGTGGTATTGGGGATGAAGAGTCAAGGCAGTAGATCATGCCTTGAACATGCATGTAGCTTTATCTTGGATAGTATGAAGTTTCACGAGTGTTGTTGGCACTGCACTCACCCAACCAGGCAGAGGTTTTCCAGTCTATTCGTTTCTGCCTCGGAGCTGATGAAACAGGAGTGACTGATACACTGAGTGGCACCGGGCCTCTGGAACTTCCACTAAGCCTAATGTTGTTCAAATTTTAGATGAACTAATTGATTTAAGTTCTATGGCGGCCATGGTGGATTTAAAGTCCAGACTCTGCATTAATAGCTCGGTTCATGCTTGCCCAGTAATTTAATCACTGTACCCAAAATCACTTGAACATGACCCACTTGTCCATACAATTAAAAATGAGAGGTTCGCCAAAGCAAAGCATACTTGAAATTAACCTGTATTTATATCCATTATAAACATTTAAAATCATTGAATTAAGACAAAATGCTTTAAATATGGTAAACTTTAATATGAACTTTTCCAGCTGCAGTTTTTGAGAAATCTGTGACTGTTGCTGAGGAAACACAGAGAAAAATTTCATTATCTCTAAACAGCAGAACCAAGTCTGATGCTAATAAAAACTGATAGCATAATAGCTATGATATGATAAGGCTGCTGAGTACTCATATGGGTATTCATTGTGCTTTATGTTAGCTATGTGCTGAACTGAAAAGAACATTTTTTTAAATTTAGGAAAACAGATGCAACAGGCCCTCTGGCACAATAAGCTGGTGCCACCAATTACACCCATGTGACCAACTGAGTTACTAACCCATATGTCTTTGGACTGTGGGAAGAAACCAGAGCAGCCAGGCGAAACCCACACAGTCACAGGGAGAGCGTACAAACTCCTTCTAGACAGTGGTGGAATTGAACTCAGGTCACTGGCTCTGTAATAGTAGAACATTAGAAAAAACTGTGAACTGACCAAGTGCCACTCAAGACAATTGAATTATCGGGCATGCCCACTGATTTTGTCAATGGATAAATAAGAATGAGTGCTCCAGGGTCAACAGAAAATGGGTACTTCACAAATCAATATCAAACGAAAGGGAGATCAATCAAATTTGCCCTGTCCTTCAATGTCATAAGGTCAAAGGGAATCTGAAAAGTTATATAGATCTGTCGGTTGTATTGTTAAGCACAGCGTTGTGTTGTTAAGCAGAGTATGTTTTCCAGTGTCATTTAGAATTCATACGACAGAAGTCACAAGTTAACAGTTCCAGCACAAAGCTTGGCATGACAAGGCTGTGTACCCGAAATGCAGGCACAGACAGAGCAGAACCCATTGAGTTCCATAATAATTTCACAGCACTACTCAAATTTCAGAGATATTTTCCCATTGCATAAACTTCTAAACTCCAGTTCATAAAATCTACCCTTACATGTATTGTAGACTACAGTAATGAATTTACAACATACATATTGACACACTATATAATTTTACAACACAATCCATTTTTATAATATTTACCTAATCATTGTCAACTGTGGGCTATAGGTATTCTGGATTTTTAAAAAAAAACTCAATGTTACATTATTTTCTCTTCTCCTGCAAAATCATAGGAAAGCTTAATTTTGAAGTGTAACCTTATTAAAATTCAGGAAGAGAGAATTAGCCTCCAATTATAATACAACAATAACAAAGATCTTTAACAATCTACCCAACTATAATAATGAACCATTCTAACATTTTAAGTTTATGTTGCGTACATTAACTGCTAAAAATGTTAGAAGGTTTGTCAATAATCTTTAACATGCAATGCAATAAATAACATAATAGGGAAAAAATAAATTGTAAACAGGACTCCCTGCATTTCCAGGATTGTATTTACTGGTCATTAGAGAGCGAAAGATATGAAGTTTTACAAATCCCTGATGATTAACAATAGGCTTTTCATATCACACTTTGATTTGGCATGATATTTACTAACAGTGATCTGTCAAATAAAAACAATAAAAACATAACGGCAATTCTCATCAAATTAGCTTTCAATGTATTATTAAAGATTATTTAATGTAGTATCAATCAATCCATTCCAGATTTTATGTATGAGATATTGATAAGATAAAAGGCCCAGCATGCATAATGTAGGGGGGGTATAATGGTTGTCTTATGCTAGGTAGTAAACTTACTTGTTTTTACCACAAATAGAGCAATTCTTATTTCTTTCTCTAAAATAATATTGACTTCTTTCCTGTCCACTAACCATATATATGCAGTTTAATAATCTAGTATCTGTTGTGAAAGCATAATTTTTTTAAAATTTACTTAATTTAGTGAATGCCGGACATCCTGAAAAATTGCAGTGTTCATAACAAAGCCTGGCTCATCCATCTGCAAGCAGCTTAACAAAACGTGCTTGCTTTATGGGATTGGAAATACTTTCCTAGTTTTGATGATGATGTAGGAAATGTTCAAAAAAGAAGATAAAGCACATATACTTTTAAGCAGTGGAAGATTCTCAGCTCAAAGTTCCTTTCTTCTTTGGTTTTTATCTGGATCACTCTTTTATGCCCATTTTGAATTTTCTTCAAGCCAGCCTTCAGATTTTTAAGTAATAAGTTCAGCCTATATGCTAGTATTTTTGATGCAAAGGAAATTCATTTTAGGCCTCACTTGAGGACATCACAATCAAATATAGAACCTATCTACTTTTGCCACATTTTATCATGGTGGACATTTTTTTTCATTTCAGTTTTGTGCTGCATTGTTGCTCTAAACCTTTCAATCACTTTATTCCACGTGAAAATAAACCCATCAGGAGACATTATTGTGCAGTTCTGCCTCGTGCCAATTTCCTGTTCCCTGTCAGTGGCCACCAAGGGAAAGCTTTAAAATTTCAACAGAAAATCGGCTGCTGATTTTAGTGCTGGGTATTTTATGTCTTGGAAAAATCAAATATTGTACCACAATTTGAAAATGGTGAATATTATTACAGGATATTCCACAACAGGACACATTTATCCAACCAATCGATTCAAATTATAACATGCAGATTACTTTTCCATGCTCATGGGCAAAATCCTGCACAAAATAGTGCAGTTTAAGTAGCTAGGCACAAAACAAAGGCGCATTCGGGATGATATTGTGAATTTGATGGTCAGGATGATATTGAGAATTTGATGGTCGTGTATTGGAGCACAAGTGGAAGCAGCACTACATCTCACAAAGTATTCGTCCACTAGCTCCATCAGGCATTTCCTGGTCCATCTGTGGAAGAGATATTGGCTTCACTAGGCACCTCAGAATCAGAGTGGAAACAAATAATCTTTGATTCCCAAGAGGCATCCCAAAATAAAAGGATCAAGGCCCCATCCTTAACAAAGACATTATTTAGGAGGAGCAGCAGGGTAAAGAAGTGGTGTGGGACATGATACCTGCAAAAGACATTCATATTTATCTTGTATGTGATATCACTTTTTCCCATTTCATGAACAGTTCTGTTTATAGATATTGCCCTTCCTTCATCAATATGTCAACGTCTACAGACGCTTCTCTGGGCTTGTAACTTGCATAGCTCCCACTTACGTTACACATCCTACCACACCGTGAGCCAGCTTCAAACTTAGTAAAAATTATTCATGTGCAAAACCATCTGTGGGAACTTAAAAAGAGTGTTTTATAGTCCAAGTACTGTAACTAAGAGAGAAAGCTTTTCTGAATTTTGTAACCATCGAATCTAGTTTTAAGGGATGTACACTCAGTGACCACTTTATGAGGTATATCTGTGCACCTGTTCATTAATGCAAACATCTAATCAGCCAATCATATGGCTGCAACTCAATGCATGAAAGCATGCAGACATGGTCAAGAGGTTCAGTTGTTGTTCTGACCAAACCAGAATGAGGAAGAAATGTGATCTAAGTCACCTTGACTGTGGAATAATTGTTGGTGCCATTCGGGGTGGTTTGAGTATCTCAGAAACTGCTGATCTCCTGGTGTATTCACATGCATCAGACTCTATAGTTTGCAGAGAATTCAGTGGGTGATAGTTCAATGGATGAAATTACCTTCTTAATGGAGAGGTCAGAGGAGAATGGTGGTATACGTATTGTGGTGGCATCCGTTAGTCTTGCGAGACCATGGATCTGCGCCTGGAAAATCTTGTTTTAGTCTGTGTGGTAGAGCAGTATCTGTTGTGGCTACAGAGGCCCACATGGGAGTGACAGTCTCGGTTGCGCGACTGCACTTGAAGGCGCTGTCCTCCAGTGTTGTCTTGGTGTTGTTTTTTTCGGTGAGTGTGCCTTTCTTCAGCAGCAAGCCTCAGGTTCTCGTCTCCTCTTTTTAGAACTCTGCGTAGTTCCAGCCTCCTGCAAGAACGATCGCTTGCAATATCCTTCCACCTCCCGACGTTCGTGTTCAGTAACTTCATGTCTCTCTTGCAGACATCTTTGAAACGAAGATGGGGCTGCCCTTGTGCTCTCTTGCCAGAGGCCAGTTCCCCGTACAGCAGGTCTTTCGGGATCCTCCTATCTGACATGCAGTGTACGTGGCCCAGCCAGCGGAGACGGCGCTGTTGGAGCAGGGTGAAAAGGCTGGGTATCTGGGCATGGGCCAGAACCTCATTGTTGGTGACTTGGTCAGTCCACGTATTGTCCAGGATGCGTCTCAGGCTGCAAAGGTGGAAGGCGTTGAGACGCCACTCTTGTCTGTAGTAGAGGCTTCAGGTCTCGCTGCCATAAAGCAGTGTGCTGAGGACGCAGGCCCTGTAGACTGCAACCTAGGTGTGTGTCGTCAGCTTTCTGTTCTCCCAGACTCTCTTTTTCAGACTGGTGAATGTTGAGGCTGCTCGTCTGATCCGTCTGTTGATCTCAGAGTCTAGGGAGAGACTGTCCTTGATGGTGGAGCCAAGGTATGTAAACTGGTGAACTACCTCCAGCTCGTAGTTGTTGATGGTAATGGCAGGGGGGTGCTCAATGCCTTGGCCTAACACATTGATCTTCTTCAGGCTGATGGTCAAGCTGAAGTCCTGGCAGGCTCTTGAGAAGCTGTCCATGAGGCGTTGTAGTTGCTCTTCAGAGTGTGTTGCCAGTACCACGTCGTCTGCAACAACATGTCCCTGATGAGTACTTCTCAAACCCTGGTTTTTCACCCTCAGCCAGAACAGAGTGAACAGCCTCCCGTCTGATCTGGTGTGGAGGTGGACACCATCAGTTGATGTTCCAAAGGCGTGCTTCAGCATGACTGCGAAGAAGGTGCTGAACAGGTTGGGGGCAAGCACACAGCCCTGCTTCACACTGCTGCGGATGTTGAAGGCCTCTGAAGAAGAGCCGTCAAACTGTATACGTATATATGCTTGTATAACAATAAACCTGAACTTAGATTTGGGCCCCTGATCTAAGAAAGGATGTGCTGGCATTGGGGAGGTTCCAGAGGAGGTTCATGAGAATGATTCTGTTTACGAGGAGTGTTTGATGGGTCTGTACTCAGTGGCGTTCAGAAGATTGAAGGGGGGATCTCATTGAAACCTATTGAATATCAAAGGCCTTGATAGAGTGAATGTAAAGAGAATGTTTCCTATAGGTGAATCTAAGAGCAGAGGGCCTTAGAATAGAAGGACATCTCTTTAGAATGGAGATAAGGAAGAATTTCTTTAGTGAGAATGTGGTTGATCTGTGGAATTCATTGCCACAGTCAGCTAGGGGCCAAGTCATTGTGTATATTTAAAATGGAGATTGATAGATTCTTGATTAGTAAGGGCTTCGAAGTTTATGGGGAGAAGGCAGGAGAATGGGGTTAAGAAAGGTAATAAATCAGTCATCATAGAATGGTGGAACAAACTCGATGGGCTGAATGGCCTAATTTGCTCCTGTGTCCTGTGGTTTATCATCGACAACTGTTTTGATGCTGCTTCCTGCACTTATACAGAACTTGAAAATGTCATCAGCCTGGAGTATAAAATGGCAGATGGGGAGAGAGGATAAAATCAAGGGGTTTGACCTGAAACATTGACAATTCTTTTCCTTCCACAGAGGCTGCTTGACCCGCTGAGATCCTCCAGAATACTGTTTGATGAAAAACTCATCACTTTTGATGCCTATGTTCAATCTACTCTTATGTAGATTGTCCCTGGCTCTTTGCCTTCCTTTTTGGATTCTGCTGTCTCCAACTCAGATGAATGGCTAGACACAAACCTCAGTTAAAAGCCCATAGATTCTCAGAATGATCTTACATGTACTTCCTTAACCCAGTCCCCTCTGAGAAATCCATTTCATTTCATTCCCCAATTGCTTTGTCTCTATCATCATTGTTCTGATGAGTCAGACCTTAAAGTTACCTTTGAAATATCATTCTTCTTCCTGAACTATAACATCCTTGCGACCACAGTGGACAGATTCCTCAACTGCATCTCATTAATTTTCCTTACCTCTTCTCTCATTCTCTCTCATACTGGACAGAACAAAGAAAGAACTTTCTTGGTCCACACCTTCCATCTAACTCAGTTGTAATTTTGCATTTAGTGTTTGCAACGTTGACTTCTTTACACTTAAGAAGCCCAAAACAGAGTGGGTGATTGCTTTGTGGAGAACCTGCACTCAGTTGACAGGAGTAATTCTGAGCTTCCTGATGCCTGTCACTTCAAATTTCCATTCCACTTCCACTCTGACCTCTCAATCTGAGGCCTTCTGCACTATTTCAACAAGGCTCAGTACAAATGCTGGAGGAACTCAGCAGGCAAGGCAGCATATAAGGAGAGAAATAAATTGTCTATATTTCAGGCTGAGGCCCTTCATCAGGACTGAAGTGTTTTTCACTGTTGCATTTTGGGAAAGGAAACTCCAAATGTTCTCCAAGAAGCTCAAACAAACTGGAATGTCATAGTCAAGCAATCAGTTTTGGGAAATTGATTGAGACATTAATTTTGGCTAGGTCACTAAGAAGAACCTACAGTACTTCTTTAAAATCTCTTGTCCACCTCAGGTAACCTACTCTCGTTGTCCTCCCTGAAAGATCTCAGGTAGTTGGGGGAAAGAGTTCCTTTCCGAGGAACAAATGGAGAATGTGCTGAGGTTTGAAATAAGTAACACTGGGTAATTCATTTTTCTGTTTATATCAGCACTACCTAATTCTGCCACTCATAGAATCACAGTCATAGAGAAGCACAGCACAGAAACAGGCCTTTTGGCAATATTAGTCCATGCCAAAACCATTTAAACTGCATACTCTCATCGACCTACACCAGGGCCATAGCCCTCCATATCCCGACCGTCCATGTACCTGCCCAAACTTATCCCAAACATTGAAACTGAGCTCACATGCATCAACTCACTCCACACTCTCATGACCCTCTGAGCGGAGAAGTTTCCCCTCATGTTCCCCTTAAAATTCCCACCTTTCAGTCTAAAGGTAAAGTTCCTCCCCAAACACAAAATAATCTGCAGATGCTGGGGTCAAAGCAACACTCACAACACGCTGGAGGAACTCAGCAGGTCGGGCAGCATCCGTGGAAAAGATCGGTCAATGTTTCGGGCCGGAACCCTTTGCCAGGACTTGCTGAGTTCCTCCAGCGTGTTGTGAGTTTTGCAAAGCTCTTCCCCTGCCTTATTTCTCACACTTGGTGGCAACTTTTCTGTTTCTTTACCGTTTGTCTATTTTATGTGGCCGAGCCCAGCAATGATGGAAAGTGTGCAAGGAAATAGCCAGATTCGAACCCAGGACCTCTTGTTCTGAAGTCCAGGTGCAGATACCACTGCACCACTGGCACAGATATTTTGGTTCCGTTTTTATTTTTCTTCTAGCATAATCTGCTGGGGAAGTAACACAGCTTGGCTATTAGCAACACCGTACACAGTCAAAGAATCATGATGTGTGCTTCTAACTGCTACAGTTAGCCATTTAGTCTCACCCTATTCCTTTTTTTAAAATCCATCCGCTACTCCCATCCCACCCCCCCACTCTGTGCTTTTGAAAAGTAACTTGTTCCTTCATCCTAAACTGGTAACTGCTTTTCTTTCCATTGATGGTGCCTGACCTACTAGATTCTTATAGCATTTTCTGTTTTATTTCTGATTTACGTCATCTGTATTTTTTTCCATTTTGAAGTAAATTTTCTGGGCTATTTTTGCCAGAAGTAGTGTATTTGATGTACTCAGCACAAGCAGCGGCACAAACTGATCTGTATCAATTGATAATGAAAATCAGAAAAACGTTGTTCAAATAATGAATGTAAAGGCTGTTTTGATTACTTGAGCAATGTCACATAGAAGGGTTAGTTCCATGGCCTCAGCTGGGAGTCATGCTTTTAAGAAGGTACATTCAAACATCATCTCCAGCCAAAGTACTACATGAGTGTGGATGGTTAGCCTTGGCCACATTATCTTGGAATTGTCTCCAAGTGGAGATAGAATTGCTTGCTGTGTGAACACTGTCCATTTCAAGTAGTAATGGCAGCAGCCGGGGGTCACAGTGAATAGCATTTTCTTCAATGCTATTCATTATTTGCTACGTTAGTATAGTACTCTTGAAGTTGCAACTTATTTGAGGAATACAAGCCATATAGATTTAGGTAGTATGCATATTACATTCTTAACAGCAGCATTAAGATTCAGGACTTTCATATCTGCATTAACAGTAGTCACTTAAAACCAATAATTTAGGACTCTTTTGGGAACTTTTGCTTCCTATCAAGAGTGACCTAAGCATAAGATATAGTCAAAGACAACTGCTGATGTGACAGGTATTTCAAAACCTGATTCTTAGTGGAAATTATTAAATAACCATTTTAAAACTGTGCCTCAAACTAATATTTACTATTTTTGTTGAAATTGTTTGCAAATTATCTTCTGCCTGTAATGTTATTCATACTGGTGACTTACCTAACAGCTATTTACATCTATATATACAAAGATCATTCTTCCTCCTAAGTCACATGCAATATTAATATTAAATTACTGGTTGTGTTTGGTGAAAAATCACAGAGCTAAGTCTCCATTTGCTTTTTAATCCATCAATAGAAATTAGTTCTTCAGTCAAAAAGTACTGAATTTCCTTTGAATCAATTTAATGATGCTTACTAAAAACCTTTTTTTTCCCACTGAGATGAAGTGAATAGAATTGGCCATATTCACTTTATGCTCTTTCTTGAATTTGTTCTTGAATTTGTTTTCAGATAACCACTTTGTTACAGCTAACGCTGTGCCAGTTTTTAATTTGGTTTTATCTTGAGGAGCCAGGCATTGGCATAGTAAAATGATAATTTTATTTAAAATACTCCAGAACTTTCATGAGGCATTCTTCTCACTGGTCAAAATTTTATGTTACAAACAGTTAAATCAGCAGTGGCAATATTGAAACAACCTAAGATAATTTTGTAGATTAATAGGAGCCCTGGAGAAGCTCCTTAGGCCCGAATTATACATTTCCGAAGCAGTTTCCTTTTACTGTCATGCCAAAGAAGTGGATTCCCTACCTAATGTTACGAAAAACTATTAACGGGATAGATGTCAAATGTAACAGAGAAAATAGTGAATTGTAGCACCGTTCAATCACCACTAACAGTTGACTGGATATTTGTATTTAATTTACAAAACTATAAAAGAAAATTTCAGTGTTGCTTTTCTTTGCCTTAAAACAAGATAAGTAAATTATCATTAAGTTTTGCAAATCAGCTTGGGCTGGATTTCCCCTGTTCCAGAATGATCACATTAGTTCACCACATGATTCTCCACAGTTTCAAATTTACTCCTCATATTATCCCGTGGTATTGAAGATCCACACTTTCACAGCAAGGAAGCATCAGCTACGAGCCATTGTCAAATGAGGCTGAAAAGAAAGAAAGACAGAATGAACAACACCGACAAAAGGAAGGCAAAAACACCTATTTAATTTTTGTAGTTTTTGATTGATGTGTATATTTGCTGAACAGGAAATCAGCTGCATATTGCGATACATCCACTGAGTTAAATAGTTGATTACATACTTATCACTCTTCTATCATCTTACTTTCAGTCATCCTGATTTTTTCCACACTGAATGATACATTGTATGGCATATTTACAAAGCTGTTTGGCACGACCCCAACAGATGTCCAAAAAGCAAAAATCTGTAGTTGCTGAATATCTGAAGTAAAGACAAAAACGCTGGAAAGCTCAGTTTGTCAGGCAGTGTCAGTGGTGAGAGAAGCAAAGTTAAAGTTTCAGGTTGATGACCTTTCTTCAGGTCTCCTTTGGGTCTGATCCCTGGAGGGCATATTTGTAGATGATGTGACAATGTGCAGCATGTCAAGCCTACATCAATCATCATCAGCCATAACTGACATTTTCTAAAACCCAGTTCAGAGTAGGAATTCGAAGTAGAATTTTTAATTCGTTCTTATTTGATGCCAAGCATGCCACCATAAGTGAAATCTCCTATCTCGGTACAGATCAGGAACCAAACTTCACGAATTAATGCTTTCACCCAGAATTATCAGGCATAGCATGTACAGATCTAAGTGATTTCTTGAGCTTTTACAATCCATAATTGCAAACTTATAGTATAGAAATAGGTTTATACTGCATACTTATAAAGCAGTACCATGTTTTTGATTCAATTAAATTTTAAGGGAGGATTAAATTTTATACCATTTAAATATAAAATAAATATCACAACTATCAGTGAAGTACTATATACCTTGTCTTTAATACCCCACTGTCATTCTCCTCTTTTGAAATGGGAAGGTACACCCTTCAATAGACCGAGCCTGCAGATTCTCCACTAGAATTGACAAAATTATTGAGCTCCATCTGAAGAAGCCACAGCTGCATGCATTCCAGATTCAGATATTGTAAATGTTCCAAAGTTAATCATGGCTATGCAGGGAAATAACAACAGTTATAGAATGACAAATCCAGTTACAGGGCAAATTATAAACAGTAACGTTACACCAACCACTTTCTTCTCATTCCATTTTTGACCGTAACAGTTTATGAAAAATACAAAGGTTCAACCATAAAACCCAGTGAATGAAAGTAATCGCGTGCAGCTGTTCGCTTGCCGCTGTGTAAAAGCTGCTCACTGAGTACCCCGAGACAAATTATTCCAGATTCTGAAAATGTTGGCTCAGGGTCCATGGAGGACAAGTGATAAGTAATTTAAACCGCTGACAAACAAAATCATGTGGAGCTGGAAGTGCACTTCATGATGGTGGGACATGCAGACGGGTGTCGAGATGTTTTTTCTGCACAATACACAGTCTTGCAATGAATAGTCAGTGATGGTGACAAAATAGAAGTGTGTGCCTCTAAAATATTGTCTGGAGGCCTGCATATGACTGATCCTGGCAATTCTGGACAATGTTTCTCACCCTCCGCATGCCATCTTGGTTGAACAGAGGAGCACTTTTAGTAATAGAGTAAGACAACTGTGCTGCTCCAAAGAGCGCTATAAGAGGTCATTCTTACCCTTGGCCATTAAGCTCTATAATGAGTCAACCTATAGCCAGGGGAGTGATGACCCCTCCTGTTAAGACTGTTTGTGGTAACTTATTTTTTTATTCTTTCTACTTCTCTTCTAATATTTATAACTGTGCACTTGTAATGCTTCTGTGACACTGTAATTTCCTTTGGGACCAATAAAGTATCAATAACTATTGTCCAAATATTGTTTATGTTAGGCAGAGGCAGATGACTGTGATGCCATTGACAACATTTTCACTGCTAAATGTTTCATCATTGGCAATGTTTTTGCTCCAATCATGTTCTTTCGATTTGTTTCTCTTGGTTGCAGCACCTGCTGACATTTCTGTTGTCCTAAAGACAGATGCAGACACAGAGGACAATCTTTTTCATCCGTCACTCAGAACTGCCTAATGTTTCAATACAGCATTTGAACAGATTGAGAAATAACACTTGGACGTGTAGACTGATGCTCAGTTATTTCTCTGAAGCTTTATCAAAATATTACAACGGCAGCAACACTTCTAAGATAAAATCCATTGCTGTCCATTGTATTCACTGGTCTGTCTGACATATGAGCAATGTATAAATATTAATCCACCATGATTTGTACAGTTTATCCAGGATAATAATAACAACTCCAGCTTGCCTATCCTTCATCTGGCAAAGGGCAATGACAGAGGAGAGGCAAAGTCAACAACTAAGTGCATAAATTAGAAAAACAAACAGTTGCAGAGATAAAAAAAAGAAGAAGGTATGGATATTTAGAAAAGATGAGACTCATACTGGAACAAACTGGTAGAGAGGGATTGAAAGAAAAAACAAAAAGAGATTGACGTACATATGGATAGAAATACAGAATTAATGAGATGAAGAACTTGATTTTGAGGTTAAATTTACTCATTTGTATTAAAGGCAGATGCTTCTGTAGTATGGCATACTAATATCTGCTTGCAGAGGCAGATCTCCAGCTCTTCGACACTTCCTCATACCTCTCTCAACATCACAACCCCATCACAGAGCAGGCCACTGGCCTCATTGCCTTTGGATATCTTTTCTTCATGACATTTACCCTCAGATGTACAAATCGTTTCTACTCTTTTCTAAGTTCAACAAGCATGATTACCTAGGTAGACCCATCATTTCCACATTTTGTTGGTCCACAGAACTGCCTTTTTCAAACTTTATCTCTACTCTTTCTCCCCTCATTCAGACATTTCTCACCTACATCAATGACAATCCTGATACCTTCTGCAATTTTTATTTTCCTGGTCCCAACAGGCTCATTTTTTTTTTGGTGCTGTATATCATTCCTTTACACCTCTATTCTATACCAGGATGCTCTGAGAACCTTTTATTTCTGCCTTGAAGTAAGGCCTAACCTCCACTGCCATTCTTATTTGCTTGGTTGAACTCATTCACATAGTGAACAAATTCCCCTTTCATTAACCCATTCCCTGAAATGGAGATAAACAAGTTCAGAAAGGAGGATACAGGTCCTTTGTGACTATCTCCACTTAAGTAATGGTATCCGCTAGAACCTCATAGACTCCCACAGCTACCTTTGCTACACTTCCTCTCACCTCACTTTCTGCAGCTCTGCTTTCACCCTAAGAGTTTGGTTCCACCTTCAGTCTCATCACCATCCATATTCAGTAGATCATGTCGCTAAAGATAATTTTGACCTTTCCCTTTCCTACCCCCTCTTTTAGCATTCCAAAGTCATCACTCTCTCTTAGATTCTCTGGTCCACCTTCCCATCTCCATTAGTTCACAACTCTTCTTATCAGATCATCAGGAGATGCAACAATTGCTCATATAGCTTCAATAACTTTAAATTCTTCAGCTTTATCATATCAGAGTATCTATTCTGGGACCAGCACATAAGTGCCATTACAAAAATAGTATGACTTTCTTATAAGTTTCTTAAAAGTTAGTGCAGGTTCAGCATGTCATTTAAAACTTTGACAATCCGCTATAGATGCACAGTGGAGATTATCCAGAGTGATGGCATCATGGCCTGGTATATAAATACCAATGCCCAAGGAAAAGCCCACAAAAAGTGGTGGATACAGCCCAGTCCATCACACAAAAAGCCCTCCCCACCATAGAGCACATCCACAAGGAATGCTGCCACAAGAAAGCGGCACCCATGATCATGCACCCTCTCCATCCAGGCCATGCTCTCTTCTCACTGCTGCTGTGGGAAAGAGGTATAGGAGCCTTGGGTCCCACACCAGCAGTTTCAGGAACAATTATTACTCTTCAACCATCAGGTTCCTGAACCAGCATGGATAACTTCACTCACCTCAACAGTGAAAGATTCTGCAGCCATAGCAACATAGAAGACTTTCAGCACAATACAGCCCCTTCGGCCCACAAAGCTGTGCCAAACATGTCCTTACCTTAGAAATTACCTAGGGTAACCCATAGCCCTCTATCTTTCTGAGCTCCATGTACCCGTCCAGGAGTCTCTTAAAAGACCCTATCGTTTCCTCCTCCATTACCGTCACTGGCAGCCCATTCCACGCACTCACCACTCTCTGCGTAAAAAACTTACCCCTGATATCTCCTCTGTGCCTACTTCCAAGTACCTTAAAACTGTGCCCTCATGTGCTAGCCATTTCAGCCCTGGGAAAAAGCCTCTGACTAGCCACATGATCGATGCCTCTCATCATCTTATACACCTCTATCAGGTCACTTCTCATCCTCCGTCTCTCCAAGGAGAAAAGGCCGAGTTCACTCAACCTGTTCTCATAAGGCATGCTCCCCAATCCAGGCAACATCCTTGAAAAGCTCCTCTGCACCCTTTCTATGGTTTCCACATCCTTCCTGTAGTGAGGCGACCAGAACTAAGCACAGTACTCCAAGTGGGGTCTGACCAGGATCCTATATAGCTGCAAAATTACCTCTCAGCTCCCAAACTCAATCCCACGATTGATGAAGGCCAATGTCCCTTATGCCTTCTTACCTACAGGGTCAACCTGCGCAGCAGCTTTGAGCATCCTATGGACTCAGACCCCAAGATCCCTCTGATCCTCCACACTGCCAAGAGTCTTATCATTAATACTACATTCTGCTATCATATTTGACCTACCAAAATGAACCACCTCACACCTATCTGGGTTGAACTCTATCTGCCATTTCTCAGCCCAGTTTTGCATCCTATCAATTTCCTGCTGTAACCTCTGACAGCCCTCCACACTATCCACAACACCGCTAACCTTTGTGTCATCAGCGATTTACTAACCCATCCCTCCACTTCTTCATCCAGGTCATTTATAAAAATCACAAAGAGCAGGGGTCCCAGAACAGGTTGCAGAGTCTCAGTATTATTTACTTATTTATTATTATTATTATTATTCATTCTCAATGTAGCAAATGGTAACATGTGCATGCTTTGATAATAAATTTACTTACTTGCTTAATTTCTTGTTTTAACTCCAGCTCCCCTGCGCACTCTGAGGCCTTCCTTTTTGTTTTCTTTGCCCCTCCTATTTTATTTAAAAATAAATCTGTCTAAAATGTTTTCCCAGTTCTGATGAAAAGTCTTTGAGATGAAACATTAACTCTGCTTCTCTCTCTGCTGATTTTCCACAGTAATTTGTTTTCCCTCCCAAGGAGAACCAGGATCAGAGCAATAGACCTCCAGGTCAGGATGCCTGATTTGCATTGCTTCCAGCTCCCCATGTGTTAATTCCATCCTGTCTCACAAAAATTATTGTGCCTTTTGATATTTAAATTCCCAGAGATGAGTAACCTCAAAAACTGACACTTTATGCACAATGTCAACAGAAACTCCCACAGTAGAATAATCATCATGGTAATTACAAAGCTATCAGTTTGTTAGGCAAACCAATATCATTTGCCCCATAATTCAAAGCACTCTGCAGGAGTCATTGCTTTGTTGCATTAGTTACAGCAGTAAATTACAAAATAATTTCCAACATTTCTCACCAAAGCATAAATGTGGCATTTTCAGCAGACTTACTGAATCAAAATATTATGTCATAACTGGAAAAGTAATATTGCTTTACACTCTTTAATATATTCCAGTTGTGGTGACCCCATCGAAGATTCATTTTTTAATTCAGATTTCTGTGGTCATATTGTCTTGTGTAGAATGGCTCATTTAAAACACGTGAGGACAAAGTTTTGCTGTTATCTCGCAAGAGAGCTGAAGCTGAGATCTGACTGTCGGCTTGCATACCTTTCACAGGACCTGCTGGATGCTCCCCCTATTCATTTTAACAGTTGAATGAGTCTGATTAATTTAAAACTAATTTATGGTAATTTATGCTGTTAATTACACAAAGAGAGATCGTCAGGATGGTGTTCAGTACCATGTGAGGTAACTGGAAAAATTGTAAGGATTAAAGCCAATTAAAAATGTAACAATATAATTATAAGTGAGACTTTACAAATGATTTTTGTATCAGCTTTCCCTAAAGTCCAAAATGTGGACCAGAAGCAAGACAATTCAGTACTAAGATAGAAAATGGGGCTAAAGCAAGTGATGTACATGCTGCCATTTAATCCTTATACTGTATATAAGGAACTGGGATATGCAGCAAGAATTGGCTGGAGCAAATACTAAGGCAAAATTAAATGTGGGAACATCGGAACGTAGGCTCAGATCTCCCGTTCCATCATAGAAGGGAACCTAGTCATCAGAAGGCTCTGGTGACAGATGCAGCGCAGGAGTTGGGCATGGGCACATTTGCCATGAGCAGCAACACCGATGACAAACGTGGCCCGTACCCTTCACCTGTATTGCATCCATCACCACAGCATTCTTTCAATTCACCTGTAAATTGAAAGAGAGGCAAAAAAAAAACTAACATGTCCCTCATTCTGATAGCCACCTTGTGTGTGGCTACTTCAAAGCGCATACACAGCATCTCACGCCACTCTCTGCTCAAGTTCTGCCTGTTCGACCTAGGTATGGCCTTGTTGCCATGGTACGTTGCATTCAGTCTGTCTCATGTAGAAAAGATTCTGCTTAAAAGATACTCTCAGCCACGAGTCATTCAGGCGGCAGCTCTGGGATCTGTGGAAGGAATCATTGTTGGATGATTCCTTGAGTAGACTGTCGATGTTTTTTGATCAAATGTCTCAGATCGCCACAACTTTCAAACAAGCAATAAGACCTTGCTTGGTTGGTGGTGAGAATTGCTCACTCTGCCAGATTCACCGTGCACGGGTAGAGTCTCAATTCTATGGCTGCTGTCCTTAAAGTAGCTGCACTGTGGATGGGGCAGCCATATTTACCTCCATGTGGACCGTGTTTACCAAGAAGATCTGGAAAGGAATGCAATGGCCTTCGTTAAGGTACCTTTCAAGCAGCTGCAAGCATAAGATTCTGCACTTTGAGGTCTGCCCAAGGACACAGAGGGAGACAACCATTGCCTGTCATTGAAACATCATCAATTTGGCGAAAGGTGCAACTTTCTCTGCTGACCCCTTTTAAGGTCCGGGTCCTTGAGGTGTTCACAATTGAACTCTGCAGACAGCCACATCCCAAGGGTACACCATTACATGCTGAGAGGCACACGGAAGATTGGAGTGCAAAGGTTTTGTGGGGAAAAGCTGCAGATTAGGCCCCTCCCACCACTAGACAATGAAATGGACCCAGTGTAATAACCTCCTTAGATGAAATGTTCAGGATTGAAATACTAGTGTCACATTAACATATTGTAAGTTGGACATACTTGCCACAGAAAGTGAAGACAAAGCTATGTTCCATATTGTTTCACTATATATTTTAGGAATAAAGTATATTTTTGGTAAAAAAAATAGTGAAGCCCTTCACTTCTCATTGATAGGTGCAAATTGAACACGCCATTGAATGAGACAAATATATGGAAAAATACCCAGTTTAATGCCGAACCTATCATCTGGCAGAAATAGCAATCACATTCAACATGAGGTGAACTGTTTGAAGTACATAGAGTATATTATGGAGAGAGTAGGCATGCTTAAATGACCCTGACAAAGTATAAATACTATCACCACTATGTACAATTTAGAACCACACATGTACATTAAAAAAAAGTTAACTGTTAGCACTTAGAATTTAACACTGACCTCTTTGAAGCTCCCATTTCTCGTCAGTTCTCACGTTATATTCTATTCCACACAGTAGTGTAGCAGTGAGTGTGACACTTTACAGTGTGTGCTGTAAGATCAGGATTTCATTCCTGCTGCTGTCTGTAAGGATTTTGTGCGTTCTCCTTGTGACCGTGCGGGATTCCTCCAGGTGCTCCAGTTTCCTCCCACATTGCAAAGGGTTAGTGATTAGGGTTAGTAAGTTGTGAGCATGCTATGCTGGTGCTGGAAGCGTAATGACATTTGCAGGCTGCCTAGCATAATCTTCAGTAATTTGATTTGACATAAACAATGCATTTCACTGTATGTTTCGATGTGCATGTGACAAATAAAGCTAATCTTTATCATCATTGACCCAAAATTCAAAAGTGTACATATATAAACAAATATGCAACAGTTAGCATAACTTCTGTTCACATATCTTTCATAGATGTCACCCAAACAACACATGTTCCCATGCAACATAAATGAAGGCCATTTGCCCATTGAGTTTATGGGAGCTCACAGAGAAATGATGCTGCAAAATTAATTTTCCTTGGAATCTATTCTGTCCATGTTCCCTTCAATTCTCTCCAGGTTCTACTGCTCATCTATACACGAAAGGCAACCTTCAGTGACCAATTAAACTACCAACATCTTTGGGATGTGGGAAGAAACTGGAGAACCCAGTGGGAAACCACTGCATTCACAGGGAAAAAATGTAAATACCACACAAACAGCAAGTCATTGGAGCAGAGCGGCACCAGCTGTACTCACCACCCCACCATCTGGGTGATACACAGAATGGTTCCACACATTAGGGAGTAGAGCACTAGTTTGTTCTTCTGACTGGAGAAGAACCTCAGTGAGGTAGCATCCTGCAACAGAGAAGTTGCCTAATGCACAAGTTGATCATTCAATATACAATCAACAGATCATTAGCCAACATTGGTTAATAATCATTTCCTTGTATACATATATCAACTTGTGTATATAATAATGAGTACAAGCTGTGGGTGAGGTGCAGTTATAACTGTTGAAGATAATGCTGACCTTGCCAGCTGATATCTATGTAATATTTATACTACAACTCAGCTGCAAGTATCTGTGTTACAGATGGAAAATCTTTGCAGCTGGTCCTTTGCCAATTTTGAGTAAGCTGAGACGATTGTCCTTGATCAGTGGCAGGTAGAATTGCCAAGACTGGTAGATATGGACTGATGCCTCAGAAGTAAAATAGATTTAAGCATACCTGAAGCAAATTTGGCCAGTAGGTTGACTACCAAAGCAAACCTAAAACAAAATTGGCCACTAAATTGATTGGTAAAATAGATTTTTCTAAATTTGAGAACAGAGAATCAGAATCAGAATCAGGTTTAATATCACTGGCGTAATGGTAAAAAAATATATACATATATATATTTTAAGTTAAATTAAATAAGTAGTGCAAAAAGAGAAAAAGAAAGTAGTGAGGTAGTGTTCATGGGCTGATGATAGAGGGGAAGAAGCTGTTCCTGAGTGAGTGAGTGCCTTCAGGCTCCTGTGCCTCTTCCCTGGAATGGCAATGAGAAGAGAGCATGCACCAGGAAACCTGCAGATGCTGGAAATTCAAGCAACACAGATAAAGGTTGCTGGAGAATGCAGCAGGCCAGGCAGCATCTCTAGGAAGAGGTACAGTCGACGTTTCGGGCCGAGACCCTTCGTCAGGACTAACTGAAAGAAGAGTTAGTAAGAGATTTGAAAGTGGGAGGGGGAGGGGGAGATCCGAAATGATTGGAGAAGATGGGAGGGGGAGGGATGGAGCCAAGAGCTGGACAAAAGGGATATAAGAGGGTCATGGGACAGGAGGCCTAGGGAGAAAGAAAAGGGGGAGAGGAGGAAAAAGCCCAGAGGATGGGCAAGGGGTATAGTGAGAGGGACAGGGAGAAAAAGGAGAGAAAGAAAAAGAATGTGTGTATATATATAAATAAATAAATAACGGATAGGGTACAAGGGGGAGGTGGGGCATTAGTGGAAGTTAGAGAAGTCGATGTTCATGCCATCAGGTTGGCGGCTACCCAGACGGAATATAAGGTGTTGTTCCTCCAACCTGAGCGTGGCTTCATCTTTACAGTAGAGGAGGCCGTGGATAGACATGTCAGAATGGGAATGGGATGTGGAATTAAAATGTGTGGCCACTGGGAGATCCTGCTTCCTCTGACGGACAGAAGAGGGCATGTCCTGAGTGATGAGTGTACTTAATGATGGATGCCGCCTTTGAGGTATTGCTCCTTGAAGATGTCCTGAATACTGGGGAGGCTTGTGCCTATGATGGAGCTGACTAAGTTTGCAACTTTCTGCAGTTTACTTCGATCCTGTGCAGTGCCCCCCCCCAAAAAAAACAGATGGTGACGCAGTCTGTTAGAATGCTCTCCATTGCACATCTTGTAGAAATTTGCCTGTGTCTTTGGTGACATACAAATTCTCCTCAATCTCCTAATGAAGTATAGCCACTGTCATGCCTTCTTCGTAACTGTGTCCAGGATAGATCTTTAGAGATATTGACACCCAGGGACTTGAAATTGCTCACCTTTCCACTTTTGATCCCTCTATGAGGACTGGTCTGTATTCCCTTGTCTTACCCTTTCTGAAGTACACAATCAATTCTTTGGTCTTCCTGACATTGAGAACAAGATTGTTGCTGCAACACCACTCAACTAGCTGATATATCTCGCTCCTGTACACATTCTCATCACCATATGAAATTTTGCCAACAACAGCTGTATTGTCAGCAAGTTTATAGATGACATTTGAGCTGTGCCTAGCCACAGAGTCTACACAGGGTGTAGGGAGAGTAGACTAGTGGACTTAGCACCTGGAAGTGTGCCATTGTCAGCGAAGTGGAGATGTAATTTCTGATCTGCACAGATTGTGGTTTTCTGGTGAGGAAATTGAAGATCCAGTTGCAGAGGGAGGTACAGAGGCCCAGGTTTTGGAGCTTTAGGAATGATCGTGTTAACACTGAACTGTTGTCAATAAACAGCAGCCTGACATAAGTGTTAGTGTTGTCCAGGTAATACAAGGCCACGTGAAGAGCCAATGAGATTGCATCTGCTGTAGACCTATTGAGTAGCTAATTGTAAATTGTGTATATTATACAATATAAACTACTTTTGCTTTAAATTTGGGGTTTAGATGAGGCTTAAACACTCCAGAAAATAACATGCCATGTCATGCAACAGAGCAGAATTGCAGTTCTCTGGATAACTCACACAAGGTCTGCTCTTCAAATTCAAGACTCTCAGCGCCCTCAACATAGCTGCCTTCATGATGTAAAAATGCTCTTGCATCAGTTCCTGAAGGCATTACCTAACTGAACACCTTTCAGAACCCTAAAACTAAATGCTTTCATTTATTTCAGTCTTACTTACTGGTGATGAAAACAATCAATAAAAAAGCCAAAGGTATCTGATTTTTTTTCAGGTCCAGTCACATATGTGAAGTATTTATTGATAGTTCACTTTTATATATAGGGTACTTTTATTTATAGTGCAATTTTTATTCTTGCCATATATAAAAAAAGTGTCAGCATGTTTAGAAATTAGAAGTGAAATCCAGTTAGCAAGACTGAAAGCCTCTCTTCCAAAAGACTGTGGTAACGAGGTTAGTTTAAATGTTTAAGACAGATTAATAGCTTTTTGTTAGGAAAAGGATCAAGAGGTTTGGAGAAAAGGCACATAGAGTTAATGTGCAGGTTTAACAGAATAATTGACTAGCCAGAAAGGATAGAAATGCCTGTCCCTGTTCAGAAAATCTGCTAAATCATTTCTCAGGAAACATATCTTTGATGATGAAATTAAATACCACCATCAATGCACTAGCAAAGCCTTGGTTTAATTGAGGAAAATGACATTCAAAAGTGCCATACTTGGCATAATATCATGTTCCTATATGTAGTAGTGATCCCTGAGTTGTCGACGACCTATGAGGCATAGAAAATTGCCATCAGCATTGATCCAACAAACTCCTATTTCACCGGAAGGATCGGCTTTCTGATGTCTCCAGGCCAACATCTCCATATTGAGGCACTAACCACACTCAGACAGCCAAGGTTAAGAGAGGCACATAATTTATATACCCAACACCAAGCTCCCAAAACAGGCACTCATTTCCAAGCTCTTTGGCAGGAAGTCATTGTCAAACGGGCAGAGGGAGAAACTCAATGGTATGCTCAAAATCTCCACTGACTCCTGGTCAAAGTTGAGAAGAAATATTTGAGATGGTGTTCAGAACCTTTAGGCCATGCATCTGCGGCACTACGAAGCCCTAAATAAGTGAGTGTAACAGCAACTACGAAAATGAATAAGTAGTCGACATTTCAGGCTGAGACCCTTCTTCAGTACTGGAAAGGAAGGAGGAAGACACCAGGATAAAAAAAGGTGTGGGGAGGGGAAGGACAACTATTATGCCCCATTAAGATCCTCCTGCCTAATGTATGTGTCTGTCTATGGTTCCCACATTGGCTTCACTAGACACCTCAGGATCCACAAAACTAAAGGGCTGTCTACAAGGAGACTGGGGGCTTTTGACTAAGAGCTTGAAATTTATAAATGACTGTATGTTGGCCAGCTTTCATCAGTAACAGTAATTAGTCTCTATTTGATCTCATGATGCGTCCACTTACAATAATGTGACTGAAGGAAAGACAAGATCACACACATTTTGAAGTAGAATTTGCATTACAAAGTACCTACTATACTCATTATAAAACAACCAGACTTCAAACATACTGTGAAGAACATTCTGGGGATCCTTCATTGCATTATCACTAATAACCTCAAAAAAAGATTAAAGAAGCCGGAACTTATTTAGAATTGTCCAACCCGTCATAGAGCAGAATTAAGTTTCAAATCACTGGGAAATCATAAAACAGGAAAGCAGACTGTTGGGCTGTGGAGCATATTTGACCTTGCTTGTGATTTAGAACATTACAGTACAGTACAGGCCCTTCAGCCCACAATGTCGTGCCGACCTTCTAACCTACTCTGATCAATCCAACCCTTCCCTCCTACTTAGCTATCCATTTGTCTATCATCTATCTACCTACCTAGGAGCTTCTTAAGCACCCCTAATGTATCTGCCTCTGCCACAACCCTTGGCAAGGCATTCAAACATGGGAGAAAACCAGAGAACATACAAACTCCTAACAGACAGCCATAAGAGTTGAACCCAGCTTACTGGTGCTGTAAAGCATTACACTAATCGCTACATTAATGTGTCACTCCTCTTAGCAATAAATTATTTAACAATCACCCTAGAAAGCACAGTGTGGAACTTTAATGCCTCCTACATAAGTCACAATAGTATATCTTTCTCTGGGGCCTTCCAGACAGATCATAAACTGCCTGCCCAATAACTGAAAATCTGATGAGGTTATTTATGTTTATTTGACTACCTTTGACACCTGTCAGATTACACTGCACTCATGATGAGAAAAGGGTACTTACATATTAAATTCTAAGCATTCATAAGTTATTGGAACCAACTAATTGGATATTCTGACAATTGTTAGTTTAAAATAACCAGAATAACGCCAGTTCTCTGGCAGCACTGAATTAGTATATATTATGGTGCCACTATTAATATTTTCATATTTAAATTACTTCTGAATTTAGTTCATTTGTAATAAAGGAAAAGGGCATAAAAGCTGTTGTGATTGTTCTGGAGGACAATAAGATGATAGCTTATCTCGATTTTATTTAAATGCATAGGCTCCATAATTCCTTATATTTCTGTCCAACCAAGATGTATTATTTCAGATTTAAAATTAGTAATTGAGCTTGAATTCTGCTTTGTGGGAGTTTCACGGTCACCTGTACAAAAGACTCTTCATTTACCACTCCTCTTTCCTGTTTTACGATTATAGTTCCTTAGACTACCAATCTATCCAATAAATTCCATTCAAAATCTTAATTTCCTGGCTGAACTCACCCCTCAGCTCCTTAATATCAAGGAATAAAGTTGGAGAGGTACGTTGATAGGATATGTTTAGAGGGTTATAGGTCAAGTGCAGTCAAATTAGATGAGCTTGAATGGGCATCTTGGTCAGCAAGGACCTGTTTTTATGCCATATAATGCTATGAATGTAAACTTATTTTTATTATTGGACTATTGGTAAAGTTCTGGAGAAGAATCGGCTCTGTTGCCAGATGACAGCAATATTTCCTTTCTAAGATAACTCAGAAAGGCATACAATAAAATATTAAACTAGAACTTTGGTGTATAGAAAACTATATCAATTGGTAATATTTTTCAAGGTGGCACCAAGAGCTGCTTCCATTGAGATTGTGTCTCAGACTTGGTTGTTTTTTAAGTTTGTGGGGGTGGTTTTGTGGACAGAGTGGGAAGTTGAAGGTCAGGTTAGGGTTTAGGGACAGTGATGTGGAGGAGTTAGAGGTCAGATTAGGGTTCAGAGGCAGGGATGTGGAGGAGTTAGAGGTCAGGCTCCTGCTCCGTGTTCCATGATTGAAGTGCAATGACATGGACAGCTGACAAAAGACATCCACAGTTCGGGCAGCTTCTATGGAGGGGAATAAACATTTGATATTTTGGCCAAGACCCTATATCAGAACTGGAAAGGAAGGGGGAAGAAATCAGAATAAGAAGGTGAGGGAGGGGAAGGAGTACAAGCTGACAGGAGATAGGTGAAGCCAGGTAAGAGGGAACATGGGCAGGTGGGGGAAGTGGGATGAAGTAAGAAGCTGGAAAGTGACATTCGGAAGAGACAAAGAGCTGAAGAAGGAGGAATTTGATAGAAGAGACTATGGAAGGAGGAAGGGCACCAGAACGAGGTGATAGGTAGGTGAGGAGAAAAGAGGGGATAAGAGAAAGTCAGAAAGGGAAATTGAAAAGGGGGAATTAAAAAAGAGGGAAGGGGAAGGGAGGAGAAATTACCAGGAGTTAGAGAAATTCTCCTCCATTTCTTGGACTCCTTCTTGAAAGCACGGGGGTGGCGCAGTAGTGTAGTGGTTAGCACAGCACTGTACAGCACCAGCAACCTGGGTTCATTTACCAGCACTGTCTATCAGGAGATTGTACGATCTCCCTGTGACCACATGGGCTTCCTCCAGGCGCTCCGGTTTCCTCCCACATTCCAAAGACGACTTGGTTGGTAATTGGTCATCGCAAATTGTCTGGGTGGTACAACTCCAAGGTCTGGAAGGGCCTATTCCACACACTAGCTCAATAAATAAATGAGTTCCCCTTCCTCTACCATCAATGCTGCATTTCCGCATCTCCTCCACTTCACAGACACTGCATCTTTCTGCCACCATAACAGGGATAGACCTTACATCCCATGAGATCCGCACCCAGCGCATCATTCTCCATAACTCCTGGCATCCACAACAGGATCCTCCCACTAAACACCCCTTCCCAAACTCTCCCCCACCACAATCTGCTTTCTGCAGGGATTGCTCTTTCCATGATGCCCTTATCCACTCATCCCTCCCCACTGATCCCCCTCCTGGCACTTACAAGTAGGACAGATGCTACAACTGCCCCTTCACCTCCTCTCTCATCACCAGGTGAGGCAACACCACCGGTAAGTCTGTTGGTGATATCTACTGTATCCAGTACTCCCGGTGCAACCTCCTCTACATCAGTGAGATCCGGCATAGATTGGGGGACTGACACATCGAACATCCTCTAACCATCTGCCACAACAGGTGGGATTTCCAGGTGGCCATCCATTTTAATTCCACTTCCCATTCCCATTCTAATATATCAATACATGGCCACCTCTACTGCCAATGATAAGGCACTGGTATGACTTCACTTGGAGTACTAAGGGCAGTTTTGGGCTCCTTATTTAAGGATTATACAGAAAGTTTGAGGTTAATAACTCATCACTTAATAACTGATCGGGGTGATTGATAGGTTCATGGCCTAAGGTAGAAGGAGATGAGTTATTAACTTCAAACTTTCTGCATAATCACTCAAAGAGTGGACCTGCATGTGCATGTAACGACAGATGTATAACTCATCTCCTTCTACTTAGGCCATGAACTTATTAATCACCCCTGCTGTGGGCACTTTCTGGAGGTCCAAGATCTGTGTGCTCCACGACAGCTGGACTAAGTGAGTAAATGGTAAATGTAGGAGGGGACTATGCTGAAAAATAAATATGCTAGGTTTTCTAAAATTGACTCTTTCTACCTTAGGCCACAAACTTATCAATCACCCCTGGCAAAGGTACTTTGAACTTCTGAACTTTGAAATGATTCAAATAGCTTTTTGACACCATATCCACTTCTATAGGAAATTTTTCATGAAGAAATGTCAGATATGGACAACATTAGAGTGATTTATGGGAACTATGGGAATATATTCACAAAACGGTTACATGCTGAGCTTTAAGTTGGTGGGCAGAGGAATGTTGATACTTCTCCTTCAACTTGCGAAATTCTCATGATGACTAGTTTTGTTCTCTATGGCTATTTATTAAGAAAGAAACTTTGCACCTCAGTAATAAATCCCACACTGGCACTAGGCGAAAAATGTGTAAAATCAAACTCATACACATGCCAAGGAACATGTTCCAAACTAGAAACAGCTACAGATTGAATGTGAAATACATGACCAACATGTTCACAGAAGTGTTGTCTACGTTGGGCTTCTGAGTTAATTTTCATAAACCCGCAAGCTAAAGGTGCCAAACCAAGATCCTAATGCATTTGTTGAGATGATACCCTGAAGAGTTAGCCTATGGTAAGGGAGAGGTATTGAGGGCAAATAGTGAGGGAATGAGCCAAGGCCAGTAGCATTTCTATGAAGCATGGCAAATACTATACCAGTTAAAAGTTAGAATAATATTCCCTTAACTTTTACTTTACCTTCCACCCCTATTTTAAGCTTTTCTTCTCTGCATAATTTCTAACTGAGGGCTTCTGTCATTCACTGCAACGTGCACTTAACCATTATCCTTCAAGCTTCTGCAGCTTCTCATCCCGTCCATCATCCCCTCTGCTGAATTTTGGCAATCCTTCCTTACTGGACAACTACCCAGCTCTTCTACTTACCTCCTTGCTCCCTTCTCGTCTTCAGAATTTCATTTCTACCCAGCCATATTCAATTATCTCAAATACGAGAAAATCTGCAGATGCTGAGTCCTGCTGAAGGGTCTCGGCCCGAAACATCAACTATTTCACTCTTTTCCATCGATGCTGCCTGGCCTGATGAGTTCCTCCAGCATTTTGTGTGTGTTGCCAACATTCAATTAATTATCTCTCCATCTCCTTGGTGTTGTATTTTGGGAATCAACACATAAGAAGCAGTCATAGCCCTACAACCATCGCGCTACTGAACCGGAGTGGATAACTTCACTCACCTCAGTGTTGAACTAACTCCACACCTGCAGACTCATTTTCAAGGACTCTGTAGCTCATGTTTTCAGTATTATTTATTTACTTTTTTATTATTTGCAGAAATTGTCTTCTTTTGCATATTTGTTGTTTGTTGTCATCATTTGTGTATAGTTTTTCATAAATTCTATTGTATTTCTTTATTTCCCTGTAAATACCTGTAAGAAAATGAATCTGAAGCTAGTTTTTGGTGACATAAATATTTTGATAATAAATTTGCTTTGAACTTTGACAAAACCTCATGGTATTTTTTTAAACTGGGTCAGCCTATCTGTCAAGGGATTCTATTTTGATGTTAGGCTTGTTTTAGGCATATTATTATGGTTGTATAAATTGGGAAATGGTATGATAGATTTTTTGACACAAGTGCCAAGGCTATTCTGTTCATGATATATTTTGTGATGGTAATAGTGGCATATTTCCTTTTTATGCATCTAAGTTTCCAGCAGATTAGTGCAACACAGTTGTAGAGGTGCAGTCACATCCTTCGTCTACCTCACAATTTACATAATTCTAATTCAAGAGGCAAGATTGATTTTGATAGCATGAATCTTAACTGAGTATTATTTAGTTTAATAGTAATGCGAACTGAGGGATGCCAGTAGACTATGGCAGGGTCTAAATGAGATCACTGGGCACAAAGAAAAGGCTGGGAATATCAATAACTGTGGTGCTTCTCTTCCTGACGAACGTAACGTATTCTACGCAAGATTCGAACAGAAGAGGAGCATCCCGTTCCCTCTGGATGAACCGGACCTGGTGGCAGCGAGATTCTTCGTCACCGAGGAGGACATTAGAAGGGCCTTCCTGAAGATAAATCCAAGGAAGGCGACGGGCCCAGATGGCATCCCAAGAGGGGTCCTCCGGGCCTGTGCAAGCGAGCTAGCTGGAGTGTTTGCTGACATCTTCAACTGCTCCTTGCTTCAGTCTAAGATCCCCTTGTGTTTTAAGAAGGCAACGATAATCCCGGTGCCGAAGAAGAGCAAGGTGGCATGCCTGAATGACTATCGACCTGTGGCTCTGACATCAATTTCTATGAAGTGCTTCGAGAGATTGGTTATGGCACACATCAACCACAGCCTACCAGTCAACCTCGATGCTTTGCAATTCGCCTACCGGAGCAACAGGTCAATGGCAGATACCATCTCTCCGGCCCTACATTCCTCCTTAGAACACCTGGAGAATAAAGACGCATACGTAAGGCTTCTTTTCATTGACTACAGCTCTGTCTTTAATACCATCATTCCAAATAAATTGATTCCTAAGCTCCGGAACCTGGGCCTTAGCACTCAGATCTGCAGCTGGATCTTCAACTTCCTCACAGACAGGACCCAGGCTGTAAAAATAGGAGACAAGCTCTCCTCTACAATCACTCAGAGCACCGGTGCCCCACAAGGCTGTGTACTCAGCCCCCTGCTGTACTCACTGTACATCCATGATTGTGTAGCAAAGTTTCCATCAAACTCAATATATAAGTTTGCTGATGACACAACAATTGTAGGCTGTATCTCAAGTAATGATGAGTTTGAGTATAGAGAGGAAATTAAGAACCTGGTGGCATGGTGCGAAGACAATAACCTTTCCCTCAACATCAGCAAGACGAAGGAATTGGTTGTTGACTTCAGAAGGAGTAGCGGACCACACGACCCAATTTACATCGGTGGTGCGCAAGTGGAACAGGTCAAAAGCTTTAAGTTTCTCAGGGTCAATATCACAAATGACCTGACTTGGTCCAACCAAGCAGAGTTCACTGCCAAGAAGGCCCACCAACACCTTTACTTCTTGAGAAAACTAAAGAAATTTGGCCTGTCCCCTAAAAACCTCACTAATTTTTATAGATGCACTATAGAAAGCATTCTTCTAGGGTGCATCACAACCTGGTAGGGAAGTTGTCCTGTCTAAGACCGAAAGAAGCTGCAGAAGATCTTGGACACGGTGCAGCACATCACACAAACCAATCTTCCGTCCGTGGACTCACTTTATACCGCACACTGTCGGAGCAGTGCTGCCAGGATAATCAAGGACACGACCCACCCAGCCAACACACTTTTTGTCCCTCTTCCCTCCAAGAGAAGGCTCAGGAGCTTGAAGACTCGTACGGCCAGATTTGGGAACAGTTTCTTTCCAACTGTGATAAGACTGCTGAACAGATCCTAACCCGGATCTGGGCCATACCCTCCAAATATCCGGACCTGCCTCTCAGTTTTTTTGCACTATCTTACTTTCCATTTTTCTATTTTCTATTTATGATTTATAATTTAAATTTTTACTATTTCTAATATTTTTAATATTTAATATTTGTAATCCAGGGAGTGGGAAGCGCAGAACCAAATATCGCTGTGATGATTGATTGTTCTAGTATCAATTGTTTTGGCGACAATGAAGTATAAAGTATAACTGCTGAGCTACACCTTAGTAAAACCAGCAGAACCTTCATCTTAGCTATGTAACAAAATTTTTTAAAACTCTTTGAGCAAAGTATTCTTTTAACTTAGCAGTAACAATGATTAGTGCCAGCTAAATAGAATGATATATGTGTCATATTAACAGCAAGACATCCATTCTTTTAAGAAGCTATGGAGTATCAGGTTTGCAATTATTAATAAATGGATTTGAAAATCTATTTATAAATATTTCATATTAACATATTTCTGGGATGGAAAAATAAGCCTCCACTTCACATTAAAAGGCCGGCAAAGCAGGCCTAGGCATCTACGTCGGATTTCAGACTGGCAAACCAGCATGGACAAGGGCTGGTGTCTTTCCCTAAGGCCAGTGATTTTTTGACAGGTTCCAGAGTTGGAGTTCCATGTAGGCAGGGAGAACAAGGTCTGATTAACTCCTGGGCTCGCAAATCAGTGAGACTAGAGTTCGAGGCCTAGTGTTCGGGGCCCTGTCATTGGCGAATCCGGAGTTCGAGGCCTAGTGTTTGGGTCTTGGGGTCCATGCTGAGGATCAAAGCTTGTGGGTCAAATTGGAAGTCTTGAAGTTGAGACCTGTTGCCCGTGTCTGTGTTGGGTAAGTCAACGACCTAATGTTTGTAAGATCAAGTCCAAGTTCGCTGGAGGCTGGAGACCAAAGATGGACTGTCCTAGGGTTGTTGTTGTTGTTTTGTTTTATTCTGTACTCTTCTGTCAAATATTGTGGTCATGCTATGTTGGCACTGGAATGTGTGATGACCCTTGTGGGCTGCCCTCAGCACATCCTTGGGTGTAATACACACAAAATGTAGGAGGAACTCAGCAGACCAGGTAATATCTATGGTAAAGAGTAAACAGTCGATGTTTTGGATCAAGACCTTTCATCAGGACAACCAACACATCCTTGGGTGTGCTGGTTGTTAGCACAAAAGGCACATTTCAATGTTTCGATGTGCATGTCATAAGTAAATTTGAATCTTGAATCATGGTTTAACTGAAGATAAATCAAAGATAATCCCAAAAAGTTCTTTGGTTATAATAACAGTAAAAAGATGACTAGGGAGAGACAAGGTGTTTTTAAAAACAATCAAGGCTGCATATGTATGGAGCCACAGAAGATGGTCATGATTTTGAAAGTCTATTTCTCCTCAGAGTTTACTAAGGGGAATATCATGGATGGCAAAGTATTGATGTAACAAGTATGAAATCTTGGAACACATACATGTTATGAGAAAAGAGTTATTTGCAGCATTGAAGTGTGTTAAGGTGGGAAATCTACAGGGCTGACCAAGTGCACTCCTGGATCTTATGGGATGCCAGTGAAGAAACTGTGGAAGCCCTTGCAGAGATAGTTGCTTCATTGTTAGTCACTGGGGAAATTCCAGAAGACTGGAGGGCAGCCATTGTTCAAGAAGTCTAGGAAAAACAGGCCAGGAAGCTACAAAGTCAGTGAGCCTGATTTCAGTTGTAGGGAAGATCTCGGAAGGAATTCTGAGAGACAGGCCTTTGATAGTCTAGGCCTGGTCAGGAAGAGTCAGCATAATTTTGTGCACATAAGGTCATATCTGATGAATATTTTGGAGATTTTTGAAGAGGTATCAAAGGTGATAGATGAAGTTAGGGCAGTGGATGTTGTCTATATGGACTTTAGTAAGGCCTTTGACAAGATCCTGCACGACAGGCTGACCTGGAAGATTAGTTTGCATGCCACTCAGGGGGTGCTACCAAAGTGGATTCAGAATTGGTTCAATGATAGGAAGTATAGGGTGGTTGTTGTACGTGAATTCTCTGACTGGAGGCTTGTGATGAATGGGGTGCCCCAGGAATTAGGATAGGACCTATACAGTGAATGACAAGGCACTGATGAGCCTTGTGGAACAGAGGGACCTGGGAGTACAAATGCAGAGTTTGCTGAAAGTGCCCATGCAAGTAGAAAGAGTAATGAAGAAGGCATTTAGCATGCTGGCCTTCATCAGTCAGGACATTGAATTTAGGAGCAGAGACATTACGTTGCAATTACATAAGTCTTCATTTATATAACTGCACTTGGAGTATTCTGTACAGTTTTGGTCACATTGTCAAGCTGGACAGGGCATAAAGATGCTGCCTGGACTATAGGACCTGAGTAACTGGGCGAGGTTGGTCATAATGGGTCTTTATTCCTTGGAGTATAGAAGAATGAGTGGTGACCTCAAAGAAGTTTATAAAGTCATGTGGTGTACAGATAAGGTGGATGGTCATGTGCTTTTCTCCAGGGTTCAATAGTCCCAAACTAGAGGACAACATGGAGGAGAGAGATTTAAATGAGCACTGCGAGTTAACTTCTTCACACAGAGGGTAGTGAGTACCTGGAGTGATTTGTCAAAGGAAATGGTTGAAGCAGGTACAATTGCACCATTTGAAAGGCATTTTGAAAGGTACGTGGAGGGTCGTGGGCCAAATCTGAGCAAGTAGGACTATCAAGGGGAATGCTATGGTCAGCATGTACCAGTTGGGCTGAAGGGCCTGTTTCCATGTTGTATTACTCTTATGATTCAATGACTCCAGAACTGATTAGTAAGAATTTGTTCTGTCTTTTTTAATGAAGGCAATGAGGAAGAAAATCATATAAATCCATTAATTACTAATGTCATCTGACACATTTTCCACCCAGTTGATTTTTCATATTACTGGATTCAAATAATTACTCACCACTGAATGAGTTCAGCTTACAACTTGGAATCAAGAATTACAGTAAAAATAAATTACTTGATTTTTTTTTGAAATTCCTTTTGAAGTGATGCCTACTTTTCTCCGAGAATTCAAGTTCAAAGTAAATGCATTATCAAAGTACATGTATGTCACCATATGCAACCCCGAGATTAATTTCCTTGCGGGCATACTCAACAAACCCATAATTAAATAATAACCATAATAGTATCAATGAAAGCCTGCACCAAATTGGGTGATCATTCAACATGCAAAAGACAACAGACTGTGCAAAAACAATAAGAAAGAAACAATAATAATAAAAAAGTAATAAATATTGAGAACATGAGATCAAGTGTCCTTGAAAGTGAGTTCAAAGGTTGTGGGAACATTTCAATGATGGGGCAAGTGAAGCTGAGTGAAGTTATCCCCTTTGGTTTAGGAGCCCAACACACATACAGCCTGGAAACAAACGCACCAGTGAAACATCTGGCATCATTTACACTAAGCTGACCTTAATTCAATTTTGTTCTCTGCACATCCATCCAGTTTTCATTAAACTCATATCTTTAAAATTCATCACATGCATAATTAGCAATAGTATTTAGTTAGACCATAAGATCATAAGACATAGGAGCAGGTTTAGGCCATTCAGCCCATCTGAATCAGTCTGCTCCTCCATTCCGTCATAGCTGATTCTGGATCCCATTCAACCCCATGCACCTGCCTTCCCTCCATATCCTTTGATGCCCTGACTGATCAGGAAATGATCAACTACCACCTTAAATATACGAACGGACTTGGACTCCACTGCAGTCTGGCAGAGCATTCCACAGATTTACCGCTCTCTGGCCTAAAAAAAATTCCTCCCTACTTCTGTTTTAAAGGATTGTCCCTTAATTTTGCGGATGTGCCCTCTAGTTCTGGATACCCCCACCATAGGAAACATTGCCCCTCATCCACCCCGCCTAGTCCTTTGAACATACGGCAGATTCAATGAGATCTTCTAAATTCCTGTGAATACAGACTCAACGCTGCCAAACACTCCTCGTGTGTTAACCCCTTCATTCCCGGAATCATTCTCATGAACCTCCTCTGGACTCATTCTAATGATAACACATCCTTTCTAAGAAATGGGGCCCCAAGCCATTCCAAGTAAGGCCTGACTAGTGTCTTACAAAGTCTCAGCATTTTCTCCTTGTTTTTATATTCTATTCCCCTTGAAATAAATCCCAACATCGCATTTGCCTTCTTTACCACAGACTCAACCTTGAAATTAATCTTCTGGGAGTCTTGCACAAGGACTCCTAAGTCCCTCTGCACCTCTGACGTTTGATCCCCATTTAGATAACAGTCTGCACTATTGATCTTTTTATCAAAATACATTATCATACATTTCCCAACACTGTACGGTATTCCATAGTTGTTTTTTTTTAATATTAGTGTCCATTAGTGTGAAATACAAATGGCACATGAACTACATGTTTTGGAAGTAAGTCACCAAAGACTTGCAGCCTGCTCAGCAGGGCTTATTGACAAACTAGACCTTAGAGGAATGGATATTGTGTGGGTCCGGCAATAAAAGGAATTTGAAAAGGAATTCTCCCAGTGGCCACACATTTTAATTCCATATCCCATTCCCATTCTGATATGTCTATCCATGGCCTCCTCTACTGTAAAGATGAAGCCACACTCAGGTTGGAGGAACAACACCTTATATTCCGTTTGAGTAGCCTCCAACCTGATGGAATGAACATTGACTTCTCTAAGTTCCGTTAATGCCCCACCTCCCCCTCGTACCTCATCCGTTATTTATTTATATACATACATTCTTTTTCTCCCTCTGTCCCTCTCACTATACCCCTTGCCCATTCTCTGGGTTCCCCCCCCCCTTTTCTTTCTTCCTGGGCCTCCTGTCCCATGATCCTCTCATATCCCTTTTGCCAATCACCTGTCCAGCTCTTAGCTCCATCCCTCCCCCTCCTGTCTTCTCCTATCATTTTGGATCTCTCCCTCCCCCTCCCACTTTCAAATCTCTTACTAGCTCTTCTTTCAATTAGTCCTGATGAAGGGTCTCAGCCCAAAACGTCAACTGTACCTCTTCCTGGAGATGCTGCCTGGCCTACTGCATTCACCAGCAACTTTGATGTGTGTTGCTTGAACTTCCAGGGTCTGCAGAATTCCTCGTGTTTGAGAGGTGATTGTTGGTCCTATATTTGCTCCTCGATCCTAAGGCACATTGCTTTGTTCAGAGTTTGTTGACTGAGCTGTCTAAATTGTGTGGGTTAAGAAGTGAAATGCTATTAGAAAGTTACCTATCTGTTAAATGAAAATATCCCAAAAAGGAGCTGAAATATATAAGACTCTACAGTCACTTTATTCCGTATCATTGTAGACTTCTTGGAGTGGTTCATACAGAGAAGTAATTTCAAAAATACATAATACTTTTAATGTTTGCTTTACAAACTGCAGAAAACTAATTTGAATTAGGCTTAATATTGTTCCTGTCCATAAGTATGTTTCATAAAGTATTCACTAATAAATTTTGTGAAACCTACTGAAAATGTAATGCTCCATTAATTGGTACCTTTGAAGTTTTTTGAATCAGATCTACTGCACGTTTGTAAATCAGAAAGACTAATTCTTGACATAATTTGAATAAAGCACAAAGGATTTATTACGTATTTTCAGTTTAGTTTTAGATAGGTTGCAAAATCTCAGGTTTAAAACTGCCATTACCAATATTAATTGGCAGACATGTGCTTCATTCAGAATCTGTCTCGTATATCTATAGAGGTCTTAGACATTGATTTAATCAAGTTAACTGCTTGATCAAAATTGCAGAGGAAATTGTTACACAAGTTTGCAAACATTTTTCAGTTAAAATAGACTCCCCCATCTAATGAAAGGTCATCAATCTACAGCATTAACTTTGTTTCTCTTTCCACTGATGGTTGATGAGCTGTTGACTATTCCCAGCATTTTGTTTCAAGCATTTGTATTAGCTTGCTCTCCCAACAGTAAACTTCTAAGATTTTT
Source organism: Mobula birostris (assembly GCF_030028105.1). Taxonomy (NCBI): domain Eukaryota; kingdom Metazoa; phylum Chordata; class Chondrichthyes; order Myliobatiformes; family Myliobatidae; genus Mobula; species Mobula birostris. Next base: position 52,816,476 of record NC_092371.1, on the reverse strand, counting down.
TTGGACAAAAGTAAAGAGTGCACAATTTGACAAGAATGTGTCAAGTAACTAGCTATGTTTTTACACAGCACTGGCTTGCAAGCATGCATCACGTTTGCTGCAAGTACCCAATCCGGAAGTCTCGAGATGATGCTGCTGACACAATGGAGCTGAATTTACCTTGTCTAAGTAGTTGTAGGTTTCTCACTTCCTCTCGTACCTGCAGCTGTAGAACCTGCTGAAGTACCTCTTGTCTTTGACCTTCCTGCACTATTCCCATCCGTTCCAGCTTTTCACCGTTTAGCCTAAGTAGTGCCCGACCTGTGGAAAGAATTGTATTTTGAAAACCAGCATTTGAACATTTTACAGAATACATGTACTGGAAGATTTGCCTTTGGAGCCATTTAAATGTAATAATATCCCCAGGAAATAAATTCAAACACAAAGTTAGAAGATGGCATAGTTACAATGAAAAATATTTTCCTTTATGTTCCCATTGCAGTTACAATGGGAATTCTGAATAAAAGCAGTTAACTCATCAATACAAAAACTGTCCAATAAGAAAATTCTATATTTTCAAATCTAAATGAAGTAATTATTCAACATGCATAAAACCATTAAGTCATCAAGGATATTAGCTCTGCCAAGAGCAAGTGTTCTGTTGTTCTTTATTAGCTACTCATTCATTCAGATGTACTGTCTTTGCCTTGTGGCATTTTCAATTTAGTAAGGAAGACAGGAATCAATTCAATTCGATTTCTTTCAGAATGACAGGACGTATCCCTGTGGCAATTTATTCCAGCACGATACACTCATGTCAATACAAGCTTGCTATTAATGAACACGGGAATAAATCTGAAATCAGTCCTGAATGCAAACCAGGTCACAACTATGGTTTGTTGCTCTGTATCTGATTACTTCATGAATTAAAAAAGTAACTTTCAGATAACATTTCAAATTCTCAACTAATATCACGAGCTACACAGGAAATTCAATACTTGCTGTAATTTGTTAAGTTTTATTGACAATATTTTAAAGCAGCTTGGTAACAGGTTAATCCTGTACTTTCGGAAACTAGATAATCCAACGCCAAATAGCAATACAAAAGCAGATCAGTTATTCACAGACACAAGAGGCTCTGCAGATGCTGGAAGTCTAGAGTAATACACACAATGTGCTGGAGGAGCTCAGTAGGTCAGGCAGCATCTGTGGGAAAAAGTACAGTCAACGTTTCAGGCCAAAAGCCTTTGGCAGGACTGGAGAGAAAAAGCTGAGGAGTAGATTTTAAAGGTGGGGTGGGGAGAGAGCAATGCCATTCGATAGGTGAAACTTGGAGGGGGGGATGAAGCAAAGAGGTAGGAAGTTGATCGGTGAAAGAGACAGAAGGCCATGGAAGAAACAAAAAAGGGGGGAGGAGCACCAGAGGTGATGGACAGGCTAGGAGATAACATGACAGAGGGACAAGAGGATGGGAAATGGCGAAGGGGGGGTGGGGGAAGGAGGCATTACTAGAAGTTTGAAAAATCGATGTTCATGCCATCAGGTTGGAGGCTACCCAAACGGAATCTAAGTTGTTGTTTCTTTTGCTCTGCTGAATTAGAAGAAACTACTTTACGTTAACTTTTTAAATATTGGGTGTGCTTCACTGAATTGTTGAAACAGAAAGATTTAAAATTGCACCACAATTCATGCATTCAGTCCACTGCTTTACTATGGGGAAGTCATTGGACTTCAGCAGGACAAAATCGGTGATGGTAATCAACTTGTCACACACAGCAGCAAAGGTGTGAGAATTGAGAGCATATGCTTTCACAAAATTCAATATTTTAATTATTACCATGAAGGCATTAAGGTCTGGCATCAATTCCCTCACTGCTGAGTCCTCTCTGTGAATTAAATACTAAGTTGCCTGAGCATCCAGTGAAACTCTCATCACTCTGGTCACTGTACCTGAATGCATCTCAGCAGCTACACCCTCCTAGGCATAGTGCATATAAACCATAGTAAATACAGCATTATAAGTGTCAGTAAACTCATGGAATAAAATTGGAAATCAGTTTGATGATTTTACTCACTTAATTAGGATTTAATGTCTTCTACAAAATAAGTGGATATGGAGAAGATATTTCCTATGCTGGGAGAGTCTAGGACCAGAGGACACAGTATCAGATTAAGGGAGTATCCTTTTAGAACAGAGATGAGGAGGAATTTCTTCAGCCAGAGAGTGCTGAATCTGTAGAATTCGTTGCCGCCGACATCTATGCAGGCCAACTCTTCACGTATGTTTAATGCAGATGTTGATAGATTCTTGATGGTCAGGGCATGAAGAGATACGGGGAGAAAGCAGGAGATTGGGGCTAGAGGGAAAATGGTCAGCTATGATGAAATGACGGAGCAGACTTGATGGGCCAAATGGCCCAGTTCTGCTCCTATATCTTATGGTCTTATGGTCTTGAAATTAGTAATTCTACATGAAACAGCTTACTGTAATTTGTCCTGCTGAAGGGTTTCAGCACAGAACGTTGACTGTACCCTTTTCCATAGATGCTGCCTGCCCTGCTGAGTTCCTCACGCATTTTGTGTGTGTTGCTTAATTTGATAAAGGATTGCAGCTAACTCCCTTGCTAATTCTCTCCCCCAAGACTGCAGTGCAGACATCTATTCCTGAAGAGATTATTAAGTATTCACCAATTTTAATTGCTGAGTTGCTTTTGGCAGTGGGAGGGTCTGCAGATATGATCCTTAAGCATACTTTCATTTGTCATTATTGTAGCATGGGGTGTGCAAAGGAAATGCTTCAAAGATAACTTCAAAATCAGCCTGAAGAAATTCATCACTACATCTAAAAACCGGAAAGACATTTCACTCAGTAGATACACCTGGAGGAAATCTTTTCAAGAGGGAGCTGTGCTACATGTAATTATGTAAATGATCTCTGCTGTGATGTAGAGAACAAGCAGCGGCTGCAAAAGGATTGACTGGTTAACCAAAAGACCCAACCACTAACCGCAGCCACCACTTACGTGTGCCCGCACCGCACCAGAATATGTGGATCCCAGATCGGTCTCTACAGTTACCCGAGGACCCACCAATTGCCAACCCCTGAAGGGAACATCTTACTCGACCCGAGCGATCGCATCCAATGGGGTAAATGTCTGTTGAGATACCGTGTCATCTTGTTCCATTGGAATGGAAGTGGACTGGGAATTAAAAATTGATCTCAAAGTGACAAATTATTTTCATTCCATTCATGTTTAGAATCACACCACACAGAACACACTCCTCTCTCGCCTGCTCTGCAGTCTTGGGGGAGAAAACTGGCAAGAAAGTTAGCTGCAATTGTCTATCAAATGATGCCAGCTGGCACTTTTCTTCTGATGGAGGCCACGCTCGTGTACTTTCCAGGTTTTCCTTTCTTTCATTACACTGAACATCACATGCATTACCTATATTATGTTTCCCTGAAATTATATTAGTTCCAAAAATAATCCAACTACTTTAAAAAATCATATAGATATATTAATACATTTATATAATTTTCAAATTTGTACTCCCATTCAGTTGCAGACCATTCACAAACATAACTTTAAATGGAAGTCCCAAAGCAGAGCTGCAATGAATTAGAGATTAAGCCCTGCAATTTTGTGAAAATCCTCTCAGCTCAGAATTCTATGAAGTCTGTGTCATTACTTCATTTTGTTAAAACAGATAATGTTACACAGACCAGCCGAAGACGTTGATGTTGACGAGCACCAGTCCATGGGACAGTTATTGAGAAACTGTGATGAGTGGCCTAGGTGAGGAAGGTACGGACCCAAGTGCTGCAGTATCCGAGACTAGAATCGAGACATGACTTCAAGACTGAGACGAGAACAAGGTTCTTGACTAGATGCTAGATGAGAACCAGACTAAACTAGACAAGAATCCAAATGAGACAGACATCCTTAAAGCACTCGCACACTGAACCAAAGTCGAACTGACAAAAGAGCACTGAACCTGAGTTCAGATGTTCTTTAAATATCCAAATCTTGGCGCCAAAACATGGCCACAAACTAATGGAGTGGGCCAGAATCTTTAAGGGGCCTGCACCAACTATCCATCCTCTGGTTGGCGCATTTGGGTGCCTATCGTAACAGAATGGTGATGAAATAAGGCACACAATATCTACTTTGTCTATATTGTTGGGCAAAATTAACCTAACTTGATGAAGATTTTATCCAGGCGTAACCTGATAGGAGTACCGAAGGAAACTTCGGTTACAGAAAATATAACTTGATTTGTACCCTTAATTTTACAACATACATGATTGAAATTCCGAATTGATGAGCTCTGACCCAGAAACATGAGGCAGATCTGTCATCCTCTAAGGTTTTCATTCTTTCCAACATGTTCCCAGGCACATTCTCGCAGCAGGAGACCAATTCCCAGCACATTGATATGGCCAGCACAGTACAGTGTAGGATATCTCTCAGCATAACCAGCTGGCTGTGCTCACAGAACAACTTCAAGACCATGACCATAGACTCACCAGCTGTCAATGCTTTCCACATTAAGCAAATCAAATGTTAGCAAATGTCTTCGACATTCAAGATGCTCAGGAAGCATTAAAAGTAGTTTGAGGTATAAAATCATGTCTTAGCCTAAAAACAAACTAAATACTTTCAAACTAATTTATTTAAATCAAATAAATTATTGATTTAACATTGTCTCAGCAGCCACTCCCTCCCATAAATTTCAATTGCACTGCTGTAGTTTTGCCAGCTTTAACCAGAGAGCCAGGAATCTGTGGACGTGCAAGTTGCCTCACTAGACTCTACTGGGGAAGCGATAAAGTAGTCAGCAGCAGGACAAACAGCAGGGCAGAAAATTCTGTTGCCAATTCAATCTACAACGAGGGCAGAATTTCAAGACATCTGTGGAGAAACATGGATATCTCCATTAGTAAAGCTCACCACCCATGGAGAAAATCTGAAAGGGAGTCCAGGTGACTGTAAAGGGAGAACAGAAACTGATAAGTTTCTGGTAAGTGGAAATGGTGTGTGTAACCCGGTGTGCTGTGTGTGTATAGGAAAGTTGGGCCCCAGTCAGAATGGAATGTGGAAACCAGCCCCACAGTGAATGAAGAAAGCGTGTGGGTATTGAGCCCTCAGTGAGCAGAAAGTTAGAGCAGCAAATATTACCTGGCGAGTCAGGTGCCACACCATTTGGATTTCCAAATACTTGGACTGCAAATTATCAGAATTTTGTTTTATTTGGCTTTGCCAACAGTATTCTGCCTCCTCAGTACATACAAGCCCAAACCCATGTGATGAAAATAAGATAAATGGGAACTTGCTGTTGCACAGGGCTTGCTGTTTTAGATCACAACTGCTTCAAGAAGGTAACCAATAGTTCTGGAAAATGAACGCAATTGGACAATGGCGAGCTTCTGCAGCAATGTCCACTGTGTTTTAAATCAAAATGGGTTCACACAGCACATAATTCTGCTTAGAGTACAATGCAGCATGAGACAACAAGAAGCTTATCTTTTTGTAAGCTAGTGATTGAAAATGATTGTTAAAACCAGCTGAACTGCTTGTGAAATTGTTGGTGTTTGTGATCTATTTTGAATAGATACAAAAATCAGTTGACTCATTCCAGACTTTATAACTATGGGCATTTTGGTAAAAGTTATTAGCATTTCTTGCCCAGTTAAACTGAAATGAGTGCAAAGAGGTTAAAAGGATGCTGCCAGGAATATGAGGGACTGGGTGAAACAGAGAGACTGAGCATGCTGAGACTTTATTCCTTGGAATGTAAATTGAGGGGTGACCTTATAGAGGTGTGTAACATCATAAGGGGTTAAATAGGCTCAAATATCACATAATTTTCCTATGGAAGGTGTCCTAAAAACTGAAAAGGCAGGGGTTTAAGTTGAGGGGTGAAAGATTGAAATGGAGCTTGAGGGGTAACTTTACACAGAGGGTGGTGCATACAAGGAATGGGCTGCCAGAGAAAGTGATTGCAACAGGTACAATAACAACATTTGGAAGATATTCAGGTAAGTATATAAATAGGAAGTTTTTGGAGAGGTATGGACCAAACACAGGCACCACGCTCAGCATGGACAAGATGGGCCAAGGGGCCTGTTTCTCTGCTGCATTACTCTATGATTCTATGATTCTTACTCTATGACCTCATGTACAGAGAGTGGGGATGAGAGATAAACACCGCTCTCATTTTCTCTGAGCATGGTTGCAGAGAGGAGAACAGAAGATATGTAAAAATCAGCCAATTCTAGATCAAAGGAGTTAGACAAGGTTAGGAAGCAAAACGTCACTCATGCTAAATTCTGAGTTAGAACTAAAATTCAGAGCAGGGGGAAATGATCAAATTCAGCCACTACTGCGGTGGTAATCTATTATTTTCCATGGTATGTGGGGTAAATTGAACTTAATGAATTATAGGAGATTCCATTATGTTCAATCATTTTTTACATTTATTGGTTGCCTATAAAATTAAACACCTTTTTAATTTGCATCAAGCCTCAACACACTGAATTGCTTTATTTTGCCAGTGGAAAATTGGCAAGTGATAAAATGGGGCATGGTTCATAACAGCTACCTAATCTAATAAAGTACTTTTGCACTGTTGTTATACATCAAATCCAACCCAAGGGGAACTACTGCCCTAACTATGATAATAATTAGTTACTGTTCATGGCACATTCCTGAACATCAGAATACCAAATGATCAGCACTAAAACCAAAATAATGTCTATGTGAAGCCAAATTTTGACAACTACCTTTAAAAAGCCAAATTTTACCAACTCTGTCCCCAGGTGTAAATTGCTCTGTGAGGCCATGCTTCCCTACATTGTCTCAGAATTTGCTTTTCATTGCTTTCTCACCTGCCGATCACAATCTGATTTGATGGATATTCAAAGAAGCATTAACTTCTCTTCAATTAAAGCTTTGTTAAAAAATAAAATTACTTAATTAGGAATACCTTTGTACTGCTACTACATTCATTATTTAACCACCCTTTCATAAAAGAACAAACAAAAGTTGGAATCCATTTAGATTGAATATCATATGTGTTTGAGAATGAGAGAAAGAGTCAAGCTGAACACAGTTGAGACAGAAATACAGCGATGCTTATGAAAGTGCAAAAGAGATTAAACAGAACCAGAAAGGAAAAGTGAATTTATGAAAAAATTTATATCAATTACAGAAATTTAATTTTTTACTTGTCGCTCAGCATTTTGCCTCACTTAACTTATACCATAGATATAACTACCAATTTCAGATTGATAGGGGCTTGCACATATCCAATCTTTGCTGCCAGGTTGTAGAATAAAACTCTTGTGAATACAAAGGAATGACTCAGTTATATTTACTGCTATTGAAGGAGTAGTCACCAGGGACAAGAATAAAGAACATTTCGCAACTCAGCCTGTGTATCATGTGAATCCCTTAAGTAGTTAAATAGAAGGTTTGAAATATGAAGCTTAATCCTATGTCTTATTTACTGTTCTCTTGGGTTGTGTGCGAATCTGCTCTCAACTGCTGCTTCCTTGCTATCCTAAGAAACAACCTCTGTTACCAGCTATAGTTACAAAAACTGAAGCACAGGGGTATGAGGAGGAAGATTAAACAATTGCACAGGGTGAGGAGAGTCCAAGCACAAAGAAAAACTGTTCATCCTTCCTCCTTGTGCTTCCATGTTTTAGTTGTTACAATTATAGCTGGTAACAAGGGGTGTACCTACTTCTCATTCCCCAGGCACCAAAATGGCCACACTGCTTAACTCCTCTCTGTCACTGGCCTTCACAATGTCAACTTGGCCACATTGTAAACCTGAACACACCATTAAATAATCATTTGTCATATTACACATAATCGATAACCAATCACCTTTGCTCATTTCCTTCATATCTGTCTGCTGGTATGGCTTTGCCTGTTCTCGTGATTCTGTCTAGTTTCACCCCTGCGACTGCAGCATGGCTAGGAGAAGGCTGCAGAAGGTCACTGAAGATGATAGCTGACAAGTTTTGTCGATAAGCATTAGCAACTCTGATCTGTCTGGCTATGGTCAGCACCTTCTCATCATGAATGGTCACAAAATAGGCCAGTAAATTGACAGGCAACCAAAAAGACACTGTGTGAATGGTAATGGTGGGAGGGTCAATGCAGGTGAATGTCACAGAGCTGCAGTTACTTCCCCACAGCTACACTTCAGCATCACTTGCACTCTGCAACCTGTGTTGGCACCAGTCTTTCATGACAGATTGCATGACACCATTCTGAATTCCCCTGCTGTTTTCAGACAATGTGTGACCATCGCTTTTGCTGCAGTGGAAACTACCATCGGCCATCAGAAACAACTAACAGTGTTCGTGAGCTTATCAAATTAGTCACGAGTTCCACCCTGCACAGGATGAGTTCCATGCACTGACTAATCCAGGCTGGAGCTCGGCTCATCATGCTCCTTAAAGCTGTACATAGGTTTTCTCACCTTCAACCCATTGTCCTAAAAATTCCATTTTACAAGTCGTTCAGCCTTTCTCTGCAGCCTTCTCCATCAGGCCTCTGAGTCCTCTGTAGCAAAAGTCAAGGACAGTATCAGGTTTGGATATGTATTCAACATTTCCCTCCTCTTGCTGTTGTGGCTTTGTCTGGATTGCACTTCTTGGGCATTTGAGAGACAAGGGAGAGGGGTTGGAGGCTGGGAGTGGGGTGATGTTGGCTGAGGGTGAACAAAATAAAAGGCCATGTCAACACCATCTGCATCTTGTCACTCAGTAGAGAGCGTGTGTTCGATAAGAGAAGTATTAGGTATCAGGGGAACCAATATTTCTAATTGTTTCAGCACCACATTTGGCCATATCCCTACTGATGATTGTTCCAGCAATGGCCATCACCAGCTCAGCCATTGAGGTTAGGAGATTTAGACATAATGGTCCCCATTGCTTAAATCCAAAGTCTGTAGTGGGGTATTTTAATAAATGAAAGCCAGAATGTCGCCATCTTGCCTGCACGCTGCCACCACGTTCGAGACATGGGGGTCGCCATCTTGCCTGCACGCCGCCACCATGTGCGAGACATGGGGGCGGCCATCTTGGTCGGTGCCATCTCGCACCGCCTACGACCAATGGGTGCTCATGGGCACCCCACCGCGCCGGACCAAGACAGCGACTCAACTCTGGCCTCCGTGACCCTCGACCAAAGCGCTCCCCACCAGCTCGCAAGGTCAATGATGGACATCCTGGTGGAGGGGCGCAGGACGGAGAGTTTTATCCACCCGGACACGGTGCAGCATTGCAGACTCACGATACGGCTGGTAAGTCAGAGGGTCTCCATGGCTTCCGGATCGCATACAACAGACATCCGGGGGGGTTGTGTAGCGACGCATGTGGTGGAGGGCACAGAATATCAAGACTTTACATTGCTGGTCATGCCTCAACTGTGTGCCCCTGTGCTATTGGGGTTCGATTTTCAGAGCCACCTGAAAAGCGTGACAATGGAGTATGATGGGCCCCTCCCACCAATCACTGTCATAAATCCTCAGTTTTGTAGGAATACGTCACATACCCCGCTACTGACCACCCACACACACCGACCCGCACATCCCACCCAACAACATGCCAACAGCTGCACTACGGACACCACTTGTGGCCTCTCCACAAGTGATCCCTCCCCCACCGCTGTTCGCCAACCTGACCCCCGACTGGCAACTAAAAGCAGGAGGTACAGCACGGGGGACAGAGCCTTCATTAAGTCGGAGGTGCAGCGGCTGCTCAGAGAGTGGGTCATTGAGGCAAGCACAAGTCCTTGGAGGGCCCAGGCGGTCGTTGTTTGGAACAGGGAGAAAAATAGGATAGTCGTGGACTATAGCCAGACCATCAATAGGTTCACGCAGCTTGACGCGTACCCTGTACCCCACATCGCGGATATCCCGTACCCACTGATATAAATACCCACAAGACACTGCGCACTCCAAGCCCTACACAGATACCACACGATACTCCCATACCGGATGCGACGCACACACACGAGGGATTACCGACGCCTAACGTGCTGATACCTCAAGTCAGGCCGGAGCCAGCACTACCACCGTCACCAGTGCAATTACCACCAGTGCTACGTAGATCACAGCGACGGACTCAACCGCCTGATAGATTTGACCTGCAAATATACTTGTTTTAAATATAGTCAGTTACTTCACCCCGCGGGACTCTTTTTAAAAAGGAGGGGTGAATGTGGTAAACCATATATATATGTTGTAACTGGGTTACCTGTCTGGACACGCCCCTCTGCTGACTGCCCCTGTGGCTCCTCCCACAGACCCCTGAATAAAGGTGATTGTGCCACTGCTCCTCCCTCAGTCCGGGGCAGATACTCAGCATGGACGTTGGACCATTTACTGTTAATAAAAGCCTTTCAGTATTTACTTTACTTCCAGTCTTTTGGAGTAATTGATAGAGGAAGAGGCCCTAGAGCCCACTATGCCTGCGACAATCATGATATCAATCCAAGGTAATCCCATCTGCTCGTTCATGTGTCTATTTAAATGCCTCTTAAACATTATCATATCTACTTCTAACCTCTCCTTTGTCAGCATGTTCCAGGCACCTACCACTATCTGGGTTTAAAAAAAATTTTCTTTGCAAATGTCCTTTAAACTTTCCCCTTCACCTTTAACCTCTGCCCTCTAGTATTGTGCCATTTCCACCCTGGAGAAAAAACCTTGTGTCTTTATCCAATCTATGCATCTCATAATTTTATGTGTTTCTACTGGGCTGCCCATCATCCCCCAATGATCAGGAAAAAATTCAAAGATTCAATGTACATTTGTTATCAAAGTATGTATTCAGAATGCACCTCTGAGATTTGTCCTCCCACAGGCAGCCATGAAACAAAGAAATACGATAGAAGCTGTTCCAGAAAACATCGAACACCCAGTGCTCAAAAAAAGAACAAATTGCGCAAATGGCAAAAAGTGAGTGAACAACACACAGAGCATGAAACATCAAACCAGTGGTATTCAGTTTAGTTCAGATCAGGGCCACGCCACTAGCCAAGGCAGGCTACAGGATAAATCTTTGTCGAAGCACCCCAATTCGTATTGATTGCACCATTAAATCGCTCAAAAACAGAAAAAAAACATTGCTTGTAATCAGAGTTTGCAACAGTCCTGCCATTTATTGAATACTTTCCTGCTGCATTTGTCCTTCCAAAACCCATGACCTCACTTGTGGTCCAGATAAAGCTACATCTGCCATTTCCCTCCCCAAATTTCCAAATGATTTATATCCTGCTGCCTTGGAGGTCTATGACTCTACTGATTCTTGTGTCATCTGCAAAATTTACTAATCAGAGCACCTAAAATTCTATCCAGATCATAAATACATACTACAAGCAATATAGGTCCCAGTGCAGATCCTTGTAGAACACAATTGGTTGCAATCCAACAGTCAGAAGAACAACCCCATATCTTCTACATTTTTTATCCAATTTACCAGTGCACCAAGGATCCTATGTGACTTGGTCTTTTGGACCAGCCTAGAATGAGAGACCATGCTAATAGCATTACGATAGTCCTCATAGACAAAATCAATTTCCCTACTTTAATTGATCAAAACACTCAAACAAATTCTGAGACTGGATCTCCCTCACACAAAATGATATTGACTGTCCCAAATAAGTCTAATTCTATTACTAGTTTCATGTAATATCTTTGTAGCTATTTTTAAGCCTTGATTATAGAAGTTTTCTAAGAGTTTTGTAATTTGGTCAAAGATTGCTACTTTGGTGAAATTTTACATTTTGAAGAGGTTGGTCATAGCATGATTTTCCCATCAAACTTAACAGCAATGTCTGAATAATTTGAAACACATTGAAAGATGTCACAACTAACAATCACAGCTGTTGTTTCCACTTTTCCTGCCAGAAATATGATTTTTAACATATTAGTACACCACAAAAGATTTTTGAAATTGCCCTTAAAAATACACATAGATTAAGCAAATCCAAATTTGATTTGAAATCTCAGAAAAAGTGCTTTAAATGAATATTATAATAATCATTCAATTCTTGTAATCAGTTCCGAGACTATACCTGTTATTGCATGATGAGAGAAAGCTTCCACGTAGGTCAGATAATTGTGGGGGCAATGTTTCTTTAACCATTTACAAACATCCTGCTGGGTCCACAGTACAACAGGCTTGGCGTGTCTTGAGAATGTCGGACTCGTGTGAAAACTATAATACCCATCACTGGATCCCAGCTGCAAAATAAAGTGAAATACACTAAATTATTGAACATAAGTTATCTTTGTTATTCTGCAGAAATTGTGTGCTTCTTGTATTTCTCCAGTTAGGGAGTATGTGGAGTTCCAAGTTTGATGGTCAGCCTCAGTATACTAGACTTGCAACACTCTATATTTTGTAGTGACTAAAAATGAGAGCTGTTACAAATGAAGGCTTGCTTCTCACAATGACAATTTCCTGTCATATCTTTTCTACCAAGGATAATACTGAGCCATACTGAATATAAGCTCTGAGGGCAAGTTCACAGGAAATATAAAATTACCAACAAAAGACTCTTCAAGTACATCAAATAGAGATGTCACAATGAATATAAGCTCCTTAATGAATGAAGCTGGGGATACGGTTGTGTGGAACACAGAAATGGCAGATGAGTCAAAAACATTTCATCTTGGTCCTTGTGGTAGAAGACACATAAACATCAGAACAATATTAAAATAATGGGAATAATTAAAAATCATCCCAACACTAGAGAATTATTATTAGACAAATCAATGGGGTCAAAGGCTGATTAATCCCTTGGACTTCACTGCTTTACACTGATTGGATCTGAAAAGAAGTGGCAACACAGATAATAGACACACTGGTTGAAATCTTCCAAAAATCCTTAAAATTCTGGAGGGATCCTGAAGGATTCCTCCAAGAGAACCACAACCTTGTCATGGTTTGGAAGCTTGCATACCTCAATGAGCCACAGAGCTATGTTGGCTGGAGTCAGGGCTTTATGCATTGGCTCTTGTTAAAGCCAAACAGATCAAAGGGTAGAGGACAGACTAAGAGTGGTCCAGGTTCAGTGGTTCAGCTCAAGGCTAACAACCCTGACTGGTAAATGAAATTATTACAGAAACAACAATGAAGAATCTTGAGTTTCCACCTGGAACATGTATGTTAACAGTAGTGAAAACCACAAGAAGCTGATGACACAATGAAAGAAATCCTGAACGCTGCCAGAAATGGGGAACCTTCACTGCTGCCCTAAACACTAGCTAACTTAAGAATTGTAAAGATGTTAATTGATCCCCATATTCAAAATCAATTTGAGATGTAAAACAACTGGTGATTTAGTTAAATCAATTACTAAGGAGGTAATAATAGAGCATATGAAAGGTCATGATCTGATCAAAAAGTGACAGTATGGCCTCATGAGGAGGAAATTATGTCTAATAAATTCACTTGAGTGTTTTGAGGAACTATCAACTAGTGATTACAGCAGGACCAATCAATGTAATAAATTCAGATTTATAAAACACATTTGATAAGGTGCCATGAAAGAGGTTACTTTGCAATACATTATCATGGTAGAGGGCATCATGCTAGCAGGAAACATGAAATAGGAATATGTGGGTCATTTTCAGGTTGGCAACCTGTGACTAAAGGGATGTTGTGGGGTATGGGGCAAGACATTTCTTACTAACTTAATTGAGTTTTTTGAGGCGGTGACATAGGACAACGATGAAGGCAGAGCTGTGGATGTTGTCTACATGGAATTTAGTAAGGCGTTTGACAAGGTCCCACACCCAGAGGCTTATCTAGAAGGTGAATTTGCATTAGATAAATCATATTTGTCCATTAGCTGAGAAAAAGACATTAAACAATCCTCTAAAAACAAATCTAGAAAAGTTATTATTCCCTTAGTTTTCCATGTTAAAAAGGCCTTGTCTAAAATTGATGGTTTAAAAAAACAATTAAAATAGATATTACTAGAAAGAACAAAGTTATTTAAATCAAAAGATCTGCGAAACTGAAACCAAATTTTTAATGTATGTCTAACAATGGGACTAAGATCTTGTCTACCAATCCTAGAAACTAAAAAGGGAAGAGGAGCTCCCAGCAAAGAAGCCAAAGAGAACCCCTTTACCGAGTTCTCCTCCAAGTCCAACCGTGAAGGACAGTCCTGCATATGTATACAGTGAATCCAAAAAGTAATATAATAAATATTAATTGCCCAGTAATAGAGTCTAAAGTTTGGTAAGGCCAAGCCACCATCTTTTTTTTAATTTTTGCAGTAAAGGTTCACTCACTCTGGAGCTTTCATTATTCCAGATATATGATAAGATCATAGAATCTATTCTATCAAAAAAACGTTTTCGGGACAAAGGATGGAACAGCTTGAAACATGTATAAGAATTTCGGTAAAATTGTCATTTTGATAGCACTTATTCGACCAATTAACGACAACGTCATTGGCGACCATTTGGAAAGCGTTTGTTGTGTATATTCAATTCAAGGAAGAAAATTATATTTATATAAATCTTTAAAATTTTTGGTAATTTTAATACCAAGATAGGTAAAATAATTTTTAGGAATATTAAAAGGTATTAGATCATATTGATCCAAATAGTTATTAATAGGAAATAATTCACTTTTATGTAAATTTAACTTGTATCCAGAGAAAGTACTAAATTCAGTAAATATGGATAACATAGAAGGGATAGATTTCCTAGGGTCTGAAATGTAAACTAATAAATCATCTACGTACAACAAAACCTTATGTACTTTATCCCCTATCTTCATACCCTGAACAGAGTTGGAATCCCTAAGAGCAATAGCAAGTGGTTCTAAAGCCAAATTAAAGAATAAGGGTCCAAGAGGACAACCCTGACAGGTTCCTCTATATAGTCTAAAATAAGGAGATTTTTGATTGTTAGTTATAACCCCAGCCATCGGAGCTTGATAGATCAGTTTGATCCAGGAGATAAATCCCGGACCAAAATTAAATCTCTCCAAAACCTGAAATAAATAAGGACATTCCACCCTACCAAAGGCTTTCTCTGCATCAAGATAGACAATACATTCAGATTCTTTAACTGAGGGAGAATAAATAATATTTAACAACCTTCGAATACAAAAATGTGAATACCAATTTTTAATAAATCCAGTTTGATCATTTGAAATAACCGTAGGTAAAATATTCTCAAGCCTATTAGCCAGAATTTTAGAGAGAATTTTAAAGTCCAGATTCAATAAGGAAATTGGTCTATAGGAGGCACATTCAGATAGATCTTTTCCTTTTTTAGGGATCAATGGGATTGATGCCTCATAAAAAGTTTTCGGGAGGTTCCCAGAGGATATAGAATCAGTGAAAGTTTGACATAGATGTGATGTAAGCGTTTCAGTAAAAGTCTTATAAAATTCTACTGTATATCCATCTGGTCCCAGAGCTTTTCCTAGTTGCATAGAGGTTATAGCTCTAGCTATTTCCTCTTGCTTAATAGGGGCATCTAATGTGTTAATATCTTGAATAGAAATTTTAGGTATTTTTAATTTTTGCAAAAATCTATTCATAAAGATAGTATTATCCAAAAATTCAGATTTATAAAGATTAGAATAGAAATCCATAAATATCTTATTAATGAAATTTAATGACGCATTTTCAAAATCTGTCTTCTGACCAGTTATTTTAAATATTTACAAATTAGGAATTTTTTACGTGATTTGTTACCGAATTACCCATTTGCTCATTTACCAAATATGATAGATGTTATCTTTCAGCTTAAACCATTCTAGAAAGGATTGATAGCCATCATATATAAATGGCTATTGAATTTACAAATGATGTCTAATGATAAGGTTAAATGTGCTTGGGAATTGGAAGTTCAAGAACCACTTTCAGATAATCAATGGAATAAAATTTGTCATTTAGTTAACAATTCATCTATTTGTGCCCGTCACTCCTTGATTCAGTTCAAGGTAGTGCACAGGGCGCATATGTCAAAAGGTAAATTAGCGCATATTTTTTCTAATATAAATCCTACTTATGATACATGCAACACTGAGGTGGCCACTTTAACTCATATGTTCTGGTCCTGCATAAAGTTAAATAACTTTTGGAGAGATGTTTTTAGAACATTATCAAAAGTCATAGGTCTGGACCTACAGCCTAATTCACTTACGGCAATCTTTCGGGTTATTCCAATGGAAGCAGGAAATGCTCCTGCTTCCGCTCAACGTATGATAGCTTTCTCAACTTTATTGGCTAGGAGAGCTATTCTATTGTACTGGAAGGATTCCAATCTACCTACTGTATTCTTTTGGCTCTCCTCCATTATGTCTTGTTTAGGTTTGGAGAAAATAAGAAGTTGGACGTTTGATACATCTTTTAAATTTGAGCGAACTTGGCGACCTTTTATTCAATATTTTCATATGATCTAACTCTTATTACTTTTATAGCTAATTATTCTTTTTTTTCCACAAATTTTTAAATTTGATCAGAAGGATTTTCCCTTTTTTTTTAACTGTATCCTCAAAATGGACTGCCTAGTCCCCTTTATTTGTTTTAGGTTAGCTTAGTGGGGTTTTTTTTCTCTCAATAATAGAAAGTTTTAAATCTTTTTTTCCATGAACTGTTAAGAGGAGAGGTGGATTTCTTTTCTCTTTATATTAGCTTAATACTATACATGATTTTGACAGTGTATACTCCTTTCTTTGTTTGTATTATTATTGAATTATGTATTTGAGATAACCCCTCCTCTGGTTTGTATTTACCCTTCTTCTTTTAAATCAATAAAAAAAGATTAAAAGTAGAAGGTGAATTTGAAACATTAAGTTCAAGAGTCGTAAAGTTATTTTTCGGCGTTGGAGTATTACATTCAATACCAGTCAGCCCAATAAAGGAAGGATGTGGAGGCTATAGAGAGAGTGAAGAAGAGGTTTATCAGGATGCTGCCTGGATTTGAGGGAATATGCTATAAGGAGAATTTGTTCAATCTTGGGTTGCTTTCTCTGTAGCAGCAGAGGCTGAGGAGAGATCTTATTTTGGTATATAATATTATGAGAGACATAAATATTATCTTTTTCCATGGATGAAATGTTTAATACTAGAGGACATACCTTTAAGTAGGTGTGCAGGATAAGATTTTTTTATGAAGAATGGTGGGTGGCTGGAATGTGCAGCCTGGGTCGTGGTGCAGGTAAATGTGAAAGACGTGTTCAAGGGGCTCTAGGATAGGCACATGAATATGCAGAAAATGGAGGGATATGTGCATTGTGTAGGCTAAAAGGACTAGTTTAGTTTGGTTTTTAACCACTAGTTTAATTAGTTCACCAAAACATCATGGGGTGAAGGTTCTGTTCCTGTGCTGCATCATTCTATGTTCTATGTACAGTATGTATCATATCTGGGACTGCTGCAGTTTACCATAGATATTAAAAGTTTAGATGAAGAAAGTAAATGTACTGTAGCAAAAGGTGTGTGGGAAACAAAAGTAGAGGGAAAAGATAATCTGGGAGAGTACAGACAAAACAGAGAGATACTGATGGGTGAAACGATCAAACTTTTGGCAAATGGAGAATAATGTGGAAAAGTGTGAAGTTCTTCACTTTAGAAGGAAAAATGATAAAATGGATCACGTAGAGAGATTGCTAAAAAGTTATAGCACCAAAGGATCTGAAAAACAGAAAGCTAGCAGAGTGGTGCTGGAGAATCCAGAAGGCTAAGGGAATTCTAGATTTTGTTTCAAGGGGATAGGAATATAAAAATAACAAATTTATACTTTGTTTGTACAAGGTATAATCCAATCAAACATTCCTTACTTAAGGATAAATATCCATCATAGGAGGCAAATCTGAGAATGTTCTAGAATGAGCCCAAGTATGGGAGGAATTCTCTTATAATGAAAAATTGAACAAGTTGGGTTTGAAATCATTGGAGTTTAGAAGAAAGAAAGGCAATTGTATTGAAACATATAAAATTCTGAGGTAGGTTGGTAAACTAAATTGAGGAAGTGTAAACACCAGGTAGGATGGTTGGGGAATAAAGGACACACATGAAAGGTACCTATGTACAGCTGTGATGGGAATGAAATATTTTCCTTCGAACAATTGTTCTGAGATTCTGAGATTCCTTACTTTAGAAAGTTATGAGAAAAAAAAATCCTTGAATGTATTCAAATCTGCGATAAATGTTTATTCATTCAGGGAATCAAGGGTTATGGGTGTGAAAATTGACAAAAAGTAGGATCAGTCATGTTTTTATTGAATGGTGAAATGGATTTGATAGGCTGAATAATCTGGATCTGTTCCTATTTCTTGTGGTTATAGAGCTGCTTTTTGCATAATGTGGCTGGGCAATAAATGAGAAAATAATGGGTAATAACATATCCAAGAGTAAATCATAGCAGCAAAGTGAAGGGATTAGATTAAAAATGTATTAGATAAACCACAGTCAACAAAGAATTGCTGCTTCGTAAAATTTTTGGTACCAACTATCCATGGTCGTATGAATTAAGATGACAAAATTCATCATCAGATCCCTCATAGTCCTGCCATGAGACTGAAAGAGTGACCTTGGACTCTCTGTCAATTTTAGCATGCTAACATAGTGCAGTCACTTGAATTCTTGCCTGCACGGAAGAGTGAGAATTTCTACTCTTTTTTCCTCAGTGATCTACCAGTGAAAATACACATTCCATATTATTTTACTGTGGCAAATAACATGATCATGTGATTTAAAATTTCATAGGAAGGAATTGATGGTCAATTATACAACATTAATTATTTATAAAGATAAATTGATAGAGGAAAAATACCATTCTCATAGTATATAAGACCATAAGACCATAAGACATAGGAGCAGAATTAGACAATGTGGCCCATCAAGTTTGCTCCGTCACTCAATAACGGCGGATCCTTTTTTTCCTCCTCCTCAACCCACTTCCTGGCCTTCTCCCCGTAACCTTTGATGCCATGTCCAATATCAATCTCTACCTTAAATACACTCAATGACCTGGCCTCCACAGCCGCATGTGGCAACAAATTCACCTCCCTTTGGCTCAAGAAATTTCTCCGCATCTCTGTTTTGAAAGGGTGCTCCTCTATCCTGAGGCCTCACCAGCGCCTTATAAAACCTCAGCATCACATCCTTGCTCTTGTATTCTAGACCTCAATTGTTGTTCAAACCAAACAGCAGAATGGGGAAGAAATGTGATCTAAATAACTTCGACTGTGTAATGGTTGTTAGCGCCAGACAGGTGATTTTAACTTCCCTATTGACTGCGACAAAGAGTATTTGCACCATACTCTGTAAGCTCTAGCGACTGCTGTGCATGAAAATCCCAGTTGACCTATAGTTTCTAAGATACTCAAACCTGTCTGGCACCAACAATCATTCCACGGCCAAAGTTACTTAGATCACATTTCTTCCCCATTTTGAAGTTTGGTTTGAACACAACTGAAACTCTTGACTCTCTCTGCCTGCTTTTATACATAGAGCTGCTGTCACATGATTGGCTGGTTAGATGCAGTACTGTCCAAAAGTCTCAGGCACGTATACTGTATATAGCTAGGGTGCCTAACCGGCCTTTCCGGTTACCAAATAACACTCAGTACTACTGATCTAATACAAAGCTAAGAACTCTTATTTCTGTTTCACAACCACCTTCCTATTTAAACAACATACAGTACTGTGCAAAAGTCCTAGGTGTCTATCCCAGATGTATATATACATGTACCTAAGACTTATGCACAGACCTGTATTTGCATTAATGAGCAGGACTACAGGTGTACCTAATAAAGTGGCCGAAGAGCAAAAGGATAGCCGAGCCAAAATTGGTCGTCTTGAAGATCAGCGTGGTCATCTATGCATGGAGCCGAAAGAGATGGGGAGATCTTAAATGATTTTTTTTACATCTGTATTTACTCAGAGACAGACACAGAGACTATAGAACTGAAGGGAAGAGTAGTGAGGCCATGGACCATATCCAGATCATAGAAGAGGAAGTGATTGCTGTGTTGAGGCAAATTAAGGTGGATAAATCCCAAGGGCCTGATGTAGTGTCCCCTTGAACCTTTTAGGAGTCTAGTGCATAAATTCCAGGGGCCTTGGCAGAGTTAGCTAAAAGCATCCTTAGCCATGGATGAGGGGCCAGTGGACTGGAAGATAGCTAATGTTGTTCCATTGTTCAAGAAAGGCTCTAGGAATAAGCTGAGAAATTACACACTAGTGAACCTGACATCAGTCATAGGTAAATTATTGGAAGGTTTTCCAAGGAGCAGGATACTGTATACAGTATATGTATCTGAATAGACAGGGCATGATTGGGGATAGTCAATATGAATGTGGACGGTAGGCTAACCAATCTTACAGAATATTTTTTGAAGAGGTTATGTAGAAGGTTGATGAAGGAAAAGCAGTGAGCATTGTCTACATGGACTTTAGTAAGGCCTCTAACAAAGGGAAGCATTCAGGATGAAGTAGTATATTGGATTGAGCATTGGCTTGGAAGGAGATGATAGAGAGTGGTTGTCATGGTAAGGTCCGTGAAGTCCGTATTCCGGTTTACGGTCTGGTCCATCGACCCTTGCTCCAGGTTTTCCTGTCTACCCTGTTTCTGTCTTGTTGAGCTCTAATTGAGTCAGCTGATGCTCATAGGGGCTGGCTGCATAAATACCTTCAGAGACCAGGGTGTGGCTGCTGGATTGTTCTTGTCCTTATTCCTTGTATCCCTTCCTCTGCCTTCTGTTTCCTCGGCTAAAGCCCTGCCTTGTCTTGCCGGTAACTCTCACCTCGCCTGAAGTTCTCGTCTCGCCTTGCTTTGCCGGAAGCCTTGCCTTGTCTTGCTGGTAACTATTGCCTCACCTGAAGTTCTCATCTCGCTTTGCATTGCCTGAAGCCTTGTCTTGCTGGTAACTCTTGCCTCGTCTCACCTGCAGTCTTGGCCTGGAGCCACCCTGTACCAAGCTCCCTTTCTGTCCCTTGCCTCCGTCCAGGTAAGCCAGGCTGTCTTGCCGTTACCTGTGGTTGGTTCTGTCCCTTCCTGTCCCTTGCCTCTGCTGAGTGGTGATCCGCACCCTGCCCAGGAGATCCGCACCCTGCCCAGGAGGAGCCTGCCTACCCTCAAGCCTGAAGACTCCAGCCTCCTGCCTACCCTCAAGCCTGAAGACTCCAGCCTCCTGATAGCCTCAAGCCTGAAGACTCCAGCCTCCTGCCAAGCCTCGTCTCTAGCCTCCAGCCTCCTGCCAAGCCTCGTCTCTAGCCTCCAGCCTCTAGCCTGAAGACTCCAGCCTCCTGCCTCCTGCCAAGCCTCGTCTCTAGCCTCCAGCCTCTAGACTGAAGACTCCAGCCTGCTGCCTAGCCTCAAGCCTGAAGACTCTAGCCTCCAGCCTCCTGCCAAGCCTTGTCTTTAGCCTCCAGCCTCCTGCCAAGCCTCGTCTCTAGCCTCCAGCCTCTAGCCTGAAGACTCCGGCCTCCTGCCTCCAGCCAAGCCTCGCCTCCGGCCTCCTGCCTGCCAGCCAAGCCTCGCCTCCGGCCTCCTGCCTGCCAGCCAAGCCTCGCCTCAGGCCTCCTGCCTGCCAGCCAAGCCTCGCCTCAGGCCTCCTGCCTGCCAGCCAAGCCTCGCCTCAGGCCTCCTGCCTGCCAGCCAAGCCTCGCCTCAGGCCTCCTGCCTGCCAGCCAAGCCTCGCCTCAGGCCTCCTGCCTGCCAGCCAAGCCTCGCCTCAGGCCTCCTGCCTGCCAGCCAAGCCTCGCCTCAGGCCTC
This sequence comes from Mobula birostris, assembly GCF_030028105.1. Taxonomy (NCBI): domain Eukaryota; kingdom Metazoa; phylum Chordata; class Chondrichthyes; order Myliobatiformes; family Myliobatidae; genus Mobula; species Mobula birostris. The sequence continues at coordinate 52,794,717 of NC_092371.1, read as the reverse complement.
CTGCCTGCCAGCCAAGCCTCGCCTCAGGCCTCCTGCCTGCCAGCCAAGCCTCGCCTCAGGCCTCCTGCCTGCCAGCCAAGCCTCGCCTCAGGCCTCCTGCCTGCCAGCCAAGCCTCGCCCTTGCCTAGTTCTGTGATCCAAGCCAGAGGCAAGACCCAGATTCTGGGTCCTTGTCCAGTCTCTGGCTCGGAGTCCAAGCCCAGACTCCTAGCTCTTTTGTCCAGTCCTGTTCCAGGTTCCCGGTTTTCCTGTCCATGTCCTTGCCATCGCCCTGTATCCTAGTCCTGTGCCTAGTACTTCAGTGTCTGTATCTTGCACTTGGGTCCGTTTCCAGCCACCTCTGTATGACAGTGGTAGTTGATGGTTGTGTCTCTGACTGGAGGCCTGTGACTCGTGGTGTTTACAGGGATTGGTTCTGGGTCCATCGTTGTTTATTACCTATATTAATGATTTGGATAATAACGTGGTAAACTAGATCCGCAAATTTGCAGATAACACCAAGATCGGGGGTATAGTGACAATGTTTAAGGCTACCAATGCTTGCAGCATGACCTGGGCCAGCTAGAAAAATTTAATGCAGACATGTCTGAGGTGTTGCACTTCGGCAAGATAAACCAGGGCAAGTCTTTGACAGGGAATAGTAGGACACGGAGGTGTATGGTAGAGCAAAGGGATTTGGGTACACAGATCCATAATTCCTTGGAAGTGGCATTATGGAATAGATACTGTAGGGATGTAAAGAGAGCTTCTGACACATTGGCCTTCATAAGACTGAGCACCAGGTACAGGAGTTGAGTTGTATAAGACGTTGGTGAGGCCTAATTTGGAGTATTGTGTGCAGTTTTGGTGACCTACCTATGGAAAGATGTAAATAAGGTTGAAAGAGTACAGTGAAAATTTACAAGGATGTTGCTGGGTCTGGAGGCCCTGAGTTACAAGGAAAGATTGAATGGTTCAGAGCATTGTTTCTTAGAACGTAGAAGATTGAGAGGAGACTTGATGGGTATACAAAATTAAGAGGAGTATAGATAGGGTAAATGCAAGCAGGATTTTTCCACTGAGGTTAGGTGGGACTACAATGAGAGGTCATGGGTTATGGGTGAATGTTGAAGAGTTTAAGGAGAACATGAAGGGAAGCTTCTTCACTCAGAGTGCAATGAGAGTATGGAACAAGCTGCCAGTGGAAGCGATAGATGTGGGTTTGATTGCAACATGTTAGAGAAGTTTGAATAAGTACATGGTATGGAGGGCCATGAACTGGGCGCAGGTAGGTGAGACAGGGCATAAAGCTGAAGGACCTGTATCTGTGCTGTAGTTCTGTGATTCTATGACTTTAGGAAGTGGGGAAGATGTTCAGCAGTGGAATTTATGACCTATTTATATGAAGCAGTACTTCCTAGACGTCATGTAGCGCTCTCACTATGGTAATGTCATGTTTGTAACAGAATCCTCATAATATTTTACAGGTCTTTTCATCTCAGCTTTGATCCTTTTATGACACTATCAAATTTATGTTAATTTGCCTGTCAATTTTTTTTTCTTCTTAACTTTCTAATTTTTTTTTTTTTTTTTCTTTGGCTGATTGATTTTTACACATTGCACACTGCCAGTTTTGTGATTTCAGGACATATGAAAGACCTATGCATTGTCAGCAACTGTATAATATTTAAAAATCATGCATCCCTCTGTAATAAAATAAATGACACTCAACTCAAAGCATTACAGTACACAATTAATATGCAGCAGTCACTAAATCAAGTTGTTATTTCAAACTCAGCAAGAACCCAAAACAATGTAATGAATGTGTGGCTAAATTATGCAATTATGTAGGTTGAGGGTAAAGTATTCAGAATGTGGAGAATTCAAATACTGCTGAATAAACTATAACTATTTGAACCAGAAAACAGTGGTCTAATCCAAAAGGTAGCACCTCTAGCAGCACTGTTGTCCTTCGATGGTACAAACAAGTGCTGGTTTTAATCCTGGTCTCTGTAAAGGAGGGAATCAATACCGTAAGACATGAGACACAGGAGCAGAATTAGCACATTCAACCTATTGAATCTGCTCTACCATTCCATCATGGTTATTTATTATGTGAGGCACTGTAAAGTTAGTAAGCAGATTATATTAGGGTTGACATCCTGAAACAGATGGAGAAGGAAAAATGTGAAAGACAAAGGGTATAAAGCAGCAGCAAAATTTAGGCAGCTAAGATTTCCCAGAGGGGGGCTGCAGAAAGTCCCCGAGGGTGGTCAATGGCAGCAAATTCTGCATTTATCCAGAGAGCCTTTTCTGCCTTCCCAGCAGCTGCCAGATCATTTATCCAATCATTACACATTCAAATAGTCACCCGGGTGGTGCTGAATGTCAAAGGTTCCCAATTAGCAATTATACAAAAGATAATAATGTACCTGGAACTGCCAAGCATGTCAAGTTGGCTCAAAACCAACAGTACCAAAGTCAAGAAGGAACAAAAAAAGAAAGGGTGATAGAGTATTTCAACTGCTTTGGTTCCAATCCATAGGGTTATTAAGGACCTAGAATTTTTGGTCACTGCAAAGACAAATTTAATAGTCATTGCATAGAGAGCAATAATCATTTCATGTTTAATCCTATCACTGGGACATTCAATACACAAGGCACAAAGCACCATGTGTCACCTTATCAGATATTATATTAGGTAAGGCCTCTCCTTACCATCTCCTTACATCTGGGGAAGAAGGTTGCTTATGTGAGAATGTTGTTCTTGGACTACAGTTCAGCATTCAACACCATAATTCCATCCAGGCTCGACAGGAAGCTCAGAGACCTCAGCCTTGACCCTGCCTTGTGCAGCTGGATCCTGGACTTCCTGTCAGCTCACCAGCAGGTGGTAAGGTTGGGCTCCTTCACCTCCACCTTTCTGACTCTCAGCACAGGAGCACCTCAGTGCTGCGTACTAAGTCTCCTCCCTTACTCCTTGTATGCCCATGACTGTGTTGCCACCCACAGCTCTAATCTGCTAATTAAATTTGCCAATGACACTACATTGATTGGCCTAATCTCAAACAATAATGAGGTGGCCTACAGGGAAGAAGTCACCTCTCTGACACAGTGCTGTCAAGAAAAGAACCTCTCCCTCAATGTTGCAAAAATAAAGCAGCTGGTTGTGGATTACAGGAAGAATGGAGACAGGCTAACCCCTATTGACATCAATGGATCTGGGGCTGAGAGGGTAAACAGCTTTAAGTTCCTCTGCATCCACATCACCGAGGACTTCATGTGGTCTGTACACACCAGCTGTGTGATGAAAAAGACACAACAGCGCCTCTTTCACCTCAGTTGGCTGAGGAAATTTGGTATGGGCACCCAAATCCTAAGAACTTTCTACAGGGGCACAATTGAGAGCATCCTGACTGGCTGCATCACTGCCTGGTATGGGAACTGTACCTCCCTTAATCGCAGGATTCTGCAGAGAGTGGTGCAGACAGCCCAGCGCATCTGTAGTTGTAAACTTCCCATGATTCAGGACATTTACAAAGACAGGTGTGAAAAAAGGCCCAAAGAATCACTGGGGACCCAAGTCACCCCAACCACAATCTATTCCAGCTGCTACCATCTGGGAAATGATACCACAGCATAAAAGCCAGGACCAACAGGCTCCAGGACAGCTTCTTCCACCAGGCCATCAGACTGATTAACTCACACTGATTTGAGTGTGTTTCTACGTTACATTGACTGTCCTATTTATTATAAATTATTATAAATTACTATGATTGCACATTGCACAGTTAGATGGAGATGTAAGTTAAAAATTTTTACTCCTCGTGTATGTAAAGGATGTAAGAAATTTAGTCAATTCAATTCAATTCCTGAATGCACTGTACACTAGCAGAGCACTTGAAGGAAATCAGGTAAGTCCAGTCACGGTTCTGGGGTTTGGGGAGAGGGCTGTTTGATTGTAAGCATTAGCCCAGGCAATGGGACTGCTAAGGCAGTTTGTTGCCAGCAGACAGAAGGGTTCATGGTTAGTTTCTGGAGATATCAGGTGATGAGAAGGATGTTGTGAATGTTAGCCAAAGTTGAGTGTGACCATGCCAGAAGGTTTAATCATTGCTTGAGCATAGGTGTAGTTGAAATGTGCTACAGTTGTGAATCAAGAGTAGGAGGGTGTGCTTGTGGGGCGGGGTTGGGGAAGCTAGGGGAGGCGGGTGTAAATTTGTGGTTGCTAGTCATGTTGGGGATTAGCATTCTACTACACTGTTCGCTGAGAATGAGTTTTGATAGTTCAGGGTGACATTGGTTGTCTGTGGAAGTTGATTACATGGAACTTAGAACAGTACAGCATAGGAATAATCCACTTGTCCACAATGTTGTGTTCACTCAACTTCACTTACCTTGTCATTGAGATATCCCCATAACCCACAGACTCACTTTCAAGGTCTCTTTTTGTTATGTTTTTGATATTTATTACTTTTTATTTATTATAGTTTTTTGTATTAGCTGGGTGTGGTTTTTTATTGACTCTATTATGGTTCTTGGATTTACTAAGTATGCCTGCAAGAAAACAAATATCAGGTTTTATATGATAACATATGTACTTTCATAATAAATTTTGAACTAATTACACTCACAAACAAATACCCAACTAAACTAATCAATTCTGTCCACACAGTGTCAATATCCTTCCAGTTCCTGCACATTCATACAGGGGCTGGAGGGATGTGTCAGGTCCAGTCAGGTATGGAGATCACTAAAGTTAAAAGTAACAAATTACATAATATAGCACACGTTACTACAATTTTCAGGCAACTCAAGTTCAAACTCAAGTTTAATTATCATTCAACCCTACAGGAATACCCATGAATACAGCCAAACGAAACTGTGTTCCTCTGGGGCAAGGTGCGAAACACAGTGCCACAGCACAAGGCACATATAGCACATATAAGATAACAAGTAAGCAAACCGAACATTCACAGAAAAATATAAAAGGCCCAAGTCCCTGAGTGACATGTCCTGTAAACATAGTGCATAGGTGTTATCAGTAAGAACAAACAGTTCTCAGCAGTCTGCAAATGAGCACACGCATGCACAAAATCCAGCTTGTCATTCCACTGACTGAACAGTGGAGGGCAGCACCAACAGGCAGGGCCAGACCCCAACTGAGCATGGATGCTGTACTATACTGCCTCCAGTGTCTCCTCTTCCGCACTGCTGAAGGAGGCAAGCCCATGGCTTGAGGCCTAGTGCTTGCTACAACTGAGGTCACACATCTCCCTCGCTGCCTGTTTTTCCAATAAACAAGGAAAATGGACTTGCTGCATTTTATGTTGCCAATGTCCAACAGGATCTTGTGATCACAAGAGAAACATCCAAGACTATCACTCGCAGTTAGACTGCACACAAACTCGGATACCTTCTAGTAGCAGGCAGTTAACACAATCTGCGCCAAATCCAGCTCCTCCACCACTGAGCAGGTCATTGAAGGGGTAGACATGCAGTACCTGAAGTTCTAAAGTCCAACATTTTCCTGCGATTGTAAAAAAGGCTTATAAATAAATAAAAATGTCTCTCGGTCCCTGAGAGGCTGCTGCATCCTAATACGCCATCATCTTACTGGAAGGTGCAAACTGTATTTGTAGGCCTCTGATATTGACAGGGCTATGGATTTTACTCATAAGGTTTCCTCTACTCTTCAGATATAGATAATCATTGTTTCAGGTATTAAATCTTTGTAGGGTATGCAGCTTGCCATTAAATCCTTTGATTTCTGAACTGCATTTTTCATCTGCTTTCTCAGGATTACCAACTTGACAGTTTGAAACTTCCACTGTCTTTGAATACATTTCATTATTCAATTAGTGAAAGATGATGAGCTTGTACTTCAGCATCCTCCCTAGATGAAGTTTATGAACATGTCATGTCATCTTCAGAGGGGAATGAATGTTGGGGATTTATGTTTTAAAATTGCTTGCCTCATTGGGTATTATCCCTCCCTAATATTCTATTGGAATGCTGAGCCGTGTGTATTTGTGTGATAAACAATAAGAAAGCATCCAAGAATAAGCAGTAGGCAACAATACACATAATTAAAAGAAAATAAAAATTGGGAAGGCAAGCCAAGATCCAACACATGCAAACCACCGATAGAGGAAAAGCCACAGAGACCTAAAAGCCAGCACTTACAGAGACTGAGTTTATGCTCAGGAACGAAGGACAAGGAAATGGCGAAGAAATTCTAAGCATAACGAAGAACTCAGGCAACAATGTGTGAGGTAAGATAACTGTGCATATGGCAACTAATACAGAAAATGAAATCAAAGCAGGGAAAAGCAGGGAAAAGCAGGAAGTTTTTTCTGAATTCATGTCATTTTACTCTACTCACTGTTATCAATTTAAAAATTTGATGTTATATAATTTAGGAATATAATACAGGAACTATATTAACTTTTGAGAAAATTGAGCAATATATTTTTTTGAGCTGCTGGTAACTTTCCCCTATTTAATTAGGGTTGTACTGTTATGTGTCAATTATTATCTGACAGCTGTACATCAATGTGATTGTTTTGCTTACTGCACTTTGCTTAGCTGACAGAATCTTTGTATACAGTATTTGCCACTCTACACAAAGGGAAAGGGTAGGGTGGGGGTAGGGCTACAGTCAACAGCAGGGGTACAGAGAGAGGGCTCTCTTTTTACTATCTGTAAACAGTTATGACGAGTCTGTTGGGTCACCTATTGCATCCGGTGCTCCCGGTGTGGCCTCCTCTACGTCGGTGAAACTTGACGCAGATTAGGGGACCGCTTCATCGAGCACCTCCGCTCCGTCTGCCACAACAGACGGGATCTCCCAGTAGCCACCCACTTCAACTCTGCTTCCCACTCCCATTCCTCCTCTACTGCCATGATGAGGCTAAACTCAGGTTGGAGGAGCAACACCTCATATACCGTCTAGGTAGTCTCCAGCCCCTTGGTATGAACATAGAATTCTCCAACTTCCGGTAATTCCCTCCCCCTCCCTTCCTCTATCCCTATGTCACTCTGCCCCCTCCCCCAGCTGCCTATCACCTCCCTCATGGTTCCGCCTCCTTCTACTACCCATTGTGTTTTCCCCTATTCCTTCTTCACCTTTCAATAGACAATAGACAGGAGTAGACCATTCAGCCCTTCAAGCCAGCACCGCCATTCACTGTGATCATGGCTGATCATCCACAATCAGTATCCATTTCCTGCCTTATCCCCATAACCTTTGATTCCACTATCTTTAAGAGCTCTATCCATCTCTTTCTTGAAAGCATCCAGAGACTTGGCCTCCACTGCCTTCTGGGGCAGAGCATTTCACATATCCACCACTCCCTGGGTGAAAAAGTTTTTCCTCAGCTCCGTTCTAAATGGCCTACCCGTAATTTTTAAACTGTGGCCTCCGGTTCTGGACTCACCCATCAGCGGGAACATGCTTCCTGCCTCCAGCGTGTCCAATCCCTTAATAATCTTATATGTTTCAATAAGATCCCCTCTCAGCCTTCTAAATTCCAGAGTATACAAGTCCCGTCGCTCCAATCTTTCGACATATGACAGTCTATTTCCTGCCTATCACCTCCCTGCTTCCCCTCCCCCACCCCTTGATCTTTCCCCTTACTGGTTTTTCACCTGGAACCTACCAGCCTTCTCCTTCCCACCCTCCCACCACCTTCTTTATAGGGCCTCTGCCCCTTCCCTCTACAGTCCTGACGAAGGGTTCCGGCCCGAAACCTCGACCGATCTTTTCCACGGATGCTGCCCGACCTGCTGCATTCCTCCAGCGTGTTGTGAGAGTTGCTTTGACCCCAGCATCTGCAGATTATTTTGTGTTAACAGTTCTGATGAAGCTGCTGTCCCATATTTCTGACTTTCTGAGTTCCTCCAGCATTTTGTCTGTGTTTTTCTATTCGCCATTTTTATTTCAAATTTCCACCAACTGCAGTTTTGTTTTATTTTCACCCATTGTATTTTTTTAATTTTATACTTTCAATACTCTACCTTTGGGGAAAAAAACACATCGACTCCAAAATCAATTTTGCAACATGGATTGGAAAATTACAATGAACTTCACCTGAAGGGAATAAGTATAATGATGCCATTGCAGAGAGAATGCAAAGAACACTTTGGTGAGGATTTAAGGTAGTTGCTGGAGTTAATGTCATGTGGGGTTATTTCACTGCACCCGTAGAACAATTTTTTAAACATGTAAACTTAAGTCATAATTTTTTAAAAATTTGTTATGGACATCTTAAGTACCAGTAGTTCACTGAGTTTGTTAGGACATGCTTAGCCATCATTAGCACTGCAACATTACATTTTTTACCTACTGGTAACGTGATAACTGACTTTGAGCCATTTCAAGGGAATTAGTTCCTTTTGAAACTCTTCACTAAGTGAATCCGTTCAAGTTGCCAGATGCTGTGGCCTGTTATTCTTAAGATTTTCTTGTTGCTTATACTAATTTTGGCAAATCCCTGTGCCAGATTCAATATTAGATGCAAGTTGCTAAGTAATGCTAAATAATAATTGTGTATAATGCAAAGTAATTATCACAATATCTACCATTGTCCTTTCACTTACAATATGATTTTCCTAATCTTTGTAAATTAAAATTGAATTGTCTTTGAACCCTATTTCATGCTTTTGTTTGTATCCTGCCGCTCAAAGTCCAACCCTATGTCCCCACCGTGAGAGGTGGAGACGGGTAAGGCTGGCCGACAGGGCTCTGGTACAACCGTACAGGCCAATCCCCTGTACAGTAGACGCAATGAATGATGAACTCCAAAAACATACCATCGGCTTCAGAGGACAATGGGGACAAGAGGTCAGCGATGGCCTCTCTCCACTTAGGAGCTAAGTGCCCAAGAAAGTTTGTATTTTGTGATTGAGCTCTGCTCATTTGCCCAGCTTATCAGAGTTGCCATACAGTCACATGAAAGTTATCCTTACCCTAATTTAAAATCTCAATGGCTGTTTTTTATTACTCCCTTTAAACACTATGTTGAACTCAGTCGGGTTATTGTTTGATAGATTCTGTTCGGCTAATTAAACCTGGCTCATTAGCATTCTAAATATAAATGGATTGCTTCCCTGTTGATTCCAAAGCATTGTGTTGCAGAATAGGAGCCTGCGCACATGCTGGTAATTCATTGCTTTTGAGCATGTTATTGATTTTCCTAATTTATGTGAAGAGTAAACCAGCCTCCTTTTTACAAATGATATCCTGACCTCATGTTTATGCGTTTTGCCATTTCATTGCAGCAGCCAATGACTCAGAATTCCCACTAGAGTTTTTGGTTACTTAGTTCCATCTATAAATTCTTCACAGCCAGTACATCTCATTATACATCCCTGATAATTATGTGAATTCATGTTCCACTCTCTTTTATGCTTCCCTTATTTTTCCTGTAATGCACACCTTATAACCTAAAATAACCATTACTGGATCTTTAATAAGCTAGTAAATTGAGCTCAATGCCTCTTATGCTTGTTTTGATTGATAGCACATGGAGGCACCTTCATGAATCCCCAGAGCCCTCGATGACCCTGTGAATTCTGACCCTGTGGTGATGTGAGAGCATCGTTCAGGAGGGGAAAGCATCTGGCTCAGACGGTATACCAGGCTGAGAACTGAAAACCTGTACTAATCAACTGGCCTGTGTGTTTTCAGACATCTTCACCCTCTTGCTTCGGCATTCTGAGGTAGACACCTGCTTCAGGCAGGCTTCAATCACACCGGTGCACAAGAAGAATGTGATGACATGCCCCAGTGGCCATTGTCCAGGAGCACTTAACTGGATCAACTACAGTTTGCTTACTGTCACATCAGGTCAACAGCAGGTGTCGTTTCTTTGGCTCTTCACTCAGCTCTGAAATATCTGGACAGTGAATGGATATCAGGATGCTCTGCATTGATCACAGCTCAACATTCAGCACTATCATCCCCTCAAACTAATCACTAAATATCAAGACCTAGGCTTCGATGCCTCCTGTGGAACTGGATTCTCAATTTCCTCACTTGCAGACCCTCATTAGTTCTGATTGGCAACAACATCTCCTCCACCATCGCCACCAGCACAGGTGCACCACAGGGCTGTGTTCTCCACCCTCTGCTCTACTCACTTTATACCTATGATTGTGTGGCTCAGTGCAGCTCCAATGCCATATTTAAGTTAACCGGCAATACTTCTGCAGTTGGCTGAATCAAAGGTGATGATGAATCAGCAGGTACATAGGAGAGTGATTGAAAATCCGGTTGAATGGTGCAAATGGTACAATGACAACCTCTCACTCAACATCATCAAAACCAAAGAGCTGATTATTAACTACAGGATGAAGAAGCCGGAGGTCGATGAATCAGTTCTCAATAGAGGATCAGAAGTGGACAGGGTCAGTAACTTTAAAACCTTGGGTGATGTAATATCAAAAGATCCTTCCTGGGATGAACAAAGAAGGCACAACAGCACCTCTACTTTCTGAGAAGTTTGTGTAAGGTTGGCATGTGATCTAAAACACTGATGAACTACTATAAATACACAGTGAAGAGTATCCTGACTGATTGCTCTCAGCTATGCTTGCCTTTTAATCCATTTCTGACTCCTCTCTCCACTTTCTTAATCTCTCTGTCTCCATTTCTGGAGACAAACCGTCCATCAGCATCTTTTATAAATGTACCAATTCCCACAGCTATCTTGACTATACCTTTTCCCACCCTGTCTCCTGTAAAAATACTATTCAATTTTCTCAGTTCCTTTTTCTCTGCCACATCTGTTCCCAGGCTGAGGCTTTCCCTTCTAGGACATCAGCGATGTCCTCTTTCTTCAAAGAGGCCTTTGGCCTTTATTAATCAAAGTATTGAGTATAAGAGCTGGAATGTTATGATGAGGTTGTATAAGGCATTGGTGAGGCCGAATCTGGAGTATTGTGTTCAGTTTTGGTCACCAAATTACAGGAAGGATACAAATAAGGTTGAAAGAGTGCAGAGAAGGTTTACAAGGATGTTGCCGGGACTAGAGAAACTCAGTTACAGAGAAAGGTTGAATAGGTTGGGACTTTATTCCCTGGAGCATAGAAGAATGAGGGGAGATTTGATAGAGGTATATAAAATTATGATGGGTATAGATAGAGTGAATGCAAGCAGGCTTTTTCCAGTGAGGCAAGGGGAGAAAAAAACCAGAGGACATGGGTTAAGGGTGAGGGGGGAAAAGTTTAAAGGGAACATTAGGGGGGGCTTCTTCACACAGAGAGTGGTGGGAGTATGGAATGAGCTGCCAGACGAGGTGGTAAATGCGGGTTCTTCTTTAACATTTAAGAATAAATTGGACAGGTACATGGATGGGAGGTGTATGGAGGGATATGGTCCGTGTGCAGGTCAGTGGGACTAGGCAGAAAATGGTTTGGCACAGCCAAGAAGGGCCAAAAGGCCTGTTTCTGTGCTGTAGTTTCTATGGTTTCTATGGTTTCTAATGGGTTTTCCCTTCCTCCTCCATTAACGCTGCCCTCACCTGCATCTCCTCCATTTTCGGGACATCTACGCTCACCCTATCTTCCCACTGCCTTAACAGGGTTAGAATTCCTCATGTCCTCACCTACAATCCCATGGGACTCTGCATCCCACATATCATTCTCTACAACTTCCGCCACCTTTAATAAGATACTAACACCAAACACATCTTTACCTGCCCCCACACCACTCTCTGCTTTCCACTGGGATTTCTCCCTCCGTGACTCCGCTGTCCATTTGACCCTGCTGACACGCGTCCCTGCAAGTGACAGAGATGCTACATCTACCTCCTCCCTTACCTCCATCTGGGACCCCAAACAGTCCTTCCAGGTGAAGCAACACTTCAACTGTGAATCTGTTAGGGTCCTCTATTGTATCCAGTGCTCCTGACAGGGCTTCTCCACAATGGTGAGAGCCGGTGCAACCTGAGTGACTGCTTTGTCAAGCACCTTCGCTCCATCTGTCAAAAGCAGAACTTCCTGGTGTCCAAATATTTTAATTCCTGTCCTTATTCCCATTCCGACATGTTGGTCCATGTCCTCCTCTTTTGTTGCAATAAGGCCAGATTTTCAATTCAGTCTTGGAAGTTATCGTTATATTGAAAACTAAAATCTGCTTTCACCACTGCCTTGGATATTGATTTCCAGATTACAACTCTGATAATTTGTTACTCTCTCATTCTGGTTCTTTATTCTCCATGTTCAATCACTTTGGTGAACTTGTATACTACTTGACATATTCAGGCATCTGATGTGATGCAAGATCATATCTGAGACGTATTCAATAATTACCTTGTGAAATGTGACCTTCTTAGCTGTTCTCAAGTGCTTTTCATGACCGTCACAGTTGCTGTATGCCTTTGTTAAAGTAATCCTGTTATTACGGATTGATTTAAACTTAAGATATAACTATCACTGAGAAACAGATACGCACATGAATTATACTTTGATGGCTACAGTATGATAATCTGCATGTTAGAGAATTGAAAACTTTGTCATTTACAAAGGCAATAAAAATTCAAGCAGGCTTATGTAAGACAGCATTGAAGTATAAGAACAGGAGTATACAAAGACAAACTGATATATTGAGCCGAACTGATATATTGTTGCAACCAAGCTTCTACACTCTTCTTCCCTTCCCCCCTCCATAATATTCTCCTCACAATCTCCGATAAAGAAGATTGAAGAAATCTCACCATGCAAAGAAATGCAAACCCTAATATTCTGTTCCTGGTTATTCTTCGAGAAAATGATTAAGTTATTTTCCTTGGCAAAAACAATCTGTAAATTTGACTATCATTGCTGAATTTCTCTGTGGTAATACTGAAAGATTCCAAGCTTGTCACAGTACTACTCTTTTCCTGCTCATTATTTTTGATCCTGTCTAAATCTCTGAAGATGTATGCTGAGCATTGTTGCCATGTGATGAAAAACATAAAGCAGAGATAATATTCAGAGAAAAGCTTTGACAGCATCCTTAATTCTGCATAGCAATTTGTTATAGTTAAACTTAAGATTCAAGCTTATATCTGATTATAACTATCACTGAGAAGCGGATACACACATGTCAACATGACACACCAGACAAGATCCAAGGCCAAGTACTCAGGAAGTGTGTGACATCTTCTAAATTTCACTCATCCAGGCTGCTGTCCCCACTTGCTTCAAATCAGCCACATCATCCCTGTAGCATAGAACTTGACACCTTCAGATCTAAACAATTGCTGCTCAGTGGCACTGATGTCAATCATGAAGTGCTTTGAATAGCACATATCACGAACTTCATTCCTGTCACACTGGATTCCCACTGACAGAATTGCCCTATGACAGATACCATAGCATCTGTCATGCACCTGGCACCGACAAACCTTGTAAACAAGGACACTTAATTAGAATGCTGTTTCTGGATTTCGGTTCAGCACTCAATACGATTGTCCCACAGACCTTGGTGAACAAACTCCTACCCTTTGGTCTAAATACACCACTGTGCAACTGGGTGTTGGACTTCCTAACCAACAGACATTAGTTAGGATGTATAACCACTCCTCTTCAACACCAGTGATCCCAGGGCTATGTTCTGGGCCCATGGCTGTAAACTCTGCTCTCACATGAATGCAGGACAAACACCCAGATAATCACATAGTCAAGTTCGCCAATGACACGACAGTGGTGGGGCTCATTACCGATAACAATGAGATGGACTACAGAGAGGAGGTAGATGAGCGTACAGTCTGGTGCCAGGCAAATAACCTCTTCCTCAATGTCAACAAGACAAGAGGGTTATCAACTTCAGAAGAACGCGCACCATTCACACCCCTTGTTACAGTTTCAAACTCCTTGGAGTGTACACCTTGTACAATCTCTCATGGTCCCAGAATACATTCTACATGATCAAAACAATTCAACAATGCCTCTACTCTCTGAGGAGATTGAAGAGAGCTGGACTAAGCATGTTAATATTTATGACATTCTACAGATGCACAGTCGAGAGAACCCTAACATGCTGTATCACTGCATGGTACAGAAACTGCACTGCAGTGGACAGGAAAGCTCTAAAACTGGTAGATAAAACTGCCCAACCCATCATTGGCAACAGCCTACCCACCATCAAGGATAAATATATAGAAAGGTGCCGGAAAAAGGTGAACAATACCATGAAGAATCCCACCCACCCTGCTCATGGACTGTTTGTCCCACTCTCATCAGGGAGGAAGCTATATAACATCCACACCTGGACCACCAGACTCAAAAAAAAAAGTTACTTTCCCCAAGCAATAGGTCTGATCAACACCCCCACCCACTAACCCACTCCACCACCACTACTTTATCATTTCCTGAGAGAGTACACACACTCCTGCACCAAGTGTCGCTTTATGGATATACAATTATTCTACGTAAAGTATATAAGCTATCTTATGTATTTACGTTTATTGTGTTTAATTATTGAGTTTTTTTTATCTTACTGCATTCTTTTTTGCTGCATTGGATCTGGAGTAACAGTTATTTCATTTTCCTTTATACATGAGTACTGGAAATGTCATTAAATGATCTTGAAACTTAATTACAGGTAGTGCTAAAAAGATGTACTTTCAACAAATAAATGCTTTTACTGAGCCCTGTTTGCAAAATATGACAATACAAATACATGAATAAATACTTAAGGAGCAGGCGTGGACCACTTGGTCTGACATTCCAGTGACACCAAATAATTAGAACGTGGTTGATCAGAATATACGTTTGTAAGTATAAGGATGTGGAAACCACAGGAAAGGTGCAGAGGAGATTTGCAAGAATGTTGCCTGGATTGGGGAGCATGCCTTATGAGAATAAGCTGAGTGAACTCGGCCTTTTCTCCTTGGAGCAACGGAGGATGAGAGGTGACCTGATAGAGGTGTATAAGATGATGAGAGGCATTGGTCATGTGGATAGTCAGAGGCTTTTTCCCAGGGCTGAAATGGCTAGCACAAGAGGACACAGTTTTAAGGTGCTTGGAAGCAGGTACAGAGGAGATGTCAGGGGTAAGTTTTTTACGCAGAGAGTGTGAGTATGTGGAATGGGCTGTCGGCAACAGTGGTGGAGGTGGAAACCATAGGGTCTTTTGAGAGACTCCTGGACAGATACATGGAGCTCAGGAAAATAGAGGGCTATGGGTAACCCGAGGTAATTTCTAAGGTAAGGGCATGTTTGGCACAACTCTGTGGGCCGAAGGGCCTGTATTGTGCTGTAGGTTTTCTATGTTTCCATGATATTTATTTATTTATTTAGAGATACCATGCAGAACAGGCCCTTCTGGCCCAACAAGCCATACTGCCCAGCAACACAGCTAGCCTGATAATGACAGCTGGTTCTTCACTGGCTAGCAGAATCATGGGACAATTTACAATGACCAATTAACCTAACTGGTATGTCTTTGGACTGTGGAAGGAAACAAGAGCACCTGGAGGGAACCCACGTGCTCACGGAAAGGACGTACAGGATTCCTCTGGGTGATTCGTTTTTCTCCCTCAACCCAAACATGTGCTGGTATGTTAACTAGTTGGTGGTAAAAAAAAACGTGTTATAGCTTTATATTTTAAGTGCAGTAGGACATTGTAAACATTTATCATTCATTAGATCTAGCCATTACTAAGTCCATCACTTATGGAAACACTCTAACTGTCCTTGAGAAGTTAGTGGTGAGCCAACTTCTTGAGTTACTACAGTCCATCTGGTAATGATATTGATTGATATAGAGATCCAGGATTCTGATGCAGCAATAACAAAGTAATGATGAGATTCTTGCAAAGCAGTATAGTGTGTGATTTGGATGGGAATCTGAAAGTGATCGTGCTTCTTGTCTTTCTTGGTGGTAGAGGTCACAGGTTTAGCAGGTGCCGTCAAGAGTAATCTAGCCAAATAAATGCAACGTATTTTGTAGATGTTGCAGATTACATCCATTGTGCACTGGTGATGGGTGGAGTGAAAGGTTATGATGGTAAATAGGGTATCAATCAAACAGGCTGCTTTGTCCCAGATGGCGTCAAGTGCCCTGAGTGACGCTGAAGCTGCATATTCAGGCAAATGAAGAATATTCCAGACTTGCATCTTGTGGATGCTGAAAAGGCTTTGAGGAAATAGATAGTAAACCACTCACCACAGCATGGCCAGTATAATGACCTACACTTGTAATGATAGTAGTTGTGTGGCTCATGTAATTGTTCTTGTTTGGCAGTGACCGCCCAGGACACAATAGTAATGCATTTATTTGTCAAGCAGGTGGTAGACTCTTGCCTGTTCAATATGTTCTTTGCCTGAGGCTTGACGCCTAAATTGTCGGACTATGCCCAAATATTATCTAAATCTGGCCAGACTGCCTTATTTTCAGAAGTATTATGAATGGAATTTAAATGTTATACAATTACCTGAGGAACTGAATGCCATCATAGGAGATCAGAATTTCATGGCATTTTATAAAGTAGACAGTATTTAGAGGTTAACCAGCCTGGCTGTGTTTATATGGTAAAGTTGAAGATGCCAGAAACTACAGAAAAATTATAGATTCTTTCCTACAAACTAACAACAAGTGAGAAGGGTGCTTTGATCACCTGTACAAGGATGTCAATACATCACCTACTCATGATTTACTTATATTTTATTTTACTGAGATACAGCATTGAACAGACCTTTCCAGCCCTTCGAGTCGTGCCACCCAGCAATCCCCCAATTTAATCCAAGCCTAATGATGGGACAATTTACAATGGCCAATTAACCTACCAACCGGTACATCTTTGGACTGTGGGAGGAAACCGGAGCAGCCATAGCAAGTCCACATGGTCACGGGGAGAACATACAAACTCCTTACAGTCAGTGGCGGGAACTGATCCCGAGCTGCTGGTACTGTAAAGCGTTGTGCTAACCACTGCACTACCATGACGTATATTTTCACACATTCATATTTTTAATGTTTTCTCTCTGGAAATAAGTACCCATTCAGCCTGTTAACTGGCTTTCTCAAAGGCCTAGATCTCCTTAACTGTGTTCTGGCATTGTAGTTATGGCTTGATTTGAAGAGTGTTTGTAAAATTGCATCACAGATAGATTGAAAATAGATGTTAATTAGATGTAATTATTTGGTGAACATGGATAATTCTAACCTTCCTTCCAATTTGTACAAGATAATGTTTCTGGCAATGTACTTGTACTATCTCACAATGTCCCAGCACTGTGCATCAAACGCAAGTCAGTCTTAACACATACATGGTAGGTCACTCCAAATTCAAAAGTCCGCTGCACACCACAGAGTGTTGGAGTGGGGTCACTCTTCCCATCTGGATATCTGTGACCTTGTCTCTGAGTTGTGCCCAGAACAAGACAAGATTTGCTTTGCCTGCTGCCTGCCCTCACTATACCTGGTCTCACCTCTCTGTGGACTTCACCACTGATCTTCCTCTGTCAGATGGAAACGCTACCACTCTGGCAGTTGTGGACCAGTACTCCAAAGCTGCTCACTTCGCTGCTCTTCCCTAGCTCCTGTCGGCTCATGAATCCGCCAGCTTCATGGTTCTGCATGTGTTCAGGCTGCATGGCTTCCCTCAGTTCACATCGAGGACCACAGTTCACATTCCATTTTTGGAAAGCTTTCTGTTCTCTTTTGGGAGGCACAGACAGCGTCTCATCAGGTTTCCACTTCCAATCTAATGGCCAGACTGAGAGAGTGAATCAGGAGCTGGAGACAACCCCATGCTGCTTTGTCTCTTCCAAATCCATGATCTGGACCTCCTGACTGGTTTAGGCAGATTGCCCACAATAACCTCCTGTCATCCTACACGGGCACGTCCACTTTGAATGTCAAAGGAGTTCCAGCCACCACTCTTCCCTGACCAAGAAATTGACGTGGAAGCTCCTGCCACGGAACAGCTGGTCCAATGCTACATGCGCACATGGAGATGGGCTAGGGCTTCTCTGCTACGCACTCAGGAACAAAATGCCTGGCAGGCTGATGGACTCCACTGACAGGTGAGGCTTCTCAAGCCGGGGGAAAAAGTCTGGCTGGCATCTACAAATCTTCCTTTGAAAACTGAGAGTCACAAGTTGGCCCCACGATTTGTGGGAAATTCTTGGTGAAGAAGGCTATCAATCAAGCCTCCAATACTGTAGACAGGGGTGTATGGGGTGTCCGTGGAGGGGTAGAACCTCTGATGGCGGGCTTGTCATGCTCCACCCTGGGGAAGCTTGTCCATCTTTGGTCCCTACCTGCCACCCAACTCTCACCTTTGGCTCCAAGTAACTGTTTGCATGGAACAGAGGCCACAACCCGGTACACCTTTCGACAGGTGAGCTAAACCAGGTGAGGTAGTGGTAACCTCCAACCCCGGTGAGGTAGGGATACGTCTACCCCAGCATGCAAAGTTAGTTCTAGCTGACTGGGCAGATGAGATCAACTACAAGAAGGTGGTGCTGCAATGCTTTGTGGAGAGCGAAGGATGCGACAAGGCACAAAAGGTATCATGACTAATCACTGCAGCCAAGGAAGTCTCCAGATGTGACGACGATATTTCGTACCATTGGATTTTTGAGGACGAGAGAGTGAAACTGCCCCAGTGCAATGGGTGTTTCACTATAAAACTCCTCCTGCACAAGTTGCACAGACAAATGTCATCGTTGGAAACGATGGACCACGAACACATACTTACCATAATTGATGAAGATGATCCAGTGTTCCAAATTTCCTAGCTCAAGCCAATGACTTCCTCCTCCCTTCCTCCAGTCACCACCCCCCCCCACTAACCCTCCACCACATTTCTCACTGTTCTCTTCTGTATAGCCCCTTGTGGCATCTCACCGGGTGAGGGGCAGGATACAATATCTCATGGATTGGGAGGGCTATGGCCCTGAGGAACGTTCCCAAGTTTCGGCTCATGACATCCTGGGCAAGTCTCGCATCCAGAAATTCCAGTGGGCACAGGTCTCTGTTGCCTCAGAAGCTGTGCCTTGGGAATGGAGGGGCCCTGTCACAACCACAAACTCTGGCAAGGAGTCTGAGTAACCTTGCAGGCAGGCAGCCAAATTGTTCAGTAAACAGGTTCGTGAGTATGCACGTTGCAGTCAAATAGTGTTTCATTGTGGTTGTATTTAACCCCCTTCCTTTCATTTCAGTCTTGACGAATCTTGACCAAAGTACAGTGATGGCTAGGCTCCCTGCTTACCTTAGTCCTTATTGCGGTAAAGATTACAGTATAGATTGATGCTGTAAAGCAGCAAAATTAATTTAGTAATCATTTTCTGCTTCTGATCCGTAGTGTTGATGTTAACTTTTGAAGAAGATGGATGAGCCTCTCGCTCGCTACTACCCGAGGAAGATATCTGCACGTGACAATCTCTCTCTCTCCCTCTCACTTGCTGCTCCCAGATGAAGGACTCTGCATTCATATGGTCTCCCTCCCTCTCGCTCTCTCTCTTTCCCTTGGTGCTGTCAGATGATAGTGCCTGAGTCCTGGGTCTTGGGCACGGTTTGAATGACATGGTTTGTGGATTTGACTCGGCAGTTCACGTTATGATGTGTTTCTGGTTTCTGGTCGTTTCTTTATTGTTGCTATTTTGTCAAATTTTGATTGGGGCGGCCTGCAGATAACAAGCGACACGGTGCTAGATTGAACGGAACTGAGCTGAACTGAATGTGCTTGGATTCTTTCGATGACTTTGTGGATTCATAGAAACATAGAAACATAGAAAACAGATGCAGGAGTAGGCCATTCAGCCCTTCGAGCCTGCACCGCCATTCAGTATGATCATGGCTGATCATCCAACTCAGAACCCTGTACCAGCCTTCCCTCCATACCCCCTGATCCCTTTAGCCACAAGGGCCATATCTAACTCCCTCTTAAATATAGCCAATGAACTGGCCTCAACTGTTTCCTGTGGCAGAGAATTCCACAGATTCACCACTCTATGTGTGAAGAAGTTTTTCCTAATCTCAGTCCTAAAAGGCTTCACCTTTATCCTCAAACTGCGACCCCTCGTTTATGTTCTGTGTTTTTCCCTCATTTTTTTTGCCTTTTGCTCGATTTGTTTTTTTTGTGTGAGGGGGCAGTTTGATACATTGAAAGGGTTTCATGGTTTTCTTTGTTTCATGGCTGTCTGTAGGAAGACAAATCTCAGGGTTTTATACTGCATACCTACTTTGAGAATAAAAGTACTTTGAATCTTTGAGAAACAAGAGAAAATCTGTAGTTGCTGGAAATCCAAACAACACACACAAAATGCTGGAAGGGGGAGGGGTGAAATAAAGACATTAGTGAAAGAGATACAGGGCTGGAAGAGGAAGAATCTGATAGGAGAAGACAGAAGCCATGGAAGAAATAAGAGATGGAGGTGATAGGCAGTTAAGGAGATAAGGTGAGAGAGAGAAACAGGAATGGCGGGGGGGGGGGGGGGAGGACTTCACCAGAGTTCAAGGAATCGATGTTCATGCCATCAGGTTGGAGGCTACCCAGATGGAATATAAGGTGTTGCTCCTCCAGCCTGAATGTGGCCTCATCGACATGTCAGAATAGGAATGGGAAGTGGAATTAAAATGGGTGGCCACAAGGAGATCCTGCTTTTTCTGGCGTACAAAGCATAGGTGCTCAGCAAAGCAGTCTCCCATTCTGCGTCAGGTCACCTCCATCACCCACCAGGAAGGCTTCAAAGCTCTCTGCTTCTTTCTGGACACCAGGCCCAACCACTTCACCTCCACTACCACTCTCCTCCATCTAGTAAAGCTTCTCCTCACTCTCAATAATTTCTCCTTCAGTTCCCCCCACATCCGTCAAACAAAAGGTGTAGCCATGGTGCACTCGTAGAACCCAGCTATGCCTGCCTGTTTGTCAGCTAAGTGGAAAATTCTATGTTCCAAGCCTACACTGGTATCACTTCCCAACTCTCCTACACTACTTTGATAAATGCATTGGTGGTACTTCCTGCACCCATGCTGAGCTTGTCGACTTCATCAACTTGCCGTCAACTTCAACCCTACCCTCAAATTTACACCTCCCTCCCCTTTCTCAATCTCTTTCTCTACATCTGGAGACAGCTTATCTACTGATGTCTATTATAAACCCATGGACTCTCACAGCTACCTGGACTATACCTCTTCCCATCCTGTTACTTGTAAAAACACCACCCCTTTCTCTCAATTCCTCCGTCTCTGCCACATCTGCTCTCAGGGTGCTTTTCATTCTAGAACTAAGGAGATGTCCTCCTTCTTCAAAGAAAGAGGCTTCCCTTCCTCCATCATCAACACTGTCCCCAACTGCATCTCTTTCATTTCATGCAAGTCTGCTCTTACCCCATCCTCCTGCCATGCTACCAGGGATAAGGTTTCTTTTGTCCTCACCTACTAATGGACCAGCCTCCACATCCAGCACGTAATTCTCCGAAACCTGCCACCTCTAGCGGGTTCCACCACCAAGTACATCCTTCCTTCCCTCCCCCACACTTTGTGCTTTCCACAGGGATCGCTCTCCACGTGACTACCTTGTCTATTCATCCCTCTCCACTGATCTCCCCCCCCCCCGGCACTATCCTTGCAAGCGGAACAAGTGATACACCTGCCCCTACGTATCCCCCCTACCTACCATTCAATGTCCCAGACAGTCCTTCCAGGTGAGGCGACATTTCATCTGTGAAACTATTGGGGTTATCTACTGTATCCGGTGCTCCCGATGTGACCTCCTGTATATCGGTGAGACCCAAAGCTGATTGGGAGACTGTTTCGCTGAACACCTACACTCTGTCCACCAGAAAATGCAGGTTCTCCCAGTGGCCAACCATTTTAATTCCATTTCCCATTCCCATTCCAACATGTCAGTCTATGGCCTCCTCTACTGTCATGATGAGGCCACACTCAGGTTAGAGGAGCAACACCTTATAGTTTGTCTAGCTGGCCTCCAACCTGATGTAACGAACATTGATTTCTCAAACTTCCAGTAAAGCAACCTCCTCCTTCGCCATTCCACATTCCCATTGCCCTCTCTCACCTTATGTCCTTACCCACATATCAGCTCCATCTGGTGTTCCTCCCCCTTTTCTTTCTTCCATGGTTTCTGTCCTCTCCTACCAGATTCCCACTTCTCCAGCCCTGTATCTCGCCCACCAATCAACTTCCCAGCTCTTTACTTCACCCCCCTCCCAACACCCCCGCCCCCCCACTTTTTTACTCCGAACTCTCATCTTTCTTTTCCCGTCCTGATGAAGGGTCTCGGCCCAAAACCTCGACTGTTTACTCTTTTCCGTAGATGCTGCCTGGCCTGCTGAGTTCCTATAGCATTTTGTGTGTGTTGCTTGAATCTTGGTGAGTTTCATTTAACGGCCCTGCTTGCCCAGCGTTTATTATTTTTCCTTTTGTTCTGCACATTTCTTAATAGAATTCGGTGAACTGTTCAATCCACTTCAGTGTCTCTCCCTCTGTGCTAGGGCCTTCGCTGCACATCCTCGTCAAGCTGTATGGTTACAGGGCAGATCGCAGAGCGTGGGGAAATGAATGCTTGATATTATTGAAGCTCTCAAAGCATTCAAGCAAATGGAATGAACTGTGGTCCATTGCCTGATATTAACTCTTTATGTAAGCCTGGGGCACAAAGATCCACGCCAATTCTTCAGCTGCATATTCCACTGCCACAGAGGATTTCACACATCCAATATCAAATTATTAATTCATTTCCAGTGTGCAACAGCATGCACCAGGATGTCATCACCACTTTCTAACAAAAATCAATGAGTGTTCTCGGAAATAGTCATATCACCCGCCTCCCTGCTTGTTATGGTTTGTTCATGTCACTCTACACTCTTGACAGACTCTGCATGTTGACATTAATTCTCCACAAATCCTCATCAATAATTGCAAAAATTCAATGCACCAGGCCATTGCCTTTGTGGTGACAATAATAGAATGTTCTGTGCATAACTCTTTCAGAAGTCATCTTCTCAGAACATCGGTGAAAATTGAACATTCTGTAAATATCCCCATTTCTCAATCAATGTTCAATTCAAATCTTTTGTTAAGATCTGCATTTGGGCATTTATCCAAATTGGTTCAATCTGCAAGGGTAGGTTCATGGTTCTATTTTCAGAGCATGTTTTGCTGTCTTGGTTGAATAATTTCAACAGCTGTGACTGAAAAGTTATTATCCACTAATTGCAATGAGAAAATTGTGCTTTCGTAACATACAGCAGCATTTTCACAAGGCAATCTGGAAAAAAGAGCAGTTGCATTTGCTTAGAAAACCAACACTTAATCATATATACACATAATGGACAGCAAAACAACTACATATATTGTGTAAGTTGCCACAGTTTTAATCAAAAATTTTGGGTTGAGAATAGCTACAACTGATGTATAATCCTTAACTAAGGTGATAGGTCTTCCAAACAGAAAGTAGTTAAACTTCTTCACTCAGAAGATGATAGCAAGTGCTCCATTTTTTGTTCACTTTTGTTTAGGTGCAAAAAACAAAATCCTATTGGCTTCTCCTTGCCTTAATCAATTTAATGACTTACAACCGTGCCCATTGTATTGTGTTTGGTATCTCATGTGAGCCTCAATTATATCACAATAACTATTAGGGACTTGTTATGGAAGCTCTGCTTGCATAGATAACTCATACGCTTCAATGTACAACCCTGGGATACCTATATTGCTTGTTTTTATTTGAGCTGCCATTACTTCTGTTTCTTGCCTAAATGGTGGCAGCACCACACCAATGTTTCCTATAAGACTTAAGACTATAAGACATAGGAGCAGAATCAGGCCACTTGACTCATCAAGTCTCCAGCAACATTCCATCATGGCTGATTTATTATTCCTCTCAACCCCATTTTCCTGCCTTCTACCCATTACCAATGAAGCCATTACTAATCAAAAACCTGTTAATCTCCACTTGTTAAAGACCCAGTGACTTGGCCACCACAGCCATCCGTGCCAATGAATTCAACAGATTCACTATCCTTTGGCTAATGTAATTCCTCCTCATCTCTGTTCTAAATAGACATCCTTCTATTCTGAGGCTGTGCCCTCAGAATCTACTCCTTTGTAATCTCCTCCATGTTGCCTGCCCCACTTGCATCTTTTATCTCTTTAGTTAATTTTACAGTTGCCTGTGCAAATTTACTAACTCATATGCACGCCCAGGCTTTTGTCAGTAATGCTGTTTACTTCTTACCTGAGGAGTTACTAGGTTCCTTGTTGAGCAACTCTGATCAGCAGTGCTCCAGGGGTGCAGCAGAAATTGATTTTTTATTTGGCAATTCCATCCCCACCACAGTTCCCACCCTTTAGGTGACCTCCTCCCCCCCCCCCACTGATAGCTAAGACTATCGTCATCGTTAACAAGAGAAAACCTGCAGATGCTGGAAATCCAGGCAACACACACAAAATGCTGGAGGAACTCAGCAGGCCAGACAGAATCTAAGGGAAAAAGTGCAGTCAATGTTTCGGGCCGAGACCCTTCAGCAGAACTGGAGAAAAAAAGCTGCTGAGTAGATTTAAAAGGTGGGGGGGGGGAAGAGAAACACAAGGTGATAGGTGAAACCTTGAGGGGGAAGGATGAAGTAAAGAGCTGGGAAGTTGATTGGTGAAAGAGACAGAAGGCCATGGAAGAAAGAAAAGGGGGAGGAGCACCAGAGGGTGGCGATGGGTGGCCAAGCAGATAAGGTGAGAGTGGAAAAGGGGATTGGGGGGGGCATTATCAGAAGTTTGAGAAATCATTGTTCATGCCATCAGGTTGGAAGCCACCCAAACGGAATATAAGGTGTTGTTCCTCCAACCTGTGTGTGTCCTCATCACAACGGTGGAGGAGACCATGAAAGGACATATTGGAATGGGAATGGGAAGTGGAATTAAAACAGGTGGCCACTGGGAGATCCCACTTGTTCTGGTGGACAGAGCGTAGGTGCTTGGCGAAGCGGTCTCCCGATCTACATCATGTCTCACCGATATACAGGAGGCCACACCGGGAGCAACGAACACAATATATGACCCCAACAGACTCACAGGTGAAGTGTCACCTCACCTGGAAGGTCTGTTTAGGGCCCTGAATGGCAGTGAGGGAGGAGGTGTAGAGATAGGTGTAGCACTTGTTCCGCTTGCAAGGATAAGTGCCAGGAGGGAGATCAGTGGGGAGAGACGAATGGACGAGGGAGTCACGTAGGGAGCAATCCTTGCGGAAAGCAGAAAGTTGGGGAGGCGAAGTGGATGAAGTGGACGATTTCAGCATGGGTGCAGGAAGCCGCACCAATGTAGTCATCGATGTAGTGTAGGAAAAGTGTGTGGGGTGGTCACTAGTGTGGGCTTGGAACATAGACTTTTCTATGTAGCCGTCAAACAGGGAGGCATAGCTGGGACCCAGCTATTAACAAATATAAATAGTTCAACATTTGGTTCACAGAATACCTGCAGTCTTGTTGTGCTGGTAACCCCTTAATATCTTAATAAATAGAAGACACCAAGATCCTCTAAATAAAGATGTGAACTTTACTGATACGTGCACCCATGCTGCAAATATGATAAAATCAGCTTATAATATATTCAAGCGACATACCTACACAGTAATACATGAATATACCACAAGAGCTTTAGGAGGAATGGAAACAGGCTAACCCCTATTGACATCAAAGGATCTGTGGTTGAGAGGTGAACAGCTTTAAGTTCCTCAGTATTCACATCACCAAGTATCTCGTGTGGTCTCTACATACTGGCTGTGTGGTGAAAAAGGCACAATAGCACCTCTTTCACCTCAGACGGTTGAAATTTGGTATGGTCCCCCAAATCCTGAGGACTTTCGACAGGGTCATAATTGAGAGCAACCTGACTGGCTGCATCACTGCCTGGTGTGGGAGCTGTACTTCCCAAAATCGCAGGACTCTGCAGGTAAAAAACTGAACAGAGCACTGGACCATGGGTTATTGGTGAATACAACACTGTCAATAACATCTTCAATCACTTAGCTGATGAGATTGAATAGATTCAATGGTTACTAGCCATTCAATTTGTGCTACTTCATGTTTGAGCATTGTTAACCATTGGGTAATTTATCGCACCATGTTGTCTCCTGAGCATTTTTGGCAAAACAGTATTTCATACAATTGAACCGCATTTGTCTAATTCAGTAACCAATTAAACTATTAGTAATTTCAGCAAGAAGGTTTAAACTTTCAACCCATCTTTGCAGGATACATTAATTGCTTTTCTTTTGTACTGATCCAGAACGTTGACACATCATTTGTGTCCCCGGCCATTTCTGGTTTTGCAAGTAAAACTTGTAATGAATTTAAATGAAATCAGGTGACAGTGCAGAAAAGAGTGAATAGAAAACCAGAATAAAATTAAACAATATAATATATAGCATATTTGTTTAGAACAGTTACCCACTTCCACTTGAGACTCATGTGAAGTTCTAGTTAGGATGAAGGGTTTATAGGAAAGCTATTTTGCATGGATTTTCGGTTTGTACATTATAGCAGAATCAGAAGCGGAGTAGAGAATCTCATACAAAGTAGCTACAGTGAGTGACAGCAGTGATAACATTCACCACACTTTAGATGTGAATAAACTGAAATGAGGTGTGGGATTAAACAAAATACATGCTGGGTTTCTCTGCTCATTTTGTGCCCGTATAGTCTGATGTCAGAAATATATAGCAGCAAAATTACCAATTGAAAGATTTAACATTACATCATTTTCACTGCTTTGCCTTGAAGGCCAGGTCTGAACTCTCAGTAGCTGTGGCAGCAATTGAGGGCTTGTGATGTATTACCTTTAGAGGTTTGCAAGAAAGCAGCATACTGATTTTGCCAAAGCCGATGTCAATTTGAAACATTCAGCTGTTCTCAATGTGACAACTGCTTAAATTGCAAGTTAATTGAATTCTATTTCAGACCTTGATCAGAGGCACAAACCGGAGCACTTCTAAAATTCTGCACAGTAAGATGAAAATAGCCATGCCACATAGGCAAGTATTGATGGGGGAACAATCAGGAAATAAGTATACAGGGAGATGGGTGATTGATAAGTTTGTGGCCTAAGGGTAGAAGGAGTCTATTTTAGAAAACCTAGCACAATTATTTTTCAACATAGTCCCCTCCTACATGTACACACTTAGTCCAGCGGTTGTGGAGCATACGGGTCCCTTATTTGTAGAAGTGGTCCACAGCAAGGGTGATTGTTAAGTTCGTGGCCTAAGGTAGAAGAAGATGAGTTATACAGCTCTCGTTACGTGCACGTGCAGTTCAACACTTCGAGTGAAAATACAGAAAGTTTGAAGTTAATAACTCATCTCCTTCTACCTTGTGCCACAAACTTATCAGGCAGCCCTGCTGTGGACCACTTTAGTCATAGTCATACTTTATTGATCCCGGGGGAAATTGGTTTTCCTTAGTTGCACTATAAATAGTTAAATAGTAAATATGTAAATTATGCCAGTAAATTATGAAATAAGTCCAGGACCAGCCTATTGGCTCAGGGTGTCTGACCCTCCAAGGGAGGAGTTGTAAAGTTTGATGGTCACAGGCAAGAATGACTTCCTATGACGCATCTCGGTAGAATGAGTCTTTGGCTGAATGTACTCCTGTGCCCACCCAGTACATTATGTAGTGGATGGGAGACATTGACCAAGATGGCATGCAACTTAGACAGCATCCTCTTTTCAGACACCACCTTGAGGGAGTCCAGTTCCATCCCCACAACATCATTGGCCTTACGAATGAGTTTGTTGATTCTGTTAACACAAACAACAGGAATTCTGCAGATGCTGGAAATTCAAGCAACACACATCAAAGTTGCTGGTGAACGCAGCAGGCCAGGCAGCATCTCTAGGAAGAGGTACAGTCGACGTTTCAGGCCGAGACCCTGCGTCAGGACTAACTGAAGGAAGAGTTAGTAAGAATCTCTTACTAACTCTTCCTTCAGTTAGTCCTGACGCAGGGTCTCGGCCTGAAACGTCGACTGTACCTCTTCCTAGAGATGCTGCCTGGCCTGCTGCGTTCACCAGCAACTTTGATGTGTGTTGTCGATTCTGTTGGTGTCTGCTACCCTCAGCCTGCTGCCCCAGCACACAACAGCAAACATGATTGCACTGGCCACCACAGACTCGTAGAACATCCTCAGCATCGTCCAGCTCAGTCTGTCTCCTCAGGAAATAGAGACGGCTCTGACCCTTCTTGTAGACAACCTCAGTGTTCTTTGACTAGTCCAGGTTATTGTCAATTCGTATCCCCAGACATTTGTAATCCTCCACCATGTCCACACTGACCTCGTGGATGGAAACAGGGGTCACCGGTACCTTAGCTCTCCTCAGGACTACCACCAGCTCCTTAGTCTTTTTCACATTAAGCTGCAGATAATTCTGCTCACACCATGTGACAAAGTTTCCTACCGTAGCCCTGTACTCAGCCTTATCTCCCTTGCTGTTGCATCCAACTATGGTAGAGTCATCTGAAAACTTCTGAAGATGACAAGACTCTGTGCAGTAGTTGAAGTCCGAGGTGTAAATGGTGAAGAGAAAGGGAGACAAGACAGTCCCCTGTGGAGCCCCAGTGCTGCTGATCACTCTGTTGGACACACAGTGTTGCAAGCACACGTACTGTGGTCTGCCAGTCAGGTAATCAAGAATCCATGACACCAGGGGAGCATCCACCTGCATTGCTGTCAGCTTCTCCCCCAGCAGAGCAGGGCGGATGGTGTTGCACGCACTGGAGAAGTCAAAAAACATGACTCTCACAGTGCTCGCTGGCTTGTCCAGGTGGGCGTAGACACGGTTCAGCAGGTAGATGATGGCATCCTCAACTCCTAGTCAGGCTGGTAGGCGAACTGGAGGGGATCTAAGTGTGGCCTGACCATAGGCCGGAGCAGCTCCAGAACAAGTCTCTCCAGGGTCTTCATGATGTGGGAGGTCAATGCCACCGGTCTGTAGTCATTGAGGCCGCTGGGGTCCCAGACGCTGACCTCTACAAAGAAGGGATCTGTATGCTCCACGACTGCTGGACTAAGTGTGTAAATGTAGGAAAAATAAATGTGCTAGGTCTTCTAAAATTGACTCCTTCTACCTTAGGCCACGAACTTATCAATCACCTCTCGTATGTAGAATTACGATGGAAACGGACATAGACCGCCGGCAGATCAAAAAACAAGAGATTATGATGCAGGTGCTCATGCAGAGTTTTGATGAGAAACATCAACAGTTCTTTTTCCCCCACTGGTGCAGCTTGGCCCCAAGTTACTACAGGTTGTCATTTCTGAACAAGTCTGCATCAAGTAACTCAGAATCAAAGTATGCCATTTCATTAGATCAAGCAGATAGCCAGACACTTTCCCCAGAAGGAATCATTTTAAGGTGATTGGAGGAAAGTATGGCGGGAGGGAGTGGATGTCAGAGGTTTGCTTACACAGAGAGGGTGAGTGGGCGTAACGCTCTGCCAGGTAAGTAAGTATGAGATGAGGTTATAGGAGCTAAAAGGCACAATTCCAAATTTCAAGAACAAGATTTGCAGGCATATGTGTGGATGTTGTTGAAAGTAGTAGCATGGTTCAAGAAAGCAGTTATAAAAGCATACAGGATCCTGGACTTTATAAACAGGAGCATAAAGTTCAAGATCAAGGAACTTATCATGATCTTTATACAATTCTGGCTTAGTTATGACTAGAATACTATACCAGGATAGATTCACCCAATGTTAGGAAAGTCATAAAAGCCTTGGAGAGGGTGCAGAGAGAGTTAGAAGAAAACTTACAGAGATGAAAGGGATTTGTTATGTGAATAGTCTGTAAGAGCAAGGAGGTGTTTGCAATTGGATCTGCAGTGTTATTTAAAATCATGCACAGATTCAAAGAAATTCTTCTCATTCATGAAGGTGTCTAAAACTACAAGATATGGAATTCTAGCTTTCTTAACCATATAATCTACTCAAGCTGCCACATTCAAGGGTCTTCAGATTTTCATGGCAAAGGTCTCTTTGCTCCTGGGACTTCAAACATCCATGACAGGAAATTGCAGAGAGTTAAGAACACAGCCCAGACCATCAATGCAAATCAGCCTCTGCTCCATTGACTCTATCTACACCTCTGTCTTGGGAAAGCAGCCAAAATTGTCAAAGCCTCCTCCCACTCTGTTCATTCTCCCTTCTTAGAGCATAGAACAAAACGGCACAGAAACAGCTCCTTCGGCTCACAATGTTGTGCCAAACCAATTAATTTAGTGATCAAATGGCTAACTACGCTAATCTGTTCTGCCTGCGCGATGTCCATATCCTTCCATTTTCCTCCTATTCCTGTGTCTATCTAAACATGTCTTAAAAGCATCTAATGTTTCTGCCTCTCTACCACCCAAGACAGTACAAACCTGGCACCCACCACTCTCCACATAAACAAACTTGCCCCTCCTATCTACTTTGAAATTACCCCCTCTCACCTTAAATGCATGCCCTCTGGCATTAGACATTTCAACCCTTGGAAAAAGATATTGCCTGTTCTGCTCTATCTATATCTCACATCATCTTATAAACCTTTATCAGATCTCCCCTCACTGTATGCAATACTTCAGATATGGCCTAACTAGAGTTTTTTGAAGCTGCAACATAACCTCCTGACTTTTGAACTCAGAGCCTCAACTAATAAAAGCAAGCATGCCATATGCCTTCTTAAACACTGTACCAACCTGAGTAGCCACTTTCAGAGAGCTACGCACTTGGGCCCTGAGATCCCTCTGCTTTGCATTTGACTGACCAAGGTGCAACACTTCACATTTCTTCCTCACACATTGAGCAGAAGATACAAAAAGCACAGACCAATTGATCGTTAATATAATTCATTGCATGTTATATGTAAAAGTATATGAATAGCATACATCATGAAACCATCGAGTCATGCACGCATGCCTCAGTTAAAGTAAAAATGAAGTTCAACTCACATTCCAGACTATTTTGTTTTTCTTCCAATTTGTTTTATGTTTTGGAGTTTTAAAGTGGCTGTTCCTTTCTAATTTGGTTGTTCAGTTATCAGCACATTTGGACGAAATCCTGACTACTCTCTTGATGTCAAATGAAACAATGATACTATAGAAATGTATTTTGAGAGTACTTAGGGCATATTAATTTATTGACTGCAGTCCTGTGTTCTAAGAAACAGAGAGGAACTTTGCTAGCTTGACATGGAGGCAGATCATGCCATATATATAGTAAGCACATTGAGAGTGTAAAAATAAAACAGTGGCTCATTGTCATTGACTGAGTGTTCTGGAACACCAGTCCTTGAAAAGAGACTTCTCAACACATCAGCAGTGTGCAAGGCTGTAGTGGAGGCTATTGGAAACACTTCTGGCCACTTTGTAGCTACTTCCACTACTACCAACAAATCTGTGTCCAAGAATGTGCCAGCAAAATCCACATAAATACTTCACCAAAGCAATGCAGGCGATTCCCTCAGATGGAGCGATACTACTCTTACCATCTTCTGTATGTGTTGGCATCCCAAACAGTGTATCGCAAGCTGCTCGATCTGCTGATCTATCCCAGGGCACCAGGCAAAGCTTCGAGTCAACACTTCTGTATTGACCACACCTAGATTGGTCCTGGGATGTACGTCCTCCAACACTTTAACTCTCAGTTTGGATGGGACTGTATATCAACTCTCAGTCCCCACATAAGGCAACCCTCGTCAAGGGCAAGTTCGTCCCAACACTGGTAAAAATGGGGGAACCGGGATTGCCGCTACACGTTCCAGCCATTGCAGGTGACCATGCAGACTTGAGACAGTCTTTCCTTGTTTCCCCTTGCAACATCTCTGCCATAATAAGGAGACTTTGGATTTACATTAGGGAGAATACGTCAAGAGGAATGTCCTCTTTAATTAATTTTTCAGATATTTCCTTTTCCAAGGGTAAATAGAACAATCCAGCAGCATTTCCATAATTGTTTAACCTCTTGAATTCGATCTTCTAATTGTGTCCTCCAAGAAACAGCGCCAAACTGTACATTTGTGCTGCTGCTGTTAGTGGAATGCCCTTCTGTGGATTGAAAATGGACACCAGTGGTTGATGACAGTAATGAGGGTAAACTCTCTCCCATACAAGTAATGGTTGAAACAATTTACACCTCAAACCAGACTCAAGGCCCGTCTGTCAATCTGTGCGTAACTTTTCTCTGCAGTGGTAAGGGAATGTAATGCAAAGCAAAGGCTTTGGAGCATTCACTTCCATTGCTCATAACATGTGACATAATTGCACCTATACCATAAGGTGAGGCATCATTGGCAAGCTTCACCGGAAGAAGTGGTTCATAATGTGTGAGTGTGCTGTCCGATATCACCATTTCCTTTACCTTTCAGAGAGCCACCTCATATTGTTTTGTCCATTGCCATTTCTTCCCAATCAGTAGTAATGAGTTCAAGGGGTGCAGCAAAGTAGCCAATTTTGGCAGGAACCTGTTGTAGTAATTGAAAAATTCTAAAAAATGACTGCAACTGTGACATGTCCTTTTGCCTTGGGTCATCCACCACAGTAAGAGATGCTTGGTTCAAAGAATTCACATTTGTTATGTCGTGCTCTGAGCCCGTAATCTTCTAATATTTTTAACACAGTTTGAGATTTTGGAGATGTTCCTTGTTATCCTTACCGGTAACAATGATGTCATCCAGGTAACACTGAGTATCTAGACAGTTTTGCAGGACCTGGTCCTTAGATTTCTACCAGAGTG
The DNA here is from genome assembly GCF_030028105.1 of Mobula birostris. NCBI lineage: Eukaryota > Metazoa > Chordata > Chondrichthyes > Myliobatiformes > Myliobatidae > Mobula > Mobula birostris. The sequence goes on along the minus strand of NC_092371.1, from coordinate 52,762,017 downwards.
CAAGTACAGGTGCTACTCCAAAAATAAGCCTATTATAGCAATAAAGCCTTTTGTGAGTGTTTATGGTGAGAGAAACTTCTTCCATTTCCATCTATAGGTAGGCCTCAGCTAAGTCCACTTTGCTGAAATGTTTCCTCCAAAAAGGATTGAAAACCTATCCCCCATCCTGGGCAGAGGGTATTGATTTACTTTCAGTGCTGGGTTGATGGTAACCTTAAAATCACCACAGATCCTGACAGACCCATTCTTCTTGGCTACTGGGAACATTCAACCTTGGAAAGAATTCCTTCAGCTTCTATGCAATCTAGCTCACTGGCTACTTTATTATGGATGTTTTAAGGAACCAGACGGGCTTTTTAAAACTTTGGTGAGACATTTTCATTTAACACTATTTTAATATGTTCGGGTTTTCCAATGCCATCCTTGAATACTACTGTGGCATCATCCAGTACATTTCTTAATTTGTTTTAGTTGACGCTGTTTCAGGGGATGTGGCATGCAAATGATGAATGGAACTCCAATCAAGTTGTAGTAGTCTCAGCCAATCATGCTCCCACAAGACTGTCCCTGCTCTTTTCACCACATACAAGCCCAATGTGGCTTGTTGGTTGTTGTATTTCACTGTTATGAATGTTATTCCCACAGGAATAATCTTTTGTCTGGTATAAGTTCTTAGTTAGGTATCTGTAGTATCTTTGTGGAATGACTGAAACAGCTGAGCCAGTGTCCAATTCCATTTTAATTCCGTTCACTTCTAGTGTAAGCCATATTGTATGTCTATTGTTAACTTTCACATTGTAAATCTCAAAGCTATACTGTCCCATGTCACTCTTTCAATCATAGCATGCAGATTAGTGCTCTTTTTGAAAATGCAACTTGACCTTTTAACTTTTTTCTCTTCCCTGGGCAGTGCATTTATTTTTGTCTGCCCAAAATGCTCTTTATATGTACAGTATTCTACTTCACAGCATTTTCTGCAAATTTCACCCTTAAAATTACACTGGTTTGGTGTATGTGAACTCCTGCTACAACAATAACACAATTTGTTTGGCCAGGCCAGTTCTGTTAAAATGTTGCAATTTTGGTCATGCTCACTTTCGTTCATGACTGCAACCCAATTATGTCTCTGTCTGCTGTTTCTAGTGATACAGTAATTACAACTGCTCCTTTAAATACACGTCATGCTTCAGATAGGAGCCCTTTTTGAATGCTTTCTTGTAAGATTCCACAAACTAAACCATTTCTCAGTGCATCATTAAGCCCATTACTAAAGTGACAATGGTCAGACAATCGCTTCAATTCAGCCACATAAGCTGACATGGACTCCCCTTTCTTTTGACTCTGCTTATGAAACGTAAAGCATTCTGCAATCAACAGTGGTTTTGGTTCAAAATGTCCCGGCATTACTTTCCCAACATCAGCAATGGTTATTTCAGCTGATTTGATTGGAGCAGTCAAACTTCTAAGCAAACTGTATGTCTTTTAAACACAATGCATTCAGCAAAAATGGCACCAGCTTCTGATTGAATATTTCAGTTGCTTGAAAATACAGTTCAATTCACTCAGTATACTGTATATATTCCAGTTATTTCTTTTGCAATCAAATGCACCCATCTTTCTGATGAAGCCAGCAACTTCGGCTTACTTTAAAGTTTATGATTATTATCACCCAGTACTCATTGCTAATTAACCTGTGAATTTAGTTCATATTCTGCCTTTTCTTTAACTCAATGTATCTATCCCCTGCAGAGAAGTATGTGCTGTGCTTATATTTTTAACTCAAACATCTCACTGCACTTCAACGGGTAGATAATCGACTCTCGTTCATCTAAAACTTCCTAGTTGCCATTGTTATGTCTTGTAACTCCAAAGCATAAAACTAATTGGAAGAAAAATATGGGTGTCCAGAATGTGAGTCTAACTTATATTTTACTCTAAGGTAGGCATGCGCAAATGACATGGTAGCATGATGCTGTGTGCCATTCATGTAGTTTCACATATAACTCCTAATAAATTATTTAAACAAACAAGAATGCTGAATTAAACAATGTTTTTACAATATTACTCAAATGTTACTGAAATATTAAACATACAACTTTAATTCTACCTCCTCATTATCATACTTCCCATTATTGAAATGCAGCAATTTTCATTTAGTTACAATAGGTAAGATAATTTGTACATTGTATGTACAGTATCTTCAGAAGAATGTGAGATCATGGAAGAAGTGTGCCAGATGGAGCTAATTATACCCACATGGCATATTTACAAACACATTTTGTAGGTCAGTATTAACAGCGATGATTGTCAACAACTGAGAAATTTGATGTGCCATAATTTTATGTCCTAAATAATTGACTTTACCCTCTAAACTCATCTTCCACCTCTGCATCTGAAATAATAATATGTTTTTCTATACTGGCACTGCTAATGTAAAATCATGTCATTAAAAAAGCCTCTGCAGAAGCATAATCCTTCTCATTTAATAAAATGTGAATGCCAAAAATGAAAAAGTAGAATCAACACAGAAACAAGCCCTTGACAACTGAGTTTGCAACAACCATCAAGCTCGAGTTATAGAATCAAAAGTCAAAGTTCAAAATAAATTTATTATCAAAGTACATATATGTCATGATATACTATCCTGAGATTCATTTTCCTGTGGGCATTCACAGCCAATACACTAGAATCAATGAAAAACTGCACACATCAATGACAGACAAACAACTCGTGCGAAAGATAACAAATTGCATGAATACAAAAAAAGTGTAAGAATATTAATAAATAAGTATTGAGAACGCAAGGTGTAGAGTCTTTGAAAGTGAGTCCATAGGTATAGAATTAGTACAGTGTTGTGGTGAGTAAAGTTATCCACTCTGGTTCAAGAGCCTGATAGTTGAGGGCTAATAACTGTTCCAGAACCTGATTATGTGGGACCAAAGGCTTCTTCATCTCCTTTCTGATGGTAACAACGAGAAGAGAGCATGACTTGGAAGGTGGAAGTCTTAGATGATGGATGCTGCTTTCTTGCGACAGTACTCCCTGTACATGTGCTCAGTGGTAGGGAGGGTTTTACCTCTGATGTACTGGACTGTATCCACTACTTTTTGTAGGCTTTTCCATTGGTATTTCCATTCCAGGCCTTGATGCAACCAGTCAATATTCTCTCCATCATGCCTCAATAGAAGCTTGTCAGAGTTTTTGATGATATGCTAAATCTTCTCAAACTTCTAAGAAAGTAGTGGCGCTGCCAGGTCTTCTCTGTTTCTCTGTAGTGGCACTTAACGTGCCGAGCCAGGACAGCTCCTTTGAAATGATAACACTGAGGAATTTAAAGTTGCTGACCCTCTCCACCTCTGATCTCCTGATGAGGACTGGCTTATGGACCTCTGCTTTCCTCCTTCTGTAATCAATAATCACCTCTGTGGCTTTGCTGATGTTGAGTGAGAGGTTGTTGTTGTATCACTATTCCGCCAGATTTTCAATCTCCCTGCTATATGCAAATTCATCAGCACCTGAAATTCGACCAACAACAAGTGTCATCAGCATACTTAAATATGACTTTGGAGCTGTATTTAGCCACACAGTCACAAGTATATAGCCAGTAGAGCAAGGGGCTAAGTACACAGCCTTGTGGTGCACCTGTGCCGATGGTGATTGTGGGTGTTGCCAACCTGAACAGACTGGGGTCTGCAAGTGAATAAACAGAGGATCCAGCTGTACAAGGAGGTATCGAGGCATAGGTCTTGGAGCTTATTGATTTGATTTGAGTAGATGATAGTGTTGAATGCAGAGCTTTAGTTAATGAAGAGCATCCTGATGTAAGTATTTTCACTGTCCAGATTTTCCAGAATTGAGTGAAGAGCCAATGAAATGGCATCTGCTGTTGACCTGTTCTGACCATAGGCAAATTGAAGCAGATCCAGGTCACTCCTCAGGAAGGAGTTGACATGTTTCATCACCAGCCTCTCAAAGCACTTCATCTCAGTGGATGTAAGTGCTACTGGACGATAGTCACTGAAGCCGGTTACCACATTCTTCTTGAGCACGGGTATAATTGAAGCAGGTGGATACCTCAGACAGCCGAAATGAGAGATTAAAGATATCAGTGTACACTCCAGCCAGTTGATTCACATTGGAACATCCACGTACACTGCCTGGGCCAAATGCTTTCTGTGGGTTTACCCTCCTGAAGCATGTTCTCATGTCAGCCACAGATATGATATGGTAACAGACCCTTCAGCACACTGAGTCATCCCAACTATCAAACACCCATTTACACTAACGCTTGGGTATTTTTTTTATTCTCCCCACATTCCCGTCAACATATCCCAGATCCTGACATTGGGACAATTTCCAGTGCCTGATAAACCTACAGGTCTTTGGGAATCTGGAACTCTGGGATATCACCGTAGGGAGAAGATGGTAACTCTGGATGGAAAACAGTGGAGGTCAGGATTGAACTTGTGAACCAGTAGCTCTACTAGTTGTGCTATTGAGCTTCCCATACTAAAAGCAACATTGGTAGGACACGCTCTAACTTATCTTAATTGCTGGTGATTTTCATCTATTTTCAATTTATTTGATGGTACTGCCTTTGATAAGAAAGGCTTTACCCAAAAGGTATTAATTTTATCTTCTAAAGTAGCCTTTTTTGCTCAGATTCTGAATTACTTTGGCTTACCTGTGGTCACACAAAGCAAGCAGATTCTGTTGCTAAAATATGCCACTATTTAGAGTCATACAGCTGTACAACACAGAAAAAGGGACTTCATCCAACTTTACCACACTGGTCAGATGCCTAACTCTGATAGTCCCATTTGCCAGCAATAGTTCCTTATTCCTCTACTCCTTACCTGTATGCAAACACAAGAAAATCTTTTGATTCTGGAGATGCAAAGTAACACACACAAAATGGTGGAGGAGCTCAGCAAGCCAGGCAGCATCTATGGAAAAGAGTATACAGTTGACGTCTCAGTCCGAAACATCGACTGTTCACACTTTTCCATAGATACTGCCAGGCTTGCTGAGTTCCTCCAGCATTTTGTGTGTGTTGCCAAGTACCTGTACAAATGATTTTTATATGTTGTTCTGTGTTACCACAAATAAATTTTCTGAGCCCAGTTCATAATTGAAACTATGCAATATTGTACACAAAATTCAACTATTCACACTTCTCATGGCTGTTAGAGGGAGGTACAACAGCATGCAGCACACTCCAATAACGCCTACTCAAACCATGCAGTTCTGCTCAGAGCTATCCAAGCAGGAGAAGGATTGTTTTGACATGCTGATACTTTTGTGCAGTTTTAGTTGTAGGCATACATATGTTCTGTATCAGCATGTGACCAAAGACAACTCTGACTGTTGACTAGTGCAGGAAAAATGAATTAAGGCATTGTGATATCTTTAGTCTGGGTGCTGCATTATCTATGGTAACATACACCTGCTGATGGAAGGAATAGAATTCCCCCTTATCTCCAGTGTAAGACAGAGTTAAAAAAGAGCTCTCATAAGATGCTCTGCCTTCAGTAGGTGACACTGCAAAACTTTCAAACTCGTGTTCCCTCTCTACGAAATACAATATAATATGCATTCTTTCACATAATATTTTTCTGGAAAGTTGAAGATGTTTTCTGAAGAGTCAAATGCTTAAGAGTTCATTGCCATGATCATCTTAAAAGCCACAAACTTTTGCCCTTCTCTGAAGTTCCATGTGTGGCTACAGCAAGTGGAGTGGCATCCTGAACACTTTTCCTTCCAGAAGCATGATGGGAGAATTGGCCCCTGAATGCAATGGAATGTTATGACCTCTACTGCCAGCCTTCCTATTCCCCCTTTTCACCTCAGGATATTTTATAACAGGCAGTAAAATTATCCCACAGCGTCAGACATACAATGAACTGATTATTGAGAACATGAAGCACTTCTAGAATCATAGCAACAGCCAAGGGGAAAAAATAAGCCCTCAAGTAACTTGTGGTTAGTTGATTATTAAAGTTCTGCCTAAATAGAACTACTGGGATTATCCAACCAGCCTCTAATTCTGTCTCAGACCTCTGTCTCAGCAAATCTTGGACCTCTGACTTTCCACTTGGACAACTTTGAGGTTTAGCTCACTCGTCCATTCTCAGAATCCAAGCTTGCCTGTTTCTGTAACAGGTCCCACAAGCCAAACCAATCACATCACTGGAGTGGAGCAATAAACCACCATACACCAAGGAATATGTATTGGAAATGAAACTGTAATTACTACAGTAAAACATTCCACAGACATGATTTAATGAGATGGTCTAAACATTTAAAATTTTGAATTGTACAGTATGCTGAAATTTGGACACACCAGATGATGCTTCATGCAGCTGAACACACTTAACATTCTGGAGTTAAAAGAGAATTAGCTGGAACATTCGATTACAAAGCAGTGGTTTTGATACCAAGTTGGCATTATGGTCTGCACATTCTGCATACTTCTGAGCATTCACTGCACATGCTAACTTCCTCACCAATATTACTTCATGCAAAATTGTGCCTGTGCACCATAGATTCCAATTTACATAACTGAGGCTATTAGTGATATTTAAAATGAGGAAAATTTCTCTACATATGCTTTGTTGCCGTAACGTACTGTGAAATGAGCAACACTAAAAAGTGGTGAAATTAATGTAGCAATACACCCCCATCATTTGAACTAAACGTGTTTTGAGATTTTCTTCAACAAAACAGTTAAGTTCATTGTAAAATCTCTTCTAGCAATAGAGACACAGTCAGCTTGTATCTGAGCAATTATTGTTGAACAGACTTGGCCTGCATCACAGCCCAGCCAGAATGGTCAGTGTCAATGGGTGATAAATCTATTGCATGAAATGTGTTAACCAGATTGGAATCAATAGAATGGAGCATTAGGACTAAGAAAAGTCCATTGTACTGTATTGAGAGCCAGCAGGAGGTCAAGTGAGACTCAAGCTGCAGCAACTTGGGATATCAAATTATTGACAGGGAAAAACTCAAGCAAATCATGGTGTCAAAGATAATCCTGAAGCATGGTCTTGTTTACATGTATGAGGACTTGAGACAACAAAGTTGTGACATTAACTGGTAGAATTTCTTTTGGAGGGAAGGAGTTGAGATAATTTACGTTCAAAGGGACAAACTTACTGATATATCAGCAGAGAAGAAATGGCATAGAAAGGTAGAAAGGGAAATACTAAAACAAATTGTAATCTTGTAGAGTGAGAATAAGCATAATGAGAGTGGAGAATAAATATCGCAATCTCACATTTCTGGAATGATTAACGTCCCTTCTACATAAAATGTTATCCTGAAATATAACCATATAACCATATAACTATATAACAATTACAGCACGGAAGCAGGCTATCTCGGCCCTTCTAGTCCGTGCCGAACTCTTACTCTCACCTAGTCCCACCGACCTGCACTTAGCCCATAACCCTCCATTCCTTTCCTGTCCATATAGCTATCCAATTTAACTTTAAATGACAACATCGAACCTGCCTCAACCACTTCTGCTGGAGCTCGTTCCACACAGCTACCACTCTCTGAGTAAAGAAGTTCCCCCTCATGTTACCCCTAAACTTTTGCCCCTTAACTCTCAACTCATGTCCTCTTGTTTGAATCTCCCCCACTCTCAGTGGAAAAAGCCTATCCACATCAACGCTATCTATCTCCCTCATAATTTTAAATACCTCTGTCAAGTCTCCCCTCAACCTTCTATGCTCCAAAGAATAAGGACCTAACTTGTTCAGCCTTTCTCTGTTAACTTAGGAGATGAAACCCAGGCAACATTCTAGTAAATCTCCTCTGTACTCTCTCAATTTTATTGACATCTTTCCTACAATTTGGTGACCAGAACTGTACACAATACTCCAAATGTGCAAAAGGAACTAAGAAGGATATCAATCCTACTGCAAAAAGTCCGGTTAATTTACATTTGAATATGATGAATTCAAAAGTTACTTTCCAAGGGAAAGGGTTGCAATATTTTCCACTTATTGTGCATTGACACAAACAATGGCAAAATTTCAGGAAAAGAGTCTAAAAATAGAAAATACAATAAAAATATTAAATTGCAGAGAAGTTTGTATAATAAATTTTCTAAGCTCTCCTCCTGTTGATGGAACCTTACGGTTGTTTTTCTTGGTTCAAATTTGCTATTCAATGCATAAAAGAAAGAATAATGACTTGCTACAAACTATATTGTTCCACAGCACCACTAGCTTATATTCTTTCTATCAAGGCTAAGGATCTGAGGCTCAATTTCAATCTACCAATGCTGCTGAATCAGCTTCACTTCTAACAGTAGCTGAATCTACAACAAAAATGTCATTCAAACAAAGCCTGTGTTCAAATTGAATTGCCTCACTAGTGGTAATAATTTAGTTCAACAAGCTAACCAAACTGGGGGTGCCAGTTAAGCGTAGTGGTTAGCACAATGCTATTACAACTTCAGGCATTAGAGTTTGAGTTGAGTCCTGGAGTCCTCTGTAAGAAGTTTGCACATCCTCTCCATGGAAGGCATGGGTTTCCCCCAGATACTCCGGGTTCCTCCCACAGTCCAAAGACATTCCAGTTAGTAGGTCAATTGGTTAATTGGCTTCCAGTTTAAGGTAATGCTAATGAGGGCAAGTGACAATTACGGGTGGTTTTCAAAACAAGAAATAAAACTAAATACTTTATTAAAAACAATTTTTCTGTGAAAAGTAATGGTAAATGATCGACGCAAACATTGAAGAGGTGAGTGAAGGCGAAGCTGAGTTGAGGGTCAAAGTGTGCAGGTGCAAGACGTCGGAGTGAGGTCGAGGCATGTTTTGAATGGAGCCGGGGCCTTGGCAAGTGGAGTGGGAAATAAAGTCAGAATGTAGGAGAGGCCGTTTCAGTTCCTGTTCACCGAAACCAAGAGCAAGGTTTGATGGATCTAAGTGTCAGGCTGATTTGGAAAGGTTGGCATGAGCTGAAACGTGGCCTGGCCCTGGGCTTATTGATGTGACAGGACCCAGATCCTAGTGTGAGGAATGACCCGATGTTTGGATGATTTAAACGCCAGGCCAAGTGGATTGAAAAGGCAGGATGTTGGGACCGGAGGCGCGCGTCGGGCCAGTTCTGCTCGCTGCACCACAACATTTACTCTGCTCTTCACTGCGCTGAGGCTGAGGCTCAGAGCCTGCTCCAGACTCCGTGACGTCTTACTCCACTATGTGCGGAACTGAGGCTGAAACTGTGGACCTGCTCTGGCTGCTCCAGCCTTCCTGTCTGAAGACTCATGTTTGTCCTAAATGCCATTTGCTTACTTTCATTTTGTTTTTTTTCTCTGCACATTGAATATATATGTCTTTTTTTTAATGGGTTCTTTTGAGTTTCTTGTTTTGTAGCTGACAATAGACAATAGGTGCAGGAGTAGACCATTTGGCCCTTCAAGCCAGCACCGCCATTCACTGTGATCATGGCTGATCATCCACAATCAGTATCCAGTTCCTGCCTTATCCCCATAACCTTTGATTCTGCTATCTTTAAGAACTCTATCCACCTCTTTCTTGAAAACATCCAGAGACTTAGCCTCCACTGCCTTCTGGGGCACAGCATTCCACATATCCACCACTCTCGGGGTGAAAAAGTTTTTCCTCAACTCGGTTCTAAATGGCCTACCCTTTATTCTTAAACTGTGGCCTCTGGTTCTGGACTCACCCATCAGCAGGAACGTGCTTCCTGCCTCCAGCGTGTCCAATCCCTTAATAATCTTATATGTTTCAATCAGATCCCCTCTCCAGTGTATACAAGCCCAGTTGCTCCAATCCTTCGACATATGACAGTCCTGCCATCCCGGAAATTAACCTCGTGAACCTACGCTGCACTCCCTCAATAGCAAGAATGTCCTTCCTCAAATTTGGAGGCCAAAACTGCACACAACACTCCAGGTGTGGTCTCACCAGGGCCCTGTACAGCTGCAGAAGGACCTCTTTGCTCCTATACTCTACTCCCCTTGTTATGAAGGCCAGCATGCCATCAGCTTTCTTCACTGTCTGCTGTACTTGCAGGCTTGCTTTCAGTGACTGATGTACAAGAAAACCTAGATCTCATTGTACTTCCCCTTTCCTACCTTGACTCTATTTAGATAATAATCTGCCTTCCTGTTCTTACCAAAAGTGGATAACCTCACATTTATCCACATTAAACTGCTTCTGCCATGCATCCGCTCACTAATCCAGCCTGTCCAAGTCACCCTGCATTCTCATAACATCCTCCTCACATTTTACACTGCCACCCAGCTTGTAAGGAGACGAATCTCAACTTTAAACTTTGAACATTGAACTTTGGTCACGATAAATAGCCCCTTGATTAGGGAAGGTTTAAATTGGGGATTGCTGGCAGCATAGCTCATAGCAGCCAGAAGGTTCTGTTTCATACGATATCCCTTAATACTAAATAGATAAATAATAAACAGAAATTGCAAACTAAAAATGCAGTTATATCGCAATCGTACAAAAATGCAGTCAGGCTTTCCATTAATTTATTTCAGTATTGTAAATAAAATAATTCAAGTGAAATCACATTTAAGTGGTTCATAATGTCACAGTCAAAGAATCCTCTTTCCACCTTTGGAACTTTACTTATGTGTCCATTTCTATTTGATACTCAAACTAACAATGACTGTGTATAAAGTCAGCTACTACTCAATCTGAATTGAAGTTGACCACACCTTAGGAGTTCCACAAACATGAATAATTTTAATCTCTCTACATCTAATTTTTTGATTGAATCAAGTTACACCTGACACCCATACTATTACTAATCAACAGTCAGCTTTGGGGAAGTGACGGTAATGGTACATCTATTGATTTATTTCATAGTTAGTTATGGGAAAACAGACTTAGAACCAGAAGAAAATTATGAAGAAATAAATGCAACCACGAGAAAATCTGCAGATGCTGGAAATTCAAGCAACACACACAAAATGCTAGTGGAACACAGCAGGCCAGGCAGCATCTATAGGAAGAAGTACTGTCAACGTTTCGGGTCTCAAAACTTCTTCCTATAGATGCTGCTTGGCCTGCTGCGTTCCACCAGCATTTTGTGTGTGTTGTATGAAGAAATAAATCCTGGTCCAGGAAAATTTTTAGTCAAGCTGCAGAGTCTTGTTGAACAGAAAAACGCCAGAACTTGATAACAATCTGATAACCAGTAATATTCTTCTGTTTGTAGAGTAAATGAGATGAATTATAGACTGAAAGTAAGACATGGGTAATAATAGCTCAAAGTGATGTGAATGAAATCTTAATGATTCTCATGGAATACAATGTGATAAAATATGTCAGTTGTTTTCCTTGACTCATGAAATGGTACCAAGATAAAGAAATACGACAGCCATAAAGAGCTAATGGGGAGATTGTAAAATATATTTATGAAGGGAATGTGACATCACAGAATTCTCAGTCACAAAAAGATAAGCTGAAGCATCATCTATAAATTCTTTATAAATGGAAAAAGATGCATATAAAAGCAAAATATGAAACGATGTGAAAAGAAAAAGAGCTCAGGATTAGATAAAACAGCTAGAAGGAAAGTATTACTAACCATGCTCCAGTAGTGCAAAGCTGTATGATTATAAGAATTTTCTTCCCTTCTGAGAAAAGGAGAGAACTTACTATAACGCAACATTTTCTTGTGTAAAATACTGTGCTTCTTCTTAAACCATGGAAATGATGAGTTTATTTCAACAGGATTTTATGCATTTAAGGTTTAGTTTAAAAATAAAAAATATTCAAATGTGCTTTAAGGATTTTGCTTTTGTATGGACTCTAAAATTATAGGGAAATAAAACATTATTTAAATTGCTTCTGATGATTTAAATTAGAATTTATTGATTGGTGAAGTCAGAAACCATGTATCAATTTGGATTAAGGTCAGTCCTTCTTGTACCAGTGTCAAGTCAACATGCAAAGAGATATTAAAAAATTGTATTTCTCTCATGAAAGACTTATCAAAGACCTCATGAATAGTGTTCATGAGTAGCATGAATGTTCTAGTAGTTCTGTTGTGGCAGGTTTTAGAGACAGCTAATCCAAGCAAAGAAAAGAAAATCAATTCTTTCACGGAGCACTTGTATCTACAGGCTTATTATATAAACAACAAAGCTCTGTGCAGGCAATAACTAAGCCACAGCAAAGGCACTGATTCTGCTGGAACAGAGCGCTAATAGCATCATCCATTATTTACAATTGCTTGTCTGTGTTTAGATCTTAATTGTTTTATGAACAAAGATATTGGAAACATAGTTGCAAAGCGAACTGGAAGGGAAGTGAGGTACTTGGAAACGTGATACACAAAAGGGTAACAAATGTATCTCTTAATTAATGAAATGACTGAAAACAGTGAATCAGTGAATCAAATTTATTGAACAAAAAGAGAAATAAGGAGGGACAAAGATGTGTGTGTGTGTGTGTGAGAGAGAGAGAGAGAGAGATATGAGAATACACAACCTCACAACCAGAAACTTTTAAAAATGTTGCTTTAGGTACTTTTTTAAACATCCTAAAAATATTTATAAACTAAAGTAACAAAGCCTATACATGTCCTCTTTCTGGGTTAGAGAGCAATCATTAACACTTACATTACTTGAAAGACATTTTTTGTTAATCATCACTGGACTTAAATATTCTTTTGTCTATTGTGGTAGAGGTTAAAGCCTCTTTATGAGACAACTTCAAGAAGATCATGATAAAATTTATAGTGCTTTATCTTTACCGCTATGAATTATATATTAGACATGTTTGTTTTGCACTGTATAAATCTCTTTTTTGCTCGTGGGTTTTTTTGTTGTATTGTAGAAACATAAAAAAAAATAATAAAATAAAATTTATAATGGAGCAGAGAAAATCAGCAGCAAATTCTGGTGCTCCCTGATTCATGTTATCCTTGCCACATTCACCAACTGATTTGTATATGAATAATGCCATGCAGGATTTGGATTCTATAGTTTAAGTGAAGTCTGGATCATTATGTGAGAGGTGGCTTGCTCTCCTTTCTATAGGCAAGGCAATGCAAAATTCATAAAGCACCATTAACTACTACAAATAAACCAGGGTGTCTGTTCAGCACACACACAAAATGCTGGAAGAATTCAGCAGGTCAGACAGCAATAAATGAATAAACAGATGATGTTTTGGGGCCAAGACCCTCTTCATGAAGATGCTCACTGGCCTCTTTATAGGTACGCCTGTACACCTGCTCGATAATGCAAATAACTAATCAGCCAATCATGTGGCAGCAAGTCAATGCATAAAAGCATGCCAGATATGCTGAAAAGATTCCGTTGATATTCAGAGCAAAGATCAGAATGGGGAAGAAGTGTGATCTCAGTGACTTTGATCATGGAATGATTGTAGGTGAGAGATATGCTGGTTTGAGTATCTCAGACTGCTGATCTCATGGGATTTTCACATATAACGGTCTCTAGAGAATGGTGTGAAGAACAAAAACACATCCACTGAGCGGCAGTTCTGTGGGTGAAATTGCCTTGTTAAAGAGAGATCAGAGGAGAATGGCCAGACTGGCTCAACCTGACAGGAAGGCAATAGTAACTCAGATGACTATACATTACCACAGTGGTGTGCAGAAGAGCATCTCCGAATGCTCAACTGCTGCCATCAAGTAGAAGGTACAAATGCCTCAGGACTCGACCCACCAGGTTCAGGAACAGTTACTACCCCTCAATGACCAGGTTCTTGAACAAAATACACTCATTCTATTTCTGGCGTGCCCACAGCTGATGGTCTCAGTTTAAGGACTCTTTTCCATGTTATATCATACTCATTATTATTGCTACTTATTTATATTTGTATTTGCACAGTTTGTTTATAGTTACTGTTCTATAGATTTGCTAAGTATGCTGGCAGAGAAAGAATCTCAGGGTTGTATGCAGTGACATGTACACACTCCGATAATGAATTGAACTTTGAACTTTGAACAACAGGTCAATCCTTGAAGTGGATGTGCCACTGCAGCAGAAGACCACACCATGTTTCACCCATGTGGCTTCTTTATTAGCTAATCTCCTGTACCTAATAAAGTGTCCACTGAGTGTATATCCTAATACAACCATGTTTTTCTGCCAAACTTATATCCATAGAAATAAAAATCTGAAAAAACAAGGAGGCATATAATATGAATTCCGGAGCCCTTAAGCTACATTTTATGCATAGAGATCCATTAATTTTCTTCCAATTCAGTTGTGCTCAGAGCTGTGGCTGTCTCAGATTCCAATATATATTGTTATAATCAGATAGCTTGCCATGTATTGCAGCAACGTGACTAAGTTTTAGTGTGAAGGGTTCCAAAAGCCCTGTTTAAGATGTTGATTTGTCTTCCTCCAAAATCATTGCACCATTCCTTGGATTCAAGCATGTGGAGAATGCATTGAGTAAGTGTCTTGTTTCCACTCGTACTTTGTTGAATTACAGAGTTGTTCCAGTATAATTGATAGTTGAAAAAAAAAACTATTACATCTAGTCCATGTAATTTGACTGGCACAAGGGAGACAGTGTATATAATGAATATCATTTCAGCAGCTCCAAGAAATAGAATAAATAGTGTTCAGGTAAAAACAAAAACAAAACAATTTAATGTAGTCACTGGTGCTGAATAAATCAATTATTATTATGACTTGAGTATGAATTTGATATTGACTAAATGGCACACATTACATAGTTTCATCTGTACCAAAAGTTTCATTTGTACGTTTTTAAAACAAATAATTAAACAAGCATCTGATTGACATTGATGCACTACCACAATGTTAGTTAGTATATCGTTTTTTTCTCTCTCTGATAACAGTCCTCATCCATCACTCTGAATTTGTTAATACTATTGCCATACAGTAAGCTGTATCTAATTTAGCATGTTGATTTGCTTGCCTTATTCAACAGAAAATTCTCTTGGCTTTGAGAAGACAATGGGCTGATGCTTCATTCCAGTTTCTTGGTATCAGCAACCTACTAACAAGGTTGGGCATGTTATTTCCTGAGCCATCGTGGATACAGAGAGGAACCATATGTCAAAAGTGCTGTTCTTTAGTCTCAGCATTCTTTCAGTCATAGCAATGCCATTGCTGCATTGGGAAGATAACACTCAAAATACAGCTCTGGAGACTTGAGTATCAAAATACAAGGTGAAGGAGCACCAAGCTGTTAGAGCTGCTAACTCTAGTTCGATATTTTTAACCAAGGTCTTGTCTGTTCTCTCAGATGAGATTTAAACACTGCAATGTCAGGGTTTCATAGAAGAACAGGAGAGTTTTCTCCAATATCTTGGCTAATATTTAGTCCTTGAGGAATAACAAACGAGTGATGTCCTGTTTGTCATCACATTGTTGTTTCTGAGCAGATGTGATGCACAAATTATTGGCTGCATTTTCAATGATTGCAAAGGTGACTGCACTTCTCAAATTATTTCATTCAGACCAAAAATGTAAAAGATACTATGTATAAATTCAGCTTTTCTATTTCTTCCTGAGACTTTTGAAATTTAAACCTGGTGCCAATTCGTTCTCAAGAAACTCTAAAAATATGACATAATTCAAAGTATATCCCAATATCCTGTTTAGTGCATTCCTCAGTCAACATCTAAAACAGATCATTCAATCATTATTTTTAACTGTGCCACGTTTCTATGCATAAATTAGTTTCTATATTTCCCACATTATAATGACTACTTTTCAAAGATACTAACTTGATACCATGGGACACTCATTGGTTTTTGGAAGGCAAAGGACGTGCAACTACTATAAATTGACCAGAGTAATTGATGGACTACAGACAGTTCGTTTGGCAGTTACTGATTTATAATCTGTTCTAACTACCTTATTGTTTTTAAGACCATAAGACCATAATATATAGAAGCAGAATTAGGCCATTTGGCCCATCGAGTCTGCTCCACCATCTCATCATGGCTGATCCATTTTTCCTCTCAGCCCCAGTCTCCTCCCTTCTCGCTGTATCCCTTCATGCCCTGACCTATCAAGAATATATCAACCTCTGCCTTAAATATACATAAAGACTTGGCCTCCACGGCTGCCTGTGTCACCAAATTCCACAGATTCACCACTCACTGGTCCTCCTCACTTCCATTCTAAAAGGATGCCCCTCTATTCTGAGACTGTAACCTCTGGTCCTAGACTCTCCCACCATAGGAAACATTCTCTCCACATCCACTCTATTAAGATCTTTCAACATTCGATATGTTTCAACTAGGTCACCCCTCTATACATTAACATTTCTGAAAATGTATTTCTTGCATACTTAAATATAGTGTACTCTAAGTTTGGAATAATTTTCGAGATTTCCTATAAGCCAGCGGTCCCCAACCACCGGGCCATGAGGAGACGATATGGGTCAGCTGCACCTTTCCTCATTCCGTCACGCACTGTTGAACTTGAACATAGGGTTGCCAACTGTCCTGTATTTGCCGGGACATCCCGTTTATCGGGCTAAATTGGTTTGTCCCATACGGGACCACCCTTGTCCCGTATTTCCGCCGCTAAGGTACGACGTTGTATGAAACCTTTCATGCCAAAGTGGTGTAAAGCGAAAAAGCAATTACCATTAATTTATATGGGAAAAATTTTTGAGCGTTCCCAGATCCAAATAATAACCTACCAAATCATACCAAAGAACACATAAAACCTAAAATAACACTAACATATAGTAAAAGCAGGAATGATATGATAAATACACAGCTTATATAAAGTAGGAATAATGTATGTACAGTGTAGTCAGGAAGATTAAGCCAAAACCGATTTGTGGAAAAAAAAATTGACACGTACATGCATGTGCACGTCACGCATGCGCACACAGGTGCCAGCGCAAGGCTTCATGGTCATGATAGTCCTTCTCGGGGTAAACGCAAGTGTCCTGTATTTGACTGCTACTTTTACCCCTTATTTGGGAGTGAGAAAGTTGGCAACCCTAACTGTAAAAGGCATGTTGAGGTGAGTTTAACCCTACTTGAACACCTCCCCCCTCTGGTCGGCTGGTCCACAAGAATATTGTCAATATTAAACCAGTCCACAGTGCAAAAAAGGTTGGGGACCCCTGCTATAAGCAGCCTTCTTAAGTGATTTTATTCAATTCAGCAAAACCTGAAATTTCATTATGAACTGATCTACTGATCTACAAAGCTGGCTTCCTAACTTTGAACAGTAGGGTTCTTAATAGAAATAACCATATGTTAGCATTCAAATCATTTTTACCTGATGGATTCCCAGTAGAATTTAATCCTTATTACAAAGTACAGAGTTGAATATTTGTAAAGAAAAGAAAATCTAGCTAACTGATTGATCAGAAGTTTGTGGGCAACACACAAGCCAATTATAACAGCTACTAATATCAATTATTCTGTAGAGTGTCAACTAATCAGCACAGACCTCAAAGTAGAGAAACAGTTTGAGTATATTTCGATGCAAAAGGTAACTTAATTTTTCTCACAAAAATATTCTATCAGCTCAGTAACTCAAAATTGTGGCATTCATTGATAGATGAATAGTTCCGATAACTTTATAAATAAAACTACCACAAATTTAGATGTCATGATCATGCATTTTGTATTTCTAAGTATATTGCTGACTATTCCCAATTTAAGCGTAATATTTATAGTAAAAGGTCAGAATCTTATCAATGTTAGGAACAAGCATAAAAGGAGATAATTTTCAGAATCAAGAAAACATCTGCAGGTGCTGGAATTCCAAAGCAACACACACAAAATGCTGAAGGAACTCAGCAAGCCAGGCAGCATCTATGGAAAAGAGAAAACAGTTGACGTTTCAGGCTGAGACCCTGCATCAAGACTGGATGAAGGGTCTCGGCCCGAAATGTCGACTGTTTTCTCTTATCCATACCTGATGCCTGGCCCGCTGAGTTCCTTCAGCATTTTGTGTGTGTTGCTTCTAATTTTCAGAATGCTCCTCTGAGAAGAATAAACCTGTGTCTAATATGCTTTCATAAGATGCCACATAGAACAGGGAAATCATAATAAGCAGCTAAAATTCAATAGCATGTGAATTGGATGGTTAAAAACAATGCTACTTCAATCTCATCAGTCTCCCAGTGGGCAGATTAGTTAAAATTGCCACCATTGAACAAAATTATATATTTCAATGTGTATGCCATGTTGAAATTGGAATCTCAATGCATATAATAATTTCTCTTGCACTTAAAAGATATTGGCCATTTCATTTACAAGGTTAAGCTGCGTTGCAAATTATTGAATGCAATCCTTTATGCACCTTATTACACTAAATATAAAGTTCTAAGGTCTAACAAAAAAGGTAACGACTCACCAGAAGCATAATATGCTAAATTGCTTCAATTATTACTTCTGCATTGGACTTTGACATCTTGGCTAAAAGAATAATTAAAATCTACCTGGATTCATTTTGTGATATCGCTGATTAGTAGCTTCTGGTGACTAATGATAGAGTGACAGCCAGGAATTGGGGAAATTGGAATAATGCATTTTTTCAGATGTTTCAATATATTTAGGGCACAGCAGTATAGTTACTTAGTTTGTTTAGATTAAATATTCAGATTTAACCACCTTAATTTATATCAGAATCCTTAAGCCAATTTTGTTACAAATTTACATGAAAAATTTCACAGATTCTTCAGACAGACTTTGGTGGTGTTATCATACCAAATAGCAAATTTCTTGCCAGGATATGGTTGTGCTAGCTAAGCCAGATATTTTTTTCATCATTTCCAGCTGCCTTATATTTTCCTGTACTTTCTCAAGGATACTACTGAACAGTTTGGAATAGGTAGTTAAGTTTCACGTTGAGATTATTGTTAAATGTCATGGTAGCATTCCTGTACACACGTCAGTACCTAACAGAACTGCACTATTGAAGAAATACTACATTGCTGGAGGAGCTGCTTTTCAGATAATCCACTGGGCCAGAACTTGTCAGCAGCACATACACCAAGTACTGGCTGTCTGCATACTTGTGAGGTTGTCCATAAATTACTGGGCATACTAGTAAATATAACGTGTTCCTCTAGGGCAGGGGTTCCCAACCTTTTTAGTGTCATGGACCAATGCCATTAAGCAAGGGGTCCATGGACCTCAGCTTGGAAACTCCTGCTCTTGGGCATTCTCCAGAAAATTCTTTTTGCCCAGAGATGGGTTTAAGATGTTTGGCTGAAGGTAGGATTAGAGTTGAAAACACTGAGGGCCAGGAATGAGGGTAGATTTTGACTGGCTATGACATAAATAGAATAAAATATGCATGGACAGCAGGTCAGTGTAACCTTAGTGTTGTTGCCAATGGCCTTAACAGTATTTCTTTTGACCTGTGGCAAGTCTATGCCCCTATCCTTCATGAATAACAAAGACTTAGTGTAATTACTTTTGTGAGTTTAGTGCTATTAATTTGCTGGTAAGTATCGCACAATAGCCTAAATAGATTCTTGTGTGTGGTAGCAAGCCTTTGCGTGACATAATACCATTATGTGGAGAGGATGTGGAGTTCCTCCCCTGGCTCAGCCAGTGAACAAACCAATGAAGGTCTTGACCATTACTGAATACTCTTGCCAGTCAGTAACATACAAAACATCTAAAAACTGTATTGTCAATTAAACAATTTAAATTTTAAGAAATAAGTTTTAATTTTTAAACAAAGCCAATGCATCAAAAAAGCACAAAACTTACCAGTTCACAAATCATGATATCTTATAAATTCCCATCTAATATTACATCTTTCCAATTGCCCTGAGAACAAAAACTTCATTATAATTTTCTCAGAGCCAAAGGACATGGCATTTTCACTATTGCTGCAACATGAATACTGTTGATTAAAATCGAAGAATGAATGCAGGCTTTTGACAAGTTCAATGTTCTCAAAGAAATCCTGCAATCATGTAAATTCAGTACAATGTAATTCTGTGCATCTGGCAAACAGGAACAAGGGTTCAAGATAGAAGAGTACATGGAGACTCACTGAAATAGACTAATTCTTATATCTCAAAAGCCCATTTACTTTCAGTTGCAGAAAAAGAAATCTACAAAAGTGAATGACTTACTGGTGAAGACATTGGGATAATAGGGAAAAAGATTGATTTAAAATTAGCCTCCAGAACACTAGAAAGTGAAGTAACAGTACTCACAAATGGAACAGTGAGATTATCAATGACCAATTTAGTCATCGAGACAAAGAAATACGAGATATCATGCAATTCTGGTGAATTACTGGACTTTAAGAATTAAACCATCTATACTGCTGGTAGAGTTTTTGTGGGTTGGAAATGTGTTTTATACTTCTAAGTCTTAGTTACTGTCCATTAGAATTTAAAGTGGACTTCAATATTGCAGTCCTTCAAATCTGAATGAACTTTGGCTGTTTTATGACAACCACAAAAGTGTTCCAAGTGCAGAGATTTGTCGTTGACAGTCTCTCGTTCTGTGAAGCCAATCAAACCAAAGTATAGCCCAGCTTAAAGAAAAACATCTGAAAAAATGCACAAATACCTTTTATCTTCAGAATCTGGCAAAGGAACGTAGACTGCATTTGAATCAATGTGGCATTTGTTCAGAATTAAGATCAAAAATTTAAGGAAAAAGAAGTGACTACAACAGCCTTTGAAGGCTGCTATATTTCAGATTAGTTCAAAACTCTGCAGGATAAGTAGTCAGATTAACTGAATTATAAGAAACAAAAGGGGGACAAACCAAAAGAAATGACAAATGCAGCAATTTATTAAAAAGTTAGGAAATAAAGAGAAAAAGCAATATAGACCAGGACAGCAAAGAAGGAATAGAGAACATACTTAAAAAAAAAGGGTTAAAATGACCGCACATCACAAATGTGTAAATAAAAGATTGAACAAGACACAGAAAGAGGCTATGAAAGAACTCGATAAAGTAAAGGATGGAGAAAGACTGAAGGGTATGGGAAAGAGATGAAAAAAGGCAGTAATATTTTAAAGCCGTCTCCAGTATTTTATCAATATTACTTGTTTTTGTAAATTTCAAACAAAATTGAGTAAGGAAATCTTTATTGCATCTGTGTCAAAGAAGAAACAGCATAAATGATAAATATCATTCCAAGTACCTGAAAATGTTCAATTCCTGGCTGCTGTAAGAGTTTTATGTTGCTGCCTCCAGATGTCTGTTGACCTCCCCCATCATTCCAGGCAGGGTTATCGGTTTCATCTTGCAGGCCACAGTTTAATTCATCATTTGACACACTTTGATCCAGGGCATTTCGACAAAAGCTGAAATGGGAAGCTGCTGGAAATTGAAGGGAAGGTGAATGGATGAATTAATGAGGAAGAGCTTCACCTTCATCCACACACAGAAAGAGCAATTGCTTCACAACCAACAACTAATTAATTTAACAGTTTAAACTCTACTGTTGAAATTAAGCAACACCTCCTTTGCAGCATCTTGCCCATGAGGCCAATGGAGACACAACTTTGTCCTGGAGTTCCTCTGCTACATTCCAAGAACAATAACTAATGACTTCTAAGTTAACATGTGTGAATGTCAACAGACAACAAAATTCAATTTGACTTTACAGTACTGTCAAATACAAAATAATCTGCAGATGCTGGAGTCAAAGCAACACGCACAACACACTGGAGGAACTCAGCAGGTCGGGCAGCATCCGTGGAAACAGACATTCAATGTTTCGGACCAGTTGAGTCCGAATAAGGAGTAGGCCATTTAGAACGGAGTTGAGGAAAAACTTTTTCACACAGAAAGTTGTGGATCTGTAGAATGATCTGCCTCAGAGGGCAGTGGAGGCCAATTCTCCAGATGCTTTCAAGAAAGAGTTAGATAGAGCTCTTAAAGATAGCGGAGTCAAAGGATATGGGGAGAAGGCAGGAACAGGATACTGATTGTGGATGATCAACCAGGATCACAGTGAATGGCAGTGCTGGCTTGAAGGGCCGAATGGCCTACTCCTGCACCTATTGTATATTGTCTATTATCTTGTTTCGTATTTTAAAAGTAGGTTACTTGATTAATGTACTACAGAGGAAGAGGCATACAGAAATGATACAGGAAAGAATAAACAATGCAATTTTGTTATTATAAATACATATGCAGATATAGTTTTTCAAATCACAACAGCAGAAATTGAAGGAAAAGTCAAGTAAGGTTGTTGGAGTATGGAAAATTGAATTTCTGCACCAAAATTACACTTTCAAAATACTTCCAGAAAGTAATAATGCCTAGAATTTAAATTACATTGACGAGAAAACCTGCAAATGCTGGAAATCCAAGCAACACACACAAAATGCTGGAGGAACTCAGCAAGCCAGGCAGCATCAATGGAAAGAAAAGTACAGTTGACGTTTCGGGCCAAAGCCCTTCAACAGGACTGGGCAGTTTAGGCAGCATCTATGGAAAAGAGTGAACGGTTGACTGGAGTCCTGATGAAGGGTCTTGGCCCAAAACATTGACT
Source organism: Mobula birostris (assembly GCF_030028105.1). Lineage (NCBI taxonomy): Eukaryota > Metazoa > Chordata > Chondrichthyes > Myliobatiformes > Myliobatidae > Mobula > Mobula birostris. The sequence continues at coordinate 52,739,546 of NC_092371.1, read as the reverse complement.
GCTTACTTTTTTCCATAGATACTGCCTGGCTACCAAGTTCCTCCAGCATTTTATGTGTGTTGTTATTTAAATTACATTACTTAGAATGAAGAACAGTATCACACAGGAAGAGGCCTTTTGGCCCATGCTGTCTGTGCTGACCCTGAAGCAGTTAAATAAAGTCCATCTGCTTTCACATATCATAAACACTAGAGATTTTATTTACTGATTTACTTTTTGAGAGCTACACTGAGGAACAGGCCCTTCCGGCCCATAGAGCTGCATTGCCCAGCAACCCACCTAATTAACCCCAGCGTAATCACAGGATGATTTATAGTGACCAATTTACCTACTAACTTTTACATCTTTGGAATGTGGGAGGAAACTGGAGCACCCGGAGGAAACCCACACACTCAAGGGAAGAACGTGCAAACTTCTTACTGAGGACACCGGAATTGTACTCTGAACTCCAGAACGCCCCAAGCTGTAATAGTGCCACAATAACCACGATGTTACTGTGGCGCAAATCATAAACACAAGGAAACATATGGAAATCTGGAGCAGCAATGTACAAAATGCTAGAGGAACTCAGCAGGTCAGGCAGCATTTATGGAGAAGGATAAACAATCAATGTTTTGGGCCGAGACCTTTCTTCAGGACTGAAAACAAAGGGGGAAAAAGCCAAAATAAAAACGAGGGAAGAGGGGAAGGAATGCATATTGGCAGGTGATAGGTGAGACCAGGTGAGGAGGTAGATGGGTGGGTGGGGGGAATATGTGATGTAAAGGGCTAAAGAAGATGGAATTTAATAGATGAGGACAATGGGCTATGGAAAAAAGGGAAGGAGGAGGGGAATCAGAAGGAGGTGATGAGCAGGTGAGAAGGAGAGAAAGGTAGCCTCCAGCCTGATAAGATGAATACTGATTTCTCTAACTTTTAGTTATTACTCCCACCCCCTCTATTTTTCCATTCTGCATTCTGGTTACTCTTCTCTTTTGCAGACAATATGCATTTAAAAACTCAAACAAAATTGCATCAAATATTTAGCTAATGGCTTACGCATCAATTAGTGATTGAGGTCTAGTTATAGTAAACTGATAGAATCCCATATTCGGAGAGAAAAAAATCTATATCCACTGTCATGACAGTTTCAGGATTTATTTTCAAAAAGAAACCATTTGAAATTAGATTGTAGATAGAGGTCCTATAACCTTGTCATTTGTTTCTGTTTTGCATTAGCTTCATTATTAGAAATGAGTGAAAAAATTGCTCCCAAGTGTATAATAACAACATTAAAAATGAGCTAGAGAAAGTATTAAACTTGTAAATGTTGGTTTAGGTTTAGGGCTGTGCAGATTCTTTGCGTAATAGTAGGAATCCATTAGTTGCAATGCATTGTTATCAATCAGATGAAAAGGGGCTAATAGAGAATTATAAAATCAATACGTCTGTACCATTATGGATCATGTGCATGACAACTCACAATAGTTTTTATGTTCAAAACATTTTTGTTAAGATTGCTGTCTGAAATAAATAGTTTATTTTATATGCAATAAAGACCTGCTTTAATTCTAATGGCATTTTCCAGTGGAAATTAGTCAGTTTGAAGTCACAGCAAACAAACATTTAATATATAGGTAGTTCAATTTCATTTCTGAATGGAAAAACTGAATCAACATTACATTCTCAAGTATTTTGAACTACATGGATCAGTTTTCCTTTTTCACACAGCAGTATCACTCCTCTACATTCAATCTGCCACTCATTCTTTGAGGGGGATTGCCTCTGAGTAACTTTCCAACCCACAATCTCAAAATAGGATCGTAATATTCAACATACTAAATTAATATGCAATGGAGATAGCAGATAAAATAGTAATTTTGGAAATTAGTAACAAGATGGTTTCAATTAATTATTATATAAATCATGATAAGCTACCAACAGAGTTTAGCTTTAGCTTTTAGTTTTTTAGCTTTTAGCTTTTAGCTTTATTTCATGCTTGAGCTCATACCAAGACTCATTCATTCTTTGCCTTATGTTTATTTTGTTACAATCACTCTTGGTTAAGCAACAATTTAATTTAAAAATTCTCTTGTCAAGCCACATTTATTATTTAACTACAGCCAAAGCTAGCTACCTCAAAACAAGATAATATTACGGAATAATACACAAAATGCTGGGAGAACTCAGCAGGTCAGGCAGCATCTATGGAGAGGAATCTTAATGAAGGGTCTCAGCCCAAAACATCGATTCTTTATTCTTCTTCATAGATGCTGCCTGACCTGCTGAGTTGGTCTAGCATTTTGTGTGCTTTACTCCGAATTTCCAATATCTGCAGAGTCTTGTATCAATATTACAGAACTCTCATAAAGATGCTAGGCTTGTCTACTTCAAGCCCAACCCATGCATGTTTTTTTTTTCCTGCCTGTATCAATATGGTAGAAAACAAAAGACTGGCTTGAAATAACTGTGCTCTTTTGCCTGTCTAATCTTAAGTCCTCATTTACTGCCTCAGAAGACTTAAGCATCACATTCCTATACCAATATCTCCTTGCTATTGCTATCTGTAGTGTGAAATTGCAACTGAAGTTGAAAACACACCACTTTTATACGCATTTTGAGTAATTTGTAATTCTAAGAAACTGAAAATATTGAACATGGAAATGCAGAATAAAACAATTTTAATTGATAGTAAAAGTCACAAAATTATTTAACTTTATAGTTCATTGTCAATTAAAATAGTCAATTATTTGAGAAATTTAAAAATGCAAATATATATGTTGTACATGTTCACTTAATTTTCTAACTAAAGATACACATTGTATTGTTAGGACAGATAGGTAGGCATAGGGGATGGGGTGACTCTGTTGGTTAAAAATTAAAGTAAATCCTTAGAATGACATGACATAGGATCGGAAGATGTAGAATCCTTTGGGTAGAGTTAAGAAACTGCAAGGATAAAAAGACCAAGAGGGATGTTATATTCTCTAAATAGTAGCCAGGATGCAGAGCACAAATTACAATGGGAGATAGAAAAGGCATGTATAAGGCATGTGATGATAGTCATTTGGGAACTTCAATATACAGGTAGATTCTGAAAACCCGATTTGTGTGGGATCCAAAGAGAAGGAATTTATAGATTGCCTAATAGATAGTTTTCTAGGGCAGCTTGTGGTTGAGCCCAATAGGGAAAAGGCAATTCTGGATTGGGTGTTGTGTAATGAACTAAATTTGATTAGAGAGCTTAAGGTAAAGGAATCTTTGGAAGACAGTTCTCATAATATGATAGAATTCATCCTGTAGTTTGAGAGGGAAAAGCTAAAATCTGATGTATTGGTATTACAGTAGAGTAAGATGAATTGTAGAGTCATGAAAGAAGAGTTGGCCAAAATTGATTAGGAGACACTGTCAGGGATGACAGCAAAACAGCAATAGTTGGAGTTTCTGGAAGCAATTCAGAAAGTGCAGGATAGATACATCCCGAAGAAGAAGTAATATTCTAAAGGAAGGATGAGGCTACCATGGCTAACAAGGGAAGTCAAAGATGGCATAAAAGCAAAAGAGAGGGCATATATCAATAATTAGTAGGAAGTTACAGGATTGAGAAGCTTTTAAAAACCAACAGAAGATGTCTAAAAGCAATAAGGAGAGAAAATGAATACAGGTTAGCCAATCAGATAAAAGAGGATACCAAATGTTTTTACAGATATACAGTATAAAGCGTAAATGAGTGGTAAGAGTGGATATTGGACCAGTGGAAAATTTTGTGAGAGAAGTAATAATGGGAGACAAAGAAATAGTGGGCAAGCTTATTAAGTATTCTGTGTCAGACTTCACTGTGGAAGGCACCAGAAATAAGCCAGAAATTCGAAGGTGGTGGGGAATAAATGAGTATAGTTGTTATTACTAAGGAGAAAGTGCTTGAGAAGCTGAACGATCTGAAGGTAGATACAGTATGTCATCTGCTCCAGATAGTCTACATCCCAGGGTTCTGAAAGGGTAGCTGAAGAGATTGTGGAAGCATTAGCAGTAATCTTTCAAGAATCACTAAATTCAGGAATGGTTCTGGAAGACTGGAAAATTGCGAATGACATTCCACTCCTCAAGAACAGAGAGAGCCAACAGAAAGGAAATTATAGGCCAGTTTGCCTGATTTCAGTGGTTGTGAAAATGTCGCAGTCCATTATTAAGGATAAGGTTTCAGGGTACTTAGAGGTACATGATAAAATAAGCCAAAGTCAGCTTGGTTTTCTAAAGGAGAAATCTTGCCAAAGATATCTGCTGGAATTATTTGAGGAAATAACAGGCAGGATAGACAAAAGAGAGCAAAAGAGAGTCGTTAAAGGAGCAAGTGAACATTCATGCTAAAAAATTTAGCACGGTCTTCAACAAAATAGACAACATTCAGGTTTGCTTACGCAAGAATAAGGAAGTTACTAACTCCTGTCTCACGGAGGTGACTAAGATATGGAAGAAGTTAAACGACTTGGAGGACAGATCCAGGAGAAACAATGTGTGGCTGGTCAACTTACCGACAGGCGCTGAGGGGGACGATCCAAGAGGTTACCTCCAGGAGATGCTGCCTAATTGGATTCCAGTGCTCAAGAATTCCCTCAGCACTCCACTGGAGATTGATAGGGCACATAGAATCTTTTCCAACAACACCTCAAGACCACAGACCATGATTTTTTGGCTTCTACGGTACACCGACTGGCAGGCTATCCTGGAGGGCGCAAGGAAAGCCAAACCTACTCTCCCTGATGGCACCCAGCTGCAGTTCTTCACTGACTACAGCCCCGGCACAATGCAGGAACAGCAGGGATACAAGGAGATCCGCGCTAAGCTTCGAGAGAAGGGGATCAACTCATTCCTTATATACCTGGTGATTTTGAGAGTGAATATCAAGGGCATGAAGATGTCGTTTAACTTGGCAGAGGAAGCAAAAGAAGCTCTGAATTCATCGGTGCTGGGAGATATGGAAGAAGACCCTGGGCAAAGTCCATACGTCCCTCGGGAGGAGATGGAACGGCATTAAGAGCTCAGACCAGCCTGTATGCGCAATCTAACAGGCACGGGCAAGTTAACGTCCAAGGTGTGAAGTTTTCTGGTTATTCTTTTATTGGAAGTCATTTGCTGTACTTTTGTATTTAGTTAATTAAGGGGCCAAATTGTCTCTGAGTATTGTAGGTCAGAGTTTTAAGGTAATGGCTCAGTTAACTTGTTAGTACAAGGATAACATGGTAAAGTGATATAAGTCCGCCTAGATTTATACTTTTTATCTTTTACTTTCTAAGGTGATATTCAATATACCCAAATGTCATACTTCATCAAGAATGAAGCTGAAAAACAGCAGTTTGTTCTGATTCTGAATAACTTTATTTGTACATGTTCATTTCAGGTTATGTCTCTAGTAGACTTGTTTATGTTCCTGGGCGCCAGATAAGACATCATTGGCGCCATCGCTAAGCGACAGTCTATTAAAGCAACAGTTTCTCACAAGAGAGTTGTTGGGGTCTTGATAATGTGGTGTATTATATTTGAGACTGAAATGGCTTTAATTATATAGGTTAATGGGTTTGTCCAGGTTTTTTTTCTTGTCTCTTTGATATGATTGTCTATGAGAACTGCTTTGCCTTTCTAATTTGTTGGTGCTGGGGGGGGGGTTGCGGTTATTGTTCAGTATCTGACTTTGCTAAGTGACACCCACAGATGTTACAAAGTAAAGGGTTGAATGGGAGGGGTGATGGGGGGTGGGGAGGGGTGATGGGGGGTGGGGAGGGGTGATGGGGTGGGTGGGAAGGGGGTAACTCAGGGCTCCACCACCAACTTACAACAGATCCAGGGGAAGATGAGCAACACAGATAAATTAGAAAATCTTACTATTGTATAAAATAGGAAAGCTTTGTCTGTGTATACACTACTACTCAGTCGGTGGAAGGGAGAGGGATGGGGGGAGAGAGTGTTGGGGGGGTGGTTGGGATAAACAGTCAAAATGTAATTGGCAACTGGTTGTATTGAATGTAATTTGTTGGTGTTGCAATAAAAAAATCAGTAATAAAAAAAAATCAAAGGTGCCGAGGGACTTGGGGTTCCTCGTGCAAGATTGCACAAAGGTTAACTTGCAGGTTGAGTTGGTGGTAAGGAAGGTAAATGAAATGTTAACATTCATTCTGAGGGGACTAGAACATAAAAACAAGCATGTAATGCTGAAGCACTCACATCCATGTTGATGAAATGCTTTGAGAGGTTGGTAATGACTAGAATGAACTCCTGCCTCAGCAAGAACCTGGACCCATTGCAGTTTGCCTACCACCACAGTACCTACAGCAGACACAATCTCAATGGCACTTCATGCAGCCTTAGATCACCTGGACAATACTAATGCCTATGTCAGGATGCTGTTTGTTAATGGTAGCCCAGCATTTAACAACATCATTCCCCTCAGTCCTGATTGATAAGCTACAGAACCTCCCTCTTCAATTCAATCCTCGATTTCCTAACCAGAAGCTCACACTCTTTGCGGATTGGTGATAATATCCCCTCCTTGCTGACGATCATCACTGGTGCACCTCAGAGGTGTGTGCTTGGCCCACTGCTCTACTCTCTCTATACCCATGACTGTGTGGTTAGGTATACCTCAAATGCATTCCATAAATTTGCTAATGATACAACCATTGTTGGCAGAATCTCAGATGGAGATGAGAGGGCATACAGGAGTAAGATATGCCAGCTAGTTGAGTGGCCTTACAGCAACAAACTTGCACTCAATGTCAGTAATACCAAAGAGCTGATTGTGGACTTCAGAAAGGGTAGGACGAGGGAACATCAACCAATCCTCAGAGAGGGATCGGAAATGGAGAGAGTGAGCAATTTCAATTTCCTGAGAATCAAGATCTCTGAGGATCTAACCTGGTCCCAGCACACCAGCTACATTTCATTTCTAGTTTGAGGATATTTGGTTTGTCACCTAAAACACTTGGAAACATCTACAGAGGAGAGGTACTATGGAGAGTATTCTGACCAGCTGCGTCACTGCTTGGCATGGGGTGAGGGACTACTGCACAGGATCAAACGAAGCAAAAGAAAATCACAAACAACAGGAATTCTGCAGATGCTGGAAATTCAAGCAACACACATCAAAGTTGCTGGTGAACGCAGCAGGCCAGGCAGCATCTGTAGGAAGAGGTGCAGTCGACGTTTCAGGCCGAGACCCTTCGTCAGGACTAACTGAAGGAAGAGTGAGTAAGGGATTTGAAAGTTGGAGGGGGAGGGGGAGATCCAAACTGATAGGAGAACACAGGAGGGGGAGGGATGGAGCCAAGAGCTGGACAGGTGATAGGCAAAAGGGATACGAGAGGATCATGGGACAGGAGGTCCGGGAAGAAAGACAAGGGGGTGCGGGACCCAGAGGATGGGCAAGGGGTATATTCAGAAGGACAGAGGGAGAAAAAGGAGAGTGAGAGAAAGAATGTGTGTATAAAAATAAGTAACAGATGGGGTACGAGGGGCAGGTGGGGCATTAGCGGAAGTTAGAGAAGTCTATGTTCATGCCATCAGGTTGGAGGCTACCCAGACGGAATATAAGGTGTTGTTCCTCCAACCTGAGTGTGGCTTCATCTTTACAGTAGAGGAGGCCGTGGATAGACATGTCAGAATGGGAATGGGATGTGGAATTAAAATGTGTGGCCACTGGGAGATCCTGCTTTCTCTGGCGGACAGAGCGTAGATGTTCAGCAAAGCGGTCTCCCAGTCTGCATCGGGTCTCGCCAATATATAAAAGGCCACATCGGGAGCACTGGACGCAGTATATCACCCCAGTCGACTCACAGGTGAAGTGTTGCCTCACCTGGAAGGACTATTTGGGGCCCTGAATGGTGGTCAGGGAGGAAGTGTAAGGGCATGTGTAGCACTTGTTCCGCTTACACGGATAAGTGCCAGGAGGGAGATCAGTGGGGAGGGATGGGGGGGACGAATGGACAAGGGAGTTTCGTAGGGAGCGATCCCTGCGGAATGCAGAGAGAGGCGGGGAGGGAAAGATGTGCTTAGTGGTGGGATTCCGTTGGAGGTGGCGGAAGTTACGGAGAATAATATGTTGGACCCGGAGGCTGGTGGGGTGGTAGGTGAGGACCAGGGGAACACTATTCATCAGTTAGCTCCATCTTGGGTACGACCCTCCGTAGTATCCAAAACATCTTCAAGGAGCAGTGCTTCAGAAAGGTGGCATCCATTATTAAGGACTCCCATCACCTAGGGCATGCCCGCTTCTTATTGTTACCACTGGGAAGGAGGTATAGAAGCCTGAAGGCACAAACTCAGCGATTCAAGAACAGCTTCTTCCCCTCTACCATCGGTTGCTAAATGGACACTGAACCCATGAACACTACCTCACTTTTTTCATTATTTCTGTTTTTTGCACTATTTTAAATTTAACTATTATATATATATATATATATATATATATATATATATATACTGTAATTGATTTACTTTTTTCCTCTATACTATCATGTATTACATTGTACTGATGTCGCTAAGTTAACAAATTTCACAACATATGCCAGTGATATCAAAACCTGATTCTGACTCTGACAGTCCATACTTGGAGTATTGTGTCCAGTTTTAAGCCCCTTATCTAAGAAAGGATGTGTTGGCTTTGGAGAGGGACTAGAGCAGGTTCACAAGAATGATCCCAAGAGTGAACAGTTTAATGTATAAGGTGCATTTGATGGCTTTAGGCAAGCATTCATTCAGATTTAGAAGAATGGGTGGGGGGGTGATCACAAAGAAACCTATTAGATATTGTAAGACTAGACAGAGTGGATGTGGGGAGGATGATTCTAATAGTGGGGGAGTCTAGGACCAGAGGGCACAGCCTCAAAATAGGACATCCCTTTAGAACAGAGATGAGGAGGAATTTTGTTAGCCCGCATCTGGTGAATGTGTGGAATTCATTGGAGCAAACAGGTATGGAGGCCAAGTTATTAGGTATATTTAATGTGGAAGTTGATAGTTTCTTCATTCGCAAGGGTGGCCAATGTTAGGGGGAGAAGGCAGGAGAATGGGGTTGAGAAATATAATGAATCAGCCATGATGGAATAGCAGAGCAGAGCTGAATAGCTCAATTCTGCTCCCGTGCCTTATTTTTAGAATATGAGAACACTCAGTCCTCTTTTATTGTCATTTAGAAATACATACATGCATTAAGAAATGATACAATGTTCCTCCAGAGTGATATCACAGAAAACAGGACAAACCAAAGACTAACACTGACAGAACCACATAATTATAACATATAGTTACAGCAGTGCAAAACACTACCATAATTGGATAAAGAACAGACCATGGGCACGGTTTAAAAAAAAGTCTCAAGTCCCGATCGACTCCCGAGCCCCTGATAGTAGGCGGCAAAAAGGAGAAACTCCCTGCCATAAACCTCCAAGGCACCGACAACTGCCAATGCCTTGGAAGCAGCCGACCACAGCTGACACTGAGTCCATCCATCCGAAAACTTCGAGACTCCAACCAGTCCCTCCGATACAGCCTCCCGAGTGCCATCCTCTGCCGAGCGCCTTCGACCTCGCCCCAGCCGCCGAAACAAGCAAAGCCGAGGATTCAGGGCCTTCTGCTCCAGAGATTCCGGTTACCACACGGTAGCAGCGGCAGCAAAGCGGGCATTTCAGAAGTTTTCCAGATGTTCCTCCGTACTCTCACGTCTGTCTCCATCAAATCAGAATTGTGCACGGTCCCCTACTTGACAGTCCCCTTATGATTTTATGGTAACAAATTACCAACTGGAATATTTTGTGAACATTATAGTTTCACTTTTTTACTGTGTATTTTTTGTTCAACAATTTTTACATACAATATTAAAGCTAAAAAGCTAAAATGGTATGTGAAAAGTTATACCATTTATCATTCAGGACACAGAAGCATACGAGTGGCTTGACAAAAATTCAATGAGGCATAAGGAAAATGTTCATTTATTCATCATCAATTTCTAAGTACTTAGTTGCATAAAGTCATAACCAGGCAAAATCGCAGTTGCTAAATCCTTGCAGTTAGCTCTTCTTAAACAAATGAGCCAATTACTTATTTATTTTTATTAATTATTGCTAGTTTCTTCTTTACTACTATCTGATCCTTGAAAAAGCCCATTATCACATTGGAAAGTGTGTAATTGTGCTTACAATGTTCTTAAGCCATCCCACTTGAATGATACTAGAATTGTTTATGTATGGCACTTTACTAAACACAACTAATTATAAAACAAAAAAGCTGGAATTATAAAAGTTTTCCATTGAGAAAGTGTATCTTTCTAAATATGTCTCAGACATATATTCAGACTTCTGTTAGTAAACTCTACCTCTGATATTTACTCATTTAAAACGTGTTTGATGGACTCTTCACATGAAGTCCAAATATGATGTATTTGTTCAAAGTCAATCCTGACTCCAGAAGCAATGTGAGAGTACCTGGAAAAAGGAAGCTGGATACTCCATGGAGTGCTTCGTCAAGTCAGATGTCAAGATGTTTTATGAAGCAGCTGGAGGCATTTGTACCATTGACTATTGTTAAAAAATTAGAAAGAAGGTGTTTTCTGCTTGTTCAAACACTAATATTTAATTGTTTCAAATTCTGTAATTATTTATATGCATTATACATTGCTGGACATTCAGTTGGACAAAGTAAATGGCAAACTACCTACAAATCACAATCAGTGATTAGTAGATGCTGGTTAAACGCTCTTGACAGGGACAGTACGGACTGCATGATTAGAAACATTTAAGATAATCTGTGACACCTTTTAGTTTTAAAACAACTTCCCATCAATTTGATGTGCTTTTTTTTAAAGCCAGTCACTTCCACGATCAAACTTACTGAAGAACTGCCCATATTAAGTGTATTTTCATTTTACAGTTGGTATGTTCAATCAAGCTCAAGAAATTCTACTCTTATCCTGTGCCATTAATTCTGGTCAATTTATATAACCCATTTTCCATGGAATTATTTTTCATTTTTTCCTGACACACTTTCATTAGTTAATGTCTATTTAATTCCCTCACATTTTCCCAAGGAAAGTGTGCTGTGTAGTACACGTTTCTAGGTTACAAACACATCTGATTGCTCCATAATTTAAATGTAATAACTGTTATGTCAAGTATAACTTTAATATTCATATTACATTCTCAAGGGCAAAGATGTGAATATTCATTAGCTTCCCGCACTGCCGTAACAGCTACCAGAAAGTTAGTCAGAATCTGATTTCTATTTGCATTTATTAATTCTGTTATATTTACAAAGCAGCAGTTTGTCTTTGTGATTTCAGCTTAACTACCTGCAATCCGATAATATTACCATTAAGAAATATTCTTGAAACGTAATGCTTCAAGCAAGTGATTAAGCAGCCCCCACATACCATCATTATGTTCCCATTTCCAGAATAATATTATTCAGGCAAAACTGAACATAAATTTTGAATGCCTAGAGAAAACTATAATAATTGGCATGAAAACACCTTCAAAATTAAAAAAAGCACAACTAATCTTTGAAAATCTGTCATAGAGACAATTTAATTAATTGTAACAAACACCATTTAAGTAATAATTCTGATAGTTACAATTTTGCTAATCTTTCCAAATATTGAAATACAGTACTTCAGAAAAAATTTATCGTTCTAGTTATATTTGAAATGTAAAGTTTCATTTAACTATTTACACATAATTTATAATTTTTTTTGCACTATTGCCTTAGTTAATTTAACATTTTAAATCAATGCAAGCAAGAGATGATCCTTAATAAATCATCGCTGCATATGGTTTATGAGTGTTAAACTGCAAAAATCTCCGCCCATATGCCCCCACCAGAAAACCCATTCCACTGCCAGCCTGCTGCATTCTAAACCATCAGCTTGGGGAAAGGATATCCAAGCATTTGGAAAGGGCACCATTTATATTGTCTATTGATCCTGAAATGAATAAATTTGTATTCCTGCTGTGCATCAGTGATTGCCAGACTTCAATTCCCTTTGAATGGATTTCATTTCATAGACATTTGTTCAAGATTTGCTTTCTGGCAACAGCTTATACTCAGCAATTAACAATAGGAATCCAACAAGCATCTTTCCATTATAATCATGCCTTCACTTCAGTTCATTTATTCACCCAGTTCAATTATGTTTCTCTGGCAATTCCTCCCAATTACATTAGCCTCATTTACTGCCTTTATTTGTGAATGCTGAGAAGACAAGTAACTTAATAAAAGTCCTCAATATGGCAACAGATGCAGATAATTAAATAACTTTACCTCAGAAAGCCATATTTTGTATTCAATTATTGTATATTTTATCATTTTTAAACCATTATTTTTAATTTTAAAAATTAACAAATAATTCTACATTTTCAGTTAACTGAGCAGATTATTTACTAAATTTTTGTCTTCAAATCTGATTGATTATGGAGATTTCATCTCAGTTCTGCTTTATTCCATGAACAATCACCTAAAAACTGAATTACATTATATTTTTCTCATTAATAACACAGTGGACATGCCTAACTAACAGTATTTGTAGTTCATACAGGATTCATTATTGATCCTTTCTCTCATCCAAATCTTATAGAGTCTTAGGGTAGAGTGAAAACAAATGAATTGATCTATTGCAGACCGTTACTGCTGTGTGAATTAATCAGTTTATTTGTCTAGAGATAAGTTATGAAGTTTCCACGAATGAACAAGTATTCTTCTATTATCCTAAAATGAGCTTACGCAAGAAAATAATACATGACATTTCAACAGACTCTTCCATTTGTCCTTGGTATTGATGCTCACAAGAACTAGAACAACAAACTTCTCTTAAAAGTAAAATTGAAATGTAATTTGAAGAAAATAGTGAGATATAATGTAAGTTATTTTAAAATCGATTCCTTTAAATACCCAATATAATTGAGTTCATATTGAGTCTTACGAATTCTAGATTACTCAGGTGATAAAAAATAAAAGTTCACCCCATTAACTGAACATCCTTTTTAGTTTTCAATCTGTTCAGTGCTGCACAATTTGTAGGGTCTTGATGTCTATTTGTGAAAATCCTTGACACGTCAGTTTTGCCTTCATGGAATTGAAAAAAAAACAGCAACTTCGGCCAAAGACGTGCGCAACTTCACCCTTTATCTCATTACAGCGAAGCGTTCTGATGGAATTGATTAGGCTCTCCACAGCTCACTTGATGGACCGAGTCAGGAGCCAAACAAATAAATTTCTTTGGGTTCAGCTATTAGTTAGTTAAATCCGCTAAATTTGCATTGAAGAGCTTTAAATCTAACTCTCATTGAAGGTGGGGGAGGTGGAAGAAAAAAATATTTTATAACTAGGACAAATAATCCATGATAACCTTACATATTCCCAATCATAACTGTCGTCAAATAAAAAAAACTGTTAAGAGTCATCCCTAAATTATCAAATAAAGCAATAGAAATTGATAAATATGACCAATCTTAATCTATTACCAAACAAGGCGAGGTCGGTTTTCAAACTGAAGAGGGTGAAATAACAATTGTCTACCTAATGGTTCTAAACTTCTGCATTTTTTTAAAGTGTGCTTTGCTGAAATAAATCACGGTAGACTCTTACCTACGCACAAACGTGACAAGCAAGAGACCTAAGATTATAGCTTTCGAGCTGCAGTATTCTGGAGAAAAGGCAAAACAGCGTCGTGTAAGTATATCACTCTATCCGGATAATCACTTCACTACAGTATCTTTTAACAACATTTGCTAACGTAAAAACTATGTTCGGGGACCTGATGAATCAAGATCGGCAACAGCTGGAAGCCTCCATACACTTTAGTCTCTAGATATTGCAAGTACATGATCTGCGTACGAAAATAAAAATCAATATCGAATCGGCAAAATAAATGAGACAGTAAAGGGCATAATGTATTTTCCCAGTAGGTCATCTCATGTTCAGATTAGTGTTCCAATGTCTCTGGAAGGGAAAATATAAACAAGACTCAGCCTTCATAAAGATCCGCGTTCTCTCTTTGTGCCCGACTTACCGTCCACAGCCATTGCGCTGAATGATGCCAGTCTATAAGGTTGCCATCCTGATCGGGCGCTCGATGTGTCGGCTGCAGAATCACTGGATGCTGCCGGACGGTAACAGGATGTTTTCAGCTCATGCACTCTCTCCCTTCGCCTCCAGGCCACCGGAAATACGCCCGGAGCCTCCTCTCAAACTGCTGAATTTGGGACGATCCACATACAGACGAAAAAAAACGCCCGATTCTCAACGTCAGATTGGATGCGCTGAGAAGGATTCTTTTGTGAGCAAGAATCTTCTGAAGAGACAGTAAATTAGCAACAAAGGTGACCTGATCGATGCTGACAGTCCTTAAAATGCAGGTCACAACTTGTATCGCTGGAAGAATGGGTTCTGGTATTTCTCTACCTGTGCAGCACCAGAAGGCGAGGTGACAGAGAACAAAGACAGCCGGGCTTTCTGCAAATTATTGATGCCTGTTAGCGGTATTGGACCAACTTTCAAAACACCATAGGAAACGCGGAAAGTTATTTTTCATAATCATCAAAAATACTCCATAGTTCCAACCGACCGCGACTAAAAGGATAAGCACACACATTCTTATTATATTCAGTCAGGTTGCATTAACTATTACTCATTATCTTCAAAACATTCATTTTATTTAACTGATTCTTCCTATATTTTTACCAAGAAGGTTTCATTTGAGTCAAAAAGTCTTTGTGCCATTCCCTTTATGTTTCAGTTTGTAGGATCCTCAGATTGACTATTGAAAGAAACATGCAGACTGAGCTCAACACAAAGTAACCCCAACAGGAGCCTTGTGGTGATTTACACATAATTAACTTTAAAGTAGCTGAGAATATAAATATTATACAGACAGGTTAGAACAAGTATAATAAGCTCAAAAATTGGACTTGGCTAACTTTGTGAATTATTCAAGATAGGTTTTTTTTCCCCTCTCAATTGTTTCTCTTTCTCATCAGACCCCTGAGCTTGCTTGATAACTGGTTTGAATTTGAAAGCTGATCTTGTGAGTTTAGAGCATATTATTTAAGTTACTTATTTAAATGTGTTGGCGTGTGGCCAAGTGGTTAAGGTGTCGGTCTAGTGATCTGAAGGTTGCTAGTTCGAGCCTCAGCTATGGCAGCTGAGATGCCTTGAGCAAGGCACTTAACCGCACATTGCTCTGCGACGACACCGGTGCCAAACTGTATCGGCCCTAGTGCCCTTCCCTTGGACAACATCGGTGGTGTGGAGGGGAGACTTGCAGCATGGGCAATTGCCAGTCTTCCATACCACCTTGCCCAGGCCTGCGCCCTGGAAACCTTCCAAGGCACAAATCCATGGTCTCAAAAGACTAACGGAAGCCTATTATTATTTAAATTACACACAATAAAGACTGACAAACAACAGCAAAAAAAGACAGACTGTACAATGGTTCCTGTGCATTTTCAAAATCATTATTATCATACTTCTCTTTCGAAATGCAATTGGCAACTCCTTCCATTGTCCTAATTTTAATTTCATTTATCTGCAAATGCCTCCTGATTTACATCCGCCTTCCCAACAACAACATGGTCTGCTCTCCTACTTGTAAACTTCTCTGATTTTCTGTTAATTTTATTAGCTCTTCCACCAGCAGTAACATAACCCCAATGATTGCTTCAAATGATTCCAATTTTCAATTACCTACATGCCAACATGCTTTGCTTAAAATATTTAGGTCTTCAGGTAAATTCATCACCTTTCCCGGCTTTTATCCCGCTATCTTATCACTTTTCTTTAGAATCTGATCTTCCAATTCATAAAAACATAGAAAACCTACAGCAAAATACAGGCCCTTTGGCCCACAAAGCTGTGCCGAATATGTCCTTACCTTAGAACTACTTAGTCTTACCCATAGCCCTCTCTTTTTCTAAGCTCCATGTACCCATCCAGGAGTCTCTTAAAAGACCCTATCCTTTCCGTCTCCAACACCGCCGCCAGCGGCCCATTCCATGCACTCACCACGCTCTGTGTAAGAAACTTACGCCTGACATCTCCTCTGTACCTACTTCCAAGCACCTTAAAGCTATGCCCTTGTGTGCTAGCCATTTCATCCCTGGGGAAAAGCCTCTGACTATCCACACGATCAATGCCTCTCATTATCTTGTACACCTCCATCAGGTCACCTCTCATCCTCTGTCGCTCCAAGTAGAAAAGGCCGAGTTCACTCAACCTACTTTCATAAGGCATGCGCCCCAAACCAGGCAACATCCTTGTAAATCTCTTCTACATCCTTTCTATGGTTTCCACATCCTTCTTGTAGTGAGGCGACCAGAATTGAGCACATTACTCCAAGTGGGGTCTGATCAGGGTCCTATATAGCTGCAACATTACCTCTCGGCTCTTAAGCTCAATCCCACAATTGATGAAGGCCAATGCACCGTATGCCTTCTTAACCACAGAGTCAACTTGTGCAGCAGCTTTGAGTGTCCTATGGACTCAGACCCCAAGGTCCTTCTGATCCTCCACACCACCAAGAGACTTACAATTAATACTATATTCTGCCATCATACTTGACCTACCAAAATGAACCACCTCACACTTATCTGGGTTGAACTCCATCTGCCACTTCTCAGCCCAGTTCTGCACCCTATCAATGTCCTGCTGTAACCTCTGACAGCCCTCCACACTATCCACAACACCCCCAACCTTTGTATCATCAGCAAATTTACTAACCCATACCTCCATTTCCTCATCCAGGCCGTTTATAAAAACCATGAAGAGTAGGGGTTCCAGAACAGATCCCTGAGGCACATCACTGGTCACCAGCCTCCACGCAGAATATGACCCATCTAAAACCACTCTTTGCCTTCCGTGGCAAGCCAGTTCTGGATCCACAAAGCAATGTTCCCTTGGATCCCATGCCTCCTTACTTTCTCAATAAGCCTTGCATGGGGTACCTTATCAAATGCCTTGCTAAAATCCATATACACTACATCTACAGCTCTACCATCATCAATGTGTTTAGTCACATCCTCAAAAAATTCAATCAGGCTCGTAACGCACAACCTGCCTTTGACAAAGCCATGCTGACTATTCCTAATCATATATGCCTCTCCATATGTTCATAAATCTTGCCTCTCAGGATCTTCTCCATCAACTTAGCAACCACTGAAGTAAGACTCACTGGTCTATAATTTCCTGGGCTATCCCTACTCTCTTTTTTGAATAAGCGAACAACATCTGCAACCCTCTAATCCTCCAGTATCTCTCCCATCCTCATTGACAATGCAAAGATCATTGCCAAAGGCTCAGCAATCTCTTCCCTCGTTTCCCGCAGTAGCCTGGGGTACATCCCTTCTGGTCCCGGTGACTTATTCAATTTGATGCTTTCCAAAAGCTCCAGCACATCCTCTTCCTTAATATCTACATGCTCAAGCTTTTCAGTCCATTGCAAGTCAGCCCTACAATCGCCAAGATCCTTTTCCATAGTGAATACGGAAGCAAAGTATTCATTAAGTACCTCTGCTATTTCCTCTGGTTCTATACACACTTCCCCACTGTCACACTTGATTGGTCCCATTCTCTCACTTCTTATCCTCTTGCTCTTCACATACTTGTAGAATGCCTTGGGGTTTTCCTTAAGCCTGTCTGCCAAGGCCTCTAATGGCCCCTTCTGGCTCTCCTAATTTCATTCTTAAGCTCCTTCCTGCTAGCCTTATAATCTTCTAGATCTCTAACATTACCCAATTTTTTGAACCTTTCATTAGCTCTTCTTTTCTTGTAAATCTTCACTAGATTTACAACAGCCTTTGTACACCATGGTTCCAGTACCCTGCCATCCTTTCCATGTCTCATTGGAATGTACCTATGCAGAACCCCACGCAAATATCCCCTGAACACTTGCCACATTTCTTCCATAGGTTTCCCTGAGATCATCTGTTTCCAATTTATGCTTCCAAGTTCCTGCCTGATAACCTTATATTTCCCCTTACTCCAATTAAACGTTTCCCTAACTTGTCTGTTCCTATCCCTCTCCGATGCTATGGTAAAGGAGATAGAATTGTGATCACTATCTCGAAAATGCTCTCCCACTGAGAGATCTGAGACCTGACCAGGTTCATTTCCCAATACCAGATCAAGTACAGCCTCTCCTCTTGTAGGCTTATCTACTTATTGTGTCAAGAAACATTCCTGAACACACCTAATGAACTCCATCCTTTCTAAACCCTTCACTCTAGGGAGATAAGACCATAAGACCATAAGACAAAGGAGCAGAAGTCAGCTATTCAGCCCATCAAGTCTGCTCCGCCATTTTATCATGAGCTGATCCATCCTCCCATTTAGTCCCACTCCCCCGCCTTCTCACCATAACCTTTGATGCCCTGGCTACTCAGATACCTATCAATCTCTGCCTTAAATACACCCAATGACTTGGCCTCCACTGCTGCCCGTGGCAACAAATTCCATAGATTCACCACACTCTGACTAAAAAAATTTCTTCGCATTTCTGTTCTGAATGGGTGCCCTTCAATCCTTAAGTCATGCCCTCTCATACTAGACTCCCCCATCATGGGAAACAACTTTGCCACATCCAGTCTTTCCATGCCTTTCAACATTCAATATGTCTCTATGAGGTCTCCCCTCATGCTTCTAAACTCCAAGGAATACAGTCCAAGAGCGGACAAATGTTCCTCATATGTTAACCCTCTCATTCCTGGAATCATTCTAGTGAATCTTCTCTGTACCCTCTCCAACGTCAGCACATCCTTTCTTAAATAAGGAGACCAAAACTGCCCAAAGTACTCCAAGTGAGGTCTCACCAGTGCCTTATGAAGCCTCAACATCACATCCCTGCTCCTATACTCTATTCCTCTAGAAATGAATGCCAACATTGCATTCGCCTTCTTCACTACTGACTCAACCTGGAGGTTAACTTTAAGGGTATCCTGTACGAGGACTCCCAAGTCCCATTGCATCTCAGAACTTTGAATTTTTTCCCCATTTAAATAATAGTCTGCCCATTTATTTCTTCTGCCAAAGTGCATAACCATACACTTTCCAACATTGTATTTCATCTGCCACTTCTTTGCCCATTCTTCCAATCTATCCAAGTCTCCCTGCAGACTCTCTGTTTCCTCAGTACTACCAGCCCCTCCACCTATCTTCGTATCATCAGCAAACTTAGCCACAAAGCCATCTATTCCATAATCCAAATCGTTGATGTACAATGTAAAAAGAAGTGGCCCCAACACGGACCCCTGTGGAACACCACTGGTAACCGGCAGCCAACCAGAATAGGATGCCTTTATTCCCACTCTCTGTTTCCTGCCAATCATCCAATGCTCTATCCACGTATGTAACTTTCCCGTAATTCCATGGGCTCTTATCTTGTTAAGTAGCCTCATGTGTGGCACCTTGTCAAAGGCCTTCTGAAAATCCAAATATACAACATCCACTGCATCTCCCTTGTCTAGCCTACTTGAAATTTCCTCAAAAAATTGTAATAGGTTCATCAGGCAGGATTTTCCTTTAAGGAATCCATATTGAGTTCTGCCTATCTTGTCATATGCCTCCAGGTACTCTGTAACCGCATCCTTGACAATCGACTCCAACAACTTCCCAACCACCGATGTCAAGCTAACAGGTCTATAATTTTCTTTTTGCTTCCTTGCCCCCTTCTTAAATAGCGGAGTGACATTTGCAATCTTCCAGTCCTCCGGAACCATGCCAGAATCTATTGACTTTTGAAAGATCATCGCTAATGCCTCCACAATCTCTACGGCTACTTCCTTCAGAATACAAGGGTGCATTCCATCTGGTCCGGAAGATTTATCTACCTTTAGGCTATTCAGCTTCCGGAGTACTTTCTCTGTCGTAATTGTGTCTGCGCACACTTCTCTTCCCTGCCACCCTTGAGTGTCCAGTATACTGCTGATGTCTTCCTCAGTGAAAACTGATGCAAAATACTCATTCAGTTCCTCCGCCATCTCCTTATCTCCCATTACAATTTCTCCAGCATCATTTTCTATCGGTCCTATATCTACTCTCACCTGTCTTTTACTCTTTATATACTTGAAAAAGCTTTTAGTATCCTCTTTGATATTATTTGCTAGCTTCCTTCCATAGTTAATCTTTTCCCTCTTAATGACCTTCTTAGTTTCCTTTTGCAAGCTTTTAAAAACTTCCCAATCCTCTGTCTTCCCACTAATTTTTGCTTACTTGTATGCCCTCTCCTTTACTTTAACTTTGGCTTTGACTTCTCTTGTCAACCATGGTTGCATCCTTATTCCATTCGAAAATGTTTTCTTTTTTGGAATATACCTGTCTTGCACCTTCCTCACTTCTCGCATAAACTCCAGCCACTGCCGTCTTTCCCGCCAGTGTCCCTTTCCAGTCAACTTTGGCCAGTTCCTCTCTCATGGCACTGTAATTTCCTTTACTCCACTGAAATACCGACGCATCAGTTTTCGGCTTCTCTTTTTCAAATTTCACAGTGAACCCAATCATGTTATGATCACTGCCTCCTAAAGGTTCCTTCACCTTAATCTCTCTAATCACCTCCGGTTCATTACACAATACCCAATCCAGTACACCCGATCCCCTAGTGGGCTCAACAACAAGCTGTTCTAAAAAGCCATCTCACAGCTATTCTAAAACTTCTCTCTCTTGAGATCCAGTGCTGACCTAATTTTCCCAATCCACTCGCATGTTAAAATCCCCCACAATTATCATAACACTGCCCTTCTGACAAGTCTTTTCTATTTCCTGTTGTAATTTGTAGTCCACATCCCTGCAGCTGTTTGGAGGCCTATAAATAACTGCCATCAAGGTCCTTTTACCCCTGCTATTTCTTAGCTCAACCCATAAAGATTCTGCACCTTCCGATCCTATATCACCTTTTTCTAATGATTTAATATCATTTCTTACCAATAAAGCCACGCCTCCCCCTCTGCCTACCTTCCTATCCTTCCGATACTCCGTGTATCCTTGGACGTTCAGCTCCCAGAGACACGTATCCTTTAGCCACGTCTCAGTGGTGGCCATAATATCATACCTGCCAATCTGTAGCTGTATGACAAGATCATCCTCCTTATTCCTTTCGCTGCGTGCATTTAAGTATAACACCTTAAGACCAGTACTTGGTACTTTTCGCTTTGATTTCACTGCAACTTTATTGCACTGCAACTCATCCCAATAGCTACAAACTTGCCCCATCACCTGACTGTCTTTCCTGACATCTTTACTGCTCACTATCTTAGGTTTATTTCTGTTTTCCCCTTCCTCCGCTCTATCATTCCAGTTCCCATTCCCCTGCCAAATTAGTTTAAACCCTCCCTAACAGCTCTATTAAACTTTCCCGCCAGGATATTGGTCCATTTTGAACAGGTCATACTTCCCCCAGAAGAGATCCCAATTATCCCAGAATCTGAAGCCCTGCCCCCTGCTCCAGTCTCTCAGCCATGCATTCATCTGCCTGATCCTACTATTCTTGCCCTCGCTAGCACGTGGCACAGGTAGCAATCCCGAGATTACTACCCTAGAGGTCCTGCTTCTTAGCTTCCTTCCTAACTCCCAGAAGTCTCTCTTCAGGACCACCTCCCTTGTCCTATCTATGTCACTGGTACCAACAAGTGCCAAGACAACTGGCTGCTCACCCTCCCCCTTCAGAATATTCTGGACCCGATCCAAGACATTCCATACCCTGGCACCTGGGAGGCAACACACCATGCGGGTATCACAGAATCTCCTGTCCGTTTTCCTGACTATGAAATCCCCTATGACTACCGCATTTCTCTTCTCCCTCCTTCCCTTCTGCACAACAGCGCCAGGCTCAGTGCCAGAGACCCAGTCACTGTGGGTGTCCGCTGTCAGGTCATCCCCCTCAACAGCATCCAGAACAAGATATCTGTTGCTGTGGGGGACAGACACAGGTGTGCTCTCCATGATCCGGGCATTTCCCTTCCCTCTCTTGACAGTGACCCAGTTTTCTGACCCCTGTAGCCTAGGGATGACTACCTCCCTGTAGCTCCTGTCTATCACCTCTTCACTTTCCCTGATAAGCAGTAGGTCATCAAGCTGCAGCTCCAGATCCCTAACATG
Organism: Mobula birostris; assembly: GCF_030028105.1. NCBI lineage: Eukaryota > Metazoa > Chordata > Chondrichthyes > Myliobatiformes > Myliobatidae > Mobula > Mobula birostris. The sequence continues at coordinate 52,717,445 of NC_092371.1, read as the reverse complement.
GTCTCCGAGGAGCTGCATCTCGGTGCACCTGGCGCAGATGTGGCCATCAGGGAGGCTGGAGGTCTCCTAGGATTCCCACATCTGACACCCTGAACAAGGCACTAATCCTGCAGGCATACCATCTAATTCTACAGGAATGAAACAGGAAAAATAAGTCTACTCACCCAATTACCTCGCCAAACACACAAACTTTTTAAACCGTTAGCTTGTACCATTAGCTGTGTGAGCCCTGCTGTTCCTGTCTGTCCGGGTTGATTCACGAAGGGCGGAGGGGAGGAAAAAAAAAGAGTTGGTGCCTCGCTCTCACCTTTTCCCATTTTCCGCCAAAGCCCGTTGAAGCCAAAGCCCTACACTCTGCTACCACTCACTCCACTGCCCACTGTATAGGGTGGTCTCCTTTTTAAACTCTCCACACTGTCCTGTCTATGTCACGCGCCTACGCAGTCTCGTCCTTCTTGCACTCGAAGAAGTTTTTTAAAAAACTGCCTTCCATCAGAATTCAGCTCCCACGCTGCTCTGTTGCTCCGATCCAAAAGAAAGCCATTGGAAGCAACCTTATTAAACTCTCTGCGCGGTCCTGTTACATCACGCCAATCAATATTTGAGAGATGCCAATCAATATTTGGGAAATTAAAATCTCCCACCACAACAACCCTGTTATTATTACTCCTTTCCAGAATCTGTCTCCCTATCTGTTCCTCGATGTCCCTGTTACTATTGGGTAGTCTATAAAAAACACCCAGTAGAGTTATTGACCCCTTCTTATTCTTAACTTCCACCCACAGGGCTCCGTAGACAACCCCTCCATGACTTCCTCATTTTCTGCAGCTGTGACAGTATCTCTGATCAACAGTGCCACACCCCCACCTCTTTTGCCTCCCTCCCAGTCCTTTCTGAAACATCTAAAGCCTGGCACTTGTAGCCGTTCCTGCCCCTGCACCATCCAAGTCTCTGTAATGGCCACAACGTCATAGCTCCAAGTGCTGATCCACGATCTAAGCTCATCCGCTTTATTCATAATACTCCTCGCATTAAAATAGACACATCTTGAACCATCGGTCTGAGTGCGTACCTTTTTTATCACCTGCCTATCCTCACTTTGACACTGTCTCTAAGATTTCTCTATTTGTGAATCAACCTCCCTTTCCTACGTCACTTCAGTTCGGTTTCCACCCCCCAGCAATTCTAGTTTAAACTCTCCCCTACAGCCTGAGAAAACCTCCCCGCCAGGATATTGGTCCCCCCGAGATTCAAGTGCAACCCGTCCTTTTTATACACATCATACCTGCCCCAGAAGAGGTCCCAATGATCCAGAAATCCGAATTCCTGCCCCCAGTCCAATCCCTCAGCCACGCATTTCACGTGTGCATTTTCTTCAATTTTATGTCAGGTTCAATGTGTGAAACCCATTCCATAATTTTTATTTGTCCACATTTCACTTTACCTTCATCTTTCATTGACGGACCTGATAACTTGGGATACAAAAAAATGTCTGCATCAAATAAGTTGTTCTTGCTTAAAAGCAGTTTCACCTGGGTTGAACATGAGAGGAAACTTTTTTTAATCATTTTATCATCTGGTCTTGACAACCTAAGTTATTTTTCAACTAATAATAACTCTTTAAATGAGGTGATGGTTATCAAAACATTTAAAGAGCAAAATTGGGATCAACTTAATGCCCAATTACAATGTTTGTCATGCCTTGTTCTGATCACCAGGGGGCACCAGAGTCATCCAAGCTCTGACACTCCTCCTCCCCAGATTATTAATTATTTTCACCTGTGTCTTGTTTTATTTTTCAGTGCACCCGGGCTTTCTTTGGTTTCTCCATTTAAGTTCCCTCTATTTTGTTTGTCTTTGTTCAGTCTTGAGTTTACCTTGTATGTAGTGATCCTCAAGTCCTAGCCTATGTCCTCAGAAAATCAATTACAATTAAAAAATTTTTGTTCAATTCTGTCATTGTCTCTGATCCCTTCTGCACGTGGTCAACCTGGTCTAAGTCTCTCCTGGTAGTGCACTGGTTAAAGACGTGGAACTTCACCATAACAACTGTAGCTCGAACACAGTCCTGCTGGCCCAAAATGTCAACTGTACTCTTTTCCATAGGTGCTGCCTGGCCTGCTGAGATCCTTCAGCATTTTGTGTGTGATGCTCGGATTTCCAGCATCTGCAGATTTTCTCGTGTTTCTAGTTTGAACACAGGCTGCCAACCGCCCCTAATCTAATGTTAATACAAAACAAAATAGGTCTGCAGATACACTGTTTAAATATTACTAAATTACAAATCTGCATGGACATGCTGCTGAAAGTAAGCTCATCATTACATCTGTGCATACTTGGTCGTATGACAGTAAACTCAGCTTTGAATTTGGCTTCGATGTTTTCACAGTATTCCCATGAACTGCTTTCAGACTTATTCTGAAATATTCTCAGTGTTTTTTTTAATAAACATTATGGGTATATAGTTACAAAAATAATAGTAAAGAATTTTGATTCCTTATTATTAATATGTCAATGCTAATGAAATGCCTTTATTATATATAAGATGTAGTATGATGATAAAATACACATGTTAGAAAGCAGTCTAAGCCTACTGCTAGCTTTTATAAAGTAAACAAAAATAGGGAACAGTGTGGCTATTCTGAAGTTAACAACCAGTTGTGATAGGTATGAAGCATTGCGGGCAATGGTGGAGAAGAATAAAACTAAAAATGAGCAGAGGAGCTTGCTAGGAGATTAATTATTACTGTTGTTTCCCAAGTGTCTCCACCCTTTCAGTCAAACCTGATTTTGCAACCTTTCCTAAGGTAATGCAGGTTGTTCTTGGAAATTATGCACAGTAAAAAAAGTTTGGCTTTTTAAAAATTCAGTTTTTGGGGGGGTTTAATTATGTATCTATTCAGTGTAGCTTTAGGCATCAAAGTAGCTTTACCCTTGAATTCCAAACCAAATGGTGAACTAAAGAGTCTGCTGTAAATATGAGGTGTCTGCTCCAATAGTGCACCACATTGTTCTAGAATTTTCCTACCCTGGCAGTCATGGTTCATTCCAGTTAATGTCATATCTTTATAAATGTATTTACACATATGGTTGTAACAAAACATTATGGAAATGCCATTTTTACAGTTGTCTTCTGATGTTAAATGGTGTGTGCATCCACTATTTCATAAAATCGTCTTCTTGTTTTAATCAACAATCTTAAATTATCAGCACCTAATAATGGAATGCTTAATAAGTATTTGAATACTTAAATGGAAATAATAGACTTGCATTGATAGTTGCAACAAAAATTATGAAAAATCAATATAAATTTTTGGAAATGATTTTATAATTTTTATTTTCATGCACAGTTCTAAAGCTAATTGAACAAACAGAATTGGGACAGTCACATTTGTTCTCACTATTCTGATTTAAGGAGGAGAACAAAACAGGCTGATTTGCTGCTATATGTGACTATATGTGACTAATGCTGAAAAATAGCCACACATACAAGCCAGATGATAATATTAGCACTTAGGTTTTGCATTGCTAACATTTTTCAGATGGGTCATGAATAAGGCTTGTCGTTGATTCAGACTGCCATCGATTGCATTCATTCAGGATGCCAAATCTGCCAGGAATGAAAAGGGATTTTGGTCCAATACTCTCAGCTGGTATGTGACCATAATCAGTGGTGTGACTTGGTAGAGTGTCCATGTATCAATCTCATGCTTTTATTTTGCCCCAGCCCGTTGTAACTTCCACATATGATGCAACATTGTAAGGGAAAGGCTGTTTACTGCAAAAAGATCCAATGGCTCTTTTGACCCTTGATTCCAGTGCACAATCGACCCATATAAAGACAGCACGTTTCTATCAAAAGCCTTGCTACCAACCCTAATGTTGCAAAGCAGTCCATCAGCATCCTAATCCAGTGGTCCCCACCACCGGGCCGTGAACCGGTACCAGGCTGCAGAGCATGTGCTACCGGGCCGTGAGGAAACGATATGAGTCAGCTGCACCTTTCCTCATTCCCTGTCACGCACTGTTGAACTTGAACATAGGGTTGCCAACTGTCCCGTATTTGCCGGGACATCCCATATATTGGGCTAAATTGGTTTCCTCCACTAAGGTAGATCATTCCTATGAAATCTTTCATGCTGAAATGGCGTGAAGCGAAGAAGCAATTACCATTGATTTATATGGGAAAAATTTTTGAGCGTTCCCAGACCCAAAAAATAACCTAACAAATCATACCAAATAACACATAAAACCGAAAATAAGTAACACTAACATACAGTAAAAGCAGGAATGATATGATAAATACACAGCCTTTATAAAGTAGAAATAATGTATGTACAGTATAGTCAGGAAGATGAAGGCAAAACCGTTTGTGGGAGAAAAAGAATCGGCACGTACACACATGCGCTTATCACATGCGTATGTCACGCATGTGCACACAGGTGCCCATGTAAAGCTTCATGGTCATGGTAGTCTTTCCTGGGGTAAAGTGTCCCGGGATGTGGCTGCTACTTTTGTTCCTTATTTGGGAGTGAGAAAGTTGGCAACCCTAACTGTAAAAGACATGTTGAGGTGAGTTTAACCCTACTTGAACACCCCACCCCCAAGTCGGCCGGTCTGCAAGAATATTGTCAATATTAAACCAATCCGCCATGCAAAAAAGGTTGGGGACCCCTGTCCTAATCAACCCTTTTCGTGTCTAGGCTATCCCAGAGAAGTTTTGCTGTATGTGGAAGAGTGGGTTTCGAAATCTGGTGTAAATAATTCTGTGCAATCAAACCTTCTGGTTTTGTCTTTGCCAGAAGCTGCTGATGAACAATAAGACAAAGAGGAAAAGAAGGAAGAAGAGGGAGAGTAATGGGAATGAGGGGGAAAGGTAAAAGGAAAAGAAAGGCAGGACGTAAACAACATAGGATATCTTTCTCTGCCAGTCTGTTGGATAATAGATAATCAGTCTGTGGCTTCAATATTTATGATCCCGATTACTCTTCTTTGTTGATCATTTCAAGTGTCCATTTCATCACAATTACAGAATATGCCAACATCAAGTCAATATCAAGCTACATAAATGCACTCAGCAATGACAACTATTAATCAGACATAAGTGATTACCCTCGTAATGACTTTAAAAGATAAACAGAATTTCGTGTAGAGCATGTGGTCCCAACAGCCTGCCCAACCAATCCTGTACCTCAGGTTCTTTGGTGCTTTGTTCACATATCTCTTAGTGTAGAAAATTCTATTAATCTAATTCTTGTATTTGCTCACCAGCCGAATATGCACAGTGCACAGACAAGTCCAAAAATTTGCAGCTTCTCCTTATCTTAACCCTAATTATCTGACCATTTACCTCATGAATACAAAGCCTAATTTTAGTTTCTTCAGCCCAAAGGCAAATTCTTTGCATATCCCTTCCAGAATTTTTGTTTAGAATTACCCTTTGCGTAAATTCCAGCAAATGTAAGCCAATCTTATTCAATCTCTCCTCAAAGGAAAAACCATCTTCCCAGGAATCAAACTAGTAAATTATGTTGCGACACATCCAGGGGAGGAATCAAACTAGTAAATTATGGGAGGATGTGTACTGTCATCTCAATAGAGCACACCAGTTTGTGTTTCTTGGAACAATTACTATGAACTGAAAGAAAATTGACAAAAAATAGGGAAGCCATTGGAGAGGATACTGAGGGATAGGATATATGTGCATTTGAAAAGACATGGGCTGCTTAGGGATAGTCAGCATAGCTTTGTATGGGACAGGTCATGCCTTACAAACTTGATCAAATTTTTTGAGGAGTTGACAATGGAACTTGATGAGGGTAAAGAAGTGGACATTATCAACATGAATTTCTTTAGTTGACTCAGAATATAAAGTTGCATGGGATCCATGATAAATTGCAGGTTTGGATTCAGAACTGGTTTGCCCATAGATAGAATGCTATTATTCTGGCTGGAGGTCTGTGACCGTTGGCATTCCACGTGGATTGGTGCTTGGACCTCAGTTGTTTGTGATGTATATCAATGACTTAGATGAAAATGTGGGTGGGTGGGTGAATTAGCAACTTTGTGGAAGGTGCCAAGATTTGTGTAGTTGTGGACAGTGTAAAGGACTATCAAAGAATACAACAGGATATGCACTCAGTGGCCACTTTATTATGTACACTTGTACAGCTGCTCGTTAAAGTAATATCTAATCAGCTAATCATGTGGCAGCAACTTAAAACCATGCAGCCATGGTCGAGCGGTTCAGTTGTTGTTCAGACCAAGCATGCAGCTTGCTGGATGAAAGTGCCTCTTAATGAGAGAGATCAGAGGAGAATGGCCTGACTAGTTCAAACTGACAGGGAAGTTGATAGTAACTCAAATAATAACGTGTTACAACACTGCTATGCAGAGGAGCATCTCTGAGTGCACAACACATTGAATCTTGAAATGGATGGGCTACAGCAACAGAGGACCACAAACATTCAGGTATGTAATAAAGTGGCCACTGTGTAGATCAGTTACAAAGTAAGGGGCAGAGAAGTTGCAGATGAAGTTTAAGCCAGGCAAGTGTGAGGTGTTGCACTTTGGGAGGACAAATGAAAGGAGAAAGTCTAAATTTAATGGTAGACCTCCTAATAGCACTGAGGGGCAGGGGGATCCAGTCCATACTCCCCTGGAAGTAGCCGCATAAGTGGATAGGTGGTAAATAGGCATTTGGCATACTTGTCCTCTTTGGTAACGATGTTGAGTATAAGAATAACAACCAGGACAAATTATCTCCTATACCACATACATTAAGAAAAAAAGCTAATAAAGAGAGAACTGACTTAGTTAATCAGTTAAAACAATTAGACCAGAAATATGCTTTAGCACCAGACCCTGAACAATACAAAAGACGTATTGAATTAAAACTAAATATGATCTTCTTATAATGTATCCAATTGAAAGCCAACTTTTAAAAGATAGAAGCCAATTCTATATACATGGAGAAAAAACTGGTAAATTATTGGCTAATCAGTTGAAGACCTTTATAGCTAAATGGTAAATTAAAGAAATTCGTAAAACCAATGGTGATTTGACAACTGACCATTTTGAAATAAATGACACTTTCAGAGAATTTTATTCTAAATTGTATAGTTCTGATTTTGTTAAAGATAATACTGCAATGAACAATTTTTTAGACCAATTAAATATTCCTGGACTTTTGGCTGATAATCGAAAGCAGTTGGATCAACCTGTTTCTCAGGAGGAAAACACTGAGGCTATACATGCATTGCACTCTCGGAAATCTCCAGGACCTGACAGATTCTCTGGAGAATTTTATAAGGTTTTTCCTTCATTGCTTATACCTCATTTATGTTCTACCCTTACTGCTTCCTTCAAGGTGGGAGGTTGCCACAGTCTTTTTATGAAGCTTCCATTTTGCTTATTCTTAAAAAGAATAAGACTCTCACTGAATGCTCTTCATATAGACCAATTTCTTTACTCAATGTTGATGCTAAGATCCTATCTAAAGTTTTGGCCCTTAGACTTGAGAATATTATACCTTCTATAATACCTGATGATCAGACAGGATTCATTAAAAATTGATATTTCCATTTTAATATACGACGATTGTTAAATGTTATGCATTCTCCGTCCAAGGAAATATCGGAATGTGTGATTTCTCTCGATGCGGAGAAGGCTTTTGACTGAGTTGAATGGAATTACCTATTTAAAACCTTAGAAAAATTTAATTTTGGGCCCAATTTTATTTTTTGGATTAAATCACTTTACTTATCTCCCTCCGCTCATGTCCTTACTAACTTTCAGAATTCTAAACCAATTAAACTCCAACGTGGAACCAGACAAGGATGTCTGTTGAGCCCTTTGCTTTTTGATTTGGTATTAGTACCTCTAACAATTGCCTTTTGAGAGTCTACAGATATGACCGGTATCTTAAGGAAAGGTACTACTCATAAAGTTTCGCTTTATGCTGATGACCTATTGCTTTTTATATTTAATGTTACAACTTCTTTACCCTCTATGTTTCTTTTACTAACTAATTTTAGTAGTTTTCAGGCTATAAATTGAATTTACATAAGAGTGAATTGTTTCCTTTAAACACTTTGATACAATCCGATATTAACCTTCCTTTTAAAATTGTAAGAAAACAATTTACATATTTGGGTGTAACAATCACTAAGAATTATAAAGATCTATTCAAAGAAAGTTTTCTAAGCTTAATGAATTATGTGAAAAAGACACTTTCTAATTGATTGCCTCTCTCTTTATCACTGATTGTGTTTCTGTGATATCATACTGGAGGAACATTGTATCATTTCTTAATGCATGCATTACTAAATGTCAATAAAAGAGGACTGCGTGTCCTCATAATCCAATCTATTTGGTCGAATTAATTCTATTAAAATGAATATTTTACCTAAATTTATATACCTTTTTCAAGCCGTACCTGTTTTTATTCCTAAGTCTTTTTCTGATTCTTTAGATTTGATTCTTTCTTCCTATATATGGAAGAACAGAAAACCCCGATTAAATAAAGCCCACCTTCAAAAAATTAAAAAGAGTGGAGGCCTTGCTCTACCCAATTTTAGGTTATATTATTGAGCAATTAACATTCAAAATCTCACATTCTGGTTGTATTATAGTAATCGTGAGGATTGTCCAATATGGGTCTTGTTGGAAGCCAACTCTGTTATGAAATTTTCTATTATTTCTCTTCTCGGATCCTCTCTTCCTTTATCTTTAAATAAATTAACTGACAGTTCGGTGGTTAACACACTTTGAGGATCTGGCTACAGTTTAGAAAACATTTCGGTTTATTGAGATTTTCTCTTTCTAGTCCTATTTTTTCTAGTTTTTTTAAACCATCTATGACCAATCTGTTTTTTAGAGAATGGGATAGATTAGGCATTAAACGATTTCAGGATCTGTTTGTTGGAGGGACCTTTCTTCTTTTGAGCAGCTCTCAGTGAAATATAATTTATTTCACTTTTTTCAATATTTACAGATTAGAGATTTTTTAAGATCTAAACTACATATATTTCCTACCAGCCCAGAAAAGAACATAATAGATGAAATTTTTAATTTGAACCCTTTTGATAATGGCTGAATATCTTATATTTATGGTCTGTTGTTGGGACTGAGAATGGCTCCTTTAGACAAAATTTAAAAAGATTGGGAAAAGGATTTACAGATTTCATAATTTGATGAGACCTGGAGGGCTATTTTCAAAATGGTTAATTCTTCATCATTACGTGCTCATCATTCCCTCCTACAATTTAAAGTGGTACATAGGGCTCATATGTCTAAAGACAAGCTCTCTCCTTTTTTTGCAGATATATCTCCTTATTGTGACAGATGTAATAATGGAGAGGCTTCATATGTTTTCATAAGTTTTGGTCATGTTCGAGCCTTGAAAAATATTGGAAAGATGTATTCCAAACTTTTTCTGTACTTTTTAAAGTTAACTTTAAGCTCAATCCTTTGACTGCCATATTTGGTATTGTTGAGGAAAGAGCTATAATTTTGGAGCCTTCTCATTTGCGGGTATTGGCTTTTATTTCTCTGATGGCTAGGAGAGCGATCTTGCTTAAATGGAAGGAGGTTGCCCCCCCCCCACACATGCTAAATGGTTATGCAATTTTATGTCATGTTTAAATTTAGAGAAGATTCATTGTTCGAATTCTGATTCTAATCAAGATTTTCAAACATTATGGGGACCCTTTCTGAGCTATTTTGAAAATCTTTGAATTGTTATTGTTATTAAAATATAGATCTAGGCTATTATTATAAAACACTATATGGTAAAGCACTCTTTTTTTGTGTTTTTTTAAACCAACCAGCTTCGCCTTGGTAATGGGTGTAGATTTTTAAAAATAATATAATTAACCATATAACCATATATAATTAGCTGGAAATCTTGGTACATGTTGGTACCAATGACATAGACAGAAAAAGAGAGGCGGTCCTGAAGAAAGATTACTGGGAGCTAGGAAGAAAATTGAAGAGCCGGACCTCCAGAGTAATAATATCAGGATTGCTGCCTGAGCTGCGCGCTAATGAAGGTAAGAATAGCAGAATTAAGCGGATGAATGTGTGGCTAAGTAACTGGTGCAGGGGGTAGGGCTTCAGATTCTTGAATCATTGGGATCTATTTTGGAGAAGGTATGACTTATACAAAAAAGATGGATTACACCTGAACTCAAAAGGTACTAATATCCTGGCGGGATTGTTTAATATAGCTGTTAGGGAGGGTTTAAACTAAGTGGGCAAGGGGAAGGAAACCAAGGTGTTAGGGTTGAGGAAGAGGAAAATAGAAATAAGCCAAAAATACTGTGCAGCAAAGATGGCAAGAAGGACAGGCCGGTGAATATACAGGATAATTTGCTGCAAAATAGAAATATAGCACAAGTGGCAACAGGTACCGATCTAAATGTACTGTACTTAAATGCATGCAGCATTAGAAATAAAGTGGATGACCTTGCTGCACAGCTGCAGGTTAAAAGATATGACATTGTGGCCATCACCGAGTCATGGTTAAATGATGGATGTGATTGGGAGCTGAATGTCCAAGGATACACAGTGTGTAGGAAAGATAGGAAGGTAGGTAAAGGGGGTGGCGTGGCCCTGATGGTAGGAAACGATATCAAATCAACAGAAAGAAGGGACATAGGATCAGAAGAGGTAGAATCCTTATGGGTAGAATTAAGAAATGGCAAGGGTAAAAAGACATTAATAACAGTTATATACAGGCCTCCAAACAGCAGCCGGGATGTGGACTACAAGCTGCAGCTGGAAGTAGAAAAAGCGTGTCAGAAGGAAAATGTCAAGATAACATAGAACATAGAACATAGAATAGTACAGCACAGTACAGGCCCTTCAGCCCACAATGTTGTGCCGACCCTCAAACTCTGCCTCCCATATAAGCCCCCAACTTAAATTCCTCCATATACCTGTCTAATAGTCTCTTAAACTTCACTAGTGTATCTGCTGTTATGTACCCCGTAACTGGGTTGCCAAACCGGCAGAAATGGATCACTCAGTTGGAGTCTGGATTACTAGAACTAAGAAAGTTTTATTAAAGAAACAAGCAACACAGTAATCGAAAGGATAATAAATGCAACTTCAGCAATGATAAACACACATGTGCACAGAATTAAGATAACAGCATCAATCAAGCTCTATCGTTGTCTAGGAGTAAATGACCAATTTCAAAGTGACACAAAGTTCAGTCCAATTTAGTTCAGTTTGCTGTAATCGTTGCCATGGCGATGGACAACGTGGGGGGAGGGAGAGAGAGAACGAGAACGACTGATTATTCAGAACGGCTTCCACTCACAGACCGGCAATATTGCTCACAAGCAGCTTTCCGGCGGGTCCTTTGTGATGTCACCTGAGGTCACCGACTGTGACCCCTCCTCCAGATGCGGTCGATCCTCTGCAGTGAACCCAGCACCCAAGCGAGGGTGGACGCATACCGGGTTCCCGCTGATCGTACCTTTCCACCCTGTGCGTTTAAGGCTGATCCCCTGATCAGCCGTCCAAGAGCTTCCCACCGATTTGTGAGAGGCGCACCGCTTCCAGGGTCTCATTACCTCGGGTGTCGTGTGTGTCCTGCCTTAGCGAACCTGTCCCCTTTTATCCCCCTGCTGGGGTATCGCCTGTACATCACTTCAAACAGTTCAGGGTTCAAAGGGGGAGCCGCTCTTGACAATACCCAGACTGATGGCTCCTTCATTAACACCTCCAAATGCTGCTTCATTGTGTGCCTTATCTCTCCCTCCCCTGAGGACAGGTGGCAGACCAACTGCTGATGCCACTGGTACTATCCCAGGCCAGCAAACATCTTAATTTATGTGTATTCTCGTCACACTGCCTCCACCACTGACTCAGGCAGTGCATTCCATGCACCAACCACTCTGAGTAAAAAACCTTCCTCTAATATCCCCCTTGAACTTCCCACCCCTTACCTTAAAGCCATGTCCTCTTGTATTGAGCAGTGGTGCCCTGGGGAAGAGGCGCTGGCTATCCACTCTATCTATTCCTCTTATTATCTTTATGGGGGATTTTAATATGAAAGTGAATTGGGAAAGTCAGGAAGGTAATGGATCTCAGGAGAGGGAGTTTGTAGAATGCCTACAGGATGGCTTTTTGGAGCAGCTTGTCCAGAAGCCTACCAGGGGACTGGCTGTTTTGGATTGGGTGCTGTGTAATGAACCTGAGTCGATTAGGGAGCTGGAGGTAAAGGAACCCCTTGGAAGTAGTGATCATAATATGATTGAGTTCAGTTTCAAATTTGAAAAGGAGAAGCTGGTATCAGGTGTATCGATATTTCAGTGGAACAGGGGAAATCACAGTGGTATGAGAGAGGAACTGGCCCAAGTCGATTGGAAAAGTAAGCTAAATGGAGGGATGGCAGAGCAGAATTGGATGAAATTCCTACAAGAAAAAAGGAAAATGCAGGAAAAATATATTCCAAGAAAAAAGAAAATCATGAATGGCAAAATGGCACAAATGTGGCTAACAAGAGAGGTTAAGGCAAAAATAAAAGCAAAAGCAACGGCGTACAAGGAAGCAAAAATTAGTGGGAAAAATGAGGACTGGAAGACTTTTAAAAACTTACAGAAGGAAGCTAAGAAAGTCATTAGGAAAGAAAAGATGAATTATGAAAGGAAGTTGGCAATTAACATAAAAAAGGATACTAAGAGTTTTTTTAAATATATGAAGAGTAAAAGAGTGACAAGGGTAGATATGGGACCGATTGAAAATGATGCTGGAGAAATTATAATGGATACCAAAAAGATGGCGGAGGAACTGAATGAGTATTTTGCATCAGTCTTCACAGTGAAGACATGAACAATATACCTGATAGCCAGAGGTATCAGGGAATAGAATTCGGTACAGTCAAGATTACTAGAGAGAAAGTGCTTGGGAAGCTTAGTGGACTAAGAATAGATAAGTCTCCCGGTCTGGATGAGGTGCACCCAAGGGTTCTGAAGGAGGTGGCTTTGGAGATTGTGGAAGCATTGGAAATGATCTTCCAGGAATCAATAGACTCTGGCATGGTTCCGGAGGACTGGAAGGTCGCAAATGTAGTTCCACTATTTAAGAAAGGAAGGAGGCAGCAAAAAGGAAGTTACAGACCTATTAGTCTGACATCGGTAGTTGGAAAGATATTGGAGTCAATCCTCAAGGAGGAGGTTATGAAATACCTCGAGGTGCATGACAAGATAGGTCGAAGCCAGCATGGTTTCAAGAAGGGAAGATCCTGCCTCACCAACTTATTGGAAGTTTTTGAGGTAATCTCGAATAAGATTGACAAGGGAGAGGCTGTGGATGTTGTGTATTTGGATTTTCAAAAGGCCTTCGATAAGGTGCCGCATAAGAGGCTGCTTGATAAGATGAGAGCCCATGGAATTATAGGAAAGTTATTGAAATGGGTGGAGCATTGGCTGATAGGCAGAAAGCAAACGGTGGGAATAAAGGGATCCTATTCTGATTGGTTGCCGGTTACTAGTGGTGTTCCGCAGGGGTCGGTGTTGGGGCCGCTTCTTTTTACAATGGTATATCGATGATTTGGATTATGAATTAAATGGTTTTGTGGCTAAGTTTGCGGATGACACCAAGATAGGTGGAGGAGCAGGAAATGTTGAAGAAACGGAAAGGTTGCAGAGAGACTTAGTCAGTTTAGGAGAGTGGGCAAAGAAATGGCAGATGAGATACAACGTTGACAAATGTACGGTTGTACATTTCGGAAGAAGAAATAATCGGGCAGACTATTATTTAGATGGGGAGAAAATTCAAAAATCGGAAGAGCAAAGGGACTTGGGGGTCCTCGTGCAGGATACCCTAAAGGTTAACCACCAAGTTGGACTGGCGGTAAGGAAAGCGAATGCTATGTTGGCATCCATTTCAAGAGGAATAGTGTATAAGAGTAAGGAGGTGTTAATGAGGCTCTATGGGGCATGAGTGAGACCTCATTTGGAATACTGTGTGCAGTTTTGGGCCCCCTATCTTAGAAAGGATGTACTGATGTTGGAGAGAATTCAGAGAAGATTTACGAGGATGATTCCTGGAATGCAGGGGCTAACATATGAGGAGCGTTTGTCGGCTCTTGGACTGTATTCTTTAGAGTATAGAAGAATGAGAGAGGATCTCATAGAAACATTTCGAATGTTGAAAGGGTTGGACAGAGTAGCCGTGGAAAGGTTGTTTCCCTTGGTGGGTGAGTCCAGGACAAGAGGCCATAGTCTTAGAATTAGAGGGTACCCAGTTAAAATAGAGATGAGGAGAAATTTTTTAGCCAGAGGGTCGTGGATTTGTGGAATTCGTTGCCACATACAGCTGTGGAGGCCCGATCATTGAGGGTGTTTAAGGAGGAGATTGACAGGTATCTAATTAGTCAGTGTATCAAGGGATATGGGGAAAAAGCCGGAAATTGGAATTAGATGGGTGAATAGTTTAGCTCATGGGGGAGCTGCGGAGCAGACTCGATGGGCCGAATGGCCTACTTCTGCTCCTTTGTCTTGTGATCTTGTGATCTTGTGAACTATATTATTGTATTTCATAATTCAATTTATTTTATTTGATTGATCATGAATGTGGGATACTGTGATTGTATCAGTGTGATTTATATATAGTGCATTATGTGCTACCTTATTTTGATTTATAATAAGTATCCTTATGAATTCTGTATTTATGTATATGAAATTTAATAAATTTAATAAAAATATTGGAAAAAGAAAGAATAACAAAGTCATGCTGCAGCTAGATAAAACTTTACTCTAACTACATTTGAAATATTATGTGCAATTCTGGTTGCCAGTTTATAGGAAAGATGTGAGGACTGTGGAAAGGGAGCAGAAAAGTTTTACCAGGATGCTGCCTGGGTCAAAAGGTATGAGTTATAAGGAAGTGTTAAATAATCTCGGGTTGTTTCCCCTAGGGATTCAGGTACAGAGGGAAAACCTGAGAGCGATTTGTAAAAATTACGTGAGGCACACATAGATATGGCAGACAGTCATAATCTTTTTCCAAGTGTAGAAATGTCAAATACCAGCCGACATTATTTTAATGGTAGGGGTAGTAAGTTTTCAAACAACGTTAGGGGCAAGTGTTTTTACCTAGAGAGTGGAACGTGACTGAAATATGTTACCAGGAGTAGTAGGGTAAACAGACAGTTTAATGGAGTTTAAGAGGTGTTTAAGTAGACAGGGGAATGTGAAGGGATATGGATGATACACAGGAGAAGGACATTTATATAAATTTACATTAAGATCAGCATAACACATTGAATGTTGTACTGTTCTATGTTCTGTGTACCATATCACCAGTAGCTCACATCTTCCCTTTTCCCAATCTATTACCAATTCTGCCTACACTGCAATGAAAGATACAGCATTACCAATCAGATACTGCCTTATGATTGGGTCCACGAGTGTTGAATTGGTGCTGTGCTCCACTTCCATTCTAAAAGTATGTGGTCCAAGCTCTACATATTGTCCTAGACAGAGTTAATGCTGGACTCCCCTATGTCTCTTTGTGCAGGGCACTCAGCTTTCTTCTGGAAGCTGCTACATTAAATTTCTCATCTGCTTCTTTGGTAATTTTCTCTCATTATCTGAGAGCTGGCATCTTATCCTCTCTTTCCTTCTTCATTGATTACACACTCATTGCATACAGATCTTCCATACAGTCTAAACTCTGTTTTAATTTTACAATCTTTATCTGAGCTGATATCTTTGTGGTTTTGTGAAGGACAAAGGTACAAGAAATGCAATATTGATATTAAGGATACTATCAGAACGAGCTATTCAAGTGCTAAAAGATTTGTTTGTTTTATCGACTACACAAAAGCATTTGATAAAGTGAAGCACAAGAAGTTATTTGAAATACTACAGAAAACTCCAGATCTAGATTTGAAAGACCTCCACCTAATCAGAAATCTGTACTGGGAACAAACTGCCGCTGTAAGAATAGATGGAGAAGTGAGTCAGTTTACGAAAATCAAGAGAGGCGTTAGACAAGGGTGTGTTTTCTCCCTGATTTATTAATGTGTACAGTGAAACAATATTACAAAAAGTAAGAGACATCTTGGGAATCAAAGTTGGCGGTGAAAACACCAATAATTTCAGATATGCGGATGACACTGTGTTAATTGCAAGTACGGAGGAAGAACTACAAAACTTAATTGATATAAATGTTGAAGAAAGTGCAAAAATTGGTCTATCTATCAATTGCAAAAAGACAGAATGTATGGTGATATCCAAAAAGAAGGAGAATCCTATCTGCAGACTGAGAATAAACGGTGAAGACATAAAACAAGTACAGAACTTTTGCTACTTAGGAAGCTGTATGACATCAGATGGCAGGTGCGACTTGGATGTCAAAAGAAGAATAGGGATGGCAAAAGACACCTTTATGAGAATGAAGAGTATACTGACCAATACTAAACTAGGCATGACAACCTGCCTCAGAGTACCGAAATGTTACGTTTATCCAGTTATATTATATGGCTCAGAATGTTGGACAATATCTAGTAACATGAAATGAATTGTAGCAGCAGAGATGTGGTTTTTGAGGAGGATGCAAAGAATATCATGGATGAAACGAATATCTAACAAGGATGTCATGAACAGAGCAAACACAAAGAGAAATAATGTATGAAATCATGAAAAGGCAATGTGATGAGGAAAGAGGAGTTAGAATGCACGGTAATTATTGGAAAGGTTGAAGGGAAGAAAGCAAGAGGAAGACAAAGACAAATGATGATGGAGACAGCAACCAGAGAATTGGAAATAAATACCAATGAATTGATCCACTTGACCCGAAACAGGAGTGTGTGGGCCATGGTGGTCAAAGCTCAAACTGGGCATGGCACCTGATGATGATGATGATGATGGTGATGATCTGAGCTGATGGCTGTAAATGTGAGAGTATGCCACAATTTTCACTCCCTTGATATTCAAATGTTGCTTGGCCAAGTCAGGTTATATCAAAGGAGGAAGTCAGAAGGATAAGTGATGGACAAGAAAGGTCGATTTTTTAAAAAATTTTGCAGATACTGGAGATCTAAAACAAAAACAGAAAATGCTGGAAATACTTGAGCTGTTTTTTAAATTCAGGCCACAGATTAGGAAGAGACACAATCTCAACATGTAAGGTTGGAAATATTTCATCAGACAGACTGGTAAGGATCAATGAGAAAGGCAGACAAACATTGTCTACAATCTGTAATCGTGCAGCTGACCACAGCCTCTGACATGGCTGCTGCAGTCAAAGCCAATTCTCTCTCCACCAGAGGGGTACAATATTACAATTGCATGTGTCCTCCATCCTATCCACTGAGAAAGGACACTATAATTGAACTGTTTAGAATCATACACACCAACATCTCAGTCAGATAGTTAAGCACAATGAGGGAAAAGTTATAAGGATACAAGATTTCAATGAGAAATCCTCGGCCTGTCATAATCGTCCTTGATTACGCTCTGCGTCAAGCTACCAAAGATCATGACGAGCTTGGTTTTACCATAAAACCATGGCGAACCAAAAGGGTCAGACCAGTTACGCTCACAGATCTCGATTTTGCAGATGACATAGTCCTGCTCTCTGACCAGATGGAGGAAGCACAGCAGCTACTGACAAAAGTGGAAATTGAGTGCAATAAAGTTGGACTTCACCTAAACGCTAAAAATACAGAGTACATGGCGTTTAACTGCGACTAAGGTACTCTCAAGACCGTAGAGAATGATACCACTAAGAAAGTCTTTGACTGCAAGTATCTCGGGTCAAGAATGATGAGTTCGGAGGAGGACATAAAGATATGGAAGGCGCTGGCGTGGAGGGCTATGAACGACATGAAGGAAATCTGGGAGTTGAACCTGACCAGAGGGCTTAAAAAGAGGATTTTCATAGCAGTCATAGAGTCCATTCTCACGTACGGATGTGAGACGTGGACACTCACCAAGACGATGCGAAAGTCTCTAGATGGTTACTATACACGAATGTTCTGGATGGCTCTTGATGTGAGTTGGCAAAAGCACACGACGAACGTTGAGCTCTGTAACAACCTACCAATGCTCACCACTAAAATCGAGGTGAGAAGACTGCAACAAGCAGGGCACTGTCTACGCCACCCCGAGCTACCTGCCAGCCTTGTCATCATATGGGAGCCCAAGCATGGGAGGATGAACCCTGGGCGCCCTCCCAAGACTATGGTCGACACACTCCTAGAAGACAGCGGCGCGGCTAATGTAGATGAACTGAACACACTGATGAGGGAGAGGGAGAACTGGAGAGTCCGTCATCATGCCCGACGCTGGCCCCCTAGGCCTGAGTCGATGTAGTAGTAGTAGTTATAGTTATAAGAACACAGAGACTGGGGAGAATTTTGATGTTTTAGATCAACTGCGTGATTCCTATTCATTGTTCACCTTGTGCAACAATGTAATGATTCAGCCCGACAGAGCAACATAGGATGATGTGGATTGACTTATGGAAGTAAGATATCAGATCAGTTACGACAGCCTAAGTCCTTACTTAAGGTGCATTTAATATTGTAACAGTTGATATAAAAAAAACAAATTTTAATTATAAATTTTCATTGCCTACAGGCACTTAACATATTCATTTTAAATGGGTTTAGAGCTTCATTAAAATTATTTAAAAGGATAACAGTCACTTCATTTATGTATTTTTCTAGTAATTCTCTGCTCCTATTCTATGAAATATTTGTTACAATATGTACATAATAGAAATAGCATTTCTTGCATCAGTGTAGCAGGGCTTTAATGTAGCCTTTATAAGGATTTTTGCATCTTCCTCTAGAATATTATAGTGCTTTGAAAATCCATTATGTCACCAGGCTATGTGGAAAATGCTAAAAAAAAAAATTCATAGATCTTCCTGGAGCTAGGTTGCGACTTTCATTTTATGCAGTATTCCTATGGGGAAAAAAATTGAAAAAAATGAGTGTTTTGTGGCTACTCATAGCTTGAGAGCTCGACTACACCTTCCTTATTGTTGGCCCCAAGGCACAGGTACAAGATTACAGCTTCTGTCAACTGCTGAAGAAAGAGTGCAGT
Source organism: Mobula birostris (assembly GCF_030028105.1). NCBI lineage: Eukaryota > Metazoa > Chordata > Chondrichthyes > Myliobatiformes > Myliobatidae > Mobula > Mobula birostris. The sequence continues at coordinate 52,698,372 of NC_092371.1, read as the reverse complement.
TAACTAGAAAAGGCACACACTGATACATGCAATTTAGTGTCTTAAGAGCAGTCATGCATAGCTTAGTTCACCTCCCTTAACTTTGCCTTGTGCATAACCACAGAAGGATAAAAGATCCTTAGGATTGACTTGTATAATAGCAACATGTGTAAACTACAGTTGTGTGGAAGAAATGATGGTCAGAGGATTCAAGGCTTTTGTGATGTTATTAAAAGCAGCTCTTCGTTCTCTGTTAGTCATGTTAATAGTAGCATGAATTTGCAGAAAAGTAGCAGTGATGAATTTATATGAGAATTTGCTCGCTCACTTTCCACTATTATAATAAATGGAAATATGAAATATGCTGGCCAAATATGTTATAAACAATGTAATCCTATTCACTGCCAGCAAGAGGGTATAAATTCATATTATACACCAAATTTACATCTTCAAACAGTTAATAAAATATTAGTTTTAAATTTTGTCAATGTAGCATTTTGATTTCAGTGACACTTTCGCAAAGAAAAATTAATTAACTAATTGATACTATCACCATCAGTACTGTGTAATATCAGTATACCACTCCAGATAGTAAAATTTTTACTGCATATCTGAAATGAAATACCAAATATTTAGATAATATGACAATAATAGGATGGGGGAGTGTCTTACTTTGTTAGTTATCATCTGGACTCTCCTGCTTCAATATGTTGTGATGGTCCTCCATGGAATTTTCCCGTTTTTGACCTGAGTTCCTGCTTTCTCCAACTGTAGTCCTCCTTTCATGTTGAGGTTGTCCAAATGCCTCAACTACAAACTCTCTGTCAATAAACTACGATCTACTGGATGGAGTCACCAGAGCATTCAGGACTTCATATCAAATGTCATCGAAGTGCCCTGTAAATATGTGAAGTGAGTGAAGAACTCTGACTACGTCGGGTCTTCGTCCTTGCTGCTTCCGTGGATCCTGTTGCTGCTGTGGGTCAGGCTTCATGTCAGGTTGGGCCTTGGTTCTCAGCCCATGCTGCTTCCGTGGTTGAGCCTCTGGTTTTGCTTCTGCTGCCTCTGATGATCATGTATCCTGGTAGAAGTCGTTATTGGACACTCCTGCTGGTTTAGTTCTCATTGGGTATCTTCATTATGTCTGGAGTTGGGTCTCAGTGGTGGTAATCCAAAGGGTCAGTTTTTTATCCTGTGCCATCTTCTAAGTGAACTATCCTTGGCCTCACCAGTCATTTGCATCTGGATCTACAAGTCAGTCCAATAGATCAGCTGCATAGAAACATAGAAACATAGAAAATAGGTGCAGGAGTAGGCCATTCGGCCCTTTGAACCTGCACTGCCATTCAGTATGATCATGGCTGATCATCCAACTCAGAACCCTGTACCAGCCTTCCCTCCATACCCCCTGATCCCTTTAGCCACAAGGGCCATAACTAACTCCCTCTTAAATATAGCCAATGAACTGGCCTCAACTGTTTCCTGTGGCAGAGAATTCCACAGATTTGCCACTCTCTGTGTAAAGAAGTTTTTCTTAATCTCGGTCCTAAAAGACTTCCCCTTTATCCTCAAACTGTGACCATTCGTTCTGGACTTCCCCAACATCGGGAGCAATCTTCCTGCATCTAGCCTGTCCAATCCCTTTAGGATTTTATATGTTTCAATAAGGTCCCCCCTCAATCTTCTAAATTCCAGAGAGTATAAGCCTAGTCGATCCAGTCTTTCATCATATGAAAGTCCTGCCATCCCAGGAATCAATCTGGTGAACCTTCTTTGTACTCGCTCTATGGCAAGAATGTCTTTTCTCGGATTAGGGGACCAAAACTGCACCCAATACTCCAGATGTGGTCTCACCAAGGCCTTGTACAACTGCAGTAGTACCTCCCTGCTCCTGTACTCGAATCCTCTTGTTATGAATGCCAGCATACCATTCGCCTTTTTCACCGCCTGCTGTACCTGCATGCCCACTTTCAATGACTGGTGTATAATGACACCCAGGTCTTGTTGCACCTCCCCTTTTCCTAATCGGCCACCATTCAGAAAATAATCTGTTTTCCTATTTTTGCCACCAAAGTGGATAACTTCACATTTATCCACATTAAATTGCATCTGCCATGAATTTGCCCACTCACCTAATCTATCCAAGTCACCCTGCATCCTCTTAGCATCCTCCTCACAACTAACACTGCCGCCCAGCTTCGTTTCATCCGCAAACTTGGAGATGCTGCACTTAATTCCCTCATCTAAGTCATTAATATATATTGTAAATAACCGGGGTCCCAGCAGTCAGCCTTGCGGTACCCGACTAGTCACTGCCTGCCATTCTGAAAAGGTCCCGTTTATTCTCATTCTTTGCTTCCTTTCTGCCAACCAATTCTCTATCCACATCAATACCTTACCCCCAATACCGTGTGCTTTAAGTTTGCACACTAATCTCCTGTGTGGGACCTTGTCAAAAGCCTTTTGAAAATCCAAATATACCACATCCACTGGTTCTCCCCTATCCACTCTACTAGTTACATCCTCAAAAAATTCTATGAGATTTGTCAGACATAATTTTCCTTTCACAAATCTGTGCTGACTTTGTCTGATGATTTCAACGCTTTCCAAATGTGCTGTTATCACATCTTTGATAACTGACTCTAGCATTTTCCCCACCACCGATGTTAGGCTAACCGGTCTATAATTCCCCGGTTTCTCTCTCCCTCTTTTTTTAAAAAGCGGGGTTACATTAGCCACCCTCCAATCCTCAGGAACTAGTCCAGAATCTAAAGAGTTTTGAAAAATTATCACTAATGCATCCACTATTTCTTGGGCTACTTCCTTAAGCACTCTGGGATGCAGACCATCTGGCCCTGGGGATTTATCTGCCTTTAATCCCTTCAATTTACCTAACACCACTTCCCTACTAACATGTATTTCCCTCAGTTCCTCCATCTCACTAGACCCTCTGTCCCCTACTATTTCCAGAAGATTATTTATGTCCTCCTTAGTGAAGACAGAACCAAAGTAGTTATTCAATTGGTCTGCCATGTCCTTGTTCCCCATAATCAATTCACCTGTTTCTGTCCGTAGGGGACTGACATTTGTCTTAACCAATCTTTTTCTTTTCACATATCTATAAAAGCTTTTACAGTCAGTTTTTATGTTCCCTGCCAGTTTTCTCTCATAATCCTTTTTTCCTTTCCTAATTAAGCCCTTTGTCCTCCTCTGCTGGACTCTGAATTTCTCCCAGTCCTCAGGTGAGCTGCTTCTTCTGGCTAATTTGTATGCTTCTTCTTTGGAATTGATATTATCCCTAATTTCCCTTGTCAGCCATGGGTGCACTACCTTCCCTGATTTATTCTTTTGCCAAACTGGGATGAACAATTATTGTAGTTCATCCATGCAATCTTTAAATGCTTGCCATTGCATATCCACCATCAACCACAGGTTACCAGACCTGTAAAAAAATTAAGGAAAATGTTATTAGTAATGTGGATCTTGGAGGACAAACTGGGTGTTACCAAATTGGAAACCATGAATGAACCAAGAGATCCACTCCCCGAAGTCCAGGTCTGCAGCATTCAAACGAGGTGACCTTGACCTCTGCAAGAAATCAAGATATGACCTCTGTGAAATTATCAGGGATCGTAAAAGGCGGTTCAAATCCAAAATCATGTCCCCATCCAGCCATCGTTTGTGGTAGGGTTTACTTGATGTAACAGGCTACAAAGCAGGCAGCATTGGTGACACCAGCATATCCTGTCATAATAAACTTAACCCATTCTATGCAAGTTTTGAAGAGAAGAGAATATGTATGTTACTGCTTATCCCAAAAGACTCCATGCACCTGAATCCACTGACACTGTTGCAGACCTAAGATCAGTTTTCCAGAGAATAAGCCACTCACAGAAAGAATCTGTCCCAGATGATGTCCCTGGCTGTGCTATTAGATTCAGCTGGCAGGCATATTCACAGAAATTTTAATCTATGGTTCAGTCTGTGGTTCCTACCTGCTTTAAGAGGACCACACTCATCCCAGTACTTTAAAAAAACAAGAAAACATGAGTTAATGACTACCACCCAGTGGCTCTGACATTGACCATCATGACATGCATCAACCTGGTCATGACATGCATCAATCAACATCCAGCCACCCAGAGAACCTCGAATCACTGCAATCCACCTGCCACTGAAACAGGTCTACAGCAGATTCCATCTCCTTGGCCTTCCACTCATCTCTGGAGCATCTGGGCAATAAAGACACCCATGTCAGATTATTGTTTATAGGGTATAGCACCACCTTCAATTCAATGATTCCAACCAAACTCTAGACCCTGGGATTGCCTCCTTGACTTACTGACTGACAGACAACAATCAGTGACGATATGCAGCACAACTCAATGATGATTATTCTAAATGTAATGGCCCCTTTGCAATGTTTCACTGCTAATGTAATGTTTTCTCTGTAGCAGCAATGTTTGGTTATGACCAGAGATAACAGGGCCTTTGGAATGTACGTTATGCAATGGGAGAAATGTTGTTCTTTCTTGTGAGTCAGGAAGAGAGATTTTCACAGTCTTTTGTCAGTGAGAGAAGAAGAAGGAAGACATGTGTGGAGAGCGCTGGTAGACCACCGGACAGAGTGGACCGGGAGCGAGGGATGGAAGTTTGGTGACGCTCGGAGGAGGTCGATGGTTGATGCATAGCCGTAGCAGTGGGCTCCAATGTGCACTTTTGACTTTTTCCTTAAAATGGGCCCTTTCACTTTTTATTTTCTTAACTAACCCTCTATCCAGATTAAGATTCGTAAAGTTCAATCATTTAATTGCATATGGTGTACTGTCGGATATTTTGTGGTGCCGATTTGCAACCAGGCAACATATCATCCAAACAAATGAGATTTCACATCATCCACACAAATGAGCAGCATCCTCAGAAACGAGATTTCTCAGTTTGGTGGGGCCAGAAGTTGTTTTCCCCTAGACGAACGTGTGCTGGCCAAGCCTGAGGATTACAATTGTGGGGGCTACGTTCGGGATTAATTCCGTTGGATGCTGTGTGATTGCCCTGAGCATTGACCGGTGAGTTGTGTGTTTAAACCTGTGCTGGTATGAATTAGCTGGGGTTGCGACTGCCAAACAGAATAAAGAGAATAAGAAGAAATATGATCAAAAGGTGAGATTCTCCCAACTCCTGCTGGGAGACAGAATCCTCATAAGGAACTTGGGGCTACCTGGAAAGCATAAGTTGGCTGACCGCTGGGCAGCTATGCCCTGTGTGGTGGTGCCAAGCCTACCAGTTTTCCGGGTGAAACCAAAGGATGGGAATGGGCCTGTCAAGATTCTCCATTAGAACCACCAGCTGCCCCTGGGTCAAGAGTTGCAGGTAGACCCAGAGCCTGACTTGGAACCTACACCTAGTGAGAGAACTGTGCAGAAACGCAGGGTGACTACCGGGCCCTCAGCAGGTGAGGTTAGGCCGGCCCCCACCCCTGACAGGGATACTGATTTGGAGGATGGGGACCTGGATGTGTGGTATATGCTGCCTTTTGCTAACTTCCCATTGATTGAGGGAAGAGACTCCCAGCCCTTCTCCCATTGAGACAGGTGAGGTGGGAGGGGGGCTATCTGTGGGCAGCATGGGTTACAGTGGGAATCTGCAGGGGAGGAAGTGGGGTTTGGCCACGGGACAGAAGGCTCCAAGTTGCAGGTGGGCACGAGTGATAGATCGGGGGAGGCCTCGCCAGGTAGACCGGAAGCATCCCCAGTAGTGTCGGAACCTGAGGAATTAGATGAGGGGGTGCAGAGGTCTCAGAGAGTTAGGAGACCACTGGATAAGCTGGCCTATGTAGCACCATAGGAGCACAGTGTGACCCCTACCATTTTGGGGAGCAATGTCATTGCCTTTCACACCTGGATTGGGCTTTGTGTTTCGCAGGAAGGGTTAGCAAATTATCTCAATGTCATGCGGACCAAACAAATGTGCAAAACATTTTTTAAATTCTTTGATGGAATGTGAGTGCTGTTGCAATGATTATTGTCCATCCCTAATTGCTCTTGAGAAGGTGGTGCCTTGTTGCACTGCTGGTGAAGATACCTCCACGTTATTAAATGGGAAGTTTCAGAAATCTGACCCAGTGACAATGACTGAATGACAATATGTTTTCCAAATCAATATGGCATACATGTTCCAGGGGTCTATTTGCCAGATCTACTGAATGAGAATTCCTTCTAATCATCTTTTCCTTCATTAACCAAGGGCCATTTAGGATCATTTTAGCATTATGATGTACTGTTCTGATTAATACCAGATAAACAAATTTAGATTGGAGATGATGTGTAATTTTTTGACCCAAGTAACTATTACCAGAACACCAGAATTTACCAAGCCAAGGACATGTACTATGTGGATGGGATAGTTTACTTGTGGAAAAATTGGGCAATTCAAACAGCCCAATTAGTCACCTAGAATTAAGATGTTAAGATTTCTTTTACCAAATTGTTTTAATAAACCCCAAGATTACACCCATCTCATTTAGCTTTTATCTGAATATCAACAATGCGATTGTGTGTTTAAAAATATCAAACTAACAATGTGAAGAAAGCAAATTTACAGTCTAATACGGAAGAGCTGTGTTTTTAATATTTCAAATTAACTATTAGTGTCATTTGGCAGTGAAGATTTTAATAATTCAAAGATCACTTCTGTGTCTTCATTCTCTTGCCACTAGCTGATAAAGAATAATCAATCTCAGTAAAATCCTTGAATGGTGCTCTTGTTAGTACCTGGTATGCAAAGTATTATAAAAAAAAACACCCAAGCTTATAAGGAAATACCCTAATAAATTAATTTTGAAATTATATGATCATACATTGCTGGCTGGTTGGGAGGTAAATTTTCTAATCATTAATGGGTATTGTAAATCTACAATTAATGCTTTGAGTCTCTGACAGACTAGAAATCTGGCAGAGTTGTTGGTACAACTGCTGCTGCAACAGTGAAACCTCTGCAGAGAAACAAGATGTAATTGAAAACTGAAGAGAATTGGCAGCTGCTGAAATTCCTAAGCAAAACAGAATGCTGGAGGAACCCAGCAGGTCAGACAGCATTCATGGAGGGGAATAAACAGTCGATGTTTCAGGCCAAGACTCTTCGTCAGCGCTAGAAAGGAATGGGGCAGTAGCCAAATAAGAAGGTGGGGAGAGGGGAAGTACAAAGTGGCTGGTGATAGGAGAGACCTGGTGAGGGGGTAGGGTGGGTGGCTGGGGAAGGGGGGGATGAAGTAAGAAACTGGAAAGTGATAGGTGGAGGCGATAAAGGGCCGAAGAAGAAATCTAATAGGAGAACACAGTGAACCGTGGAAGAAAAGAAGAGATGGATGATGGGCAAGCGAGAAGAAGAGAAGGGGTGAGACGTTCATGCCATCAAGTTGGGTACTACCCAGATGGAATAAGAGGCATTACTCCTCCAACATGAGTTGGCCTCAGTGTGACAGTAGAGAAGTTCATGGACGGACATGTCAGAATGCGAGTGGGAAGTTAAAATGAAAATAGTATCCTCCTGCCTTTTATGGCAGACACAGTGAAGGTGATCGACAAAGTGGTCCTCCAACCTGCATCATGTCTTACCAATATAGAGGAGACAGCACCCGGAACAACGGATATAATGAATGACCCTGACAGACACACAGGTGAAGTGTTACTCAGTGATAAACTCACAGATGCAGTGCGTTGCTCAAGATGTAATTGAATTTCAAGCTGTTTCAGACTACAACCGCAAGCTTAATCCATTTCCTTGTGTTTGATAGGTCCAGCACAAATGGTGTTGTTTGATGGGTTAGGATTAGAAAATATTAAGGCTGAGAGCATAAGATGTTGAGCAACATGAAGTTTATCGATAGCTCATGCTCAGAACTATATTTAATGTTATGATTGCCCTCCCATCCCTTCAAATAGCCTCTTACAATATAGTCAAAGGTTTAAGATATGTCTCTGCCATCAGTCCAGGATAATCTGTTGATAATTCTATCCAATGAATAATTATTACGTTCGTTGGTGAATTTTCCATCTGGTCTTTCAGTTAAGGCATCACTTAATTTAGACCATAAGACCATAAAACATAGGAACAGAATGAGGCCATTCGGTCCATCAAGCCTGTTCGGCCATTTCATCATGGCTGATTTATTATTCCTCTCAACCCCATTCTCCAGTCTTCTCCCTGTAACCTTTGACACTTTGACTAATCAAGAACATATCAACCTTCACCTTAAATATACCATATGAATTGGCCTGCACAGCCATCTGTGCCAATGAATTCTTCAGATTCACCACCCTCCGACTAAAGAAATTTTTCTTTATCTCTGTTCCAAATGGATCTCCTTCTGTTTGGAGGCTATGCCCCCTGGTCCTAGACCTCCCCACTATAGGAAACAACCTCGCCACATCCATTTTATCTCGGCCTTTCAAAATTTGATAGGTTTCAATCAAATTCCCCCCTTATTTTTCTAAATTCCAGTAAGTACCGGCCCAGAGCTATCAAATGCTCCTCATATGTTAACCTTTTCATTCCTGGGATCATTCTCATAAATCTTCTATGGACTCTCTCGAATACCAGCACATCTTTTCTTAGATAAGGGCCCAAAACTGCTCACAATACTCCAAGTGAGGACTGACCAATGCCTTATAAAGCCTCAGCATTACATCCTTACTTTATATTCTCATACTCTCAAAATGAATGCTATCATTGCATTAGCTTTCATTTCCACTGACTCAACCCGCAAGGTAATGTTTAAGGAATCCTGCACGAAGACTTCCAAGGCTCTTAGCACCTCTGATTTTTGAATTGTCTTGCCATTATTCATTGTCATATTTCTTCTACCAAAGTGCATGAATTTACATTTGACTACACTATACTCCATTTGCCACTTCTCTGCCACTCTAAGTCCTTCTGCTGACACCTTCCTTCCTCCACCTATCTTCGTATCATCTGCAAACTTGACCACAAAGTCCTCAATTTAGTAAACAAATAGTTTAATCATTGCATTAAAGTAACCGACAGATGGATCTTCTTTCATTGTTAAAATTTGTTTAAGCAATATGGCCAGCAATAGGTTCTAAACTTTTATTTTTTCTCAGCCTACTTATTGTGAAAAGTTGCACAAATAAACATTGTTTGAGGGTGAGATTGAACAGGGTTCAGATTTGCAATTCTCTTCCATGTTCTCACTTGCGATCAGATAGAATTTTGGTGATAATTTAAGGTGGCTGACAACTATGTCATCAACTCTCCAGTAGTCTTCGCCCACGTCCCTGCTGAAATCACCACTAGTAATTCCTTCCTGATCTAGAAAAAAACAAATGGGATGAGTGATTCATGGAGTGGAATTCCATTGTTCCTGCAGCAGTAAGTGTCACATTTTAGAGTGAAAATCATCAGGAAAAGTTATTGTGGACATGTGAAAATGTGAAGGAGAAACATTGCATAAAATGTGATTGAAATTTTTGAGGTTCAAAATTCAAAGCAAATTTTATTATACATATATGTCACCATATACAATCCTGAGATTAATTTTCCTACAGGCATGCTCAGCAAATCTGAGAAAAGTAAATATAACAGGATCAATGAAAAATCCACTAGAGTACAGAAGACAACAAACTGTGTAAATGCAAATATAAATAAATAGCAGTAAGTAATAAGAACATGAGATAACAAGATCAAGAGTCTTTAAAGTGAGATCATTGGTTGTGGGAACATTTCAAAACAGATGGGCAAGTGAGTGTAGTTATCCCCTTTTGTTTGAGTTTCTAATAGTTGTGGGGTAGTAAATATTCTTGAACCTGGTACTGTGTGTCCTGAGGCTCTTGTACCTTTTACCTGATGGCAGCAGTGAAAAAAGAGCATGGGAATCTCTAATGATGGATGTGGCTTTCCTACAATAGCATTTCATGTAGGTGTGCTCAATGGTTGGGAAGGCTATAACCGTGATATACTGGGTTGAATTCACTTCCTTTTGCAGGATTTTTCCGTTCAAAGGCATTGATGTTTCCATACCATGCAGTAATGCAGCTAGTGAATATACTCTCCACTGCACATCTACAGAAGTCTGTCAAAGTTTTAGATGTCATACCAAATCTCCACAGAGTCCCAAGGAATTAGAGGTGCTTCTGTGCTCAATTGCACTTGCATGCTGGTCAGGACAGATCCTCTGAAGGATTAACAATCAGGAATTTAAAGTTGGTAATCCTCTCTATCTCTGACCCTCCAGTGAGGACTGGCTTGTGGACCTCTAGTTTCCCGCCTGAAGTCTACAATCAGTTCCTTGGTCTTGCTGACATTGAGTGAGAGCTTGTTGTGATGACACCACTCAGCCATATTTTCAATCTCCCTCCTGTGTGCTGAATCATCACCACCTTGAAGCAGGTGGGTACCACACATGCCAAAGTGAGAGGTTAAAGATCTTGGTGAATACACCAGCCAGTGGGTCAGCACAGGTCTTTAGTACTCGGCCAGGTAACCTTATCAGTCCAGATGCTTTCCTTGGATTCACCCTCCTGAAGGCAGCCTGCACATCAGCCTCAGATACTAAGATCAAAGGATTATCTGGAGATGTGCAGGTTTGTAAACATTCCTCCATGTTCTGGTGGTCAAAGAGCATAGAAGGGATTTTAACTCATCTGGAAGCGAAGCCCTGCTGTCTCCCATGTCACTTGATTTAATTTTGTAGGAGGTGATAGCATTCAAGCGCCGACACAGCTGTCGAGCAACCCTCATTGATTCCAGTTTGGTCTGGATCTCCACTTCACCTGTGAGATGGCTTTCAGGAGATCATACATGCACCTCTTGTAGCTTTCTTAGTCTCCAGACTTGAACACCTTTGTTCTGGCCCTCAGCAAATTTTGGATCTCATGGTCCTGAGCTTCTGATTGGGGAAGACTCTGAATGATTTAGTGGAAACACAGCAATCTACAGCTGTTTTAATAATGTCCATTACAACTATGGTTGTAATGGACTTTCAGTTCTCTAGATGAGTGCTTGAAAACGACCAAGTCCACTGACTCAAAGCAATCCTGTAATCATTCCTCTGCGTCCCATGACCAGCTCTTCATTGCCCTAATCTCTGGAGCTTTGCTTTTTAGGCTCTGCCTATATGCAGGTGGGAGGAGGACAACCAAGTGATCGGATTTAATGGTATGAAATTGATACTGTCTATATTGATTTACAGACATAGTCAAGTTTCATTGTTGTATGCAACTCAAGTTCAGTTTAATTTAATGGTAAGCTAGTACTAAAAAGCTTATTAACTATAATAAGAAAATGTGGAATTGGAGGTAACCTTAGGAAAATGGGATCTACGGTAGATCTTGCAGACTTCTATAATAGTACTAGAATGTACTGGAGAATCTGCATCACTTGTTTGAGTATTTTTAATGTGAGGGAAAAAGTTAGGTCCATTTTTTATTCATTTTACTTTGTTTCAATGTTTTTCATTATTGCTTTTATACTACATTAATCAGATTTTAATTCTTGCAAGCATTTTAAATCGTGGTTTGGTGAGAACCACATATGACAAGTCTAGTTGATCAATTCCATCTTGATTTAGCCAAAGAATCCCAAGTAAGTCACATCACATATAAAGGAAGCCATATATTACTACATAGTCATGAAATTGTGGGCTTGCAAGATTCCCTAGTCTTCATATCGATACTGTATATCCAATTTTGTGAATCACTTTTGCCAAGTGCTGTTTTGCCCTGGCACTCAGTTATATTAGTTTCATTGGTGTATGTAATTCAAGTTCAATTTTAATAACACTAAAAGACTTTTTTGACTCTGCCTTGATCAGCTGAGATCAGTTTGTATAGGTTACAGTATACGTGAGTATGCTGATGTTTTAAAAATTATTTCACAAACCAGATCAAAGGTTAGAGTCAAAGCACAATTGCTTCTCCATTTTTTAATTTGAATTCTAAGCTACTCATTGTTGCAAATTCAGGGTCAGGCTCATTTTAACACTTAACTCATTTAATCATTATTGCACTAGTTAAGATAAAGAATATTGCCTTTTGCAATTGTGCAGAGAGGTCCTACTCCAGAAATGCAATATGCATTTATTCCTTTTTAATCTGAATTCAAAAATGTCATCATTCAGAAATCTTGCTGAGGATGTTTCAATATTTCACACTATAGTTACATGATCATTTCTTGATGAATTAGTTTATTTATATTTCAAAGTTTTCAATATTTAAAAATATTAATGTTCTCACTTTTGCTTCAATGTATTGAAATTCCACTGCATTACAAAATGTACTTTTCATGTTTTCAAGTATCCAGATGATTGTAATTAGTTCTGGCCTTACTGGCTTCTTTATATTCAGTTTTGTCGCCACAGGACAATTCTCTCCCCAAAACTACTTTCAACAGGGTCTCAGATTCGGTTTTCTACAGGATTCACTATCTGCCCTGAGGCCAGTTGCTTCATTAGTGCTGCTGCTCTGATAAATACATTATTATTCTTTATATCCTCCCTACTAATTACCAGAAGCACCAATTGATTTATGACTATGTAAAAAAAAGGGTATTAACACGCATTATCTAAGATAGGTAACATTTCTCAAGTACATTGTTGGCAGAATTTCAGATGGTGGAAGCAGACAGGAGTGAGGCAGTTTAGCTGGTTGAGTGATGTTGCTGTAACAACCTTGCACTCAACATCAGTAAGATCGAAGACCTCAGGAAGGGGGAAGTTGATGGAACACACACCAGTCCTCATTGAGGGATCAGTAGTGGAAAAGGTGATCAGTGTCAAGTTCCTGGGTGTCAACATCTCTGCAGATCTATCCTGGGCCTAAGATATTGATGCAATTCCAAAGAAGGTGTGACAGTGGCTAAATTCATTAGAAGTTTGAGGAGACTGTATGTCAGCAAATATTCGCAAATTTCTACAGATATACCATGGAGAGCATTCTAACTGGTTGCATAACCATCTGGTATGAATAGGCCACTAGCACAGGATCGGAAAAAGCTCCAGAAAGTTGCAAATGTAGCTCACTTTATAATGGGCACTAGCCTCCCCAACATCGAAGACATCTTCGAAAAGCGATGCCTCAGAAAGGTGGCATCTGTCATTAAGGCCCCCATCACCCTCATATCTTTGCTACCATCAAGGAGGGGAGGTACAGAAGCCTGAAACACATACTCAGTGTTTTAGGACCAGCTTCTTACCTACTGCCATCTTTTTTCTTGCTCATTTTGCACTACTTATTGTATATATATATATAATTGTAATTTAGTTTTTAAAAATTATATTGCAGTATAATGTTACCACAAAACAACATACAGTACTTCACGGCATATGCAGTGGTATTAAACCTGATTCTGATATTTGAAAGCATACTCTTGTTTAAACTTGGATTTTCATTGCTTGTGAATCCAGTTACACAGTGGATGCCAGTTAATTGGGCCATCAACTAATCAGGGTAGTTGCTTATTTGGGACAACTCTTAAAGAACAAGAACTAGTCAAAAACATTGCCAGGATTCTCTTTGTTTGTTTGGGACACTATGCCACTTAATTGGGGCAGGAGACTGTTGCCCAACAGGTTCCAACTAGAATTAGTCACGTGTACTTGTGTGGCTGTTAGACGCTTCACCGCATTTAAATTTTTAAATAGCGTTAGTTGCGTGCATTTGCGTCCAAGAAGCAGCAATTTTTTTTTGTCACTGATGGCGGCCAAGAAATAAGGTGTAAGACAATTACAAACTGTTTTGCTCACTGTGATTCCAAGCCTTCAGGCTTGGGGATGCCAGAAAAGGCCAGAACTGAAAATGAAATAATTTCACTACTACAACAGTTTTTGAAGGTATCGACAATCACCTTGAATATTGCAATGAAAATGAAGACTTGGAGGATGCAATCGTCAATAGCATCGTATGAAAGCAGTCCATTATTTGTGCTAGACGTCTGCACTGATTTTGTTCATTGCATACACTGGATGAATTTCTCTGTTGATAACTGTTAGGAACTAAAACACAGTTGTAAAGTACTGTAGCAATATTGGTAGTGTTCTAATTTGTTCTGTATTTCATTGAAATACGTCATTGTCTCTTTTATATCTTCTAACCATTTCCATGAAACTTCAACTAATTGGGGTAGTTGTTTAATTAGGACAAAATGGCTGGTCCCAATGTATCCCAATTAACTGGAATCTGTACATCAGAGATAAGTTAAAATAAGAAGGGTTTTGGTAGAATTAAATTCAAAAGCAAACCATTTTAGTGATATGGGATCTCCAAAGCATTCTGTCAAGGTCAAGTAGGGTTTAAGATGTGGATCCACACTCCTTGTTAAATTCTTGCCACCTTGCTTTCTGCTATTACTTTTTTAATTGTCCCAATGGCATATCGCAAATTGTATAATTTATCTCTCAAAATCAGAAATGATTTTCCAGGATACTTGCTCCACCAACATATCTAAAACAGATATCGCTTCTTAGAAATATTTGAAACCACACTTTTGTGTAAAGTGAAATGCCCATTACTTATGTATCTTTTTAGATTATGAGGACACTCAGTCCTCGTTTATTGTCATTTAGAAATGCATGCATTAAAAAATGATACAACGTTCCTCCAGAATGATATCACAAGAAAGCACAGGATAAACCAAGACTAAAACTGAAAAAAAAAACATAATTATAACATATAGTTACAACAGTGCAAAGCAATACCATAATTTGATAAAGAGCTGACCATGGGCACAGTAAAAAAAAGTCTCAAAGTCCCGATAGACTCATCATCTCACACAGGTGGCAGAAGGGAGGAACTCTCCCCGCCATGAACCTCCAAGAGCCGCTAACTTGCCAATGCAGCACCATTGGAAGCACCCGACTGCAGCGGACTCTGAGTCCATCTGAAAACTTCGAGCCTCCGACCAGCCCCTCTGACACAGCCTCTTTGAGCACCATCCTCTGCTGAGCGCTTCGAGCCCGCCCTGGCCGCCGAGCGACAAGCAAAGCCGAGGACTCGGGGCCTTCTCCTACGGAGATTCTGAACCACACAGTAGCAGCAGCAGCGAAGCAGGCATTTCAGAAGTTTCACCAGATGTTCCTCCGTGCCCTCACATCTGTCTCCATCAAATCAGGATTGCGCACAGCACCCTACTTGACAAATAACAGACATCACCACCAGAGTCTTCTCCTCCTGTATTTTCTGGCAAGAGAAGGAAATAACTGAATCAGCCACCAATTTTCAAAACCCATCCTTAACTTTCTCTCATCTGGCAAGCGAAGAACTGCAGATGGTTTGAAATCTAAATTAATTTAGAAACTGTTCATAATATTCAGATTGGGCAGCACCTGTGTACAGAGAAAGTCTGCGTAATTTCTTCAGGCTGATGACCTTTCATCAGAACTGAGCCAAAATAAACCAATTCCAAAGGCTGATGTGCTGGATTGTAATAATAGAGCAACCAGGATGACCATGACAACTAACTTCACAACTGTCTGTAAACATACAGAAAGTACATAATGGTAGCAGTTCCCCTCGCCCCGATTTCTTGGCATGAGCTCCACTTGATTGTGGCCTACCACAGCATAGAAAGCAGTGGATGCATTCAAGATCCATCAACAAACATAAAGGTCTTGTTGGAATTGTAGATATTGTTTTCCTCTTGAACTCAGACAGTGCAGTATCGCAACTATGAATAACTAAAAATAAATATCTAGGTATCTACTGATGAAAAGTCTTTGACATAAAATATGAATTTTGCTTCTCTTTCCGTAGATTCTGCCTGATCTGAGTAGGTAGCACAGCAGTTAACATAATGTTTTCACAGTGCCAGCTACCAGTCAATCAAGATACAATTTCTACTGCTGTCTGTAAGGAGCTTGTATAGTCTTCCCAGTGCTCTGGTTTCTCTTACATTCCAAAAAGTTTGAACGGTGAGGGTTACTGAGTTGTGGGCATGCTATTATTGGCATTGGAAGTGCGATGACACTTGCTCGCTGCCCAGAACAATCCTTGCTGATTTGATGCAAAGGATGCATTTCATTGTATGTTTTGATGTACTTGTGACAAATAAAGCTAATCTTTCTTATCCATTTTCTGTTTTATTTTATTTCAGAGTTCCAGCATCTGAAGACTGGTTTCCCACATATATCATTTTTATTTTAAAAGAATGAAGAGAGTAAAGAACATAATGGATAATTACTCTAATGAGATGGATCTCAAGATGCTAATAGGTAGCAGAGGAGAAGATTGTTGGGTCCTAAGTGACATTTTTTTCCACATTTTTGGCCACAGAAGAAATGGATGACTGGAGGATAGCAAATAGTGTTCCATTATTCGACAAGGAGTAACAAATATAACTACAGACCAATGAGTCTTGCATCAATGCTAGGGTAATTGTTCAAAGTAAATGCATTATCAAAGTACGTATATGTCACCATATACTACCCTGAGATTCATTTTCTTGCGGGCATTGTGAGAAATACAAAAGAATTTATGAGAACTATGCATAAACAACAACTGACAAGCAACCAATGTGCAAAAGAAGACAAATTTTGCAAAAAAAAATACCGAGAACTTGAGCTGTAGAGTCCTTGAAAGTGAGTCTGTCGGTTGTGGAATCAGTTCAGAGTTGGAAGTGGATGAAGTTGTCCACGCCGGTTCAGGAACCTGGTGGTGACAGGGTTCTTGAACCTGGTGATGTCCCAGCTGAGGCTCCTGCACTTCCTGCCTGATGCTAGTAGTGAGAAGTGAGCATGGCTTCAATGGTGAGGATCCTTGAAGCAAAAATGCCAAGGGACAGAATTTTTCTTCACTCTCAGGGGTATTCAGCATGACATTGTTGGTGCGAAAACCTGTTTCACATATTTGATTACGTTCTATTAAGTACCTAAACATGCTGATGAGTGGAGTGTGGTATATGTTGCCAACACGGACATGAATAAGGCCTTTCCTGAGGTCTCTTGTGTCCAGAGGTTAGAGCTCCTAGGGACATGGGATAAGCTAGCTACTGGTAGTGGGGGACAAGAGTGTGGAGGTAGAGGATTGCTTCTCTTTTGAAATCCGTAACCAGTGGTGCATCACAAAGATTTGTGCTGAGACCATTGATGTTTGTGATGTGCATTAACTACTTGGTTGTGAATGTAAAAGTTCTGATCCTCAAGGTTGTCCTTAAGATTGTCATAGCCTGCGGAGATAGTGGGGATATGGTCCCACTGCCTATTAAATGCTCCCAATGGTGTGCATCTCAAACAGACTCTGACAATTAAGTCTAGCCCCTGACCTTCACATGTAGCTTAGCTACTAAGCCTGGCAGAACCATTTCTACTGACAAGGGAAGGGGCAAAGGCAGGGCGAATTCCCAAAGAAAATACTCCTTAGCTTTTTTTCTCCAGTCCTACTGAAGGGCTTTGGCCTGAAACAGCGACTCTTTTTTTTCTAGAAGCTGCCCCTGGCCTGCTGAGTTCCTCCAGCATTTTGTGTGTATTGCTTGGATTTCCAGCATCTGCAGATTTTCTTTTGTTAAAGATGACGATGGTCTTAGCTATCAGTTGGGGGGGCAGGATGGGGGAGGTCACCTGAAGGCGGGGGGTGGGGGGGGGGGAGGTTGAGAGCTGCAGTGGGGATGGAATTGCCAAATAAAAAAAATAAAATTCTGCAGCACCTCTGGAGCACTGCTGATCACGGTTGCTCCTCAGGTAAGAAGTAAACAGCATGACTGTCAGAAAGCCTTGGGACAATTAGTGAAAACATTTACACCTAATTCATTAATTGTCTCCTTTCTGAATTGTGGAATTCACCTCTATACTCTGATTAATGCTCATTTCATCAGATCCTCTTGTTCTTGTTCCCAGGTTCCCTTCTGAAGTATTGTTCTGCAGTTAAAGTCTATGTGCTTCAGAGTCAGTTCTGCCATGTTTCAGTTGCAGATATCACGAGTAAAATTCCATTCTTCACCTCTTTAAACTAGCTACTCTCAGTTTCCATTTTTATTGCCATTATACTGTGGAATGTTACTTAGATTGGGAAATAATATGACATAGATTGGGAATTTATCAAGGAATCGAGGAAGGCTATTTCACACTAATGACCTACCATGTATTAGTAATATTTCCCAGCCCACGGAAATATGTTGAGACTGGAATAGGTACGGACATTTTCAAGCTCAAAAAAGCAACTCTTAACCGAACTATTGAATTTGCATCCTTATTTATGTTATCTAAATTTCCCTTGAATAATTATATTTGAACTGCACTGAAGATCACGTTGGATTATTAGTGGGACCTTTCACATGAAAAGGGATTTTATCACTATACAAGCACAAAATTCTACCATTCCCCCAGTAAAACCGCTTTTAGCAGCAGCAGAAGGGAACAAACTATTCAAGCAAGCAACTTATCAGGGGCATTGAAGCAGATACGGTGCCTCCACTAGATTGTAATGCACTTCTGTCACAGTGTGTCTTTGGATGACTCATACTCATTATAATGACATAAATTTGGCCTTCAGTTGCCATTCATGGACAAGGTGCTTCCCATTCCCAAATGGAGATTAGCTCTGGAAGGGTGCAAACATAATTTTTCCAATTATTCCAATATGCTTCGTCCTAGGAGTTCCTTCCACATATTTGCACTAATCAGCAGGGAGTTTAGAGTTAACTACATAATTAAAATTGGAGACCAGAATTAGCTTATGGTGACAAATAAGGCGGGAGAAGAGAGAAGCAGCGCGCCGCATGTGTGCAGCCCTCCGGTGAAAAATTATATCGTATCCGTTAAATAGGGGCCGTGAACAATTCTGATTTGAAGGAGATGGACGTGAAAGCACAGAGGAACATCTGAAAAAATTTCTGAAACGCTCGTTCACTGCTGTTGTTACTGCGCGGTTAGGAATCTTTCGGAGGGAAGGCCTCAAAATCCCCGGCTTTGCCTGCTGTTGGCGACCGAGGTGGAGGTCGAATCGTTCGGATGGAGATGGAGCTCAGTACTCGGTGTCGGATAGCTGATCAGGGCTCAAAGTTTTCAGATGACTCAGAGTTGGACCGTGGTCAGGTATGGCAGGGAGAGTATTTCTTCCTTCTCCCGTCTGCATGAGATGTGAGACATTTGAGAGACTTTGATCTTTTACTGTGCTAATGGACTTCTTCATCAAGTTATGGTATTGTTGCTCTGTTGTAACTATATGTTATAATTATGTGGTTTCGGTAGTTTTTTTTCAGTCTCGGTCTGTCCTGT
This sequence comes from Mobula birostris, assembly GCF_030028105.1. Lineage (NCBI taxonomy): Eukaryota > Metazoa > Chordata > Chondrichthyes > Myliobatiformes > Myliobatidae > Mobula > Mobula birostris. Next base: position 52,679,174 of record NC_092371.1, on the reverse strand, counting down.
GTTTTGTGATATCACACTGGAGGAAATAATGTATCATTTCTTAATGCATGCATTACTAAATGACAATAAAAGGGGACTGCGTGTCTTCATAATCAAAATACACCAGCAAACAATAGCTCTGACAAAACATCCAGGTGTTGAAACGTTAAGTTTCTTTCCACAAATGCCGCCTGATCTGATGAGTGTTTTTGAGGATTCTTGGTTTTCTTACCAAAAACTCATTCGGTTCTCTGCTGTTCCTTTGGATGGGAAATCCCCTACCCTAACCAGGTCAAATATCCACCACAGTGATGCGGATGTCCCTTAACTTTTGAACTGGCTGATTAATTCGGGGCAATGAAATGCTGGCCTTGTCGTAGGTGGCGATAAATAATCTCTTCACGTAAAACTATTTCAAAGCTGTTTAAAAGTCTCTTTATAGTTTATATCGTGGCTCTGCTGAGATTTATATTCAGTTATTAGCTGTTGTGTCTTTATTTCAACCTGTGAAGGACGTCCACTTCAGTTACATTTTACCTAGATAAATTCCGACTTTTTATTGCTTTTTCTCCTTGCCAATAGTTCGCTGAAATATTTAATGATATATTATTTGTTATCCTCTTCCTATTTTGCTACTTCAAGACGAACTACATAGGGAGAGATTAAATTATGCGAATTAAATACAAATTATGTTAATTACGTCAATGCAATGTACCCGGCATTCCTTTCTGCCGCATTGACTGCTGGGACAGAGTCTAGATCCAGAATGGCGGCTGCAGGCGTATCAACACAAGTGACCACAACGACATCGTCGGCGGCAGCGCCGGCACCTCCGGGAATGAGTTCAGGAGGTCCTACTCTAACCGGGACGCTCAATAAGAAGAAGAAACCGTTCCTCGGCATGCCGGCTCCGCTGGGCTATGTGCCCGGTTTAGGCAGAGGGTGAGTTCCGTCCCCAGTGCTTGCTTGCTTTGGTTCGAAGTGGCGCCGAGGGGAGCCAAACACAAACGGGCCTAGGGCATCATGTAGGTAGATGGATGGCCGCCGGATCCTCTAGTGACTCAAAGAGCGTTGCAGGAACTTGACAGGTCAGGCAGCATTAATGGAGGGGAATGGGTGGTCAGCGTTTCACGTTTCACTGGCTTAGTGTGTTTCTTAAGATTCTAGCATCTGCAGTCTCTTGTGTCAACAGATCTTCCAATGTGACTTGCAACGAACGCAACATTTTGTACGCATTAAAACAACCATTATTTGTGCAAAAGCGTTAATTTCGGGCTGTGTCTTCCCTAATATCCACTCACTAAGATTTTAGCTAATACACAGCTGTCAGCTTACTGAGGTGTGTTGTCCAATTTGACTGTTCATACAGGATCATACAGGACCTTGATGGGGATGTTGCTGTTAAAAGCATTTTGCACATATTCTAAATACATTTGGACATATTCTTCAATCTTTTTCTTTGTCTGCTTGGTAATCTCTTACTATTGACGGAACTTGGGACAGAGCAAGTCTTTTGGGCACGTAGATGGTGTAATCTGTCCAATGTAGCCAGCTGAGATTAATTTAAGCTCAGTGTTGGAGATGCTAGGCTAGGAAATAATGCTGAGTTTGGCTTGCTTGTCTTTCCAGTGAATTGGGAGAAGAATTTTGAAGAGATAATTCTCCCCCCCACCCCCCATTGCCCAAAGCTGCCATGTGTCAGAAGCACTGAGGTTGGGCTGCTTTTACTGCAGTTTGGTCAACATAGAATTTTGTGCCAGGCTTTTAGTCTTGATCTTGAAATATACCATTTTTTTCAGTCAGCAGATGGCTATAGTGAATTTCATCATTGATGTTTGTTTTTGGTGAGGAGTGGTTTACAAGATACAGGAGCTGTCCATATCTTCCAGCATCTCACTGTGAACAACTTTTGTTGGAGGAATGTGTGTTGCAGAAGGGGCAGGATGGTCAAAGAAAATAACCTTGTCGATGTTAAGTGCTTCAGGCAAACTCTTTAAACTTGATACTGTCTACATTATACATGAATAGTTTACCATCCTAAATACTTCTGAAATAGTATAGCAAGTTAGTTTGATTATTTAGATTCAAGTGACCTTAATTCTGGAATGTAGTCATGATATATTGTGTGGTTTTTCATTCATTCTGAGCTTCCACTCTCAAAACAACATGATAAATGAGTTGCTTAACTGATGTATTAGACAGATTACACCTCTCCCGTGTGAGAAATAGAAAGTTGCTACTTAAAGGTGTAGAGACAGTATGTTGTCCACCTAAACTGACAGCTGGCTTGAATTGAACAAGGATATTTAAGTCAGAATGTGTAGCATGGACACTTCTGTTTGTACTTGTACATTCCAGGACAGTGGCATTCTTTGACACATCCTGTTTGTTGGTGCTTCCAATCTCAGGGAGGGGACCCGATTGATGGGTGGGATGTCTTAAAAAGGGTACCTGTTTGTGGTGGCGTGTGCTCTGTGCTGGCTTAGTGGAAGAGTTCATTTTGGGGGATGGGGAAGAGTGCTGGTTTCTGGAAAATGGTTAGTAGCTTATTTTGTTGCACCATGTCATTGTGACCTTATTGTAATGAATGTATTTGTGGATATTTGTGAAGAAGGATGTGAAATCCTGTATTTTGTTTTTTGTGTAATTGTTCAGGCTCATGGTAAGAACACTTACCACACCTCTCTCTCCCTCTTCATTCACACCAAAATGAGCCTTTAAGTAAGGATCTCCTACTCTAGGAGAAAAGGGATAGGTCATTCTTTGGAATGCGGGGGGAGTTTCTGGATTTCAGTTTGCTGTTCAGCACTACTGTCCCAGGAACCTTGGTGAATCTTGGTCTAAATATACTCTGCAACTGGGTGTTGGACTTTAATGAACAGACCTCAGATAGTCAGGGTGCAAAACGCTTTTCCATCCTCATCATCCTGAACACTAACCCCCACCCTTGGGCTGTGTGCTGAGCTCATTGCCGTAAACTCTGCTCATATGCGACTGCATGACCAATCACCCGAGCAATCGCATTATCAAGGTTCGCCGATGATACGGCAGTGGTGGGGCTTGTCTCCAGTGACGATCAGACAGCCTATAGGGAAGAGATGGAAGAGCTTCAGGCCTGGTGCTAGGCAAATAATCTCTTCCTTAGTGTCAACAAGACAAAGGATATGGTTATCCACTTCACACCACTCATACTCCTCTCCCCCCCCCCCCACCCCCTTTACGTTGGCAGCATAACAGTGGAAGCTGCAAGCAGTTTCAAACTCCTGGGAGTGCACATCACACACAACCTGTCAAGATCCCAGAACACATCTGACACAGTAAAGAAAGCTCGCCAATGCCTTTGCTTTCTGAGGAGGCTGAAGAGAGCTGGACTTTGCACATCCATACTTGCATCAAATGTACAGTTGTGAGCTTCCTAATAAGCTGTATCACTGCTTGGTTTGGAAACTGCACTGCGGCAGACAAGATGGCTCTAGAACAGGTAGTCGAAACTGCCCAACTCATCACTGGCGCTAGCCTACCCACCATCAAGGACATGTGTACAGAAAGGTGCTGGAAAAGGGCCAATAACATCATGAAGGATCCCACATATCCTACTCACAGATTGTTTGTCAAACTCCCAACAGGGAGGAGGCTATGTAGCATCTACACATCCTGGCCAGAATCAAAAACAGTTACTTTCCCCAAGCAATAAGGCTGATCAAAATCTCCACCCACAAAATGCACCACTGCTTTATTATTACTAGCATCACTTTATGGACATACAATCAATCTATGTATAGAAGATATCTTGTATGTGTGTATATATGTGTATATACATACATATATCTTTTATCTTTTGTGGGTTTTTTTGTGCCACATCAGATCCAGAGTAACAATTATTTTGTTCTCCTTACATTTGAGAACAGGAAATGATATTAAACAATTTTGAATCTTAAGATGAACAAGTCCTTGTGTAGTGGGGCAGGATAATCAAAGGTGACACAGAAACTTTTTACTGGTGGTTGGCAGCAGAGCACTGAAATGTTGCTGTTGGATGAACAATTTGAAGTTTGTTGTTTTTTTATGAATAACGCTTTAATACTTCCATTTTCATTGAAGAGCAACTTAAACATGAAACAGCCTGTTTCATTACTTTCCTGTTGAAATACACCTGTATTTAGTGGTATGAAAACAAACTCTAATAGGCCTAGGGTGATTTAAACTGAATCTTGTGTACTAATAGGAATCTCAGGACTTTTTGGGGAAACATATCAATGAGAAGTATAATATAAATTTTAGTTTGATTTTTTTTTACACCTTTTCAGGAATTTGTGGAATGGTATGTTCATACAATAAGCTTAAATTGGCCTTTTGTTCTGTGTACATTGTTGGGGTCTGACCGAACTGGAGGTTGACCAACACTAACAGCGGTTTCTGATGCTCAACTTCACTTCCACCACAATACTAAACTAACATTAAAATATGTAGTATGACTTGTAAGTGTAGTTTCCTTTCTTCTCATTTTAGAGCCTTGATCATGTATGGTTGAAAGGTGATTTCTTTCCTTTGCAGTGCTAACAGTTTTCATGAATTGAGGAGGCAGTCCTATGCAGGGTCCGGTTAGCAAATTCCAGACAAGTCCAGGAGTGTAACAAGGATACTTGCAGCCTGGAATTGACACAATATCAGAAATAAGTAGTCGATATGGCATAATAGTTGTGATTTAATCAAAATGGGTCAAAATAAACTGCTTTGTTTAAACAATACATGTCAAAGTTGCTGGTGAATGCAGCAGGCCAGGTAGCATCTCTAGGAAGAGGTACAGTCGACGTTTCGGGCCGAGACCCTTTGTCAGGACTAACTGAAGGAAGAGCTAGTAAGAGATTAGAAAGTGGGAGTGGAGGGGGAGATCCAAAATGATAGGAGAAGACAGGAGGGGGAGGGATGGAGCCAAGAGCTGGACAGTTGATTGGCAAAACTGATATGAGAGGATCATGGGACAGGAGGCCCAGGGAGAAAGAAAAGGATGGGGGGGGGGGAACCCAGAGGATGGGCAAGGAGTATAGTGAGAGGGACAGAGGGAGAAAAAGGAGAGAGAAGAAAAAGAATGTGTGTATATAAATAAATAACAGATGGGGTACAAGGGGCAGGTGGGGCATTAGCAGAAGTTTGAGAAGTCAGTGTTCATGCCATCAGGTTGGAGGCTACCCAGACGGAATATAAGGTGTTGTTCCTCCAACCTGAGTGTGGCTTCATCTTTACAGTAGAGGAGGCCGTGGATAGACATGTCAGAATGGGAATGGGATGTGGAATTAAAATGTGTGGCCACTGGGAGATCCTGCTTTCTCTGGCAGACAGAGCGTAGGTGTTCAGCGAAACAATCTCCCAGTCTGCGTTGGGTCTTGGCCACATCAGGAGCACTGGACGCAGTATATCACCCCAGCCAACTCATAGGTGAAGTGTCGTCTCACCTGGAAGGACTGTCTGGGGCCCTGAATGGTGGTAAGGGAGGAAGTGTAAGGGCATGTGTAGCACTTGTTCTGCTTACAAGGATGAGTGCCAGGAGGGAGATCAGTGGGGAGGGATGGGGGGGACGAATGGACAAGGGAGTCGCATAGGGAGCGATCCCTGCGGAAAGCGGGGGGGGGGGGGGGAGGAAAGATGTGCTTAGTGGTGAGATCCTGTTGGAGGTGGCGGAAGTTACAGAGAATAATATGTTGGACCCGGAGGCTGTTGGGGTGGTAGGTGAGGACAAGGGGAACCCTATTCCTAGTGGGGTGGTGGGAGGACGGAGTGAGTGCGTGAAATCGGGGAGGTGCGTTTGAGAGCAGAGTTAATGGTGGAGGAAGGAAAGCCCCTTTCTTTAAAAAAGGAGGACATCTCCCTCGTCCTGGAATAAAAAGCCTCATCCTGAGAGCAGATGCGGCGGAGGCGGAGGAATTGCGAGAAGGGGATGGCATTTTTGCAAGAGACAGGGTGAGAAGAGGAATAGTCCAGATAGCTGTGAGAGTCAGTAGGCTTATAGTAGACATCAGTAGATAAGCTGTCTCCAGAGATAGAGACAGAAAGATTTAGAAAGGGGAAGGAGGTGTCGGAAATGGACCAGGTAAACTTGAGGGCAGGGTGAAAGTTGGAGGCAAAGTTAATGACGTCAATGAGCTCAGCATGCGTGCAGGAAGCAGCGCCAATGCAGTCATCGATGTAGCGAAGGAAAGGTGGGGGACAGATACCAGAATAGGTTTGGAACATAGAACCAACAAAACCAACAAAAAGGCAGGCATAGCTAGGACCCATACGGGTGCCCATAGCTACACCTTTAGTTTGGAGGAAGTGGGAGGAGCCAAAGGAGAAATTAATAAGAGTAAGGACTAATTCCGCTAGACGGAGCAGAGTGGTGGTGGAGGGCTGGTTAGGTCTGGAGTCCAAAAAGAAGCGTAGAGCTTTGAGACCTTCCTGATGGGGGATGGAAGTATATAGGGACTGGACATCCATGGTGAAAATAAAGCGTTGGGGGCCAGGGAACTTAAAATCATCGAAAAGTTTAAGAGCGTGAGAAGTGCACGAATGTAGGTAGGAAGGGATTGAACAAGGGGGATAAAACCGTGTCGAGGTATGCAGAAATGAGTTCGGTGGGGCAGGAGCAAGCTGAGACAATAGGTCTGCCAGGACAGGCAGGTTTGTGGATCTTGGGTAGGAGGTAGAAACGGGAAGTGCAGGGTGTGGGAACTATAAGGTTGGTAGCAGTGCATGGGAGATCCCCTGAGCGGCTAAAGTCAGTGATGGTGTCGGAGACAATGGCCTGGTGCTCCTTAGTGGGGTCACGATCGAGGGGTAAATAAGAGGAGGTATCCGTGAGTTGTTGCTGTGCCTTGGCAAGGTAGAGGTCAGTACGCCAGACTACAACAGCACCCCCCCTTATCGGCGGGTTTAATAGTAGGTTAGGATTAGTGCGAAGGGAGTGGAGAGCAGAGCGTTTGAAAGAGTGAGGTTGGAATGGGGACAAGGTGCGGTGAAGTCGAGACAGTTGATCTCCCGTCGGCAGTTAACAATAAAGAGATCCAGAGCAAGCAGAAGACTAGAATGGGGTGTCCATGAAGAGGAGGAGGGTTGAAGACGGGAGAAGGGGTCATCGGTGGGGGTGGAGGAGTCCTTGCCGAAGAAGTAGGCTCGGAGACGGAACCGGCAGAAGAAGAGTTCAGCGCCATGGCGTACGCAGAACTCGCTGAGGTGTGGGCGAAGGGGGACAAAGGTGAGGCCCTTACTGAGGACGGAGCGCTGTGCCTCAGAGAGTTGAAGGTCAGAGGGGATGGTAAAGACCCAGCACAGATGAGAGCTGGGATCAGAGGGGGGAGGCTGGGGGTGTCAGTGGAGAAGGGAGGGTTGGGGTGAGAGGAAGATGGAGCCTCCGGGGCCCAGGAGCTGACGGTGGGATCTGAGGGAGACGGGGTTGCAGAGTGGTGGTGGGGGAAGAGGAGACGGGAGTCACAATAGCAGCACATAGAGACCCGGCCTGGAGCTTTTGAATTTCCGGCATCTGCAGATTTCTTCGTGTTTGTGCTTTGTTTAATGTATATTTCTCATAATTGGAGTAAAAGCCTGAGTGGTTGATGCATGATGATCTAATTTGAACTGACTTTATTAACTGCAGTGAAGTGTAGATCATAAATTAAATCATCTTGTGTGCAAGTATATTAAGTTTTTTTTAAAAAGGGCCATGAGCTAGTTGAAATTCAGATAATGGTTTGATGTGGTTTACAGTGTCCAGTTGACATCACTGCTCTTTAATCACTCATTTCTCCACCATTCTGTATTTATATTATGCTTTCAGGATTATGCGATCCCACTTAAGCCTCGATTATTTGATTCCATATTTAGAATTACTTCTTTCAAACATTACTGATACCTGTAATCCTTTCTAGCTTGGGTACTCACTGCTGCTATCTTTGAGGATTGCCTTGCCCTGTAGACTCAAATAATATTGATTGGAAGTAGAACGTTGATAAAGACAAAAAAAACTTTTACTTTAGTATTGTCTGATTAGTCATTGGGATGCTTGATTTAAACCCCCCCCTTTGAAAATGATAATATTACTTTTGCTTCTGGGTTTCCTGGCTCTGCAGTTAATTAGTTGATAATGTCTAGTTTCTTTGGGGTGTAAGCACTTATAGTTACGTGGCATGAAATGAACAGCGCCATTCACAATGCTATGTACTTGACTGGTCCATAGTCATTCTCTGTACTAACATATATGTAGGATTAATACTACCATAGCATTTAAATGTGCTAATATAGTAGTATGTTTATACAGACTGATAAAATCCTTTTATGAAATAGTTACTTCACATTTTGTTTTCTGAATTATTTTTGTTGTACATGAGGACATCATTTGGATCACCCTCAACATTATAAATTAATGGCATTGTATCCACCTTAATGTAATCCCTCTTCAGATTAGTTCTTTAACATCTTTCATGATTCTAAACCTGTGCTGTCCTTCCTCCAAGGCCTATCTATCCTTGGAGATGTCTGTATGTGGCTGAGCATTGGTGAGCGCAACTCAAGCAGTTTATTACAGCTGAAGCCATCTGAAGCCAGTTGAAATTTAGAAATTCATTGAAGTTGAAGCATTTTCGTTCTTTAAATTTTTTTTCTTATTTTGTACATAAGTAAAAATGACATGAGCTGTAATGATCCCTTCCAAAAGAAAATATATAAAATGTTGTTAATTTAGTGAGTGGTCATATAGTTATCATTCTTGGACCTGTGTATATTGGAAAATATACACAGATTTAATTGATATTCGTATTAATAATGCTGCCACATTAGAATATTACTTAGAGATCATTGACGAGTTAAATGCAGGTGAAAGAATTACTAAGAAATGGTTCAATGCTTTAAATATGGGATCTCAAAAGAGAAAAATGTGGTCCATTGAACCACCATGTGGCCAGAGCTTGTAACAGTTTTACTACTTATGTAAGAGGTGTTAATAGAAAACTGAGAGCAGAAAAAAACTGCAACAACAGGAAGGATCACTTGTGGAAGAGTGATTGGACTGAGAATATTTTGTTTAAATCTATAGATCCATGTAAGCATGAAAAACGGTTGCTGGGGTACTAAAAGCTGTCACTTTTCAGTTTGGTTTTATTGCATGATGTGAAGGCTCACTCTTATTGAAAGACTGTAAATCTGAACTGTATTTACTAGTATGACAGAACTTGAAAATATAGAAATATCTGTTCATGAATTTTTCAGTTTTTGTGTACATTTGCAAAGCTGAAATATAATTGAAAGGATCAAACTTCTCTCAAAAGATAAAATACTGCCCACTGATCTGAAAAGTTTGTTTGTAAAAATAGGAGCATATTGGTCATCAGCATTAATGATAAACTAAGGTTTTTATGAAGACTACTTATTGTATGCAGATAAATCTCTGGTCAGTTTTCCATTTCATCCCGGGAAGAGCAATTCATGCTAACTATAACTGTAAAATAGAATACAGATATTACATAATTGCTAATTTTAAATCTTGTGCTTAATTTAGTGCGACTGGTTTCACAACACGTTCGGATATTGGACCTGCTCGAGATGCCAATGACCCAGTTGATGACCGACATGCTCCCCCTGGCAAAAGAACTGTTGGTGATCAAATGAAAAAGAATCAAGCAGATGATGACGATGAAGATTTGAATGACACAAATTATGATGAGGTAATTAGACCATCTCTTTTCTGTAGTTTTTCTTTGCTTAAGATGACCTCTAATATACCTACCCTTTTTATGGAAAAAAAAAAAAGACCATTGAGCACAAAAAGCTGGAGTTGCAGCTTTATACAAGACTCCTCCATTTCATCTACTATTTCTCCCCTAGCGTACTAGCTCGTATTGACCAAGGCAATGCCTTCATAGGGCATTTGCCAGACTGCACTTGGAGTACTGTGAGTAGTTTTGGCTCCCTTATCTAAGAAAGGATGTGCTGGCATTGGGGGTGGGGGGGTGGCAGTCCATAGGAGGTTCACCAGAATAATCCCAGGAATGAAGGGGTTAACATGTGAAGCTTTTGATGGCTTTGGGCTTGAACTTGCTGCAGTTTAGAAGAATGAGGGGAGGTATCTCAATGAAATCTATCAAATATTGAAAGGCCCTGATAGAGTGGATGTGGAAAGGGTGTTTCCTATAGTGGGAGTGTCTAGACCAGAGAACACAGACCAGAATACAAAAATATTTCTTAAGAACAGATCAGGAATTTCTTTAGCTGAAGGGTCATGAATCTTTGGAATTCATTGCTACAGATGGCTGTTGAGGCCAAGTCGTTGAGTATATTTGAACTGGAGGTTGATAGCAACATTTACTTCTCATTCCTAAATAATTTTTTTATTTTTTTAAATTAAGATTTCATTTAGGAATGAGCAGTAAATGTTGGCCATTCTGGTAGTGCTTCACACTTCATGAATGAATAAGTTACAATGTATTCTTGGCAATTTAATTAATATTTTAGTATAAGCTACACTAGTTTGGTATTATCTACAAATTTTAAAATTACTTTTTCTTTAATACTTTTTTAATGGCACGTATCTCCAGCATTAGCCATGTAGCTACTAATCAAATCAAGGACTTTATGGAGACATAGGGGGCACTGAGTTTACCACCTTGAGATCATTGCAATGTTGTATTTACTGAAATGTTACTTAAATATGTCACTTTGCATTTGCTACCTAACCTACTGAGTTATTTAAGCATTTTCAATTTTTCAATCTTGCAGGATTTGTAGCATTTTGCTTTTGGTATTACTTCCACTGCATTCCTTTTAAATTTTTTCAATTATTTCTCAAGCAATTTAATATGGTTGGTGTAATGTGACCTTTTCTTTTGAAATGTGGTTCTGATACAAATCAATATTGAAAATATCTCTTAGTAAAATAAATCCATTTAACATTGCTGTAGGTAGTTGTATTGCTGCGTTTCATTTTTTTTGTAGTAAATCAAGACTTTCAGTGTATTTTCTGGTTATCCCTGCTTGATAATTTGGTGACAGAAGTATTTTTTTTTAAGTTTAATGGATATGCTGGAAGCTTATTCTCAAGTGGGCCATATGAAAAAGATGATGAAGAGGCAGATGCAATCTATGCTGCGCTGGACAAGAGAATGGATGAAAGAAGAAAAGATAGAAGGTATGCAACTTGCATAAAGCATGCAGAACACAAGTAGGCCACTCATCCCAGCTAGTGTATTTTGGGGGATAATGGTCACTCTTCTTCATAGCAGCATAATGCTCAGTCACCACCTTTCATGGTGCTATAGTTAATTTCAGTAAATTGGGACGCATCTGTCCAACTCTTGACTCCATCCCTCCCCCTCCTGTCTTCTTCTATCATTTTGGATCTCCCCCTCCCCCTTTCACTTTCAAATCTCTTACTAACTCTTCCTTCAGTTAGTCCTGATGAAGGATCTCTGCCTGAAACGTCGACTGAAACTCTTCCAATAGATGCTGCCTGGCCTGCTGCGTTTACCAGCAACTTCGATGTGTGTTGCTTGAATTTCCAGCATCTGCAGAGTTCCTGTTGTTACGCATCTGGACTAGTACATTTTGGCCCAATTAAGTAGCTGTCCTAATAAGCCGAACTTTCATTGAAATAATTAAAACGGTATAAAAAAAGACAAACTGCCATTTAGCTGAGTAGCAAATTAGAACAATACCGATACTCCTACAGTAGTATAAAATTGTATTTTAGCTCATAGATAACAATGGGGGAATTTATCCAGTGTTTGCTGTGGTGTTCTTTTGATTGACTGTAAATGAACAAAGTTAGTGCAGACACGTAGTGTAGATAATGGACTGACTTCATACAATGCTTTTGACGATTGCATTCTCTAAATCTTTATTTTCATTGCATTGTAACATTCAAGATGATTGTCAATGCCTTCAAGTTCTTTGTAGTTCCAAACTTGAAATTGTTTCATTTTCATTTCTGGCATCTCCAAGCCTGAATACTTGAAACTGCAGGGAGCAAAACAGTTCTGAATTGTCTTACTACTTATTTTTCACCAGCTCTCAGTGACAAAAGTGACTGCTTTTTGAACACGAGCACACTCAACTGGTGCTTTTAAAAACTTCGCTCTAAGCATGGCGTAGTGTCTAATGCCACACAAGTGCACGTGACTGACATTAGTTAGAAACTATTCGTTAGCAGTTTCCAGTCCCAATTAAGGTGCATAGTGTACCAAGTAAACTAATGGAATCTGGCTATTTTCTAGATTGGTTTTTGTTTTCTTAAGAATTGTGCCAAATAAGTGGCAGCTCTGATTAAACAATGGTCCAATTAACTGTAATCTATTGTATATTTTTAATACACCGTGGATTCTGGTTAATTGGGAAACATTGGGACCATTACATTTTGGCCCAATTAAATAGCAGCCCTAATTAGCTGAAGTTTCATTGAAATAGTTAAAAAGTTATATTTTTAAAAAGACAAACTTGCATTTAACTGAGTAACAAATTATGCATTTAAATGAAATACAGAACAAATCAGAACACTACCAATGCTACTACAGTACTAAATAATTGTGTATCGGTTCGACAGAGGAATTCATCCAATGTGCGCTGCTGTATATGGGGTGTCCAGAGGCGGATAGCTGCTCTGTGAAGGGGCTTGTAACGTCCCTTCTGGGGAAGTTCACTCACCTTTGGTCACCACCAGACAATCAGCTCTCACCTGTGGCTCCAAATAGTTTGCATGCAATATTGACCATACCCTGGTACACCACTTTGACAGGCGAGCCAAACCAGGTGAGGGTAGCCAGTGGGCCTCATACGCTGGTGAGATAGGGACATGCCTCTCCTAGTGTGTGAAGTCAGCTCCAGCAGACTGGGCAAATAAGATCAGCAGTGAAATCCAACGGTTACGAAGGCGGTTCTGCAACTCTTCATGGAAAGCAAAGGGCTTGATAAAGGCACGGAAGATTCATGGTTATCTACTGCAACTAAGGAAGAACCTAGCTTGTGACAACTACTCATACTAGTGGACCCGGACCTTGGAGTTTGAGAGTGGAACTATCCCAGTGCAACGGCTTTTCCACTTTAAAAACTACTGCACAGGTATCACTGTCATTGTCAGATACCACAGACAACCATCATGTTTCTGGCATCTCTAAGCCTGAATACTCAAAACCGCAGTGAGTAAAACAGTTTTGAATTGTCTTGCCGTTTATTTCTCGGCAACTATCAGTGTCAACAGTCACTGGTTTTTGAACACAAACACGTGCAACTGACGCTATTTTAAAACTATTCACTTTAAGTATTGTGTCATGTCTCAACAGTTACACAAGTTCACTTGAGTGACACTAATTAGAAGCTGTCCGGCAACAGTGTCCTGTCCCAGTTAAGGGCATAGTGTCCCAAATAAACAAAGGGAATCCTGACTATGTTCGTGATTAGTTGTTGTTCTTTAAGAGTTATCCCAAATAAGCGGCTGCCCTGATTAATTGGCGGACCAGTTAACCAGAAGGCACTGTATACTCTGCCGTAGCCACTCTGACCTTTTACCATTTCTCACCTGCCTATTACTTCCTCCTAGGTCCCATACTCCTTCCTTTTCTCCACTTGTCCACTCTCCTCTCCTATCAGATTCCATCTTCTCCAGCCCTTGACCTTTCCCTCCCACCTGTCTTCACCTATCACCTTCCAGCTAGCTTCTTCCCCTCCCACCACCTTTTTATTCAAGCATCTGCCCCCTTCCTCCTCAGTCCTGATGAAGGGTTTCGGCTTGAAACGTTGACAATTTACTCTTTTCCGTAGATGCTACCTGATCTGCTTTTCTCCAGCATTTCGTATGTGTGTGTTACTCTGACTTGATTACTTCCGTTTGCAACTAACTTAGCTTTCTCACCAGCCATTGTAAATATTTCTTCTAATTATTTAATAATGATGAGCAGAGTAGGCTAGATGGTCTCTTTTACCCTGCTTCATCATTCAGTCAGATTATGATTAATTCAACGCCACTATCTCCCCATATTCCTTGACCCCCTTGTGGTCCAAATGCCTGTTGATCTCTGCCTTGAACAATTTTAATACATCTGCCTTCAAGCCTCTTGGGTGGAAAATTTCTAAGATTCTCCACTCGGTAAGGCAATTCCAACTCATCTCCATGTTAAAATAGCAATTTCTTAAATTTGCTGATAGCTTCTAGTGCCTTCGTAATTAGGTATGTTCCCTGTGTCTTTGCTACTGAATTTTTCATCATTTTAAAGATCTTTATTTGCACTCCTCATCCTCTTCAAGAGCCTAATTATCCTCCCTAGATAGGTAGGACCTCTGTTCTATTGCCATCTTTGTGTGGTCTTTACATTCTTTCCGGTGCTTTTATAATGTGAAGATTCGAACTGTGCTCTAGTTGTGTTACAATCAAGAGTTTCAACTGTTAGGAATATCTAATTTTGAAGTGTGCACTTCTAGAAATACAGCCCAATGCTTGGATGCTTTTCTTGTTCCTTTGCTTCCACTTTTATTTATTCTTATTTTCCCCAATAGTATTGATAATTTTATAACATGTAATTCATAAACCTTTAAATTAATTGGCAAAATGTGTCTGTTCTGTGAGTTTAATAATCATGTTTAGTAAACTCTTGCAGTCCTCCTTGGTATTTGCCAACACTCCTTGAGAAAAGGAGGTCTGTAAATTGGAAATCTTTTTTTTAAGTTTTCTGAATAACGATCCCAGCAGTGACCCTTGGTGAAGTCTATTTCTGTACAGCTCATAGCCTGGTCATGGAGAGCATGCATACTCTACACAGTACCAGAGATGAGGGTCAAATGTATGTGAGACAGCAACTGGTATGCCACAATACTACCCTTCTAACTAGTAGAACATTTACTGCGACGAATTCTTTTATTGGTTGAAAGAGTTAGCATAAAGAGTCAGCACTCGTTGCCTTTTCATAATGAATGGAGTTAAAAATGCAATTAATGTCAAGTGCAGTGAGTTTCTAAAATTGAGGTTGAGATGAAGTGTCATTCTCGTGAAGCAGTGTCAAAAAGGTGCAAATCCTCCAGTAAATTGTCGCAATTTGTAATTTGTGGGGTTTCTTGCAACAAGTAACTGATCTGTTTATATACTATAGTAATTGCCTGCATCTTTAACATGTCATTTTATCAGTGGATCTTACTGTAATATATTTTTAATTTACTGTTGAAACATAATATTTGCAGTAAACAACAGATTTGTATGCAACTTTATTTTTGAGCAGAAAAAGTACACTATGCATATGTTTGTCACACAACAGTAATACAGCTACAATTTTTAAGAAAGGAATTTAAATTTGATATGAAATTCAGTCTTCGAGGACTAACTCATTTTCAACTGTTCAGAGCAAGGCTGAGCATTGCATCAAGGAATGCAATTCTGTAGAGTTGGGCTTTAAGATTATTAACTGTGGGATTGCTATGATAAGATATATTAAATATATCTTATATAATCTGCATGTTTGTATTCTTCAAAAAAATGAGAAGAGGTTCTTAATTTTTGTTCATTTATCAGACTTCAAGTAACATCAGTGCTTCCTTTGAAAAGAAGCAAAAGGCTCCCAAGCAAGCAAAGATTACAATACTAATTATAGTGTAGGGGTAATTAACAGGATGTCCCTATTAATGCAAGTTCCTCATGGGAATGTCTGAATAATGTTCATAATGGAACAACTCAGTTTAGTAAAACGTTGAAACAGTGCTTCAGAGCAGCAGTACAGATAATCCTAGTACTTGGTATTTATTTTAATGCATGAGTTAAATCACTTTGTATCTGTACAATGCTTCTAAATCTAATTTAACTAAAAGCTGTAGAGTAATTTAAGACATTTGAATACACACAGCTTCTTTGAATATTATTTTGGATTTATAACTCATTTATAATGTTCCAGAGGATTCAAAATATATTTATTATCGAAGAATGTATAAATTAAACACCTTGAGATTTGTCTGCTTATAGACAACCACAAAGCAAAAACCAGAAAACCTAATTTTAAAAAGAAAGGCCAAAACCACTGTGCAGAGAGAGGAAAGAAAAACAATCATACAAAGAGTAGAAGCAAGTGACAGTATTCCGCTCCTCCGATCTGCACCTTGGAACAGCCGGTGTAAGCCCAAGCCTCAGTTTCAATAGCACAGCAGCCGGAGCAGTTCACTACTGAGTGATAAATGAATGTTGCAGGAGAATGAGCATTATCAGCCCAACCCTCACCTCTGGTCTTGACCCTTGGGCTTTCCAGTCTATCTGGACTAGTGTTTAAATTGTCCAAGCATTGGGATTACCTCGCTCTAGGACCTGGACAGCGGTGTAGCGATACGCTTGAGCTTCCCAGCCCGAAGCCATTCTCAATCTCAACAAATCGGCTTGGTGCTTGGAGCGATCCAGCCTTTCACCCGGCTTAGGTGGACAGGCATCTAAGCTCTCCCGCATCAATTACTCTCCAAATCCATCTCCTTCTGCGACCTTGTCTTGAACACATTGCGCTTTGGCTTTGCAGTGCATCTGCACAGACAAAGCTTCAAATCAGCTTTGCCTCTGCTTACTACTTCATTGTTTGCGGTGTAAGTTTACCACAATTTTCTTCAGAAAAGATGTTATTGGTAATGTTTTTAGTCAAATTTCTAGCCTTTCCAACTATCAGTAAACTGTCGCACGCCTTCAGTTGCGCCATCTTAAACTGGAAAGAGGGACTCTTACTATTCACTTTGAAGCTGGGATAATAACCTTTCAAAACATATCATCTTAATTTGAGTAGTTAGATATTAACTGAGTTTTTGAACTTTTTTTTGAAGTTGTGGAAATAAAGTTGTATGTATTTCACTTTTTCATTGATCTGGGCAGGTATCAACACAAAGATCAGTTATGCTGGTCCTGTACAGAGTCCTTTAGTCTTCATTTTCTTTGTGCCTAGAATAATCTGCTTTCCAGCCACACAGGTGGAATTTTGCTGGAGTGATTGATCCCAGAGGTGTTGAATACTTGTGGTTTGTTTAGTAATGAAAAGTACTTGGTCACACTACTGAAGCATCCAGCCTCCAGAACAGAAGGGAAATCTGGAGGTGGGGACATTATTAGTGTGCATTCAGATATTTAAAACTTGAAACTGATATAAATAAAGTGATGTAAGTACAAGTAAAAATCATCCCTGTTCCATGGGCCAAAAATTCCTATTCAAGTGAGTTTTTGTACTACAGTAATAGATCTGGATTGGAAATGGATCGAAGTATGATTTCCCAGGCATAATATTGGCAAATATCAGTAAAACCTGGCTGTGTGCCTGATTTCCACATGGAGTCCAACAGGAGATTGTGCTTGCATTTGTAGTGCCACCTGTAATTCAGCAAATTCTGAACTTCTTGTCAGTCAATGCAAGTCCAGAACTGATGTCAGAATGAGTGGCTAAGCAGCAGAGGTTTGCTCTGGAATCACCAACTACAGGCAGGCATGAATCAGCTCTAATAGAGATTTGCTGTATATTTATCAAGCTTTGCTTTCTGTTAAGTAAAAGTTTGGCTGTGTCCTCATTCGTGAATATTTTCAATGAGTATTCGGCTAAACCTACAGTACAGAATTCCAAAACCCCCTTGCAGCTGTGGGGCAGAAGTTGTTCACTGAAGTTGCTGACTCTTTATCCTTAGATAATGCCTCCTGGCTCTCGACTTGTTCTGTGGGAGGAAGGACCCTCTTGTCATCCACCTTGTCAAGCCCCATCAGATTTTCAGTTTCAAAGAGATCATCTTTCATTCTTCTAACTGTCCGAAACAAGTGACTTAGTAAAATTTGTTCTTAATAGGATAGTGGATATCCTAGATATCAGTCAAATCACTCTTTGTTCCCTGCTTGTGAAGTTAATTTGTTTGAATTTATGGCATTGCTGTCTTTGCTAATAGAATAGACATTTTCATCCAAAACGCTAACATCGACCATGTTAATATGGACAGGCATAGGAATTGGTCAGTGAATGATCAGATTTAGTTTTGCTCATGTGTTCCAAAATGGCAAGTAAGGTTGCAATGCAATGGCAATGGATGTCTATATTTCTACATCATAGTTATAATATTGCAGTCCTTATTGTTAACACTGGATGTGTCTTGGCAATTATGAGAGGTTTCTTGTACAATGGGTGCAGTGTGAATTTCAGGTAAGTTTTTTTTAAATTCGATACTAAGTTTTGAACTAATTCCCTAATTACACTGGACACAAAGATTTTGCATCCTGAGTATTTTTGTGTCTATATTAGGGATTTTGGACTGCCTAATGATGAAAATCATCATGAAATTTCCCTATCACGCACCATTTTTATGAAATGGCCCATATTTTGTTATTTCAATTCACAAATCAAGTCAGAATACTTGAAGCCAAGATTAAGAAAGGCGTTTTTATTGATCCACAAATCAAGCAGGTCATCAATGACAAGCAATTTGAAGAGCTTCTGTGGGATTGGAGAAAATCACATGGAAGGCATTCAAGGATGTTGTTGAAAATTTTCTTAGCAACTACCGAGTACCAAACTACGTGCAGCTGGTTGACAACATGATTCAAGCATAAAAAAACATGAAGTGCAACCTGTCACTAAAGATTCATTTTCTGTATCCTCATTTAGACTTCTTTCTTGAAAATCTTGGCACTGTAAGTGACGAGCACAGCGAAAGGTTTCACCAGGACATTGCGGTCATGGAGAAACAGTATCAGGGCAACTGGAATCCATCAATGTGGCTGATTATTGTTGGGACACTTAAGTAAGAAGCCTCAGACACTGAGTGCAAATGAAAATCATCAACAAAGCATATTTTTAACTTAGTTGAATGTCCTGGCAAAGTGCCAGCACCATTATGTAATTAAATGGATTATATTCAATAAAAGTTAATTTCTTGTTTCTCTAAATTCTTAGATGATACAAATAGTCTGAAATTATATTTGTGTTCAACTTCAGGTGGGCTATCATAAATAAATTTAAAAAAGA
Organism: Mobula birostris; assembly: GCF_030028105.1. Lineage (NCBI taxonomy): Eukaryota > Metazoa > Chordata > Chondrichthyes > Myliobatiformes > Myliobatidae > Mobula > Mobula birostris. The sequence continues at coordinate 52,660,233 of NC_092371.1, read as the reverse complement.
AATGTGTTGTCCAGTGTTAGGGAAGTAGTTACTATAAATTTGTTTTAAAATCTAATGTTATGAATGGTATGTATATTTTGTTTTTTTATGTTTAAAATTAATATTATTCTCCCCTCCAAGGGAGCAGCGTGAGAAGGAAGAAATTGAGAAGTATCGTATGGAGCGTCCAAAAATCCAGCAACAGTTCTCTGACCTGAAGGTAATTTTGTCTTTTAGTGTAAAGCTATATCTCTAATGTTACTTTCTCCATTTTACCTCTTCCCTCAAATTCGAAGAGATTGGGTAATTCCTGCATTAGATGGGCTTTTCCCTTGGTTATTTGGGCAAATAGTTTATTCTTGGTTTCCACACTGAGGAATTGTGCCTTCAGCTGTGATCCATGTAGATTTATAGTAGTGTGGTCTTTTGTTCTATCTTGTTATCACAATGTGTGTAAAATTCTGCCTTCTATTACATTTTAATTTAAATGTGAATCAGCTTGAACTGAATCGGGACCACTGGCATTCAGTATTTAATTGGCAGTAATCCCATGACTTTGAATGTGCTGTCAAATGAAGAGGCTTGGGTTTACTGATAGATTTTGAATCCCTGCAGAGTCTGGCAATGGAGCCCAATTTCATTGAGAATGTCCGGTGTTATGCTAGATTATCGCCTCTAATCCTCTTGCAGGGTAGATCTAGCAGGATCCAAGACCCATTTAGTTTCAATAAGGATCATATGGGTATCAATTAGGGAACAAAGACGGTGATCGGTTTTTAAATAATTGTGTGTTTTAATATTTTAGCATTAAGTTGCTTTTAAAATGCTTCTGAATGTCAGATATTTCAGCTATTAAAAATTCCTCTGGTATTCCAGCTGGTAAAGGTAGCAATGAGGCTTTGCCAGCTATCAGAGGTAATTTGGGAAAGGGTTCCTCTGAGGTTTTGCTATGCCCATTGTTACAAGTCAGCAGGATGGACATCCACATCTTAACTCTGTTGGTACAAGTATGTTGATGACTGTGCAGAGAATTTTCGTTTGGTTCAAATTAGCAAATTGGTATGTGGGAACATTCTGATGTTTAAAATCTCTTCAGAGGAAACTTTCAGAAGTTACAGAAGAAGAATGGCTGAGTATTCCTGAAGTTGGTGATGCTCGTAACAAACGTCAGAGGAACCCTCGCTATGAGAAATTGACACCTGTACCAGATAGTTTCTTTGCCAAACATCTGCAAACTGGAGAACAGCACACATCTGTGGATCCCAGACAAACGGTCAGTGTTACTTTGTACCTCGCACGCAAATCTTCAGTTGCATTAGAAAAAGGATGATCTCATTGTTTTATTGTGTTGAATTATATTTATCATTTTGCATGTAATAAGATCTTGATATACTTGGTAGGATCACAACTGGAGCACAAATGAAGTTCTTGGTGCAATTTAAGTTTCCATACCTTCATACCGGTTGTTGTGATACTCTTATATGACAGTGATGAACTCTTGATCTCTCAGTCATTAAGTTGAGGCCCTTGGAATTTGTCTGCCTTCACTGCACCTACTCTGCAACTTTAACACTATATTTTGTATTCTGCTTTTTCCTAATGTACTTGTGTCTGAAATGATCTGTCTGGATGGCATGCAAACAAAAACTTTCACTCTGTCTTGGTATACGTGACAGTAATGGACCAAATACCAACTAAAGGATGTGCATTTGATTGATCCTTGGAAGGTGCTTTGTTGCATTAAATTGAGTGATGTTATCTGATATTCACCAGAGCCATAAGATTCAGCGAATGATTGAAAAGTAGATGTTGAAAGCATTTAGCATTCAAGGCCATAGTTCTTTAAATGATGATTCTCTTTGGACTAAAGAGGAATGATTACTAGGTGAATTGTAAATTTTTGAACTCCTCTAATCAAGGGGATTGTCATTTCAACACACACAAAATGCTGGGGGAACTCAGCTGGCCAGGCAGCATCCATGGAAAAGAGTACAGTTGATGTTTCAGGCTGAGACCCTTTGGCAGAATCAGAAGAGAAAAGCTGAGGAGTAGATTTAAAAGGTGCGGCAGGATGGAAGGGGAGAGTGAAACAAAAGATGATATATGAAACCGGGTGGAGAAGGGATGAAGTAAAGAGCTGGGAAGTTGATCGGTGAAGGAGATACAGGATTGGAGAAGAGGGAGTCTGATAGAAGAGGACAGAAGGCCATGGAAGGAAGAAAAGGAGGGAGAAGTACCAGAGGGAGGCGATGGGTGGGCAAGGAGATAAGGTGAGAGAGGGAAAAGAAGATGTGGAGTAGTGAAGGTCCCGTCGAAGAGTCTCAGCCCGAAACGTGACTGTTTACTCTTTTCCATAAATGCTACCTGGCCTGATGTGTTCCTCCAGCATTTTGTGTGCGTTACTTGGATTTCCAGCATCTGCAGATTTTTTCTTGTTTGCGATTGTGGTAATTTGTTGGGTGCGTGCATGATTAATGCTGATCAAGGTTTTGGATAACAAATGAGTCAAAGTCTTATATTTTCGTATAGTACCAGGGATGGTGTTTATTTTCTCCATGATCCTAGTAAGTAATGAAGCAGAATCAAGGGACTATGCTGCTTTTATTTTCCTACCTGTGCCTCTGTGTTCCATAATGTTTTGGTTTTTATGAACAAAGTAAAATTACCTCTGAAAACGTATAGACTTATTTGATGATTTTTCTGTGGGAATACTTCTTTTTAGCCCTGATGACCTGAATATTGTTAACTGGGAAAGAATATGTCCAGAATAAATAAAAACACTTCAGTTACTAGAAAACATGTCTACAGAAAAATAAGTCCAATTATACAGTGCCTATAAAAAGTATTCACGACCTGTGGAAATTTAATATTTTACAACATTGAATCACAGTGGATTTAATTTGGCTTTTTTTGACACTGATCAACAGAAAAACACTCCTCCGTGTTAAAGTGTAAACAAGTCTCTACAAAGTGATCAAAATTACTTACAAATATAAAACACAAAATAATTGCATAAGTATTCACCCTTTTTAATATGACGCACCAAATCATCACTAGTGCAGCCAGTTAATTTTAGAAGTCACTTAGTGATTTAAATGGAAGTCTGTTTATGGAAACCTTTGTGCGGTCAAGGTGTTTCAATTGATTGTAGTAAAAACACACCTGTATTTGGAAGATCTAACTGCTGGTGAGTCAGCAACCTGGCAAAAACTACACCATGAAGACAAGAGAACACTCCAAGCAACTCCATGAGAAGTTTATTAAAACGCACAAGTCAGGAGATGGATACAAGAAAATTTCCGAATCACTGATTATCCCTTGGAGTATGGTTAAGACAATCATAGAAACAGAGAAAATCTACAGCACAATACAGGCCCTTCGGCCCACAAAGTTGTGCCAAACATGTCCCTACCTAAGAAATTACTAGGCTTACCCATAGCCCTCTTATTTTTCTAAGCTCCATGTACCTATCCAAAAGTCTCTTAAAAGACCCTATCATATCCGCCTCCACCACTGTTGCCGGCAGCCCATTCCACGCACTCACCACTCTTTGCATGCGTAAATAAATAAATGACTAACTAGCTAACTAACAAACAAACATAAAATAAATTACCCCTGGCTCCCCAGCACCTTAAACCTGTGTCCTCTTGTGGCAGCCATTTCAGCCCTGGGAACTATCCACACGATCAAGAAATAGAAAGAATATGGCACAGCAGTAAATCTGCCTACACTAGACCGTCCTCAGAAACTGAAAGCAAGAAAGGGAGCAGTGAGGGAGGCCACCAAGTGATCTATGGCATTTCTGGAGGAGGTACAGGCTTCAGTGACTAATGGGAGAGACCAGCTTCAGTGGCTGAGATGAGAGAGACTGTGCATACAACAACTGTTGCCTTGGTTCTTCACCGGTCGCAGCTTTATAAAGGAGATTGGCAAAGAGAAAGCCATTGTTGGGGCAAAAAACTCTACTGAAGTCTTCGCTAGAGTTTGCTGGAAGGTATGTGGGAGACTGAAGCTAGATGGAAGAAAGTTCTATGGTCTGATGAAAGCAAAATTGAGCTTTTTGGCCAACAGACTAATCGCTATGTTTGGTGTAAGCCAAACACTGCACATCAAAAATGCACCATCCCTACTGTGAAGCGTAGTGGTGTCTGCATCATGCTGTGAGGATGCTTCACTGTAGCAGGCCCTGGAAGGCTTGTGAAGGTTAATGGTAAATTGAATTCAGCAAAATACAGGGAAATCCTGGAAGAAAATTTGATGCAGTCTGCAAGAGAACTGTGACTTGGGAGATTTGTTTCCCAGCAAGACAGTGACCCCAAGCATAGAGCCAAAGCTACATAGGAATGGCTTAGAACAACAAAGTTAATGTCCTAGAGTGGCCAAGTCAAAGTCCAGACTTCAATCCAATTGAGAATTTGTGACTGGACTTGAAAAGGGCTGTTCACTTATTATTCCCATGCAATCTGACAGCTTGAGCAGTTTTGTAAAGAAGAATTGGGAAAAACTTGCAGTATCCAGATGTGCCAAGCTGATAGAGACATCTCCACACAGACTCATAGAACATAGAATAGTACAGCACAGTACAGGCCCTTTGGCCCACAATGTTGTGCTGACCCTCAAACCCTGCCTCCCATATAAGCCCCCTAAAGGCTATACTCAAGGCTATATTTACTTCCGAAGGTGCATCTACTGAATACTGACTTCAAGGAAGCGAGTAATTATGCAGTCAATTATTTTGACTGCATAATTTTGTGTTAATTATTTTGTGTTTAATAATTGTAATAAATTTGACCAATTTGTAGAAATTTGTTTTCACTTTGACACAGGAGTCTTTTCTGTTGATCAGTGTCAAAAAATCCATTATGATTTGATGTTGAAAAACAATAAAACATGAAAACCTCCGGGGGGGGGGGGGGGGCAGTGAATACTCTTTGTAGGCCATCCTCTTCTCGCAATTCCTCCGTCTCCGCCGCATCTGCTCTCAGGATGAGGCTTTTCATTCTAGGACGAGGGCGATGTCTTCCTTTTTTAAAGAAAGGGGCTTCCCTTCCTCCACTATCAACTCTGCTCTTAAACGCATCTCCCCCATTTCACGTACATCTGCTCTCACTCCATCCTCCCGCCACCCCACTAGGAATAGGGTTCCCCTGGTCCTCACCTACCACCCCACCAGCCTCCGGGTCCAACATATTATTCTCCGTAACTTCCGCCACCTCCAACGGGATCCCACCACTAAGCACATCTTCCCCCCCCCCCCTGCATTCTGCGGGGATCGCTCCCTACGCAACTCCCTTGTCCATTCGTACCCCCCATCCCTCCCCACTGATCTCCCTCCTGGCACTTATACGTGTAAGCGGAACAAGTGCTACACATGCCCTTACACTTCCTCCCTTACCACCATTCAGGGCCCCAAACAGTCCTTCCAGGTGAGGCAACACTTCACCTGTGAGTCGACTGGGGTGATATACTGCGTCCGGTGCTCCCGATGTGGCCTTTTGTATATTGGCGAGACCCGACGCAGACTGGGAGACCGCTTTGCTGAACATCTGTGCTCTGTCCGCCAGAGAAAGCAGGATCTCCCAGTGGCCACACATTTTAATTCCACGTCCCATTCCCATTCTGACATGTCTATCCACGGCCTCCTCTACTGTAAAGATGAAGCCACACTCAGGTTGGAGGAACAGCACCTTATATTCCGTCTGGGTAGCCTCCAACCTGATGGCATGAACATCGACTTCTCTAACTTCCGCTAAGGCCCCACCTCCCCCTCGTACCCCATCTGTTACTTATTTTTATGCACACATTCTTTCTCTCACTCTCCTTTTTCTCCCTCTGTCCCTCTGAATATACCTCTTGCCCATCCTTTGGGTCCCCCCCCCCCCACCCCCGTCTTTCTTCCCGGACCTCCTGTCTCATGATCCTCTCGTATCCCCTTTTGCCTATCACCTGTCCAGCTCTTGGCTCTATCCCTCCCCCTCCTGTCTTCTCCTATCATTTTGGATCTCCCCCTCCCCCTCCAACTTTCAAATCCCTTACTCACTCTTCCTTCAGTTAGTCCTGACGAAGGGTCTCAGCCTGAAACGTCGACTGTACCTCTTCCTAGAGATGCTGCCTGGCCTGCTGCGTTCACCAGCAACTTTTATGTGTGTTGCTTGAATTTCCAGCATCTGCAGAATTCCTGTTGTTTGCGTTTAAATGTAGGCACTGTATATGTATGTGTAGGCACTGTATATGTATGTGTTGCATATTTAGATGTTATACATTTGTTAGTATGACTACTCAAGACAGCTGGTGAAGAAGTGTTACATATTGGAATATTTGCTGGAAAATCAACATTTAAACTTCAAGGAGATTAAGTTTACAGGGAGCATTATTTTCGACTTCCCAACATGTTTGTTTTATGTCATATTTTTAGAAGATTATCAGGGTCATTGTCCAATAATTGACCTAGACTTGGGTACAAGCTACAACTTCTCAATTTTTGACTGTAACGTACTTGGCAGTGTTGAAAACTGTGAAAGAAGATGGATTGCAGTAAGGTACAAAACAGGATGGTGGAATGGGCAGATATGGTAGATGACGTTTAACATGGGGAAATATGAGGAGGCATTTTGGTATAGTGGATGAGAGACAACTTAGAAGAATAGATATTTTTTATGAGATGGATGCAGAAGTGAAGGCACCTTGTCATTGAAAGTGATGGAATAGGTTGAGCAATAACTCAACATGTAAATTATGGGCTTTATCAACATAGTACAGAGTATAAAAGTAGGGAAGTCAAGCTTGAACCATTATAAAACACTGCTCAGGCATCAACTGAAGTATTGTGTTCTGTTTTAGCTGCCCCATTTAGAATGCATGTAGAGATATAGGAGGGAGTTGAAAGATTTATGGAATTGTTGCCAGTTGTCGGAGCTACAATTCCAAGAGTGAGTTGGAGAGACTGGTACTTTTTTGGAGAAGGCTAGTATCCTTGTGGGAAGGTTTCTTAGTGCTGCATGGGGGGTGGGGGGGTGGTTAAACTAGTTCTAGGGGGATGGGAACTAGAGTGCCAAAGGTTGTGTGGAAAACATGTTAAAGCCTCCATACAAAGACAAATCACAAGGTTGAGCAGGTGGGAATAATATTCTGAGTTGCATCTATTTCAATGCAAGGAGTACTGTAGGAAAGGCTGATGAGTTCAGGACATGGATCAGCACATGGAATTATGACATTGTAGCCCTGAGTGAGACTTGGTTGTAGAAGAGGCGGGACTGGCAGTTCAATGTTCCAGGGTTCTGCTGTTTTAGACATCACTGAGTGTGAGGGGTGGCATTACCAGTCAGAGAAAATGTCACTGCAGTGCTTGGACAAAACAGGTGGAGAGCTTGTCTACTGAAGCTGTATGGGTGGAACAGAGGAGTAAGAAAGGGATGACCATGTTAATGTGATTTGTGGCGGCTCACCCACGCGGCAAGGAACCGGCTCCAGCAGTCGCGGGCAAGTCCGCAGCCAGCGGCAACCGAGAGGGCTCTGAGTTCGGGGCAGACCTCAGCCTGGAAGCTGACGTCACTTCCGCCCCGCAAGGAGCAGGGGATGCTGGGAGCGGGCACTTAAGTGCGCGCTGATTTAAACAGTAAACAGTTCAACCAGACCCTGCTTGACTCAGTGTGTTGCTTTCACTTGTGTATCAGTGCGACTACAGACTACATTATAGACCACCCAATGGTTAGCAGGACTTAGAGGAGCACAGTTGTAGGAGATCGCAGACTGCTGCAAGAAACATAAGGATGAGGTAGTACTTACCATCATAGCCTTAAGTTTCTTGCAGTAGTCTGTGATAGTGGGCGACTTTAACCTTTCACATTGTCCATATTGTTAAAGGGCTGGATGGGAAATACATAAGGGAGAGTGTTATACTGGATCTCCTGTTAGGGAATGAGACAGGGCAGATGACAGAAGTCTGTGTCAGGTTACACTTTGGATCTAGTGATCATGACACCATTAGTTTTGAAAGAATTACGGAAAAGGATAGGGCTGCTCCTTGGGATGAGATTCTGAATTGGAGAAAGGCAAACCTTGATGGTATTGAAAAGGATCTGGTTAGTGTGGATTGGGACAGGTTGCTTTTTGGCAAAGGTGTTTGGAGGCCTTCAGGCTTCATCCAGTCCTTTTACAATATTGGAGTTCCAGTCAATATGTGAAGTTTGTATGCACCTTGAATTTTAAGGGACTGGATTTATAAGTATTTGGATAGATGGTAGGGAATAGGATTGCAATTCAAAAGCTGTCATTCTTCCCTCAACCACCAGGTGGCAGTGCAGCTTTTCTGATTTTAAACTATTTGTTAATGTATAATGTGGTTAAAAAGCAACCATCTGCTTCACAATTGTATTCATTTGTACTAATCCTGCATTTAATCAAGTATATCAATGTTTAGTGTTTGTATTGAAGCAACAGACATTGGGTCAGGCAGCATCTATGGAGGGAAATGAACAGTTCATGTTTTGGGTCAAACTTTTCACCAGGACTAGAAAGAAAAAGTGGAGCGAGAGCTGGTGAGTGATGGGTGGATCCAGGTGAGGGAGGGAGGAGAGTGGGAATGATACAAGAAGCCGAGAGGTGATAGGCAGATGTGACAGGACTGAAGAACAAATCTGGTCAGAATTGAATATGGAAAAAGGTGAGGAGGGGAACTGTTAGGATGAGTGACTGGATAGTGGGCAGATCAGGAAGGTGAGAGAAGTGAAAGAGAGGGTGTAATTGGTATCTGTTTGTATTAGTATCTTGTTTGTTAACTGAGGTACAAATTCTTGCGGAAATTTTATCAGTTTTACTTTTTTAGCACTGTTCAAAGTTCATAGGAACATTTATCATTGGAGTAGATACATATCACCACATATAACCCTGTGATTCTTTCTGCAGGCATACTTAGCAAATGTATAGAACAGTAACCGTAAACATCAGGAATTTAAACTGTAACAATCTGTGCAAATGCATGTATAAGTATATAGCAATAAATAACAATCTAACAGAGGCTCTAAATAAGTGCAGTTATCCCCTTTTGTTCAAGAACCTGATGGTTGAGGGGTAGTAACTGTACTTGAACCTGGTGGTGTGAGTCCTGAGGCACCTGTGCCTTCTACCTAATTGCAGCAGTGAGAAAAGAGCATGGCCTGGGTGGTGAGGATCTTTGCTCCTTTTCTGTGACGACGTTTCATGTAGATGTGCACAATGTTAGGAAGGTTTTCCCCATGATGTACAAGTGAGGCAGCACTTCACCTGTGAGTCTGTTGGGGTCATATACTGTATGTGGTGTTCCTGGTGTGGCCTCCTGTATATTGGTGAGACCTGATGTAGATAGGGAGTCTGCTTCGCCAAGCACCTATGCTCTGTCCATCAGAAAAAGCAGGATCTCCCCGTGGCCACCCATTTTAATTCCACTTCCTAGTCCCATACCAATATGTCTATCCCTAGCTGCCCCTACTGCCACGATGAGGCCACAGTCAGGTTGGAGAAACAACACCTTGTATTCCATCCGGGTAGCATCCAACTTGATGGTATGAACATCAATTCCTTGAACTCCTGGTAATGCCCCCCCCCCCCCCCCACTTCACCATTCCCCATCCCCTTTTTCCTCTCTGACCCTATCTCCTTGCCGGTCCATCTCTGGTGCCTCTCCCCTTTTCATTCTTCCAAGGCCTTCTGTCCTCTCCTATTAAATTTCCCCCTTTAGCCCTGTATCTCTTTCAGCAATCAACTTCCCAGCTCTTTACTTCACCCCTCCCCCTCCTGGTTTCACCTATCACCTTGTATTTCTCCCACCCTCCCCCCAAACTTTTAACTCTACTCACCTTTTTCTCTTCAGTCCTGTTGAATGGTCTGGGCCCGAAACATCGACTGTACTCTTTTTCCATAGATACTGCCTGGCCTGCTGAGTTCTTCTAGCATGTTGCTTGTGTTGCTTGGATTTACACCATCTGTAGATTTTTCTCTTATTTATGTACTGAACCAAATCCATTCCTTTTGTAGCATTTTCTACTCAAAGGCATTGGTGTTCCTGTACCAGGCCATAATGTAGCCAGTCAGCACATTTTCCACCACACATCTATAGAAGTTTGCCAGTGTTTTCAATGATATGCCAAACCTCTGCAGACTCCTGAGGAAGTAGAGGCGCTGTTGTGCTTTCTTCGCAATAATATTTATATGATGGGTCTGGGGCAAGTCCTCTGAACTAGTGACACCCAGGAATTTAAAGTTACTGACGCTCTCCAGCTCTGATCCTCTTGTTCTCTCTGGCTCATGGACCTCTGGTTTTCCCCTCCTGAAGTCTACAATCATTTTCTTGGTCTTAGTGACATTGAGAGTTTGTTGTTATTACAGCACTCACCCAAATTTTCACTCTCCCTCCTGTTTACTGATACATCACCCCCTTTGATACAGGCCACAACAGTGGTGTGATCAGCCAACCTGTATATGGTGTTGGAGCTGTACTTAGCCGCACAGTCCTGGTGATAAATTAACAGTTAAAGCTAGTAATGTGAAATATTATATTAATTATTTTGGGGCTGTTTAAATAACCACTAATTTTTGCTGAAAAAGCAGCACTCCTTCCACTAGGACATCCATAGTTTGAAGGTTGTGCTGGATAGCTAGATACTTCACTGTAATCATAAATACTGATTGCATTTTATGAGATGCTGTGTTTTCAAAGTTTTTTTTTCCTAAATAGAATGACCTACCACCATCAGAAAATGAACCAAGTACTTTATTTCCCTTCAAGCAACACAAAAAATGCTGATGAACGCAGCAGGCCAGGTAACATCTATAGGAAGAGATACAGTCGATGTACCTTTTCCTATAGGTACTGCCTGGCCTGCTGCGTTCACCAACACTTTTTATGTGTTGCTTGAATTTCCAGCATCTGCAGATTTCCTCATGTTTGCACTTCATTTCCTTTGTTTATTTTAGAGTTGTTGATTCGTGCATCTACTGACACATTTTGACTACAAAAGTTTAAAATTAACCACCGTGTCAATTTAAATTAATCTATGTAACTGAGTTTATAGAATAAGCAAATAATTAATTTTGAGTGTTCAGGATTTTCTTATTATGATTCACTTAATCCATAGCAAAGTTGGAAATGTTTAATGTTTTCATTGCAGCAATTTTCTGGATTGACATCGCCTTATCCTGGTGGCTTGAATACACCTTACCCAGGTGGAATGACACCTGGAATCATGACACCTGGATCAGGAGAGTTGGACATGAGAAAAATTGGTCAAGCCCGAAACACCCTGATGGACATGAGACTGAGTCAAGTAAGTGAAGATCAATAAGGTTAAATGAAGGCCAAATTTATACAAAGTGAAAGTACCTCTATTATATAAAGTTTAGAAGAATGAGAAAATGCCTCACTGAAAAGTATAAAATTCTCAGAGGGCTCGACTGAGTGGTATCAGGGAATGTTTCCCATGCTTAAGAGTCTAGAATTAGGAAATTGCAGTCTCATTGGAAGCAGTAGGCCATTTATCAATAAACTGGCAAGGATTTTATCTTTTACTTGTGAATTGTCCATCCTGGAGCAATGTGTAAATAAGTCATTGATAGATTTCTGGAAATTGGAGGAAATGAGTTGTGGATAGATCAAGAAAACGGTTAGCAATGACCTTGTTGAATGCCAGAGGGAGTGGCCTATTTCTATTTCTTGTTCTCTTCCTTTATGGGGGAAAAGCATAGTAATTACAATTTCATCAAACTATTACAAAAAGATGTCTAACATCTGTCTCGGTTTTGCATCAGGAAAAATTAATGTTTTTTTCCCCTGAAGGTGTCTGACTCTGTTAGTGGGCAAACTGTTGTGGACCCCAAAGGCTATTTGACAGATTTGAATTCTATGATTCCAACACATGGTGGAGACATTAAGTAAGTGTATTTTTTTTGCCAATAAGATGTAGCTTTGATAATCACCATCTAATCAAATCTAATTTAAGCTGCTAGGATTTGTGACCTTAGGAACTTAATCCTTTTATTTGTTGCCTTACTCTATTTGGAAATTTAAACAAACATGCATAAGCCATGGTTTGCTATGAACATCTAACATTCTTCTCTTACTCCATCTAAGTAAACAAGAGAACTTCCAAGTTAAGGCCAACTCAAACAATGCTTTAGAAAATATTCCAGTTTTGAGCTTCTCAGAGGAAATGGAAATATTCATAATTTGTATTACTTGTAGGCAAAATGCTGGATAAGTGAGTTCAGAGCTAGCAGAATAGTAGCTGCCTTTTAGATGTAACAATTGATTTTAACCTGTGGTTAAATAGGGGATTTATTAAGTTGATAACTTGAGAATTTAAAAAAAAATTATTAGCACAGAAGTGCTTCATTTTACACTGCATATATAAATGGAGATATTTTATTTCCTTTTAGTCAACTTTGGCTAATGTTTTAATGGTTTACAAAAATATCTAATTACATTGCAATATTGTTTTATAACAGTGACATCAAAAAAGCCAGATTACTGCTAAAATCAGTACGTGAAACCAATCCTCATCATCCTCCAGCGTGGATTGCATCCGCAAGACTTGAGGAAGTAACAGGCAAACTGCAGGTGGCTAGGAATTTAATAATGAAAGGAACGGAGATGTGTCCAAAGGTAATCACTATTTTCAGATTACTTGTATTGAGCGCTGACTATGCTTTTCACTTGGGCATTTGACAAGGACTTTGTTTAATATTTGTTTTATCTAATTATCTGTATATCATCATATATAATGAATACCTCTTTATAGTTTTGTGCTTACTTTATAGATGTAAGAAAATCTGTAATTTGTAAAATCAAATAATTTTGCTATTTACCAATTGTTGTATAAGTATAATTGCTAAAATTGATTTTTCCCAGTTATTTTACTTGTGCATTGCTTCTCGAGGCCTGGTGTTAATTCTGTCATTCCCCTTTTACCCTTTGTCATTCGATATTAGGCGGAAATGAAGTGAATTTCTGGTGCATTTTCTAGGCTTCTCTGAAGCTTGTACAGTTTACTTCTCTTGTGTAGGATTATTTCAAAATCAGAATTATCATGCCATTTCTTATTACAGGACAACAATTTGCTTTGTGCAGCATCTTTGACAAGAATGATCTATACAAGGTGTATTGCAAAGGGGGTGAAATGCAGGTCAATAGCAAGGATTGAGAGATCATCTAATAGTTTTTTAGTGAATCAGAAAGGAATATGCAATGAGAATGAGAATTGTTTCTGGTCATTTTGTAGGTCTAGAATGGTTGAAATTTGCTGTGCACAAATCAGAAGTAATCTTTAAAAAATACTAGTACTGATCTCTGGTGATCAGAGTTGCTGTTATTTGCTGCCCACACAATTAGGTAGATTCAAGTTGCCCACTGATCCATTCTTGCAGTTATTTACAAATTGTCAGTTTGAGCCAATGCTAATAACAGGCTCAGATGAAAATGAAGATTCTTTGGATTAACACAAAGTAGAGTTTTGAATGCTGGAATATAGAATTAAGGACAGTCTTTAAAGAACTCAGGTTCAGCGGTATCTGTGGAGGCAGTGAGTGGATGTTGACTATTTGAGATTCTGTGAGATTCTGTGTCTGAACTGAGAGGGAAGAAAAAAAAAAGATTGCCTAAGAGGGATTAGGACAGAAGCCTCTCTCTACTTGCAGCTTGCAGATAATTGTGCTCCTCCAGTGCTGGACATGAGCAGCTCCAATATTTATCACCCCACCAGTGCTGGCTGTGGTCCGAATTTTCAAGCCTTTTTGAGTCTGGAATTCTATCTCTACATTTTTAAGATGGTTCTTTATAACTACTTCTTAACCAAGATTCTTATCTGATTTTGTTTGGTAATACTCCTGCAAAGTGTTCTGGTGCATTTTACTTTATCAAATTTTCTGCGTAAGTACTTGTTTAGTTTAAGTTAAACTCGTTTATAAAATTGAACTACAGTTAGCATAGATTTATGTTCAGTTTATATTTCTAGAGTGAAGATGTTTGGCTGGAGGCAGCTCGATTGCAACCTGGTGATACAGCTAAAGCAGTGGTAGCAAACGCTGTCCGTCATCTGCCACAATCTGTTCGTATATACATACGTGCTGCAGAATTGGAAACAGACATCAGAGCAAAGAAGCGAGTTTTGCGAAAAGGTAAATACCAAGTTTGCACTTAAACATTTTGCATTTTTTGGTCTAATCATCTTCATTTACAAAGAGAGAAAAAAGACATTTGGAGAAAGTGCAGAATTTTTCATTTGCCATTGGGATTTATTTTAAGTAATCTGGAAGGCAGGTAGAATATTAGTTGTAAAGAACCTATCCAAAACAGTTAGTTAGCTAATTCTACCTTGAGTTTTCATGAGTGTTCTTGGCCTGTTTGGCAACATACTAAATTCTTTGAGACTTCCTTTAAGCTTTCCAGGTTTTAATATACTGGTATGTAATATCTAATAAACATTAATTTAAAGTGTGTTTGGGTAATAATAGCAGTAACGGCCAGTCGTCTGAGAAAAATTTCCATTCAGGTATCACCAAAATCCTGAGCATGCTGTATTTGGATTCCTGTTCCTTGTAGATGTTTTTATTTGATTCCAATTGATTTTGATTGCTTTAGTCCTATCAAAATTAATCTAATTTCTCAAACAATATGTTACTGATAGAAATATCTGTTTAGCAGATATGTGTATATCTATACTTTTAGAGACAATGCCATATTAAATAAATACATGAAACTAAACATATGAACAGTATAAAGCAAGCTTTTATAAGTTTTTCATCAGCTGTGAATTGTACTGCTCACTGTTTTTGTTGGCCTCAAAATTGAATCTTCATGTTTGTCCTTGAATTATCGTTTTGCACTGTAAAGAATTTGTGTTAGAATTACTCCTGAAGAAGCCCAGCTGTTCTACATAGAAAATAATTTTCCCACTGAAGAAAACTCCTTTTTAGAACGCAGTTAGCAACATATTTTGATGATATTTTAAAAGAAAACTGAGAGATGCAGAGCATACAAAGACACATCTGGAATCATCTCTTTAATTTTGAATTTGGTGGTTTTGGCTAAAGTGTTATGTGGATGTGTTTTCTTAGATTTTTAATAAATTTGATCAGAAAAGGAATGTAAACTAGTGATCTCATATTGATCGTAGTTAATGGATTTTTTTCCTGTTATACGGGTAAATTTTGTATGTCTGAGAACACATGAAAAATAGATTTTTTTTGTTTGTTGTATTTCTTTCATATACCTGCACTACTGCTTTAGATCCCATTTGGTTTAAAGCTGCTTATATTAGACTTGTTTTGTAACACAATTAAAATGAGCAATATTATAATGATTTTGCAACCTGTGAAATAATTTATTATGCAGTTTTAACTATTGCAGTGCACACAATTATTTGGTGTGTATTTGGGCAATTAATAGTTTTGAAATTTCAATCTCTTAGAACGAGAATTTTATATAAATAATGAAAACAGATTTGTTACATTTATAGTAGAAAATTAATTAGTTTCAAAAGCAGATTTTCATGCCTCTACCTTTATACTACGTGAAAACATATAAATGCAATGGAAGTTGTACTATTTTATAACAGGCCGGTTATGTTTGCTTTTTGGTTGGGGTTGTGGAAGTGGGTAGTTTAGTCAATGTGTAGTTGTCCAATTACTTATATTTAAAAACATTCTTCAGCCCTAGAGCATGTACCAAACTCAGTGCGGTTATGGAAAGCAGCAGTTGAACTGGAGGAACCTGAGGATGCACGGATTATGCTCAGTAGGGCTGTTGAATGCTGCCCCACGAGTGTTGAGGTAATTGCATGTGTCAGAATTAAATGTTAACTTGTACTTCACATAAACAATTTATGGAATTGCATGTTTGAAGTTCTTCTGTTTTATAGCTTTGGCTTGCCTTAGCAAGATTGGAGACCTATGAAAATGCTCGGAAAGTTCTTAACAAAGCAAGAGAGAACATTCCAACTGACAGGCATATTTGGATTACTGCAGCAAAACTGGAAGAAGCTAATGGAAATACTCAAATGGTAGACAAGATCATTGACAGAGCTATTACTTCACTTAGAGCAAACGGAGTGGAAATTAATAGAGAGCAGTGGATTCAGGTAATTATTCATCTGAAAATAAGTGCCAACGATCATTTCTCTTGTACTAAATCATCTGTTTAATTCTCTCAGGTGAAACTGATATATTTGTGGTGTAGTAGACCCAGACTAAAAATTCATGGTCTGCTACCCATATGTTTTATACCATGCAGTAAGTAGTTACTGTTATTGGATAGCTCACTGGGTGATGTTATTGATAACGTTGAAGAGCTAATGATGATAACACTAGTGAAGGGCAAATAATTCACAAAAAGGAATAATAACAGTCCCATGACATTCCATGGTTTTTTTTTCGTTGAGGTTATTTGAGATTTTTATCAGAATCAGATTTAATATCACTGGCATGTCATGAAATTGTCTTTGCAGCAGTAGTACAATGCAATATATTATAACGGAAAAATACACAATTACAGCAACTGTAATGGCAGAGGGGAAGAAGCTGCTCCTGAACCGTTGAGTGTACGCCTTCAACTCCCTTTCTGATGGTAGCAATAAGAGCAAGTCATGACCTGGGTGATGGGGTTCATTAATGATGGATGCTGCATTTTTGATCGCTCCTTGAAGATGTCCTGGATACTATAGAGGCTAGTGTCCATAATGAAGCTGACTAAGCTTGCAACTCGATCCTGTGCAGTAGACCCTGCTGTGCAGTAGATCCTGTCCTTCCCCCGCCCCCCCCCCAACCCCCCACATACCAGACAGCGATGCAGCCAGTTAGAATGCTCTCCAGGGTACATCTGTAGAAGTGTCCTCAAATTCCTGATAGCTGCTTCTTAAGCTTCATATAATGATGTGAAACAATTTCTTTCAAAGAACTTCTCAACTTTCATTTTGGTTTCATTAATTTTACTATTTAATAAGCCACTGAAGCTATCTCTTCACTGCAATAATCTTGTCCTTTTCAACCGTGTTCTTGCTTTCCCTGTCCTGCAGTATCAATGGAAACATTTGACCTTCCTTTGAAATCAGTTAAAAAATTACCTCTTAAGTTCTCTAGTGCTGTAAAGAAACTTGTCAACTCTCTTAAGCCTAAATTGTTAAGGAGACATTTCAAACTTTTAAGTATTCTCCCAAATCTTAAGATAATGTGTCTAAAATTTGAAGCCAATTTTAATAAATGGTTACCTGGAAACAAACAAATCTCAAGGTTGTATAGTTTATACATTCTTTGATAGTATGTACTTTGAATCTTTGAGTAAGTACCTGACAGAAAAACATATGAATGAAAATATTTTGAACTTTACCAAGTTTTAATAACTAAAACTGCCAGAAAAAAGTCACTTTCTGTTATTAACATTGTTGTAATTATAGCCCCACATCTACTCCACATGCCATTTTGCCCACCTGGTAATACAGCATGGGATCACAAATGGATCCTTGAAGATCAGCACTTGAGCAGCTGGTAGGCTGGGGGAACTCAAATAAACATTAGATTGGTTCGGGCATTAGCTTGTCATGATGCTGAGCGAAGATTAAACACTGCATCAGGGACCTGCCATAGGAAATGTATCCAAAATTATGGATCAATCCAGAAAATTGATTACTGAAGGAAAAAAATAATTTCTGCCAAATATCTTAAGGTACTGATTTTTGTTTTTCTGCCTGGCCTGCTCAAAGAACCCCTAGAAGTTCAAAAAGTACATTGTTGTACTGTGGAGCCAGAGAATAACTTGTATAGTCTTTTCTCAGGTCAACTAGAAACATATTCATTTAATTGATCTGGCACCTCAGGGAGAGAGGGGTGTATGGGAGTTGTATGCAGGCTTCCAAACAGTAGCCAGGATATGGGGTACAAACTATAACAGAAAAGACGTGTTTAAAAAAAGGCAGTGTTATGATTGTCATGAGTGATTGTGATATGCAGATAGGTTGGGAAACGCAGGTTGGTGCTGCATCCCAACAGAGCAAATTTGTAGAATGCCTACGAGATGTGTTTTTTTTTTAGAATAGCTTATGGTTGAGCTCACAGGGGAGAGCAATTCTGGATTGGGTGATGTGCAAGGAGTTAGATTGGAGTTTATGATAAAGGAACCCTTGGGAGGCAGTGATGATAATATGATAGAATTTATGCTGCAGTTTGAGAGGGAGAAGATAAAGACAGAGTTATCAGTATTACATTAGAGTAAAGGGAATTACAGGGGCATGGGGTGACGAGCTAGCCAAAGTTGATTGGAAGGAAACACTTAACAGGGATAACAGCAGATCAACAATGGCTGGAGCCTTTGGGAGCAATTCAGAAGGCACAGCTTAGGTACAACCCAAAGAAGTAGTAGGTATTCTAAAGGGAGGATGAGGTAACCGTTGCTGATAAGGGAAGTCAAAGATAGCATAAAAACAAAGGAGGGGGCATATAATATAGCAAATATTAGTCTGGGACTGGAAGCTTTTAAAAAATCAACAGAAGGCAACTAAAAAAGCTATAAAGAGAGAAAAGATGAAATATGAAGATAAACTTGTCAGTAATATAAGATACCAAAAGTTTTTTCAGATATATAAGAGTAAAAGAGAGGCGAGAGTATCGGACCGCTGGAAAATGACTTTGGAGCAGTAGTAATGGGCAACAAAGAAAGAGTGGATTAACTTAAGTAGTTAGTAGTGGAAGACACCAGGAGTGTGCCAAAGGTCCATGAGTATCAGGGAGCAGGGGTGAGTGCCATTGCGAAAAAGTACTAGGCAAACTCAAAGGTCTTAAAGTGAATAAGTTATGTGGACCAAATGGACCACATCCCAGAGTCCTGAGAGAGTTTGCTGAAGAGAAAACGGGTACCTTGGTCATGATCTTTCAAGAATCACTTGATTCTGACATAGTCCTGGAGAACTGGAAAATTTCAAATGTCACTCCACTCTTTAAGAAGGGAGGAAGGCAAAAGGAAGGAAATACGCCAGTTAACCTAACCTCAGTGGTTGGGAAAGTGTTGGAGTCTATTATTGGGGATGAAGTTTCAGTGTACTTGGAGACTAATGATAAAATAAGCCAAAGTCAGCATAGTTTCTGTAAAGGGTAATCTTGCCTGACAAATCTGTTAGAGTTCTTCAAGGAAGTAACAAGCAGGGTGGACAAAGGAGAAGCAGTGGATGTCATTTACTTAGATTTTCAGAAGGCGTTTGATAAAGTGCCACACATGAGGCTGCTTAACAAGACAAAATCCTATGGCATTACAAGAAAGATACTGGCATGGATATCAGAATTGGCTGCAGGCAGGAGGTAGCAAGTGGGAATAACAGGGGCCTTTTCTGGTTCGCTGCTGGTGAATAGTGGTGTTCCTCGAGGCAGTATTGGGACTGCTAATTTTCACATAGTTTGTCAATGATTTGGTTAATGGCTCTATGGTAAAGTGCAGTTGATAAGAAAATAAGAGCAGAGGAAGCAATGTGATTGCAGCAGGACTTGGACGAATTGGAAGCATGGGGGGAAAAAGTGGCAGATGGAATACAGTGCTGGGAAATGTATGATAACGTATTTTGGTAAAGGGAACAATAGTATGGACTATTAGCTAAATGAGGAGAAAATTCAAACATCATAAGTGCAGAGGGACTGAGGAGTCCTTGTGCAAGACTCCTTGAAGGTTAACTTACAAGTTGAGTCTGTGGTAAAGAAGGCAAATGCAATGTTGGCATTTTTTTCAAGGGGAATAGAATATAAAAGGAGATCATGCTGAGCCTTTATAAGACATGAGTCAAGTCACACTTGAAGTATTGTCAACAGTTTTGGGCCCCATATCTCAGAAAGGATGTGTTGTCATTGGAGAGAGTCCAGAGGAGGTCCTTGAGGATGATTTTGGGAATGAGGGGTTAACATATGAGGAGCGTTTGACAGCTTTGGGCCTGTACTCACTGGAATTTCGAAGACTGCTGGGGGGGGAGGGGGGGCAGGGGAATCTCATTGAAATCTACGGAATGTTGAAAGGACTAAATAGGATGGATGTGGAGAGGGTGTTTCCTATGGTGCGGGTATCCAGAACTAGAGGGGCAGCCTCAAAATTGAGGGGTGACCTTTTAGAGCAGAGGTAAGGAGGAATTTATTTTGGCCAGAGGGCAGTGAATTTGTGGAATGCTCTGCCACAGACTGAAGTGGAGGCCAAGTCCATAGGTATCTTTAAAGCAGAAATTGATAGTTTCCTGATCGTTCAGGGCATCAAAGGATATGGCGAGAAGGCAGGTATATGGGGTTGAGCAGAATCCCGGATCACGCATGATGGAATGGCGGAACAGAGTCGATGGGCTGAAAGGCCTAATTCTGCTTCTATGTCTTATGGTCTTAACTATTATACGTCAGTCTTTACTGTGGAAGATACTAGTAGTATGCTAGAAGTACGAGTGTGTCGAGGCAGAAGTGTGTTGTGGTGATTACTATGGAGAGGCTGCTTAGAAAGCTGAAAGGTCTGAAGGAAGATAAGACATGTAGACCAGATGCACTACGCCCCAGGGTTCTGAAAGATGTAACTGAAGAGATTGTGGAGGCATAAGAAATGCTCTTTCAAGAGTCGCTAGATTCTCAAATAGGCCAGTTAGCCTGACTCCAGTGGTTGGCAAGATGTTGGAGTCTAATAAGGATGAGGTTTTAGGGTACTTGGAGGCATATGATAAAATAGGTCGATGTTAACATGGTTTCCTTAAAGGAATGTGGTCTGACAAATCTGTTGGAACTCCTTGAAAAACTGACATGCCAGAAAGACAAAGGCGAGTTAGTTGATGTTGTTTACTTGGATTTTCAGAAGGCCTCTGACAAGGTGCCACCCATGAGGATGCTTAACGAGCTGATAATATTACAGGAAAGATACTATCATGGATGAAAGGTTGCTGACTGGCAGGAAGCAAAAAGTTGGAATAAAAGGGGCCTTTTCTGGTTGGCTGCCAGTGACTCGTGGCGTTCCGCCAGGGATAAGTGTTGGGACCACTTCTTTTCACATTGTGACAGTGATTTGGATGATGGAATTGATGGTTTTGTGGGCAGGTTTGTGGACAATACGAAGATAGGTGGAGGGACAGGCCATGTTGAGGAAGCAGGGAAATTTGTTTAAGAGTTTACTTACTGTGGTAATGGTATCTCCAACTGCCACATTACTCAAGGATTACCTAAATTACCTTGCATTTGTGTCTGACCTACCTGGTGAAGAAGAATTACAAAATTCTGGAGGAACTCAGCAGGTCAGGCAGCATCTATGGAAATTAATAAACAGTCAACATTTCAGGCCAAGACCCTTCTTCAGGCATTTGTGTATTTAAATGCTGCCTGACCTGCTGAGTTCCTCCAGTATTTTGTGTGCTTTGCTCCGGATTTTCAGCCTCTGCAGAATCTCTTGTTTATGGTGGAGTGTCAGTATGCTTTCGTCTTATAGTATGCTTTATCATGTAACGTGCAAGTTGACTGTTCAGGTTACGGCTGTGTCTGAACAATCAGAAGTAAAGAGTTAGAGACATAAGAAACTTCAGCTCGGTTTAATACTGGTGGATGACCTTGCTGGAATAGCCTAAAAAGAAGCTAGAATCTGAAAGAACAACCGAATCACTGCTATGGATTCCTCTTTCAAATCCTAGTCCCGAAGAGGAATCTGTAGCAGGGATTTGGCTCTTCTTCCAAATTCTTGCTTCCTTCTGGGCTAGGGTTTGATAAAAGAGCCAGGATTAGTCCCATAGTGAACTGTTCCTTCATTCCATTAATACCATGGACACTACACTTTCACAATGCGAACTCTACCTTGGATGCACCAACCTACATCTACTACCCCTTGTCACCCTTGTTATTAGTTCTTTGGATGGAAGAATTTGTTTAAGGAGAAAAGTTGAAGATCAGTGAAAGGCCTCAATGGTTGATGCCAAGGCTACTTTCTGTAATTCTATTGAATGGATAGGCAAATTGGCTTGCTTCAGTTTTTTGTTTTAATTTTATCCTGTTTTTATTTACTTAAGGGAAATGGGCAAAGCAATGCACTTTGAGTTACCTTGTCATCAGAGGCTCCAATGTGTTAAAATAATGAAACGTTTATAAAACTTGGCTGGAAAAAGATTTGATCAAAAATTGGTTGAGTTCTTGTCTGCCTTACAATTGGATACCAAATTAAACTACCAATTAAAACTTCAGTTGTCAATATCCTTTTCTTTGTCTCCGTATGCACGCCCACCTTAAAATTTGATGATTAGCCACCTGCCTTAACTTCTAACTAAATTTTCAAAGTTTGGTTTCTACATAATGCTCTATAAAGCAAGCCGCATTCCCTCAGAGCATATTGTATGCTATGTAAATTCAGATGATTCTACTGACTACAGTTGACTCTTAAAAGAATTTAATTTTCAATGCAATCATTTAATTTGTAGTGCAAGTGATACCAAAATGTCTAAAGGAATCATGTCTCAGAACAGTTGTGATA
Organism: Mobula birostris; assembly: GCF_030028105.1. Taxonomy (NCBI): domain Eukaryota; kingdom Metazoa; phylum Chordata; class Chondrichthyes; order Myliobatiformes; family Myliobatidae; genus Mobula; species Mobula birostris. The sequence continues at coordinate 52,637,780 of NC_092371.1, read as the reverse complement.
TCAAAATTTCTTTTATTTGCCAATAATGACATTTATTTGTCCAGAACCAGAATATTCTTTCAAATTAGTTATGTTTAAAATGCTAAAATACTTATTTTAAATAACTGATATTGAGAATGTTATTGGGAGTATATTGTACATTCAGAGCAATATATTCAGAGTGTTATTTAACGCTATGTTATCTATTTTATCTTTCTGCTAGAGTATTCCATGTTTGGAAATGTGACTGGTATTTTATCCTCTCCACTCATATCCAGAAATCTGTCATATAATGACTCTTGGGAACAGATCTTGTAGCCTTAGAAACATAGAAAACCTACAGCACAATACAGGCCCTTCATCCCACAACGCTATGGTGAACATGTACTTACTTTAGAAATTACCTAGGGTTACCCATAGCCCTCCATTTTTCTAAGCTCCATGTACTTATCCAGGAGTCTCTTAAAAGACCCTATCATATCTGCCTTACACCACCGTCGCCGGCAGTACATTCCACGCACCCACCCTGACATCTCCTCTGAATGTACTTCCAAGCACCTAAAACTGTGCCCTCTCATGTTAGCCGTTTCAGACCTTGGAAAAAGCCTCTGACTATCCACACGATCAATGTCTCTCATCTTCTTATACACCTCTATCAGGTCACCTCTCCAAGGAGAAAAGGCCGAGTTCACTTTTCTCTTTAGTGGTTTGAACGGGGCACGACTGTGCAAGCGTGCAGATGTCAGCCAGTGAGAACAGCGAAAAGAGTTTAAAAGGAAGACGGATTTATACAGCGGGCATTGGAGTACAGGGAGACAGAGTAGGAAGGCTTTGGCTGAACGGGGCTTCGGTGATAACAAATCCAGGTGGAGTAGGTTATCTGTGTAGAATACAGACAGGAAGAATGTGTGTGAGGCAGGTTTTCTGTGCTCAGTATCAGATGTGGGAGGTCCAGGAGACTCCCAGCTTCCCAGACGGGCACATCTGCACCAGGTGCGTCGAGCTATAGCTCCTTAGAGACCGTGTTAGGGAACTGGAGATACAGCTCTATGACCTTCGTCTGGTCACGGAGAGTGAGGAGATGATAGAGAGGAGCTATTGGCTGGTAGTCACTCCGGGGCCTAGGGAGACAAATAAGTGCGTAACTGTCAGGAGAGGGACAGGCAAGAGGCAGGTGCCAGAGAGCACCCCAGTGGCTGTCCCCCTTAATATTAAGTATTCCTGTTTGAGTACTTTTGGAGGAGACGGCCTACCTTGGGGAAGCAACAGTGGCCATGCCTCTGGCACAGAGTCTGACCCTATAGCTCAGAAGGCATTTTGCAGGTAGTGATCACAATTTTATCTCCTTTACCATAGCATTGGAGAGGGATAGGAACAGACAAGTTAAGGAAACGTTTAATTGGTGTAAGGGGAAATATGAGGCTATCAGGCAGGAACTTGGAAGCATAAATTGGAAACAGATGTTCTTAGGGAAACATACGGAAGAAATGTGGCAAGTGTTCAGGGGATATTTGCATGGGGTTCTGCATAGGTGCATTCCAATGAGACATGGAAAAGATGGTAGGGTACAGGAACCATGGTGTACAAAGGCTATTGAAAATCTAGTCACGAAAGGAAGAACTTAGGAAAAGTTCAAAAAACTAGGTAGTGATAGAGATCTAGTAGATCATAAGGCTAGCTGGAAGGAGCTTAAGAATGAAATTAGGAGAGCCAGAAGGGGCCATGAGAATGCCTTGGCGGACACAATTAAGGAAAATCCCAAGGCATTCTAGAAATATCCTCTTGCTTCTCACATAAGACACGAGAGAATAGGACCAATCAAGTGTGACAGTGGAAAAGTGTGTATGGAACTGGAGGAAATAGCAGAGGTACTTAATGAATACTTTGCTTCAGTATTCACTACAGAAAAGGATCTTGGCGACTGTAGGGATGACTTGCAGCGGACTGAAAATCTTGAGCATGTAGATATTAAGAAAGAGGATGTGCTGGAGCTTTTGAAAAGCATCAAGTTGGATAAGTCTCTGGGACTGGATGAGATGTCCACTTCTCAGCCCAGTTTTACATCCTATCGAAGTCCGACTGTAACCTCTGACAGCCCTCCACACTATCTACAACACCCCCAACCTTTGTGTCATCAACAAATTTACTAACCCATCGCTCCACTTCCTCATCCAGGTCATTTATAGAAATCACGAAAAGAAGGGGCCTCAGAACAGATCCCTGAGGCACACCTCTGATCACCAAACTCCATGCAGAATGTGGCCTGTCTACAACCGCTCTTTGCCTTCTGTGGGCAAGCCAATTCTGGATCCACAAAGCAAGGTCCCCTTGGATCCCATACTTCCTTACTTTCTCAATAAGCCTTGCATGGGGTACTTTATCAAATGCCTTGCGGAAATCCATATACTACATCTATGACTCTACCTTCATCAATGTGTTTAGTCACATCCTCAAAAAATTCAATCAGGCTCTTAAGGCATGACCTGCCTCTGACGAAACCATGCTGATTATTCCTAATCATATTGTGCCTCTCCAAACGTTCATAAATCCTGCCTCTCAGGATCTTTTCCATCAACTTAGCAACCACTGAAGTACGACTCACTGGTCTATAATTTCCTGGGCTATCTGTACTCCCTTTCTTGAATAAGGGAACACCAACTGCAACCCTCCAATCCTCTGAAACCTGCCCCGTCCCCATTGATGCAAAGATCATTGCCAGCGGCTCAGCAATTTCCTCCCTCGCCTCCCACAGTAACCTGGGGTACATCTTGTCCAGTCCCGAAGACTTATCCAACTTGATGCTTTCCAAGAAGCTCCAGCACATCCTCTTTCTTAATGTCTGTATGCTAAAAGCTTTTCAATCCACTGTAAGTCATCCCCACAATCACCAAGATCCTTTTCTGTAGTGAATACTGGAGCAAAGTATTCATTAAGTCCTTCTGCTTTCCCCTCCGGTTCCATACACACTTTTCCACTGTCACCCTTGATTGGCTATTCTCTCATGTCTTATCCTCTTGCTCTTCACATACTTGTAGAATGCTTGGGGTTTTCCTTAAACCTGCTTGCCAAGGCCTTCTCATGGTCCCTTCTGGCTCTCCTAATTTCATTCTTAAGCTCCTTCCTGCTAGCCTTATAATTTCATTATGCTATCCAAAGTAAAATTAAAGTTAAAGGCACTGAAACATAACAATTACTCTGATAATTTAGAAATATTATTCCATTGTTGTTAGAGTTTATTAATGATGAATTCACACGACCCATTTAATTTGTATTGATGACCTTGATTTTATAGGTGGTAATTTAGCTGAGTTAGGGAATTCCTTATATAAAGCAACAATAATCAAATGTTTTTCTGGTTAATGTTTGAATATTTGAGAATGTATTTAAGGTGTTGAAGTGTGGGTTTGCCACCTGCTAATTGTTGCCTGGTTAAATTGTCTATAGCCTCTGTCTAAATTATCCCTCAGCATATTACTAAAACAATGGAAAAGTGGAAAATGGTATGCCAAGGGAAGCACCCCAGTTTACCACACAAAAATGTCCACCTGTTGAATGATGTAGGTAAAATTGAAGAAATTAGAACCAGAGATAACTTGTAGAGTCAGATTTGTACATTACAGAGATGGCCTCCTGGGCTCAACTATTCCGTGCTGAACAACGTGCCTATCCCAACTAGTCTCATTTGGTCTGTATCCTTCTAAGCTTTTCTTATCCATGTACCTGTCTTTCTCTGATTGAACCACTTACTTTGGGAGCTCATTCCATATGTGCAGTGCACAATCAGCAAATCTGGTCTAACCTCCTTTTTGTGCATGTACATTCAGGAGTACTGGTGGCCAATACTATGGCTAACAGGAGAAATGAGCTGCATGGATGTACCTTTCCCAACAAGCAGTACAGGATGAGATTGAAGACCTTGCAACCATCTTAAGCCAGAAATATTAAGTATATTATTTAACCTGTCTCCGTCTGAGACCCCAGTGATCACATAAATGAGCTTTCAGCTAATTAAATGCACTCCACACAATGACAAGAAAAGTTGAGTGTATACATGTGCCACAGAATGATCATCCCTTTAGGCTAAATAGAAAATAGTATTCTGCCCCACGCTAGGGACAGTATAGTGGTCAATTAATCCATCAACCTGCACATCTGAGATGTATTGGAATTGGTTTGTTATTGTCCTATGTACCAAGATAGTGAAAAGTTTGCCTTTCATTGTCCGGTGCATCGAGGTAGAAGAAGGTGAAACAAAATGCAGTTTAAGTGTAATTAGTACAGAGAAAGTATAGTGAAAAATCATAATGAGGTAGATTGTGAGGTCAAGAGCCCACCTTATGGTACTAGGGAACCATTCAATAGTCTTATAACAATGTGGCAGAAGCTGTCCTTGAGCCTGGTGATGTGTACTTTAATGCTTCTGTGTCTTGTACCCGATGGTAGAAGGAAGTAGAGACAGCCAGGGTGGGTGGAGTCTTTGATTATGCTGGCTGATTTACTGAGGCAGCGAAGTATAGAAAGAGTTCGTGGAGGGGAGGTTGGTTTCTATAATGTGCTGAAGCTGTGTCCACAACTCCCTGTAGTTCCTTGTAGGCACATACAAGCTAGCTCCTATATCATTATGCATCCAGATAGGATGCTTTCTATGGTGCATTGATATAATTTGGTAAGGATTGTAGGGGAAATGCCATATTTATTTAGTCTCTTGAAGTCAGAACATTTAGCTTTCTTGACTTTAGTTTCTGTGGTTGGACCAGAACAGGCTGTTAATGATGTTCAATCCTTGAAACTTGAAGCTGTCATTGTCAAGAGCAATGATATTAACAGGAGCATGTGCACTGCACCCCGCCCCCCACCCCTGTCTTGAAGCCAGTGACGAGCTGTTTCATTTTGATGACATTGAGGGAACGGCTTTGTCATGATTCAAATTGAAAGAGTCCAGGCAGATTCAGTTCAGCTTAGTGTTCATTATCTGCAGGCTACCCCGATTCAAAGTTGTCCAAAATAGTAAGAAAAAATGACGCTATGCTACTAAGCTTTCTATTTCCTTCCTGTACTTTGACTTTATGTTGTTTGAGATGTTGTTGTTCGTCCATCGTACGTCGATGAGGACCTCGACACCATTATTGATGGTGTCGAGACTAGCACGTGACTTGGATTTAAGTGAGGGTGAGTTGCGCAGCATCAGCCTCACTCTCTCTTCCCAATTCCCATCTGGATCCAGTGGCAAGACAGAGTCGAGACGGCTGGAGATGGGACTAAGCGCAGTGGATGACCAGGACGTCTTCTGTGTCTTGTCCTGCTCTACACGTTCCACGACGCTTGCAGAGACCGCCTTCTTGACCGTTGGACCTTCTATTGGTCTCGTCCGCTCAATCCGCCGGAGTCTGTCTTCATATGCTGGGATAGATAACTCCCTATCTCACCGAGGGTTTGAGACCTGTCGGCTACCCTCACCTGGTTTAGCCAGCTTGTCGAAGCCGTTGCCCGGGGTGTGGCTGCTGTCGCATGCAAACAGCTACGGGAAGCCACAGGTGAGAGCTGAGTGCCAGGTGGGGACCAAAGGTGGACTAACCGCCTTGAAAAGGACGCGACATGTTACCCCACCAGAGGTGCTACCCCTCCCTATGTTTGAGATATGACCTATTACAGTGACATCATATGTAAATTTGTTACAGCAATAAATTCAACCTAACATTTCTGGTAACTGTTGATCAGTCCTGCACATCAACTTGGAGGAATTTTAGGCCATTCCTACTTACAAAACCGCTGCAACTCTGAGATGTTGTTGGACTTCCTTGCATGAACTGCTTGCTTCAGGTCCTTCTGCAACATTTCTATAGGGTTAAAGTCAGTACTTTGACTCAGCCATTCCAAAACGTGAAATTTCTGCTGCTTTAACCATTCTTCGGTAGATTGACTTGTGTGTTTAGGATCGTTGTCTGGCTGCATGACCCACTTTTTCTTGAGCTTCAGTTCACGGACAGTTACCCTGATATTTTCCTGTAGAATTTGCTGGTACAATTCAGAATTCTTAGTTCCATCAATGATGGCAAGTGGTAAGCTGTCCTGGTCCCATGGCAGCAAAGCAGGCCCAAAACATGACACTGCCACTACCAAGTTTCACAGATGGGATGAGGCTCTTTTGCTGGAATGTAGTGTTTGCATTTCACCAAACATAACACTTCTCATTTGAGCGAGAAAGTTTTATTTTGGACTAATATGTCCATAGAATGTTCTTCCAGTAACCTTTTGGCTTATCCATGTGGCCTTTAGCAAACTTAGACAGACAGCAGTCATCTTCTTGGAGAGTAGTGGCTTTCTCCTTGCAATCCGGCCATGCACGCCATTGTTGTTCAGTGTTTGCCTGATGGTAGTCTTGTGAACACTGACAATGCAAGAAAGGCTTGTAGCTCCTTAGATGTTACCCTGGGCTTCTTTGTAATCGCCTCGAATATTATACAGCTTGCTCTTGAAGTGATTTTTGTCGGTCGACACCATCTGCCTGACTGTGGACTGGTGGAGCCCAAGCTCTTTAGAAATGGTTTTGAATCCTTTTCTAGGTTGGTGAGCATCAACAACTTTTTTTTCCTGAGGTCCTCAGAAATCTCCTTTAGTCAAGGCATGACACACTTCCAGAAACCTGTGTAGTGAAGGTCAGACTTTGATAGTGAAGATGCAGGTTTATGTTCTTTAAGCAGGGCAGGGCCCCCCCACACTCTCACCTGATTGTCATCCCATTGATTGAAACACCTAACCTTAATTTCCCCTTTAAATGGACTGATAATCCTCGAGGTTCACATACTTTTTCCAACAAATACATATAATACTGCATTATTTTTCTCTATAGGCCACCTGGTAGCAGCAGAGATACAGAAGAGCAGATTGGGAGGCAGATTTTGGAAAGGTGCAAAAACAACAGGGTTGTTATCATGCGTGACTTTAACTTCCCGAATATTGATTGGCACCTGATTAGATCCAAGGGTTTAGATGGGGCAGAGTTTAAGTGTGTCCAGGACAGATTCCTGTCACAGTATGTGGACAGGCCGACTAGGAGGAATGCCATAACTAGATCTAGTACTAGGTAATGAACCGGCTCAGGTCACAGATCTCTGTGGGTGAGCATCTGGGGGACAGTGACCACCGCTCCCTGGCCTTTAGCATTATCATGGAAAAGGATAGAATCAGAGAGGACAGGAAAATTTTTGATTGAGGAAGAGCAAATTATAGGGCTATAAGGCTAGAACTTGTGGGTGTGAATTGGGATGATGTTTTTGCAGGGAAATGTACTATGGACATGTGGTCGATGTTTAGAGATCTCTTGCAGGATGTTAGGGATAAATTTGTCCCGGTGAGAAAGATAAAGAATGGTAGGGTGAAGGAATGATGGGTGACAAGTGAGGTGGAAAATCTAGTCAGGTGGAAGAAGGCAGCATACTTGAGGTTTAGGAAGCAAGGATCAGATGGGTCTATTGAGGAATATAGGAAAGCAAGAAAAGAGCTTAAGAAGGGGCTGAGAAGAGCAAGAAGGGGGTATGAGAAGGCCTTGGCGAGTAGGGTAAAGGAAAACCCCAAGGCATTCTTCAATTATGTGAAGAAAAAAAGGATGACAGGAGTGAAAATAGGACCGATTAGAGATAAAGGTGGGAAGATGTGCCTGGAGGCTGTGGAAGTGAGCGAGGTCCTTCTCTTTGGTATTCACCAATGAGAGGGGACTTGATGATGGTGAGGACGATAAGAGTGAGGTTGATGTTCTGGAGCATGTTGATATTAAGGGAGAGGAGGTGTTGGAGTTGTTAAAATACATTAGGACGGATAAGTCCCCAGAGCCTGACGGAATATTCCCCAGGCTGCTCCATGAGGCGAGGGAAGAGATTGCTGAGCCTCTGGCTAGGATCTTTATGGCCTCGTTGTCCACTGGAGTGGTACCAGAGGATTGGAGAGAGGCGAATGTTGACCGCTTGTTCAAAAAAGGTAGTAGGGATAGTCCGGGTAATTATAGACTAGTGAGCCTTACGTCTGTGGTGGGAAAGCTGTTGGAAAAGATTCTTAGAGATAGGATCTCTGGGCATTTAGAGAATCATGGTCTGATCAGGGACAGTCAGCATGGCTTTGTGAAGGGCAGATCGTGTCTAACAAGCCTGATAGAGTTCTTTGAGGAGGTGACCAGGCACCTAGATGAGGGTAGTGCAGTGGATGTGATCTATATGGATTTTAGTAAGGCATTTGACAAGGTTCCACATGGTAGGCTTATTCAGAAAGTCAGAAGGCGTGGGATCCAGGGAAGTTTGGCCAGGTGGATTCAGCATTGGCTTGCCTGCAGAAGGCAGAGGGTCATGGTGGGGGGAGTACATTCAGATTGGAGAATTGTTGCTAGTGGTGTCCCACAAGGATCTGTTCTGGGACCTCTACTTTTCGTGATTTTTATTAACGACCTGGATGTGGGGGTAGACTGGTGGGTTGGCAAGTTTGCAGACGACACAAAGGTAGGTGGTGTTGTAGATAGTGTAGAGTATTGTCAAAGATTGCAGAGAGACATTGTTAGGATGCAGAAGTGGGCTGAGAAGTGGCAGATGGAGTTCAACCTGGAGAAGTGTGAGGTGGTACACTTTGGAAGGACAAACTCCAAGGCAGAGTACTAAGTAAATGATAGTGTGGAGGAGCAGAGGGATTTGGGGGTACATGTCCACAGATCCCTGAAAGTTGCCTCACAGGTGGATAGGGTAGTTCAGAAAGCTTACGGGGTGTTAGCTTTCATAAGTCGAGGGATAGAGTTTAAGAGTCGCAATGTAATGATGCAGTTCTATAAATCTCTGGTTAGGCTACACTTGGAGTACTTTGTCCAGTTCTGGTCGCCTCACTATAGGAAGGATGTGGAAGCATTGGAAAGGGTACAGAGGAGGTTTACCAGGATGCTGCCTGGTTTAGAGAGTATGCATTATGATCAGGGATTAAGGGAGCTAGGGCTTTACTCTTTGGAGAGAAGGAGGATGAGAGGAGACATGATAGAGGTATACAAGATAATAAGAGGAATAGATAGAGTGGATAGCCAGCACCTCTTCCACAGGGCACCACTGCTCAATACAAGAGGACATGGATTTAAGGTAAGGGGTGGGAAGTTCAAGGGGGATATTAGAGGAAGGTTTTTTACTCAAGAGTGTGGTTGGTGCGTGGAATGCACTGCCTTAATCAGTGGTGGAGGCAGATACACTAGTGAAGTTTAAGAGACTACTAGACAGGTATATGGAGGAATTTAAGGTGGGGGCTTATATGGGAGGCAAGGTTTGAGGGTCGGCACAACATTGTGGGCTGAAGGGCCTGTACTGTGCTGTACTATTCTATGTTCTATGCCAGGGGCCCCCAACCTTTATTGCACTGTGGACTGGTTTCATATTGACAATATTCTTGCAGACCGGCCGACCTGGGGGGTGGGGGGGGGCGGGTAGGGTTGCCAAAGGACAAGAGTAGCAGTCAAATACGTAGTGTTTACCCAGAGAAAGACTACAATTACCATGAAGCCTTGCGTGCGCACCAGTGCACATGCGTGAACCTGCCAATTTTTTTCTCTGCAAGTCAGTTTTGTCCATTCTGTTCAGTGGTGGGGTGTTAATCACGACTGGATTATAGGTGATAAGTGGCTAATACACTCAATTTTGTTTCTAAAAGGGTTTATCTAACGAATTTAATATTAAACACACAGCGCATATTTTCCTTACATGAATATAGTGATAAGTCAATTATCGGGGAGGACGGGGACTTTGAAGTAAGTGTTGAACGAACTTCCAGTAGAAGTGTTTGAGGCAGGTTCGATATTATTATTTAAAGAAAAACTGGATAGGTTTATGGACAGGAAGGAATGGAGGGTTATGGGCTGAGTGCAGGTCGGTGGGACTAGGTGAGAATAGCGTTTGGCGGGGACTAGAAGGGCCGAGATGGCCTGTTTCCGTGCTGTAATCGTTATATGGTTATATAAATAAGTCAATAGCATCATAACATTTTAAGTAACATTTGGATATTAAACACACAGCACATATTTTCCCCGTATGAACATATAAAATCATTGCAACACACCAATATCGCTGAATCAATGGGAGTCCTGGGTTTTGTTTCCCTGCAACAAGACGGTCCTATCGAGGGGTGATAGGAGAGAGTGATACTCAAAGGGGGTTCCTTATGTTCAGTCTATTCTGCAACTTAGTTTTCGTTGCATTCATTGCAGAGATATGTTGGAAATGGAAGCAGCATTTTCAGTGCTTTCGTGGCCATCTTGATCCAGAATGCCGGCAGAGATGTTATGTCAAACATACTTTTCAGCCCGTTGTCATTTGCAAGCTTGAGGAGTTGATCTCCTTCCTGCGCTGACATGGATGACGCGCGGGTAATGACCTCGCATGCGTTCAAGCTCCACACTGGGCGTGACAGGGAATGAGGAAAGGTGCGACTGACTCATATCGCCAATGATTGGAGCTGTGGGTGGTAACATAGTCATGGGTATACTGAAAGTAAAGGAGGGGGCTTAGGACACAGCCTTGAGGGGCACCTGTGTTGAGGGTCAGAGAGGCAGAGGTGAGTGAGCCCACTCTTACCACCTGCTGGCAATCTGACAGGAAGTCCAGGATCCAGCTACACAAGGCAGGGTGAAGGCCTTGAAGGTGGAGTTTGTAGAAATCGAAGAACTACAGGAGTAGTTATGGAATAAGTACTTTTTAGGAGGAAAAAACAAGATAGGAAACAATTTGCATCTTGAGTCCAATGCATTTTGCTGTTTTTTTCAAATACTCAGCAAAACTGGTTAGCTCTTTGGGAGTTCATTATCTAAAATGTTTTCCCAGCTGAAATGCAAATTGTAACAATGATAAACTAATTTTGACTTTTCAGGCAGTTGTGTTTTTTATTGTGGCAAGTTCTAAAGAAGATAACTGGATGGTCCCCATGTGTACATTTTGAGAAGTCTTATCCAACAATTTGAATATTTAAAAACTTGGTGAATAGCTTTACAATGTTGAGCAGAATGGAGCTACATTGTAATTTGAAGTTGGTAACTTATTTTGAAAAATGGATTTAAAAACTTGCTGCCCTCTGTCAATTGCGTGCAGAACTGACCAGTATGCTTTTGGATTTGACTCCCTGCTTAATTGATCAAAGACATGTTTGTGTGCGAAAATGAACTTCTTCCAGATGTTTTGGCACTCTGAATGTTTTTTTATCAACATGATGATTCAACTGCCTTTAGTTGTTTTAAAACTAGTTCATTCATGTCTTTATAAATCAATAGTGTTATAAATTTTAAGATTATTTTGAAATAATGCCTTTCTTTCTTTTTCAAACTACCTTATTCCAATGGTTTATCAATTGATAACCATAGTATATGGGAAGACTCAAAATATCAGCAGACTATGCAGCTTAGTAATATTAGATGTAGACATCTCACAGATGAGACACAGAAGCCAAGAAATAATAGACGTGGATGTGTCTGCTCACTGGGTGAAACTTTGAAATAAGGAGGGTTACTATCTCTGCAGAACTGATTGAAGCTGAAATATCTTGGATAAGTACTCAAGTAATGTCATAATGTCAAAGTGTATATTCAGTGTTATCTAAATCCACAAAATGTAGTTTCTTCATGTTTAATTGGCATGAGTAAGATGGGATATAAAACTTAACATTTTCTGTGAAGTATTAGCAATTAACTGTGTATGGGACTAATGTTACTCTTGGTAAGTGACTAGGTATACTACATATCTTCCTTGAGGCAAGATGTAATAATTTTGTGCACCCATGATAATTTTGTCAGGTGCTAACTCAAATGGTTAGCTTCATTCAGTTTCAGAATGATGGTTGAGTTGTCATATTGTGATTATTTGCCAATAATATTGCATTTTTAGATTTAGATTTAGATTCAACTTTATTGTCATTGTGCCGAGTACAGATACAAAGCCAATGAAATGCAATTAGCATCTGACCAGAAGTGCAAAAGAATAGTATTATTTACAAAACAACTGCGAATAAAAAGTAAGTGCTACAACATACAAATATAAAGGTACTGAGAAAGTCCAATATGGATGCAATACCACTTAGTGCTATGATGTGAGGTTCAGCAGGGTCACAGCCTCGAGGAAGATGCTCTTCCTGAGCCTGCTGGTGCGGGAGCGAAGGCTTCTGTAGCGCCTACTGGATGGGAGGAGAGTAAAAAGTCCATGGTTAGGGTGAGATGCATCCTTGATAATGCTTTTCGCCCTGCCCAGGCAGCGTTTATAGAAACATAGAAAATAGGTGCAGGAGTAGGATTAGATTATGAGGACACGCAGTCCTCTTTTATTGTCATTTAGTAATGCATGCATTAAGAAATGATAGTGTTTTTCCAGAATGATACCACAGAAACACATGAAAAACGACTTAAAAACTAAAAACCTCATAATTATAACATATAAATAGTAATAAAACCATATAGTTAAATAGTAATAAAACCATAAATAATTAAATAATAATATGTAAATTATGCCAGGAAATAAGTCCAGGACACTCTGAGCCAATAGGCTGGTCCTGGACTTATTTCCTGGCATAATTTGCATATTATGATTTAATTATTTATGGTTTTATTACTATAACGAATACCAGTTCGTTATAGTAACTGTAATGAAAACCAATTTCCCTCGGGATCAATAAAGTATGACTATGATATAGTTACAACAGATCAGACCCTGGCACGGTAAAAGTCTCGAAGTCTCTCAAAAGTCCCATCATCTCATGCAGACGGTGAACCTCCAGCGCCGCAAACTTGCTGATGCAGCATCCTGGAAGCATCCGACCACAGTCGGACTCCGAGTCCGTCCGAAAACTCCGAGCCTCCGACCAGCTCTCTGACACCGAGCGCTTCGACCCTAGCCCCAGCAATAGGCAAAGCCAAGGATTTGGGGCCTTCCCTCCGGAGATTCCCGATCACACAGTAGCAGCGGCAGCGAAGCGGGCATTTTCAGAAGTTACTCCAGGTGTTCCTCCATGCTTCTCACGGCTATCTCCATCAAATCTGGATTGTGCACGGCCCCCCTAGCTTACACATACGATATTCATTCGGAACGGCCGCGCGTGCTGCGTCGCGCCGCCATCTTCTCCTCCCTCTCAATGTTCTCAATGGTGGGCAATTGGGTGCCGATAATCTGCTGGGCAGTATTCACCACCCGCTGGAGTGCTTTGTGGTCCGATACGGGACAATTGCCATACCACACTGAGATGCAGTTGGTGAGTATGCTCTCAATGGTACAGCGGTAAAAGTCCGTCAGTATCCTGGGACAGAGGTGAGCTTTCTTGATGCTCCACAGGAAATAAAGGTGCTGTTGCACCTTTTTGATCAGGATGGAGGACTTCAGGGACCAGGTGAGATCATCGGAAATGTGGATACCAGGGAATTTGAAGCTTGATACATGCTCCACTACAGCTCCGTTGATGTAGATGGGAACACAAGTGTGGCTCCTAGCATGCAGGAAGTCCACAATAATCTCCTTGGTCTTCTGGCTGTTAAGGGCCAAGTTATCGGCACACACACAGCCAGGTGCTGGACCTTGTCCCTGTAGGCCGTCTCGTCATCCCCTCTGATCAGGCCAACCACCATGGTGTCGTCTGCGAACTTGATTATGGCGTTAGAACCATGTACAGGAACGCAGTCATAGGTGAAAAGGGAGTACAGAAGAGGGTTTAGCACACAGCCTTGAGGTACGTGTTCAGGGTGAGAATGAAGGAGGAGAGGTTGTCTAACTTTTGCTTTGATCCTTTAGACACATTAATAAAGACTAACCTCTGCTGTGTATGTTTACTTTTGCCTTTATATTTTTCTCCCTTTTGCTGCTCAATATTTAATTTGATTTTGTTATGGTTGTGGTTTTTGTGCATGTGCTGTACTTTTTTGTTTTTTTTGTTTGTAATAAAATAAAAATGAATTTCTACAGAAAATAAAGACTATAGTTGTTCAGTGAACTTTTTGAAAACTTGATCTGTTCCAAGCTTAGTAATGCTACTGAAAATTTATGAAAAGACATTTTTCTTGCAGCATTCACTAAATTAATCCACTTGTAAATATCCTCCCATTGTTCCTCTTATCTGTGTTCCTTAGGAAGGAACATTAATAAAGTACAGAACAACATTTCAAATGTAACATTTGACATAAATCTTGAACTGCAAATACTTATAATTAAATGCAGCATGCAAGTAGGAAGAATGCTAAACCTGTTTTTGTTTTTGAAGTTTTTATAAGAAATGATCTATATCACTCCTTAAATAGGTTTGTGTTGCTGACATCTTGAAATTCCTGCAGTATCGTAGCCCAAATTTTCCAACTCTGCTGTTTGTAGCAAAAGATCCCTGTGGGATTGTCTAATTATTTCTGAGACATTATTAATCTTGAATGATTTTTTTAAGTGAAATTCCAGTGTACAAAAGATGGATTTAAATGATGTTCTGTTTAAGCTGTATATCAATTTTTACAACACACACAAGAAATGCTGGTGAACGCAGCAGACCAGGCAGCATCTATAGGAGGAGGTACTGTTGACGTTTTGGGCCGAGACCCTTTGTCAGGACTAACTGAAAGAAGAGATAGTGACAGATTTGAGAGGGGAAGGGGGAGATCTGAAATGATAGGAGAAGACAGGAGGGGGAGGGCTGGAGCTAAGAGCTGGAAAGTTGATTGGCAAAAGGTATATGAGGCTGGAGAAGAGAGAGGATCATGGGACGGGGGAAGCCCAGAAGATTGGCAAGGAGTTATAGTGAGAGGGACAGAGGGAGTTAAAAGGGAAAAGAAAATAGATGAGCGAGTAAGTGAGTGAAGGGTTCGAAGGGGAGGTGGGGCATTAACGGAAGTTACAGAGGTCAATGTTTATGCTACCAGGTTGGAGGCTACCCAGACGGAATATAATGTGTTGTTCCTCCAAGCAGAGTGTGGCTTACTCTTCTGAGTAAATAACATGTAGTAATTGTACTCTTAATACAAATTCATAAAAATCAAGTAGAGTTATATACAGTGCTACATAAAACGATTCAGCCTCCACCCCTTTGTTCACATAAATGAGTATTACAACCAGGGATTTTGATCAATTTAACTGAGAATTTTTATTTGTGAATCACGTGCTCCTTTTTTCACAGCAGAGCCCAAAGTAGGGAAAATTGTAAAACATGAAAAACTTAAACTGCAAAAACTGAAATGTCAGCAGTTCAGCAGTATTTATATCCCTGTTGCTCAGTAGTTAGTTAAACCACCTCTTGCGGCTGTTACAGCCAGTAGTCTTTTTGGCTAAATCTCTGTTAGCTTTACACAGTGTGATGGAGCAAGATTTGTCCATTCCCCCTTGCAAAATTGGCCAAACTGTGCCAGGTTAGTTGGGGAATGGCAGTGGACAACAACCTTGAGGTCTTGCCAGATGTGTTTGATCAGGTAAAGGTCAGGATTCAAACTGAGCCAATCAAAGATATCAACTTTCTTCATTTGAAGCCACTCCATGGTAGCTCTGGCAGTGTGCTTTGGGTTGTTATTCCGCTGAAAGACAAATTTTATCCCCAGTTTAAGCATTCTGGTGGAGGCTAGCAGTTTTTTATTCAAGATCTCTCTGTATTTAGCTGCAATCACCTTCCCATCAATCTGACCATATTTCCAGTCCCTGCTGCTGAAAAGCATCTCCATAGCATGATGCTACCTCCACCATACTTTATAGAAGGGATGATGTTACCTAGCAGCAATAGATTACGTAAATGTACTGCTCGGTTTTGAGGCCTAAAAACTCAACTATAGTTTCACCTGACCACAAGAACTTCTTTCACATCTTTACAGTATCTTCTAAGTGAGGCTTTGTAAAATCTGACAGGCAAGGATATGCTTTTTTTTAACCCAGACTTCTTTGCCACTCTTCCATAAGTACCCTTCTTGTGCAAAGCTTTGAGATTGTTGAGCATTGAACTGCATTGTGAGTTAAGCCACTGACCTCTGTAGCTCACTCAATAACTTTAGGCGTCACAATAGCTAGCCTGTCTTGTAAGTGCTGTTCTTTGGTAACAAAGTTTAGAGGAGCAATTTGACTTGGGTAGTGTGACTATGGTTTCATTTTTTTTTGACTTTTTCACGATGACTGCACTGAGCAAGGAAGTATGTTCACTGCTCTTGAGATGGTCATGTATCCTTCCCCCAGATTTGTGCTTCCCTGTTATCATTTCCCTGGCTTGTCTTGAATGCTCTGTTGTTTTCATTTTGATTTGGTCTGTTGAAATTTACTATACAGTTGGGCCTTACAGAAAGAGGAGGTATTCTTATGCATTCATTGAAAGCAGGTGATCTTCCAGTTTTCTACATGAACAAATTGGGTGAGTGGTAAAGTAATACTGTATATTCCACCTGAGGAAAGTTAGTGTAGTACTTACAAAGGGAGTGAAAACTTTTTCAGCATCACAATTTTGACTTTAATCTTTAGCAAATTATTGACAGGTTTGGAGTTTTTT
The DNA here is from genome assembly GCF_030028105.1 of Mobula birostris. Classification (NCBI taxonomy): domain Eukaryota; kingdom Metazoa; phylum Chordata; class Chondrichthyes; order Myliobatiformes; family Myliobatidae; genus Mobula; species Mobula birostris. The sequence continues at coordinate 52,621,322 of NC_092371.1, read as the reverse complement.
TTTTGATTTGACATGATGCACAATGTTTTGTAGATTAGCAAAAAATCTAACCAGTATATTTTAAATTTTAAAAATGAGACAGTAAAATGTGAACATAGTTGAGACAATATTTTTTCAAGGTGTCCTTATTGACAGAATTGGACATGGGCAATGATGAATGAAGTGTTTGTTCAACAATGACATGTTTTTACTGCTGTCCATATAACCCAGGAATTCTTGAGTAGGATTATTTTATTTAAACAACCATAAATATTCCTGAAAGGAAGCAAATATTTTAACTAGTGAATTTTCCATCCATTGAGTTTAATGTTGATGCTGCTTGGCCTGCTGCGTTCACCAGCAACTTTGATGTGTGTAGCTTAAGTTCTGGTATAGTTTCTTCAGCAAACATGTAATATAAAATTTTGGCATTTTGCAGAAGGCTGCAAAGTTTGTCAAGTCAAGATGTACTTGTTTCTCTATTTGAAATGACAGTTGATACTTTTTCTGCCTACTCCACTTCTGGGATGAAGGCAGTTACAGCTGCAGGACTGATGATGCATGACTTCAGAATGAGAGTGGCTTCCTCAATTGTTTGCCATTTATAAACAAGTTTCAATTTCTGTAATAAACCATTCCCTCCAGAACTGGTGGTATCAATTACAGTGTTATTAACACAATTCATTTAAAATATTTGTTTTAGTAAGCCTGTGATGATTTGAAAGCTCTTTCAACTGACTATTCCTACAGGCAGCTGTTGATCCCAGGGGATCATGGGTTTGAGCCTCTGGTGGACTGGGTTAAGCAGCATCTGCAGGCACCGGTAATTGCTGCTTCTTGTGTTAGATCATAAGACATAGGAGCAGAATTAGGCCATCTGGCCCATTGAGTCTGCTCTGCCATTCAATCATCGATTTAATAGCATCATTCCCACAATCCTGATTGAGAAGTTGCAGAACCTGGGCATCTTTACCTCCCTCTGCAATTGGATCCTTGACTTCCTAACCGGAAGACCATGATCTGTGTGGTTTGGTGATAACATATCCTCCTTGCTGACGATCAACACTGGTGCACCTCAGAGGTGTGTGCTTAGCCTTCTGCTCTACTCTCTATATGCGCAGGTAGGAGGTACAGAAGCCTGAAGGCACACACTCAGTGTTTCAGGAGCAGCTTCTTCCCCTCTGCCATCGGATTCCTAAATGGACGTTGAACCCTTGTTCACTACCTCACTTTTCTTTAATATATCGTATCTGTTTTTTGCACGATTGTTAATCTAGTCAATATCTGAATACTGTATAAAGTATACAGAATAAGATTTACTTATTCTTATTATTTCCTTTTTTTTCTTCTTCTATATTATGTATTGCATTGAACTGCTAAGTTAACAAATTTTTTTGTCACACACCAGTGATAATAAACCTGATTCTGATTCCTTTTTTTTTCCCTCCTCCACCTCCACCACCACCCCTGCCCCCAACCCTAGTTCCCGGCCTTCTCCCTGTAACCTTTGATGCCATGTCTGATCAAGAACATATCAATCTCTGCTTTAAATACACCCAAAGACCTGGCCTCGACAGCTGCAAGTGGCAACAAATTCCACAAATTTCACCACCCTCTGGCTAAAGAAATTTCTCCGCATCTCTGTTTTGAAAGGGCGCCCCTCTATCCTGAAGCTGTGCCGGCTTGTCCTAGACTCTTCCACCATGGAGAAACATTGTTTCCTCATCTACTCTGTCTAGGCCTTTTAATATTGGAAAGTTTCAGTGAGATTCCCCCCCTCATCCTTCTGAATTCCAGTGAGTACAGACCCAGAGCCATCAAACCTTCCTCGTATGGAAACCCTTTCATTCCTGGAATCATCCTTGTGAACCTCCTCTGGACCCTCTCCAATGTCAACATATCTTTTCTAAGATGAGGAGCCCAAAACTATTTACAATACTCAATGTGAGGCCTCACCAGTGCCTTATAAAGCCTCAGCATCACATCCTTGCTGTTGTATTCCAGACCTCTTGAAATGAATGCTAATATGGCATTTGCCTTCCTCACCACTGACTCGACCTGCAAGTTAACTTTATGAGTGTTCTGCACAAGGATTCTCAAGTGGCTTTGCATTTCAAATTTTTGGATTTTCTCCCTGTTTAGAAAATAGTTTGCACATTTATTTCTACTACCAAAGTGCATGACCATGCATTTTCCAACATTGTATTTCATTTGCCACTTCCTTGCCTATTCTCCTAATCTGTCTAAGTCCTTCTGAATCCTACCTATTTCCTCAACACTACCTGCCCCTCCGCCAATCTTCTTATCATCTGCAAACTTGGCAACAAAGCCATATATTCCATTATCTAAATCATTTATATACAGCGTAAAAAAAAAGAAGTGGTCCCTATGGAACACCAGTAGTCAATGGCAGCCAACCAGAATAGGATCCTTTTATTCCCACTCGCTGTCTCCCACCAATCAGCCAATGCTCTAACCATGTTTTACTGTAATACCATGGGCTCCTAACTTGGTAACCAGCACCATGTTTGGCACCTTGTCAAAGGCCTTCTGAAAGTCCAAATATACAACATCCACTGCATCCCCTTTATCTATCCTACTTGTAATCTCCTCAAAGAATTCCAATAGGTTCATCGGGCAGGATTTTCCCATAGGGAAACCATGCTGACTTTGTACTATCTTGTCCTGTATCACCAAGCACTCTATCACCTTATCCTTAACAATTGACTCTAACATCTTCCAAACCACTGAGATCAGGCTAACTGGTCTATAATTTCCTTTCTGCCGCCTTCCCTCTTTCTTACAGAGTGGAGTGACATTTGCAATTTTCCAGTCCTCTGGCACCATGCCAGAGTCCAATGATTTTTGAAGGATAATCTCTAATGCCACCACTATCTCTTAACGCCACCTTTTTCAGAACCCTAAGGTGCAGTTCATCTGCTCCAGGTGACTTATGTACCTTTAGGTCTTCTAGCTTTTTGAGCATCTTCTTTGTTGTAATAGTAACTGCACCCACTTTTTTTTCCTTCACATGCTACAACATCAGATATACTGTTAGTGTCTTCCAAAGGGAAGACTGATGCAAAGTACTCATTTAGTTCATCTGCCATCTCCTTGTCTCCCATTATTATTTCTCCTGCCTCATTTTCTAACGGTCCTATGTCCACTCTCATTTCTCTTTCATTTTTAACATACTTGAAAAAATGTTTGCTATCCACTTTGATATTATTTGCTAGCTTGCTTTTGTATTTCATCTTTTCCCTCGTAGTGATTTTTTTAGTTGCTCTCTGTAGGTTTTTGAAAACTTCCCAATCCTCTATCTTCCCACTAATTTTCGCATTGTTGTATGCCCTTTCTTTTGCTTTTATAATAGCTTTGACTTCCCTTGTCAGCCATGGTTGTACTATGTTACCATTTGAATATTTCTTCAATTTTAGAATACATATGTCCGACACCTTGCTCATTTTTCCCAGAAAGGCATGCCATTGCTGCTCTGCTGACATCCCTGCCAGCAGCTCCTTCCAATTTAGTTTGGCCAGCTCCTCTCTCATACCACTGTAATTTCCCTTACTCCACTGAAATACTGCTACATCAGACTTTACTTTCTCCCTATCAAATTTCAAGTTGAACTCAATCATATTGTGATCACTGGTTCCTAAGGGTTCTTTTACCTTAAGCTCCCTAATTGCTTCTGGTTCATTACATAACACCAAATCCAGTATAGCTGATCCCCTAGTAGGCTCAATGACAAATTGCTCTTAAAAAGCAAACTCTCTATCTTGAGATCCATTACCAACCTGATTTTTCCAATCGACCTGTATGTTAAAATCTCCCATAACTATTGTAACATTGCCCTTTTGACTCACCTTTCTATAATATGTGGTCCACCACCCAGCCACTGTTGGGAGGCCTTTATATAACTGCCATCAATGTCCTTTTACCCTTGCAGTGTTGTGTCATTGCTGAGTAACAATGCTGGAGTGTCCTCTTCAGGGTACAAGCCTGGGCGGAAAAATTTGAAGAACCGCTGTTGCCCACGCAGCGGGTTTCCCCCTCTCCACATCACTGATGTAGTCCAAGGGAAGGGCAAGCACCAGTACAGCTTAGCATCAGTGTCGTCGTAGAAGTTGGCAGAATGAAGTTGTAAACAACATCATACTGCCTTAGAGACCCCAGCTCCAGATTTATTCCTCTGGATTTACTTCTGAAACCTTTCCCATGGGTGGTTATGGCCACAAGGCAGTGGAGGTTTAAAATCAGTTTTCTTTCTCCTAGGTGGGTTGCCATCCAAGGCTGACGGGCCCCACCTGCCCAAAACAGCTGGTTTTGAGGCAACAGTGGGCCACCTTTGCCCCTTCTGTTGTCCGTAGAAACGGTTCCGAAGGCCAAGAGTTAAATTTGGTTGTCAGAGATTGTTGAAGACGCACACCATTTGGAGCACTTTATAGGTAGTGGGAACTTATCCCCACTACCACCCCTGGCTATGACAACCTTAGGAACCAAACTGACTAAGCACTATTAAATGCTACTTCTTTCATTACTTATTTCAGTTATAAAGCAGAGTGGTTTGGCTGCAATAATGAAAATTTTCATTTACCAATTTGTATTATGACATCTGAAAAGTGGGAAAGCACTAAGTTAGTTTTCAATTTAATATCTAGGAATCGTATTGTTCTGAATGTATGGCTCTGCAGTTCCCTTCTTTGAGAAAGCATTTTGCTTGCATTCATCCTTTTGATTTGTAAAATTTTGGTCTAATTATGATCAGTACATAATTTGCATATTTGATAATTTGAGATATTTACTATAAATTAAACTGAGTACAGTATGATACACTGTCGTCATCGTGGCTGTCCCTCGAGGTCGAGGATGATGGTCTTTGTTCCATTACACTGTAGATGTGCAGTCATATAAAGTGCTTACTGTTGAAAATCTTGACTTATTTAATCTTTGCCCTTTTGAAGGATGCTGAAGAATGTGATAGGGCAGGTAGTGTTGCCACCTGTCAAGCTATTATTCGGGCTGTTATTGGAATTGGCATTGAAGAGGAAGATCGGAAACATGCTTGGATGGAGGATGCAGAAAGTGTAAGAATGGCGATTTTGTTAGATTTTAGTAGAAAATTACAGTCAAGATAGAGTGCTAAGATTCATGGAATATATTTTCCCCTGGTGACCTAAGAGAAAAGTTTTTTTTCATTCCAATTAGTTTATAAACAGATTTCATTTTTAATTTATTGTTGTATTGTTTGAAACGTTACATTTTTGCACATTGTATCAGAAGGGAGAACACTATGTTCTCCTACAGTTCAGTGTTTCAAATGCTGAACATGGTGAGCTACTAGGAAATGCAAACCAAGAGTGTCCATATTCCCCTGTGTGTTAATGTAATGAATCTGTTGAACTTCACTACTAAACAAGTGCTCTCATTGGGACCCAAGAGATTTTAATGGTTTCCAATGTCAGAATTTGTTAAGATTGTTAGAAACTTGGCTTCCCTCTCCCTTTCTTAAACAATGGAGTAATCTTTATAAGTTTCCTGTTCAATAATGGCAATTGCTAAATCTAAAGGTCTTTGAAAAAATTGCCCAAGCAATAGTCATATCGCCACTTTTAATGCCCTTGTGCAGTGAAAGTTTTAAAAAGTTTCTTTGATTTTGATTTGTAAAAATTGTAAGAAATCCACCAAAATGCCAGTGCGTCTTTTTTAACTGTGAAAATAACATTTGTTTTAACCAGTCAACTTGTTTTATTTCCATTATGGTTTCATCTTTTCATCTTTAAGCTCATAATTGCCTTGCTAATTTATACTTATCAAAACCAAAAGGAAAATGTTTTATATTGTATATTTTTAAATTTCTTTCCCCCTTCTTTTCTTAGTATCTGTTCCCATTTGTAGTCCTGAATTATTTTTTGATTCTTCATTTTTCTTTCCCGTATATAGGTCTCTTTCAACTTGATGCAGATTAATTGTACAGCTCTGTTTTGGTTTGATACAGCATGTTCGTCCTTTATTTACAAATCACATAAGGATTCTGTTCCATTATGCACTAGTGTTTACTCATTAGTAGAACAACTTTATTTACTACTTTCAGATCACTTCATAATTTGCATGCTATATTTAAAATGATAATTGTGTTTTCTCTTTGTAAACTTAATAGCAAATGAGTATTTTTGTCACTATTCCCTAAATGTTTTTTTTCAGCCTTAGTTAGCTTTCAGGTTGTGGAATAACAGTATTGGTCATGAGAATGAGGCGAGATGAGAAACTCTTCAATTACAACCTGATATGTTCTGTCACAGGGAATGCTTGAGATTGTTAGAGAAACATTTGGATCAGTACCAGTGGAAACAAGTATAAAGAATGGAAAGAAAGTTGGTTTAATTTCAAGCTCTCAGAGCTGTTTCGATTCGACTGGGTATATGGATCTTTTGTGTGCCAGAAACGTATACATAATGCAGTGGGATGCTTTAACACATGCAGATTCTCTTCCAAGGATAATAGCTGTACATTGTCATAATTAAGCTAGGAAACTGTGTCCAAAGGGTTATTTGTTGGTATATATGTCATAAATATTAATTTTGGGATATTGGCTATGATTCAATTTGTGATAAGGTTAACTCTTATTTTAATGCAACTTGAACAGCAGTAGAAAATGTTTGGATCTTCAGATTAACACTTCAACTGCTTATATTCATAAATATATTCTATGTTTACTTCAAGAAGTTATCAACTATGTAAGATAATTGATATCAGAAATTAATCTGAAAATGCTTTTATTTTTTCATAGTGCATTTCTCATGGAGCTCTTGAATGTGCGCGAGCTATCTATGCACATGCACTTCAAGTCTTCCCAAGCAAAAAAAGTGTGTGGTTAAGAGCAGCCTATTTTGAAAAGAACTATGGCACCAGGTAGTATGAAGTTGAAATATTTTACCAGCATCATTGTTTGGCAAATATGGTCAGAAATTTACCTTACTGTATTTAATATAAGAAATGGTTTTTTTTGGGCTACCCAATTACTATTTACAGACTGAATCCTGTTGCTGTTGTTGCATGAAAATCCAGTAGGATCAAAGCTGCTACTGTCCAATATCTTGAATGATCTAACGTGATTTTAAGCACTCAGAGCCATAGAACACTACAACACAGAAACTGGCCTCTCTGCTCACCTAATTCGTGCCAAACTGCTATTCTGCCTTGTCTCATCAACCCACACCTGGACAAGAGACCTTCATCCCCCTCCGATCCTAGAACTTAACCAAACTTCTCTTAAGTGTTGCAAAGAAACCTGCAATACCTGAGATGGTGTTCTAGATTTTTTTGTATTATCCTTGTGTTCAGCTGGTTTGGTGCAATTTCTGATTCACTGTGCATCAATCCATGGTGGTTTACTCCAGAAGGGAAGAACAACGCATTTCAGTGAGGTGCCTTTGTAGCATTATTTTCTTTTCAAAGATGATGAACCAAGTTTGTCCAACCTCTCCTTGCAAGCAGATACTCTCTAATCCTGGCATTCTCTCCAAAGCCTATACATCCTTCCTGTAATGCGGCAACAAGAACTGCACACAATATTCCAAATGTGGTCTAATCAAAGAGTTCACCCACGTGCAACATGACTTACCTCCCCATTATACTTATCGCCCTGACTGATTAAGACAAGTATGTTGTATGCCTTCTGAGTCATCCTGTTTAGTTCTGATGTCACTTTCAGGGAGCTATAGACCTTCATACAAAGATCCTTCAGTGCTCCTACAGGTACTGCCATTTTCTGCGTACTTTCCTCTTGCATTTGATCTCCCAAATTTCATCACCTCACACTTGTTCAGATTAAACTGCATCTTCTATTTCTCCACCCATGTTTCTAACTGGTCTATTTCCTGATGAATCTTTTATCTTTCTCACCTTGCTTTTTTTTCTCGTCATTTTGATTTTCAACAAAATCACGTCACTTTTCTTTGTGGAACTTCACTGGTTAGAAGTCAAGTCAGAATAACACTCTTTCACCACTGCTGACTGTCATCTGTACTTATTGCCCATTGTGGCACTGGTGTTGAGGGCAGCATTGAAGGTTCTTCATCTCTGGCAGTATTCAGGGCTTGCTTCATCATGTCAGTCGCTTCCTGTCTGTTTTCACTACTGTCACTCATGCAAGTTCCAGATGGAGACTCAGGAATATCGTTGCATACAGATGTAGCAGGGTTCTTCGTTGCTGTTTCCATAACAGTTTTGTTTTACCAGTTAGGATTGTTAGCCCTGAGCTAAACCCCTGAACCTGCAGGACTAGTGGACCACTGTTAGTCTGGCCTCTACCCTTTGACCTGTTTGGCATGGGTGACCCTAACAACCGCCAAAGCATAAAGCCCTGACTCCAGCCAGTATAACTCTCCAAGTCATTGATGCATGCAAGTCTCCAAACCATAACAAGGTTGTAGCCCTATTGTAGGTCTGTCTTCTATGGCAAGTTAATTTTGAGTCCAAACTACCAAGCCTCCATAGATCCCATGCGCCTTAATCTTCTACAAGATATCTTGTTGAAAGCTTTTCTATAAAGTTCATGTATATAATATCCATGGCTCTACCCTCATAAATCATCTTTGTCGCCACCTCAAAAAAAAACTCAGGCATGTTTGTAAAACATGACCACCCACACACAAAGCCATTTCTGGCTATTCCTAATATGTCTATGTTTTTTGACCCATTATTGTTGAAATTATATCATAAATAATGTCTAGCCCATGAAGATTTTGTACGTGTTGGAATCTGTGTTAGTAATTGAGTGTACAGATCACTTTGTTTACTGTATTTGGCTTTCTAGGAATTTGTCAGTATATAACCATATTTGTAACAACATAATATGATAAATGGCTCAGCATGATTTGTTTTTTTTATATAAGTATTGACCTGTATATTTTTAGCTAAAATATGTTTTAGACAATTAGGACAATGGAAATATGATACATTCTAAACATTTGTAGATAGAGCAAGTTACAAAGGATTGCATTAATGTCTATCAAATTGTCTAATTAATAAATGTAAATAATTTTCAATATAGTGCAGGACACTGCATGCATGAATAATGATTATTTATTGGAGTGGTGGTGTTTCTGAATATATAATGAGTTTGCCTGAATTATCCGTAAGAGTATTCGTAGTGAAATAATACTTCTTTCCCCAGGGAATCCTTGGAAGGACTTTTACAGAGGGCTGTGGCTCACTGTCCAAAAGCAGAAGTTCTTTGGTTAATGGGTGCCAAGTCCAAGTGGTTAGCTGGAGATGTGCCTGCTGCCAGAAGTATTCTTGCACTTGCTTTTCAGGTTTGTTTGATTGAAGATTAATGTCATTGCTGAAATCATAAGACCTGATTTAAATATGTTGAAGACATGTTATTCAAAATTATTCAACAGCAGAAATAAATGACATAATAATCTTGAAGTTAGATAATTTCTCTGGGGAGAAAAATAGTTAATTTTTCAGGATGATAGTTCGTTAGATCTTTACTTAAAGGTGTAGCATCAACAGACTTGGTGTTTAAACTGGATTAATTTTTATAATTGTCTCTTTCTTGCATCAGCACCTTAACTATTCACTTTTCAACATCCATGTAGTAAGGTGGATTAGATAACGAGATTTTCTATCTCCCTCCTTGTGCCTTCTACCTTCATAAAAATTCATAACATGAGAAATTCATATTATGAATCTGGGGATAAGTTTGCAGAATTGTAGCAAAGTGTGAGTTTTGCTGCACTTTGCCAACTGTTTTATAAACTTTGTAAGTTTGAAGTGCCTCTGAGATATTTCTGAAACAAGTTTAGGCTTTTAACAACTTGAGGTGATTTTAAAAGAAACTGGTTCAGCTGCAAAATTTGGTAAACCCATTTCTGATTTATTTTGCATTTTTTATGTAATAGGCTAACCCTAACAGTGAAGAAATTTGGTTGGCGGCTGTTAAGCTGGAGTCTGAGAACAATGAATATGAAAGAGCACGAAGACTTCTGGCTAAAGCTAGGAGTAGTGCTCCAACAGCAAGAGTAAGTAAATATCAAACATTTTCAAATAAACTTTATTTCCTTTGGAGTGAAAACACCTGTAGTAACTCTGCAACATATGTGTATACTTAGGAAAAAAGGTGTTAAATATTAAAGAAAATATCTATTGCTCCTTTTTTAACATTTGATTTGTAATCACAAAAGTCACTGCAACTACTTATCATCTGTAGTGACCTATTTTCAATCTTTTCATGCTTAAGAAAACAACCTTAGTTTTAATTTTCTATTTTAAATCTGTGTGGTAGAAATCAAAAATTAAGTCCTTGTACTAATTTCTCAACATTTTCTAACTTGATACCAACAGCAACCACATATTGGTTGTGATGACTCGCTTATCAGGAGGTAATTGAATACTCCCCAGTTTTTGAATAGGTACAACAGCATTTGAAAGTCATTTTGCTTAATAGGTAATATATCCATTTACTCCTTCCACCTATTTGAGGAATAGTATATATAGCAGCAATTCATGAAGTGCCTAAACCTACAGCCTCAACCATCTCAAGTATACTGTATAGGCCATGAAATGTATGGAACCCTCGCTACCTCAAATTCTCCTTGAAAATGCACACATTCCTGGCCTGGGGATTTTTCTTTGTTTCATATCTGTTGCTGGGTAAAAAACTCGTAATGAAATAAAATCGTGGGAATCTTTCATTCCTGTGATACAAAAGATTGCAAGGTCTAAAGCAACTAGATAATGCTGCCTTTTCAAGGTAACCAGAAATGAGTTGAAATGTTGGCCTTTCTGAAATTTTAAAATATTGTGAACATTTATAATTTAGTCTCCCTCTCCATTCCTAATCTCCCTGCAATAGCTTTGCAGCTTTGTGATTTAATATAATGACAAAACATTGGAGCAACTGCATAAATTGGATCTAAAAATCCAAGCTCATAAGACCATAAGATATAGGAGCAGAATTAGGCCATTTAGTCCATCGAGTCTACTCTGCCATTTCATCAAGGCTGATCCATGTTCCCTCTCAGCCCCAATCTCCTGCTTTCTGCCCGTATTCCTTCATGTCCTGTCTAATCAAGAATCTTATCAACCTCTGCCTTAAATATACCCAATGACTTGGCTTCCATAACCTCCTGTGGCAACGAATTCCACAGATTCACCAGTCTCTGGCTGAAGAAATTCCTCCTCACGTTTGTTCTAAAAGGACACCCATCTGTTCTAAGGTTAAGTCCTCTGGTCTTGAACTTCCCTACCACTGGGAAACATCCTCTCCACATCTACTATGTCGAGGTTTTTCAATGTCGGATAGGTTTCAATGAGGTCACCCCTCATTCTTCTGAATTCCAGTGAGTACAGGCCCAGAAGCATTAAACACTCTTCATATGACAAGCCTTTTAATCCCAGAATCATTTTCATGAACCTCTTTTGCACCCTGTCCAATGTTAGCACATCCTACATTGCATCCTTGCTTTTATATTCTAGTCCTCTTGAAATGTCTTTAATTTCAAATTTAACAATCTTTCATTTGGCAACTTAACCTACAAACTTACTTGCTTAGCAAAAGCAATTTTTACAGCAAATACTAAAATCTATTGATTTTTCTCTCTCAAGGTTTGTCATTTCATGTTTGTTTCCTGTTTAATGGCCTTGATTTTTCCAGTTGTTTATCATTGATTCAGAACATGTGCCTGAAATTTCAAGATCATCACGCCAGTGTGCAACTACTAAATTTGTTGGCTAGGAGTGGAGAACAATTTTCCATCTGTGTTCTAAGTAACAGCAGGACTGAAACTTATTGACGTTTGCCAATCAGAGGTTCATTTTGTTATACAGAAAAAACATGGAAGTCATGGAAAAGAAAGAAAAAGCATCAACCCCTCCCTTGCACAAAAATTAACAGATCACCCTCCTGGAAAACAGCAGCTAGAACATCAACCCCCAACACCCTCCATTGCAAAAGAAAAGCAATAATAACATCAAACCCCCATCCCCTCTCTGACACACAAAAGTTAACAGATCACCCACATGGGGAAAAACGGCAACAAGAACATCAGACCCCAGATCCCCAACCCCTCCCTCACACATAAACTAACATATCGCCCACTCAGAAAATGGAAACAAAGACATCAGACCCTCAAACACTTAATCTATCAGTGAAAAACTGGCACCAGTCTGAGAGTGCGATTTGCTCTTCACTCCTCACCAGCTCGCCTCCCCACAGACTGAAATTGAGAGAGCCTTACAAGTCAGTTCAACCCCAGGATATCTGGGGAAGGAGGTGAGGGGGAAGTCAACAGTGAAGTAAACTGAAATGTACAGTACTATGCAAAAGTCTTAGGCACCCTAGATTTTTATATGATTTCTGATGGTATGGCCTCCATCATTGAGGTTGTGTGGAATTACTTGGAGAGACAAAAGCAAGTAAGACAGCAGAAGAGCTGTGGCAAGTTCTCCAAGATGCTTGGAACAATCTACCAGATGATTATATAAAACTGCACAACAGTGTACTGAAGAGAATTGATGCAGTTTTAAAGGCAAAGCGTAGTCACACCAAATATTACTTTGATTTCATGTTTACTGCTCTTCATAGTTTTTTTTTGATATTTAGAAACTTTTCCTTTCATTATTTTTGAAAGCATCTTTGCTTTACAGATTTTTTTTACTTGTGCCTAAGACCATTGCACAGTACTTTATGTTGCTTGCTGATTAATTATGGAACTTGTGCAATTGTCAATGCATGTGTGGAAGTCCCAGACTTATTGCCTTTTAACAACAGCCTGGTATTGTTAGCATGTTGACCACCTTCTTGGGCCCGTAGCTCCCAGTGAATCATAGGCCACCGATAAATTACCATCTCCATCATCCTCTGTTCTGAAGCAATTTCTAGAGGTTGGACCAGAAGTGTCCACCACATCTAATTTTGGCCTCGACAACTCTTCTCGATGTGTTATTTCAGCATCCTCTTTTCCTCTTTCCATTTTAATGCCTGCCTGGTGATGTTGATGGCTTTCTCAAGGTGTGGCCAATCCGCCTCCATTTCTGTTTGCGTATTTGTATCTCTATGGATTCCTAATTGGTGCTTTCCCACAGTGTCTGGTTGGTTACTTTGTCAGTCCATCTCATGTTTAGGATCCTTCTCAGGCACTGGTTGATGAAAGTCTGCAGTTTTTGTAGGTCGTCTTTGTTGTTCTCCTGGTTTCAGAGCTATATAGGAGCCTTGTTTTAACATTTGTGTTGAAGATTCTGATATTTGTTTTCCTTGATATTCACACTTTCTTCAAGACTTTGAAAACTACTCCAGCATTGTTGATCCTGGCTTTGACATCCGTTCCACCATATATATTCAGTGCTTCCCAGGTAGACATAGGAAGTCGTTTCTTCCACGGTTGTATCTCTCATCACTATGGATCTATAGCTGGTGGAGTTAGTGGTCAAGAGTGTTTTTTTTGCATCTGTTGGTTAGAACTAGACAGTAGGGCGATGTCATCTGCAAACTCTAGGTCATCAAGTTGCTGCCACATAGTCCACAGGATTCCATTTCGTTTTTCACTCGTCTGTTTCATAATCCGCTCTATTGCCAACAGAAAATAACAAAGGCAAACAGTTAGGCACATAAATAATATGATGAAAAATAAAAATGACGTCACGAATGTTCCTCATGTTTAGACTAAAACCTAATGGTAACTAACTTGCCATCATTTCTCATCTTGCCCAACCATACATCAACACAGAATTATCTTCTAAAAAAACTCTTCAGAACATGAGGATTAGAGGCCAGTAATCCACCTTTTGGTTTCCATTTGGATGACTGCATGCTAGTTAAGGTTCTGATTTTCTAGCTGAAATAAGGGACTTATTACTGATGATTTTTCTTTATATTGTAGGTATTCATGAAGTCTGTGAAATTAGAATGGGTGTTAGGAGATATTCCTCGTGCACGAGAGTTGTGTGATGAAGCACTAAAACATTATGAAGACTTTCCAAAGTTATGGATGATGAAAGGTCAAATTGAAGACCAGGTTGAAAATACAGAGAAAGCTCGTGAATCATATAATCAAGGGGTTTGTATGCTTTGTTGCTAGTGATTAAATATGCATTAATCTGTTTTTACAGAAAGCACAGGTTGTCAATCCTTAATCTGAATTTCTGCAGTACTGAAGTGATACCTTAAAAGTCCATAAAATAATTCTGCATTTTAATGTTTTTTTATATGCAGTTAAAGAAATGTCCCCATTCCAGTCCTCTTTGGTTGCTTTTGTCGAGACTTGAAGAAAAAGCTGGCAATCTTACAAGAGCAAGAGCCATATTAGAGAAAGCACGCCTTAAAAACCCACAGAATCCAGAGTTATGGTATGAAAAAAATGTGAGACTTTAATTAGCAACATGATAGTCACAGATGTCTGCGTGATTTAACGCAATTTTGTAAAATGGTGCAATATGCATTTAACTTCCTTCTGTTTAAAATATTCACTTGAAAATAAGTTGCATTTTGCGTTACTTAAACAAACCATTTCATTTACTTAAGCCTTTGTTTTTCTGATACTTTATATATAGAATAACTGCCTGTAAAATATTTCTAATTATGACAGGTTGGAATCTGTAAGACTAGAATACAGGGCTGGTCTGAAGAATATTTCAAATACATTAATGGCAAAAGCCCTTCAAGAATGTTCTAACTCTGGTAAGTTATTTAAAAGGACATCAGTATTGAAAGAGAGTACTGATGTTTTGACTTAAGTACATTAAAGCTGGTCACCATTTGGTAGGTTAGTTTACTTCCATTTTGTTCTTTTAAAAAAAATCTCAATTTATATATGAAACAGAGCAAAAAAAAAACTACTGTGCCAAATTCTTAGGCACGTATGTATAGCTAGAGTACATAAGATGTTTCCTCAGTAGGATGTTTGTCAACTTTTGTAAATTATTGACATTATTGTGGAGCCTTTTGTTCTCTGCATGTACATAGAACATAGAAATCTATAGCTCATTACAGGACCTTCTGCCAACAATGTTGTGGGGACCATGTAACATACTCTAGAAACTGCCTAGAATTTCTCTACCGCATAGCCCTCTATTTTTCGAAGCTCTGTGTACCCTGAAGATTTCAGTTTATTTAAATCTGAGACAACTATCCACATTTCTATCAATAACTAAATACTGCAGTTAGCTGGCTTCATTGCACAGCTCTAATTGTATTTTGTTCTTGTGATGTATTGCTCTGGAGCCAGAATGTTATATAAATTACAAGATTTGCCATGATTGGAAAAATCCTGTTCTATTTTTGCAAATTCTATCAGTTGCAAATCCTATTTTCCTCTGTTGTTTCCCTCTTGAACAGTTGAAATTTGAAACTGGTAATTGAAGTGAGAGGTTCCAGTAATTGAACCTCTGCTATTGCCCTGACAGTAGAACTACTTTTGCAGCAACACTCACTTCAGTCCTGGCAAAACAATATTCTTTGTTAGGGGCTTTCCTGTTTTTCTGAGGAAAAGAAATCCAATGTTCATAATCTATTGAAATGAATATTTTGGTCCAGATTTAGGGTTATCACTGGAATTTACAGCTATCAGTGATCCAGTGATCTCTATGGTGTGAACTTCCCTTTCCAAACATCCGTTCAAGGAAATTCTTGTTGAGTGATCATAATGCCATCGAGCTTGCTAAGTAGCCAAGTGCATTAAAGAAATTCTGTAGATTTTTTTTTTGAAAAACATCCATGGACAGACCAAGAATTTAGAAACTGAGTGTACTTATAAGGTGATAGAAAAAAATCTATAATTTGGGGGTAGATTTTATGAAATTTATGTGAGGGTGTGGAAAATTAGCAAAATGCACACAAGGAGAAAAAATACAGCAGATTGTCACTTTTTATTAGGACTTGCATAATGGAAAATCATGATACAAACTTTTTTTAGGAATGCAATCCCTCTGTAGTAGGATTGCTTTGATTTAACTTGCAAATAGAGCTGTAAAGTGCTAATGGAAAGTCAAAAACCTAAATTTCTTCATGTATTTTTTCATTAATTTGCTGACTTTGTACTTCCAACATTTTCAGCTTGTATTTCAAATTTGTGGTATCTGAAGTATTTTACTTCTGGGTTTCTGAATTGGAGTGGAACAGATCAGCAGTTACCTTCAGCAACTATAGTGACTTTAGTTCTCAATTTGCTGTAATAATGTTCCGTCCATAGATGCTAACGTTATCTTTTTATTTCCACCTTAGGAATTTAAATAGTTTTTCATTTTATTTGCTTCAGAATCACAAAATGGTTGCAGCATACAGGAAGGCCGATCAGCTTTCCAAGCCTCCACTTGCTCTATGTAACAGCAATCCAGTTAGCCTTCTCCCTTTTGTCTTGCAAACTCAAACCTTTGAAGTTTATCCACCTTCCTATAAATGCTGCAATGTATCTCCTGCCACAACATTGGTTGGCATTGCATTACAGGTCCTTATTACCTGTGCTGAGGTACAATGAAAAGATGTTTTGCATGCCATCACTGCAAATCATCACATCAGTACGAGAGAAAAGCAATAACCATGCAGAATAAAAGTTAGAGAAAGGAAGGCAATGAGGTACAAGGTCATTATAAAGTAAATTATGAGTTGAATAATCCATTTTAGGCTTTTTTCCTCGTCTTTTTACCTGATGGGAGAGGCAGAAAAGAGAATCTCCAGGGTGGGTGGTATTTTTGATTACATTGGTACTTTACTGACGCAGTGAGTAGTGTAGATAGTGTCCATTAAGGAGAGGGCGGTTTCTGTGATGTGTTGAGCTGAGCCCATAACTCTTAATTACAGTTGGAGGTAGAGGCCAACTGTGCCTACTGAGGAGGTAGATGCACTGGTACACTTTCTTGGCTATGGAATCTACGTGGTTGGATCAGGACAGGCTATCGGTGATGTTCACTCCTAGGAACTTGAAGCTCTCAACCCTCTAGACCTCAGTACTGATGTAAACGGGCAAATGTTTCCTCATTAGTTATGGTTCTTTTGTCAATCACTTCACCTTCATTCCCTATCCCCTTGTTATTGACTTCTACTAATTGGAACAATTTTGCACTACTTTCTGTCTGTCACCCACAACTTCCTTACTTCTGTATTCTATCCACATAGCTAAAGTTTGTCATTTCTGGAATCTTTGAGCTTTCTTTCTTTCTTCATCTTCTCAAAAGCCTTCAATTTGCTACAGTGTGGTGCCAAAAACTAAACACAAAACTCATTGTAGCAGAATTATTGGCTTTGGTGGTTTCATGTTGGTTTTCGTGCTTTGCTAAAACATTTTCTTAACTTACCTCGTAATTTTCAGCAAACAATGCATTTATATCTCTGGATCTCTGTTATTGCACCTGTTTTAGAATTGTAATTTTTAGTTAATATTGCCTCTTCTTATTTTTGCTACTAAAGTATTTCTATTGTTCTGAAATATTGAAGGTGCTACATATGATCGCTTTGTGTATAGTATGTTTGGAACATTTTCATTAGATTTATGGATTTCTCATTAGGGCGACAAAATGAATTTTAGAAATTAATGCAACACACACATTGCGGTTTTAAACAAAATGTAACAATTTCAAAGGAAAATGCACACTTAAAGATCATGGTTTCCATATGTGATGATTCCATTTTTTGACCATTATTTTTGCCCTAGGTACCTTAAGAGTTGGACTAACTTTATGAATTACTGTGGAAGCTTGGATTTAGAAAATGTGCCAATTTATATGCAGTTTTTCACCTCTACTCCAATTTGATCTAATGAGCCATGGCAAAAATTTTTATTTCTGTTTATACAAATGCCAGAAAAAAAGCTAATTGTTTTAGCTTGGTACAAGGTCAGAACTTAGACCATAAGATATGGGAGCAGAAGTAGGCCATTTGCTCCATCATTCAATCATGGGCTGCTTCAATTCTTCCAGTCATCCCCACTCCCCTGCCTTCTCCCCATACCCTTTGATGCCCTGGCTAATCAAGAACCTATCTGCCTCTGTCTTAAATGCACCCAATGACTTGGCCTCCACAGCCGTTCGTGGCAACAAATTCCACAGATTTACCACCCTCTGACTAAAGTAATTTCACCACATCTCTGTTCTAAATGAACATCCTTCAATCCTGAAGTCGTGCCCTCTTGTCCTAGACTCTTGGGTTGGGTGCACTGTGTAATCCTCAGAAAAAGAAACTCTATAAATCACATAAAGCATATGAGATTTTTCACATCAAGGTATATTGAAACATTTTGTTTTTTGAAAAACTTTTATTCATAACAGCATAAAGGTTCAAAACTTAGTTAAAATAAATATTCCTGTGAGCTTTCCTGCTGGCTTGGTCACTTTGTCCATTTTACCTTGTGATTATGTGGAATAACTGGTTACACTTGGTTGCATTTTAGAATGGTTTCCTTTAATTTCCATTTAAAAGTTGGTTTGCTTTTGCTGCGTGTAATTTAATATAAGTGAAGCAACATATTTACAGTGATTAATCAAGATCTCACATTCAAAAACTCCCATAGTAATTGACCCATTTTGCAGTTTCTAATGGCTGGGCAAAAGTGTATTTAACTTGATGCTTGGGAAGCAGCAGATATCAGTTGACACACTACTTTTGTTTGACTATTATCTGAGCATCGATTTGATTTAAAATTGATGTTTGTGTTGAAGTTTAATTGCACTGTAACATGAATTCATGTTGAGATTTAATTTACATTTTGGACTGTTCACTTGGTCTGTCATTTGAGTTCACAGCTAACATACTTATAGTGTAATCTCATTCTCTCAGTTTGGTTATTTTGTCCTTTTAAGATTCCTTGTAGGATTACAAGAAGTTGAAAATGGTCAAGGCAACGTTATTAGAAAGCACAATGGCAATGTCTAGCTATGCTGTAACAGTGAGAATGTAGGATCTGAATCTCATTTAAAAAAAGTAGAGATGCCTGCGGTTTTGTGGAAAATTGAGTGTTACAGAAATGTTGCGATCAATTTTTATATCTAATATTAAATCTTTTTTTTGGATGGGACAGTAGAGGCTGCATGAAGGTGCAGAGCTCTGAGGTCAGCCAGATAGTTGCACCAAAGAATTTCAACAGAGTGAATGGTCTGTGTATTAATAGGCAATAATTTGTTTTGACAATTTGGTACAGAGGTTGCTATTCTATTTACCAGTGTTTAAAAGTAGATATTGAGTGCAGCAGTTACAGTACTGTAAAGAATTTCCAGTCTATCACTGATGGATAGAATTGGTCCTTGAGGTGTCAGATTACCATAAAACTTGCAAAAATTTTGCTCTGAAACTAACTAGAAAGCATTAAAAGGTGTACTGCTTATACAAAGTGTCAGGGACCTACAAGAACAGAATATTAACAAAGGAATGATAGAGCAGAATCTGAACCTTGTTATTTGTGCCCAATACATTACATTAGCCTGCTGCTCAAGTCCTTATTGCACAATCTGAACCAGTTTCTACTGGATTTTAAAAGACTGGCCTCATGATTATTGGCATTATACCAATCATGTCGTTTTTTTAAAACAGTGGTCCTATTGATTTTTTTTTTGCTTGAGCAGTGATCTGACTACATTACGGCTTATTGCTGTTTACTTTGTTTAAGAAATAATAGTGATATTTAATGGAGTATAATTGACCAATAATGTAAACTGTGAAGAATATAAAAGTAGTAAACTAATTAGACGGTCACATTATTACATTTCTTCTTTGTAAGATTTGTGCCCACTTTCTGCAGTGGTCATTAGGTCCTTGCTGGAGCTCTGACATTTATAACCATATAATAATTACAGCACAGAAACAGGCCATCTTGGCCCTTCTAGTCCGTGCCGAACTCTTACTCTCACCTAGTCCCACCGAGATGTAAGCTTTATTGAGATGTAAGCTATTCCACTAGTCGAAATCTATTTCATTAAACTGCAACAGCTTTGCAGTTTTATAATTGTGTAATTCCTACATTTTAATACCAAACTGTCTTAATGAAGTATACAAATCTTTGCCTGTGTGAGAATACAGTATTGGCAGGATCCAAGATAGACCCTCTACATAAAAGGAGCATTGTTTCTATATGCAACTTCAATTGTCAGACTTAAATGTCTTTTAGCAAAAAATACAAGAAGTAGTAGGGCAAAGATTTGTAATTTTCTCAAGTAACACGCACCTTCGTGATCATGCTGATTGGTGTGGCCTTTGGGAGGTGGTACATTAGAATGCTGCTGAGGGGAAAGTGTTAAATTGACTACAAACAATTATCTCAAATACTTAAACAACTCAATATTTTTCTCTATAGCAATTTGGAGCCAATGATATACTTATCAAGTTGGTTAAATTTCTAAAATTTCTGCATATTGTAATGAATGCCATTTTCCACTTGTATTTATATAAACAGCTCAAACAATGGTGTTGAATTTCCACTGAGATTTTCTGCCTAAGGATTCTTGCAAAAGCTTAACCTAAACTTTTGAGTTACACTAGTATAAGGTTCATTTTGATGTTGAAAATTGCAGCGTGATTCCCTTAAACAATTATCTGTTATTTAATCTGCTTGATTAAATTTTGGAACTGTCACTTCAGCTTTGAGTTCTGTGAATGTCAAACCTTTGTTGACAAGTTCTGAATAGGAGCTGAGCAGTCCTTTGAGGGGAAACTTTAACATTCAGGTTGGTTGGAGTGTTAAAATTGCTGATAGTTCTCGATCTGAGATTCTCGCTTAAAATTGTAGCTTTCACCATCTTAACTGAAAGAGCAGAACAAAACATTTGGTATAGCTGTCAAAATGTAGACATTTTGCTCAAATGTTGTACAAAATAGGGGATAAAAAGACATTTATAATTTTTAATTATATGTAATTAAAGTAAATTTGGAATAAAATTTTTATGCACTGAACTATAGAGAGATGTCTTTGACTGTGAACTTTATATCTAAGGCAATTTAATAAAACTTAAGTAATGAAATTTTCCAGCACCAATATTTTGAGAAAGAACTATAATTAACTACAGAATGAAAAGGAGGGAAAAAGAAGTCCAATTATAATCATGCAGCTAGAGACAAAAAATTGGATTTGGAACCATACCTAACTTGTTATCTGAATGTTATTTTGGTGAGGTAGTTAGTGGACAGTTCTTTAAGAAGCTGATAGTTCATACATTGTAAGCCACCTCTGGTAAGCAATCATATTCTAAAACTACTAGTGAGCAATATTGTAAGATTGTAACTATCTATATATTTAAATAAATTGTTGCATTAAGTGCCCGAATGTTATAATTGTAGGTATACTCTGGGCTGAAGCAGTTTTCCTGGAAGCAAGACCACAAAGGAAGACCAAAAGCGTCGATGCTCTCAAAAAATGTGAGCATGATCCTCACGTCCTCCTGGCAGTGGCAAAGTACGTTGACTTGCTTGTTGTCCTTTTGCATGGAGTGTTAATAATGTAGCAATGGTGTATGAGATCATCACATTGTCAGAATTAGCATTGTGGGAAATGAAAATCTGACTATAGTGATGTATTTATGGAAATACAGTGCATATGTGAAATCTGAATTGACCTGACAAATTAATGTTCCTAAACTAGGAACTCAATCCTTTTTAGTTTGCTATCTGGTTGGATTCTGGTTCTATATCTGCACTAGGTAAAGTTGGAATAATTATTAAACAGTGGTGTAAATTTACACAGAACTAGTATATATATTCTTAAAAATTGGGGAATTATATCTAGTCTATATACAGTTGCAAGAAAAAGTGAACCCTTTGCAGTTACCTGGTTTTCTGTATTAATTATTAATAAAATGATGTTTGATCTTCATCCAAGTTTCAGTAATAGACATACAATCTGCCTGAGCTAATAACTCTCAAAAAAGTGAACGCATTCTTTAATCATTCACAGTCCAAGCTGGAAAGGTATGTGAACTCCAGGCTGGAAAGGTATGTGAACTCTTGAATTTAATAACTGGTGGAACCGCTTTAAGCAGCAGTAGCCTCCTCCAAATCATTCCTCCATACAAAGCTGTTCCAATTCATCAGTGTTTCAGGGATACCTTGCATGAACAGCCCTCTTCAGGTCATGCCACAGCACTTCAATTGTGTTAAGGTCTGGTCCCTAACTTAGTCATTCTAAAACACTAATTTTCTTCCTTTTAAACCATTCTGTTGATTTATTCTTGTTTTGGATTATTGTCTTGTTGCATCATCCAACTTCCATTAAGCTTCAGGTGACGGACTGCTACCCTGACCTTCTCCTGTAAAATGTCTTGATACAATTTTAAATTCATTGTGCCCTCAATGATTGCAAGCTGTCCAGGCCCTGAGGCAGCAAAGCAGCTCCAAACCATGATGCACCTTTCACCAAGCTTCACAGTTGGGATAAGGTTTTGGTGTTGGTGTGCTGTGCTGTGCCCTTTTTCTTCCACACATAGCAGTGTGCACTTCTGCCAAGAAGTTCAACTTCTGTCCCATCTGCCCACAGAACATTATCCCAGAAATGTTGTGGGTTATCCAGGTGGTCTTTTGCAAACTTAAGACTTGCAGCAATGTTATTTTTGGAGAGCAGTGGTTTCTTCTGTGAACACCATTCTTGTTCAGTGTTTTTCCTGTAGGAGATGCATGAACAGAGACTTTAGCAAGTTCTGGAGATTTCTGGAGGTCTTTTGCTGTTACCCCTGGGTTCTTTTCCACTTCCTTCAGCATTGCATATTGTGCTCTTGGTGTGATCTTTGCAGGACGCTCACTCCTAGGGACAGTAGCAACAGTACTGAATTTCCTCCATTTGTAGACAATTTCTCGTACTGTGGACTGATGAACTCACAAGTTTTTAGGAATGCTTTTGTAGCCTTTCCAGCTTCATGCAGCTCTACAATTCTTTGTCTAAAGTCCTCTGAAAGCTATTTTGATTAAGGCATGGTGCAGATAAACATGTTTCTTGAGAAGAGCAGGCTCCATCAGTAACCTTACTTTGTGTGTCTATTTTATAGGACAGGGCACCTCTACAACCCACACCTCCAATCTCATCTCATTGATTTGAATACCTGACTCCAAGTAGCTTTTGTAGAAGGCATTACCCTAGAGGTTCACATACTGTTTTTGAACCCAGACTGACTGTTTAAATGGTGTACGCAGTATTGACGAGAAGTGCAATTGTGTGTTATTAGTTTAGATAGTTTGTCTATTATTATGATTTGGGTGAGGATCAGACCACATTTTGAGTAATTAATGCAGAAAATCAGGTAATTGCAAAGGGTTCACAAACTCTCTTGCAACTGTTTGTTCTTAAATATCTAAAATTAACTATTAATTAAATATTAAACTTAGCTAGCAGTGAATTTCAATTATTGGATTTCTTCTTTGAGATCAAAATCAATGAACTCCAAATATGTAGTTTTGTGTATATATCTCTATTGCCTTAAAAAGACTGTCAAAATAGATGTAAGTATTCTGTGTGATTACTTCAATACAATGAATTTTAAGTAGATACTATTTATTTCTGTTCTCAGTAGTAATAACAATGGCTTAGAATTTATCATGCTAATGAAAGTGAAATTTACATCAGTATTCTTAAGAACTCTGGAGAACCTTTTGGCTTCTGGGCATATGCAGTTGAACGAGGATTTTTTTGAGAGATTCCATCACAGATGTACTGCTCTTCTGCAAGGTGTGCTGATGCTGTCTTCTGTATATATTATATTAATAATATAAATACTTGGGTTGAAAAAATTTGCTGCCACTACAGTTCAGTGGATAATGTGTTGGTAAACCACAAGAGATTTTAAGGTAATTGACCTAAATAACCTATCAGGAGCATCTTAGAGGAAGGGAAGATTGGTTCCTTGACAGTTGAAGGAATTTTGGCAGTTTTGAAACAATTAATTTTGGGAAAAATGAAGAGATCAGAATTGGAGAAGCACATGTATCAGTGAGGGTTTTAGGACTGCAGTTGTCTGTAACGGATTGAGAGGTGAGGCTATGGTCAGTTCTGAAAACATAGTCATGGTCATACTTTATTGATCCCGAGGGAAATTGATTTTCGTTACAGTTGCCCCAACCAAGAATAGAGTATAAATATATCAATATAAAACCATAAATAATTAAATAGTAATATGTAAATTATTCCAGGAAATAAGTCCAGGACCAGCCTATTGGCTCAGGGTGTCTGACCCTCCAAGGGAGGAGTTGTAAAGTTTGATGGCCACAGGCAGGAATGACTTCCTATGACGCTCAGTGTTGCATCTCGGTGGGATGAGTCTCTGGCTGAATGTACTCCTGTGCCCAACCAGTACATTATGTAGTGGATGGGAGACATTGTCCAAGATGGCATGCAACTTGGACAGCATCCTCTTTTCAGACACCACCGTGAGAGAGTTCAGTTCCATCCCCACAACATCACTAGCCTTACGAATGATGGAAAATCAAGCAAGGATGGAAAATCAGTTGTTGCTTCACTAGTGTAATGTAGGTCAGTAAGCATGAGATGATGCTGCGATTAACTGCAGAACTACTTTTATTGTAGTAGATGAGTAGCCTAGAAGCCTGAATAAGTGGTCTAGACACGACTTCAAATGAGTTAAAGTCCCACTGTGGCATCTGGGTAATTTAAATTCAGATAGTAATTAGCTTGAAATAAAATGCCATTCACTGTAATGCAACTGGCAGATATTGTGGTGTCCTTGCGGGAGTGAAGAATGGTGTGTTTGTCTAGCCTACCGTGTTTGTGACTCCAAAGTCCCAGTAGTGTGGTTGACTCTTAGTTGTCCATTCAAGTGTCCTAATAAGCCATTCAATTTAAGAGTTTAAGGATATGGGCATTAAATGTTGGTCTCATCAACCACATAGTATTTATTTATTTTAAATTTAGTGATACCCCTTGGAGTGGGTCCTTTTGGCTCTTCAAGCTGTGCCGGTCCAACAGTCCCCAATATCCCCGATTTAGCCCCAATCTAATCACGTGACAAACTGCAATGACCAATTAACTTACCTGGTACTACTTTAGACTGTGGAATTGAAGTGCCCAAGGAAAACCCATGCATTCCATGGAGAGGACATACATAAACTCCTTAGCACCAGATTTGTGCAGGAATTTTTAAAAAAGCACATGCAAAATAGGATCTCCACACAATTTTACAGAAGGTCAGGAGTTTTGAAATGGTGGGTTTAGAGTGAACAAAGTGTGCTTGAGAATTTCAACAGCAGATGAGTTCAGGCAAAAGTAATGTTGGTGCTTCTATAGAAGTTGAAATTGTTGAAGATATCAGTGTGTTTACAAAACGTATCTCTTGTGAATGGCAACAAGGTTATGAATGTTCTGACTGAATTTTAAAGGACTGCACAGCAAAAGGTTGATTTGACTAAAATTCCACAAAATATTTAATAACTTGAAAATAGTTTTTAATTTACAAGCTTATCTGTGGAATTTATTCATCTGATTACTTGTGCTAGTGTCTTTGTTGTCTTTTGTCTCAGTCAGAGGGGTGAATCTATGGAACAGTTGTAGTGAGAACTTAAAAACATGTACCACACTTAAGTTTAAAAAATTAAAAGTAATTTAATGAACAAATATAAAATACATGATTTAAAATGAATGGGAGTAATGTAAATAAATGATACTTGGAATTGGATTTTGTGTTAAAAGATTATGAAATTTTTTGTTTTGGTGTGATGATTGACGCCAAATATGTTGTTGTATAAGTAAGAGGGGTAGGCGTAATAAGCTGTAGCTTCAGCCTACACCCTTTTGGTCTGTTTTAAAGAATATCTGTTTTTTTGTTAATTTTGTCCTATGAAATCATGGTTGAAAATAAAGTATTTTGTTAAGTTTGTACTGACCGAAATAAATTTCTTTCATTCATTCATTTATTCATTTGCTCTATATACCTGTCCTTCATTAGTTCAAGCAACTAATATATCTGCTCAGTCTTTTAGAAGATTGGAGTACAAGAAATCATAAAAACTGACTTTATTTGCTTTCCAATTATTTTTTTCCAGATTATTTTGGAGTGAACGTAAAATAACCAAAGCTAGAGAATGGTTCCACAGAACTGTGAAAATTGACCCTGACCTTGGAGATGCTTGGGCTCTATTTTACAAGTTTGAGTTGCAGCATGGCACTGAGGTAACTAAGGGTTTATCACTGCATCTCTGGAGAGTTCTGTATTTAATACAAAAATACTTAATTTTTTATGTTTAGCTCAGTAGGATATTTTTCAGTTTTTGTTCTGTAAAGTCAAATATTATCCAAAAATGTTCAGTGAGTAGATATATCAGCAGTTAGCTTCTATACTGCAGTTAAAATGAAATTACTGATAATATGCTTCATCAGTTACAGAAATATTTTCATAATCTAATACCACTAAGAAGCCATTGACCAGCATATCCCAAGAAAAAATTAAATATGTCAGTAATCCATACCTGCCTTTTTAAAATTGTGTGTGGCATTCTTGAAGTAAATTGATTGAAAATGCACTTTCTGCTTGGCTGATAATTGTTAGCATGGAGATTTACAGGTGGGAAGAGTAAGATTTCCAAGTAAGCCTGAAGGCAAGGCAGCTTTTTCTTTGAACTCATTAAATGTGAAAAATTCAAATCCTTTTTTGCATTGTAACTTGGATTTTTGAAGGATTTCATTATCTGAATTGTGGTAGGCTGCATGAGTGAGAGAAGAAAGCTAATGAGCACCTAATTAAATTTAAAAGAGTCTTCTGATTCTAATGTAGAGAAGGAATAGGATATGAAATTTGCATGGCTCAAGTATGGAAACATGAAAGATATGAATGTATAAGCAGCTATTCAGTTGAAAATATTGAATAAAATATTTGCATATGCTTTTAATAAGTGCCGCAATGTGTTATTACTAGTGTGGGGAGGATAAACAAATAGGATTTGGGTCATTTAAACATTCTGAAGTAGCCCCAGTACTCAACCAGCTAATTGTTTTTTAATCTTTAGTGGTGGGTTAGTTTAGGACAAATGGAGATTTATGATGTACAATAACAAATCACAGAAAAGTGAACAAAAAAGTGGTATGGCAGTGTAGTTGTTTGAAGCAGTTGAAAATGGTATATTATGTGATTTTAAGTTTTAGAAAACAAATGGCCTCAGCCTTTTCTCCCCTAAAACTTTTACACAGTATTATATTTGTCAATGTGGAGCAAAGAGTGAGTTTGTAAATCTGGTGGGAGCAAAGGATGTTTGAAGTGGCGAGGGTGGAGCGCTGTGGCGGGGGATAGGTGGCAAAGAAGGAGTGATGGGTGGGGTGGCGCAGGAGGAGACTCCAGGCAAGATTATTTGATTCCATGTAATTGGTTTATTAATCATTACTGAATGTCTGGTGCTTCCTACTCCCTCCTCTCTCCCCAACCGAGATTCACTTCTCCCTGTTCCCTTTCCACTCTCAGTCCACAATGGAGACCCATATCAGGATATGGTTTATCATCAGTCATGTGAGTCATGAAATCTTTTTTAGCAGCAGCAGTACACTACATTACGTAGAGTTACTACAGTACTCTGCAAATGTCTTAGGCACCCTAACTATATATATGTGTGCCTAAGACTTTTGCACAGTACTGTAGCAGAAGTGTTAGAGGGTATAATTATGATATTGAAAAGATAGTTAAACAGGTATGTGAAATGAAATAGCCAACTACATACAGACAAATGGAATTAACTTAGTCAGGCAACTTGGTCTACATGAACAATTAGGACCAACAACTCTGTCTTCTGTGCTGTATATGACGCTAGTAAAATCAATAGTTATGGGCAACAATTGTGCAATTCAGAATGCAGGAGTAATGTAGAGAAAAATACTCAGCTTCAAACATACATTTTGTCTATGTCTTTTCTAATCTATTTTTACATCAGTTCGGATGGTTTTTCAGTAAAATTGAATCTCAGGTGAACTTTCATCTGTTCCCTCTACAGGAACAGCATGAGGAAGTAAAAAGACGGTGTGAAAATGCAGAACCGAGACATGGAGAGCTATGGTGTGAAGTATCCAAAGACATAAGGAACTGGCAAAGAAAGATTGGAGAAATTCTTGTACTTGTAGCTGCTCAAATAAAAAATACTTTTTAAATGAATGTTTCAAGATACTTGTGTTTATTTTTTTATTGGAATAATACTTCAGTACAGAAGTCTAGATCTGTTCTGTCTTCCTACTCCTATGTAATTTAACTACATGATATTTATCCCAACTCCTGCGACATTTTCTGCTTGGTAAAAAGTTTGTGTAATTGTGTAAAATACATTTTAAAAAATATTATCCCCATGTCATTGATAGTGGGTAATTTCTTTGAAAATAATGGTTTGATGCTTGGTGTAGTAGCTGTTAATTGTTAAAAGTTTTCAAATATGAAGTTAAAAGCCATTTAAATTGGTTCTATGAATATAGAAAATATACAAGAGAAAATGTGTGGAAATATTTCAATGTTTTGTCTGACAAAGTTGTTTAAATTCCTTTTATCTGTCTAAGCATGGTTTCTTTATAATAAAGTTTAAAGTGAAAAAGATTCCACTTGGTGCTTAAACTGCTTTTTTAAAAAAAAGCTCTCCACACTTTATTTGAGATCATTTAACCATGCAACTTGCAACACACTTAGTTGGCTTTTTTAAAAAAAATTATGCAGTGCTGATGAAGGCAATTTCAGTCAACTTATCTCAATCACCACTTCTGAGCTATTTGTGTTTGGAGGTTTAGGTAACTGTCATCAGCAAATAATTTCACAAGCTGTGTATGGAGTGAGTATGCAGCATCTTCAAGCAATTGAACCTGCTCCTCTACGCTATTCATATCCAGAGTACCTCTACCAAATGATGTTCCACCTGAACTCAAGGTACATATTGAAATCAAGCCAGGACAAGTACATTGTTGAACACCTTTTGTCTATCAAAATATGGTTGTAAAAGAAAAGTTAATTTGTCTTGTTGGATTATAGAATACCAGTTTTAAAAATAAAAAATGCTTGAGTGCAACAGTGGGCTGGAATTAGGTTTTTTATGTGAATAGACCTTTTGTTTGTACTTGTACTATTCTTAATTTACAAATATAAATATAATTCGTGGTGTGGGCCATATTCTGTTTCTGAGTTTATTTATGTATAGCCCATCAGATTTTCTTATTCCATGAGCGAAGAGTCTGAGGTTTTTGAGTAACATGCAATGGCGGGTAGCCCCTAAACTGTGGACTTCCTCCTCAGTGTGTTTGCAACAAATGCACCAAACCTAAGCCCCTAGCACCAGGCCCTTGAATCTACCAGTTCACAACATCCAGTCATGGGCAACTACTTGGACTGAAAAACGTTTGGGTAGACAAAAGAGCAGCAACATGGCCATTGAAATTTGGTGCAAAGGGAATGTGAACTATTGTATTTGTAGAAGTGAAAACAAGGCAAGGGAATACACATAATCTTGGAGGATTGTGAGAGGTGGGGAAACAGAAACTTTCTAATCAATATACCAAAACGAATAAAGCCTCTTCAGTTCCTTCACAGCTGAACAAGTCAAAATGATTATTACAAAACCATATGGACACCGTGAAAAGTAAGACTTTTAAATTTGACACAAGCTGAAAGCAAAGCCAACATTTAAATGGATGACCTATCACCAGGCCTAGGAACTGAATGTGTTTTGTATTGGAAAGGTGAAGAGTACAATGGAAATGAGTGCTAGATAACAGACAAAAGTCTAGATGACAAACAGTGGTGCCTTGAGGAATAGCAGTAAGTGCTGTTGAACTGTCTAAGAAGTGTAAATTGAAGGAAATGGAGGTGAGAAAATCCTGGAGCTGTAAGGTAAATGCAAGGGGTGTTATCTTTTGATCTTTGGACAAAAGTACAGTCGACGTTTCAGGTGGAGACGTTGACTACTTTCTTTCCATAGATGCTGCTTGGCTTGCTGAGTTCCTCCAACATTTTGTGTGTTGCTTGGATTTCCAGCATATGTAGATTTTTCTCTTGTTTGTCTTTTGATCTTTACAACCTTTTTTTCTGTAGTTTTAAAATATTTTTTTCGTAACTTGTGATGAAAAGCCTTCGTGATGTATTTTCATCAGAAAAATGTAAAATGTTAACCCTTTCTCTCACCACCAATGTTGCCTGACCTGAATATTCCCTGTATTTTTTTTATATATATAGGATACTTAAGATGCTGAAAACAAGAGCAGTGAGCTTGTATTACTGTATGCATAATTGGCTTCAGTACTTCATACAGTTCTGTTCGCATAAGAGATTATGCCAAGTAGATGTGGCCAGCGGTGGTAAAATTTAACAGTGAGAAAAGATTGGTTAAACTGGAGTTGATTTCTTCGAGCAGAGGAAGTTGAAGGGAGGCTTAATTGAAGTTTTATGAAATCTGAAGCCCTAGATAGAATAAATAGAAATCAGTAATTGTACGGTGCTTGAACTGACAATTAAGATCTGAGTTCAAATCCTGTTACAGCAGCTGAGAAATTTAAATGTGGTTAATCTGATTTCAATTAAAATCATTTTGGTCATAAAAATACCAGATGGTTGTAAATTCTCTGGTCCACTAATGTCTGCTAAGGGTGGAAATCTACCATTATGTCATCTTGACCTATATGTGACTTAAGACCTGCTGAGGTATGATTAACTTTAATTTTAGACCACCCGATGGCATAATCTCCAAATTTGGACACAGTAAATTTCACCCATTTGATCCTACGAAGTTCTCAAACATTTGAACTACCCCGCAGACAAATCCAGCAACCATGTGTCAGAATCATATCAGTCAGTGGTGGGAAAGATGCTGGAGTCAATTATAAAAAATGAAATTACGACACATTTGGATAGCAGTAACAGGATAGGTCCGAGTCAGCATGGATTTACGAAGGGGAAATCGTGCTTGACTAATTTTCTGGAATTTTTTGAGGATGTGTCTATGAAAATGGAAAAGGGAGAGCCAGTGGATGTAGTGTACCTGGACTTTCAGAAAGCCTTTGATAAAGTCCTACATAGGAGATTAGTGGGCAAAATTAGGGCACATGCTATTGGGGCAGAGTACTGACATGGATTGAAAATTGGCTGGCTGGCTGACAGGAAACAAAGTAGCAATTAACAGGCCCCTTTCGGAATGGCAGGCGGTGACTAGTGGGGTACTGCAGGGTCCAGTGCTGGGACCACAGCTGTTTACAATATACATTAATGATTTAGATGAAGGGATTAAAAGCAACATCAGCAAATTTGCAGATAAGACAAAACTGGGTGGCAGTGTGAAATGTGAGGATGTTATGAGAATGCAGGGTGACTTGGACAGGCTGGGTGAGTGGGCGGATGCATGGCAGATGCAGTTTAATGTGATAAATGTGAGGTTATCCACTTTGGTAAAAAACAGGAAGGCAGGTTATTATCTAAATAGAATCAAGTTAGGAAAAGGGGAAGTACAACGAGATCTAGGTGTTGTACATCAGTCACTGAAAGCAAGCATGCAGATACAGCAGGCAGTGAAGAAAGCTAATGGCATGCTGGCCTTCATAACAAGGGAAATTGAGTATAGGAGCAAAGAGGTCCTTCTGCAGCTGTACAGGACCGTGGTGAGACCACACCTGGAGTGTTGTGTGCAGTTTTGGTCTCCAGATTTGAGGAAGGACACTCTTGCTATTGAGGGAGTGCAGCGTAGGTTCACAAGGTTAATACCCGGGATGACGGGACTGTCATATGTTGAAAGGTTGGAGCGACTGGGCTTGTATACACTGGAATTTAGAAGGATGAGAGGAGATCTGATTGAAACGTATAAGATTATTAAGGGATTGGACACGCTGGAGGCAGGAAGCATGTTCCTGCTGATGGGTGAGTCCAGAACCAGAGGCCACAGTTTAAGAATATGGGGTAGGCCATTTAGAATGGAGTTGAGGAAAAACTTTTTCACCCAGAGACTGGTGGATATTCAGAATGCTGTGCCCCAGATGGCAGTGGAGGCTAAGTCTCTGGATGCTTTCGAGAAAGAGATGGATAGAGCTCTTAAAGATAGCGGAATCAAAGGTTATGGGGATAAGGCGGGAACTGGATACTCATTGTGGATGATCAGCCATGATCACAGTGAATGGCGGTGCTGGCTCGAAGGGCCGAATGGCCTACTCCTGCACCTATTGTCTATTGAAGTTGATGTCAGACTCCTCCTAATCTATATACAACTGCAATCTATTACATTTTGGCCAAGTGTAACA
Organism: Mobula birostris; assembly: GCF_030028105.1. Lineage (NCBI taxonomy): Eukaryota > Metazoa > Chordata > Chondrichthyes > Myliobatiformes > Myliobatidae > Mobula > Mobula birostris. Next base: position 52,589,187 of record NC_092371.1, on the reverse strand, counting down.
TTCTTTACAATGTTTAAGCCAAGGAATTAATCTTGGTGCAATGAGTGTAGAAAGGCATGCTGGGAGCAAAGGCAACTGTACACCAGGTGTTAACCTGGTGAAGCTGCAACACAGTACTACAATAAATGCTTATTCAGCATTTAAAAAAAAAACAGCATGGCCTATAAGAACCCAAAATAGCTTCTTACCAGTTCATCAAAAGTAGACAATGCCAATCCATGCAGGCCCACATCCTTTATGGAATTCTTGTCATTTCTGTGTGTATATGTATATATATACTCCCAACAGCCTCCTTAAAATTGTGTGTTGTGTTATATTGCCTTCCCTCATTATCTCTACTTAACGTATCATATCATCTTTACTGATTAAAATTTAATTATCAAGGGTTTCGTCCATTTGTCCTTTCCATTTTTATACATTTTCAAACAATCCTTATTCTTAAATAAATTTCTAAATTTTGTATTTCTAAATATATATGCTAAATTTTATTCATTGGGCCATATTCTTCCAAATATCAATCAATTTTGTTTTTTTTTTCTAGTCGTAAAATAAACCCTCCACTTCCCAGTTTCAGTCTCACTAATCTGTGGTTGCCTGCTCTTTTTTTTTAAAGAAGTGTTGCTGTCATTTCTATCCTTACTTTCTTCTGTATCTGAATTCATCACTCCAGTTGGCTTTTCTACTTTGGACACAATGGCATAAAAATAGAGGCACAGATATAGCTGTCAAAGTAACTTCAGTTTCCTTCATTACAGAGACACCATTTTCTTAGATAGAAAATACTCAGTCATGTCGTGCTCATAAGCTCCAAAAGATTACCTTTTTTTTTGCTTTGTTATATATCCCTTCATTCCTTCTGACTATGATTCAATTTTCCCCCATTGTCCCCCAATTCCATCCATGTACATTGTGCCTTTGACTCCAACTGCCCTACCATTTTATGGACTAATTTTGAGATGATATCTTCTCCTTATCCCCTCAGCCAATAATATTAAATTCTCACTCTTTCTTAATATTCCAGATCTGTTAATGCCATTATATCTTTAATTACCATTTTGTTTTAAGGAACCTGTTTTTCCTCAAGATGCAGAACAACACAAGTTTTAAGATAACCACACAAAGGTATCAAATGGCTCCAAATCAATTTCAAAACTACGGAAGTCCAATTTCGAGTATTAATTCAAGCCCTAAGGTGAGAGGAAGTGGGTCATTGTAGTTTACTTTTTATTAACATAATTCAGTCAGTCATTGCTGGCAGTCCCCCAGTTGCTTTGAGAAGATGTTGATGAGCCTTGAACTGATAAAGTCCATCTGGTGCAAATGCTCCCACAATGCTGCTAGGGGCAAGTTCAAGGATTTAGACCCAGTGACCTTGAGGGAAGAGCAGCAAATTGCAGGGGCTCTGCAGTGGTTTGGTGTTTCCATGTGCCTTTAGCTCTTTTGTTTTTCTGATGATCATTCATTCCAGTTTTCTGATATATAACGTTTGCACTTAGTTTCAATCATATATTGAAATATTTTCAATAAAACATACGCAGTTATAGAATCTGGAGGCAGGCCCTTTGCCTACTAAGTTTATGTCAACCATCAAACACATCCAGTTATACTAATCCCATTTAATTCTTCCCCATATTGTTATCAACTCTCCCTTGATTCTACACATTAAGGACAATATGCAGTAAACCTACCAATCAGTGGGATGTGGAATGAAACACACGTGGTCAAAGAAGAACATGAAAACTTCTCACAGATAGAACCAGAAATCAGTATTGAACCTATAGCAACAGACCTGTAAAGCAGTAGCTCTACCATCTTGCCACCGAGTAATGTCTAATCATCTGTTTAATACAATATTTTTCAAACATAAAAAATCCTGTGCATTTAGTTTGTGTGGTTAATTGTTTAATGCTCATATTATTGTATCAATACTTTATATACTTATTAAAAACCTTAGTAAGATTATGCTACCAGATCAATAGGAAAAATATTAAATATATTGCTATAATGTAAAAAAAAACTATTAGTAAAAGCAAAGCTTTACAGCACAATTAAACTGTACTAAACCTTTGCCAAGAAAACATTAAAGAATGGGGTGCCAAGTTTTTTTTATTAGACGAAAGTGAAAGTCTGGCAGCTAGTCACGGAAGTTTGTTGAAGTTAATCAAGCTTGAACTAAATGAAATCGAGGGTAAGCGGAGATTCTGTCTCTTTCTCTGGTCATGGCACTAAGTGCACAACAGCAACCAGAGCTGATTCAAAATGAAGTGGACTAAAGAGGATTAATCCAACAGAAAAAACTCTGTGTCATTGCATTGATGTTTATTGGAAGAGATACATGGATCTGTGGAAGTGTAATTGTTATATTAGAGAAGTTTGACAATGATCCGTAATTGCTTCGATTCACAGTACTGTGGATTATCCAGTATACCATGCTAAATGGTAAGCACAGGAAAATCACTTTCTGTCTAACTTTACTTTTGCAAATCTGCTTCTTTCCTTTGGAAAAACATGTGTTTCTTAAATATTCATTTGATCTGGGAGGCCTGCATGTCTCGACCATAATCTCATGGATATTTGCTACTCAAATCAATCTAAATCCAGTTTGGTTTGTTTAGCATGTTTTTCTATTTTAAATTAGAATTGAAAAAAACCTTGTTGCTCAGAAATTAAAATCAGACTATACTGTGTTACAAATTTCAGCTTTAATTTATTCAAGCCTATTGCATGATCTTTCATGCTGCATCAAAAGCTAAGCATGCAACTTGTTTCTTTGCAAAGATGTGATTCTAGTATTCATAATACAAAGTTTCTGTGTATTTATACTGTTCATTTTGTGTTACTGCAACACGGCATATGTAAAATGTTACCGGTTATTAGAGGAGCTTTCTGCAAATTGTTAAATTCACAGATGCATGCAGTTTTATCCTGACAGTTAGGATTTGATATGGAGGCAGACAGTACATTAAAGTGCTGAAATAAATTCAGTAGCTACCAGAGTCAGCAACAGTTGAACTGAATTAGTTACATCAAAGCATATGCAATGGAGGTATTTAAGACCCTCTTGGATAGGCACCATGAATGTGCAGAGAATAAAGGGATAACGACCACGGGCAGGCAGAAGCGAGTTTTCATTGATTCCATTATGGTTCTTGGATTTACTGAGAATGACAAGAAAACAAATCTCAGGGTGCATATGGTGACATATATGTACTTTGATAATAAACTTACTTTGAACTTTGATTAGCTTGATTAGCAACATTGTGGGACAAAGGGGCTGTTCATGTGCTGTTCTGTTCTATGTCAGATAAATAAATTCAGCACTGTCCTATTTAATTTCCTAGTACGAGGGTCGAGAACTGGAAAACATAAGGTCGGTATTTTCTTAATTCTATGCAATTACTGTATTAGCAAACTTCAAAATGTAAGATGGTTGCAGAATGTGTTGATATTGATGGGAGGTAGAGGACAAAAAGTTGAAACATCTGATATGCCACAGGTTAGTAAAGCAAAACCAACCACTAAAGGATAGGGATAGAATTTATAAGTGTGACAGGAATGCTAAACCCATGGTGAACCTTGGTTAGAGTACATTTAAACTACTGTGTACACTTCTGGTTGTCACATTATAAAGTGATATAATGCTCTTCTTCAGCTATACCTTGGGATAGATTCCACTGCCCATTTGTGGGTTCTGAGACGGCTGAGAAGACTAGTTTGAAAGCCGCTGACTTATTCCCAGAGAGAACGGGGGTTGATGGGGCGGATAGGTGGCATTTGCCTGCTGCTGCCAATAGAGGCTTCTGCATGCTCCCAGTAACATCCCCAGTACATCTTCCCTAACTTGAGCAGTTAGGGTCAAGAGTCTCCAGGAGCTGGTAGGGAAGTTTCACAACAAAAAAGATCCAGGCACATCCTTAAATCTTTTCCTCTCGCTGGCTGGATCTCGAAAAGGCCCTGAAAAATGTGGACCCTCATATTTTAGGAGGTTTCACTTGACAGAAGGTTGAAATTCACCACTGCCTTCTGAGTACCATCAGAGTGCTTGATTAATTGAGAAGGAGGATGTTTGAATATCCAGGAATTCACACTTCAACTCATCGTCAAGTGTGCAGCAGTGATCCTTGATCTCCTACAGACTCCTGAGTCCTGGGACCTCAATGCACTGGAAAGGAAAACATCATTGGTGTTTTCACAAAATCCTCCACCTTCATTGTATGGAATTAGTGAGAGTCCTTTCCCCAGCCATATCCTCAGCTTAATGACACTCAGTCAGATGTATTAAGCAGGTCCTATCAACCACATGCCCAACACCAATCTCCTGGAATAAATTCCCCATTCTAAGTTCTGTCACAGGAGAGCATTATCAGATATAGAGAAAAATAAAATGATACAGAAGCACTGGAGAGGCTTCAGAGAAGATTCAAAAGAATAATACATGAGGGCTGACTGATGAAATGGTGAACAGACTGGTTCTGGTTTCTCTTCAGCAAGCCGGAGTGAGGGGTGATTTAATCAAGATATTTTAAAGTTAAAAAGGCTTTTAATACAGTGGATACAAAAGGAACATTTCCACCTGCAGGGATAATGAGAGGCTGTCAATAATGAGAGCTCCAAAAGGGTATTCAGAAGAAGGGATTCAAAGAGTGGTGAACATGGGAAATAATACAAAGAAAGATAATGTTTAAGATTTATAGATATATTTAAGAGGAGGATGGATGAATGTATGAAGAAGGAGAAAACAGGGAGTTATGCTAATTGATTTCATGATGAAAGTTGCAAGCAGGATTAAGTACAGCTCAACAGGGTAAATTTGTGAATTGTAAGGGAGATGTGAAAAGCCTTCAAATCTAAATGAGCAGAAACTTTGCAAATGCAGTACAATGTGGATGAATCTGAAGTTTCCACTTAGACATAGGGTTGTCAACTGTCCCGTATTAGCCGGTACATCCCGTATATTGGGCTAAAATGTTTTATCCCATACGGGACCGCCCGCGTCCTGTATTTCCTTCGCTAAGGTAGAGCATTCCTATGAAACCATTCGTAAGCCAAAATGGCATAAAGTGAAGAAGCAATTACCATTAATTTATATGGGAAAACTTTTTGAGCATTCCCAGACTCAAAAAATAACCTACCAAATCATACCAAATAGAACATAAAACCTAAAATAACACTAACATATAGTAAGTTAGACAGGAAAACAGAGTAGGGAATAATATATATGGTGTTTACATGGGAACTGTTGAAGAGGGTTGGATGTTCTCAAGGATCAGTCACTGAAAGGAAATACGAAGATGAAGCAAATAGTTAAGAAAGCAAATAAAGCAAAGTTAGTCATCAGAGAAAGAGTACTAACATACAAGAGACAGTAATTTAATTAAGTATTGGATATTGGTCTGTATTTATACAGGGCTTTGGTGAGTTAGGAAGTACAGTAAGTGATAGAGTGGGCATAAAATTAAAAAATAATATAGGCACATTACTAGATGTAGTTTAAAGAAACCAACCAATTTGAATCCAATAAAGGCATATAAACAGTTTCTCAATGATGAGCAAATAGGACCTGGAGAAGAATAGATGGTCTTCAGATACACAAAGCATGAATGTTAGTAGCCTGGTACAAAAAATAATTAGATGTCCAAAATAGTACAATGACCTCCAACTTAAGTAAAACTGAATTATAAAAGTAGGGGAACTTATGCTTCAGTTATATTGAGTTCTGATCAGACCCCCATCTGAACTACTCCATTCAGTTTTCGGTATCTAACAAAAGATATTTTGACAATACAAAGGTATTCAAATTTGCCAGAATTAGACTAGGGCTTAAAAAATGAAATTCAAAAGACATGTTGCACATTCTTGCCAAATGTTTTATGACTCTGGGTTGCTAAAGAGTGACTTAACTGAAGTGTTAGAAATGATGAAGGTAATCACTAAAGCAGATATTGTCTTTGATTCAAGTGGAGATGAATGGGTTAAGTCAACGTAAGGCAAGTACAGCTTTAAATATGCAGCACTTTTTCAAAGTTTCTAATGAAAATGGAACACAGTCTCATGGTATACATAGATTGCTGGGTTAAATAATCTGAAGAATTTTGTTGGGTATGAATCACAAACAATATGAGCCAACAGTGGCGATCAACCAATTGCCAGAACAGATTTGAAAGGATGGAAGTGCTCTGTGCTTGTAATACATGCGTTGCTTAATAAGAATATTTCTCAATAGCGGAGACAATATTTATGTGTTGCAATTCAGGCATATTATGTTTCCTCTCGTTACATTTTGTAGAGTGTTCTGCATTTACTGTATTATTATTTACTGTGTGTAGCAAACAAATAACCTTGTTTTGACAAAAAGTATATTTCATTCTGTTACATAAACACATCCAAATATGTTTATAAATACCGCCCAATGGCTGAAATTCATCCAAGCAAATCAGGCTTATCCAAATAATACAATCACACAATTTTCTGGTTACAGAGAAACCACGAATCTGGAGCAACAAAATGACTCAGAAAAGTAATTAACTGGGCCTAATAACAAGATGATGAAAAACATGTCCTTGATTTAAAAGTTCTTGAATTGGAATTAGTTCAAGTGAAACATAATCTACTGCATGGACATGTTGAGTTTATACAGTATAGTATATCTTAGCAAGCAATGAAGCACTGTTAAACATATTTGGGAATTTTTACATATAAATCATCTTGATGCATTAATTGCAAGGGGCATTCCCATGTGAATGCAAAAATCATTGACTGGCTGCACATCCGCTGGACTCTACATGGAGTCCATTGTGAAGCAAAAACTTGGTGATATTCCCCAGAATTTATATTGGAGAATCTGCTCCGGGGTCCTGTGCAGGTGAGATGTGATCCTACTTTCACAGACCTGATCATTTGCAAAAGCACTTTATCGAAGTGAGCAAGAGAGATATGAATATGGTAAGTTTTTAAAAAAACTATTTGTGTTTGCTTGAATATTTTTTAAATGCAGATATTAATTAACTTACATTGCCACACATGACCAATGCATTTGTTATTTGTTATTTTTGCACTTACTAATGAGAAAAGTGTTAATTATATATCAAAAAAATCACAATAGTGGCTTGCCTGGCAATTTGCTTTGAATCTCAAATCAACCCATACCTCAACAACAGCTGTTGAATTCCATACAGTCAGCTTCAGACTCAAATCACAACATCTGATACCAACTCCAGCCCCTTTCCCCTTCAAACAAACCCCACTCCTTCCTCCTCCCTTGGTAGTTATAGATAGATGAGTATCTTCCTACTCTGCTCTGTGCTCTCCACCCCGCGCCCCCCCCCCCGCCACCTTTCTCGGGAGACAGTGAAGAGAGCGGAAAGGGTGGAGGAGGGGAAGAAGGGAAAGAAAGTGGAGTTAAATGGAGAGAAAACGTGGAGGGGGGGAGCATGACAGGGAGGGAAAAGAACATATATGTGGCAGAAGACTAGACTGTGAGGGAGTGAGAGAGATGGGTGAAGAAACAGATCAGAAATGCTGATAAATTTGTCTCTCACAAAGTACACATTTATCTTCCTTTCTCATTATTTCTTTTTTAACACACCCACTCTCCCTTGCTTCTTTCCTCCATTCCCTCACTCCCGGTTCCAGTTTTCTCTCTCTGTCTCTCCCTCCCTGTCTCTCTCTTTCCCTCTGCCCCTCTTCCTTTCCACCTCCCCCTTTCATCTCGCTCTTTCCTCTCCCCTTCATTATCTTCTCTTGTTATCTATTCCAGGTCCTCTCCCTTTGCATCTCACCTAAGTGCAACTATTTTGGTTATGTTATCTTGGAATTGAGCATTATTAAATTTTTGGGTATTGTACTGCAAGGTTGGCAGTCAATGGAAAAGTGGCGATGCGTTGGGGAGAGGTGAGGAAATAAAGCAAACAGAAATGGAGGAAATGCAGAAACCTTGAAGCTTTAGGGATTAAGTTTAATGAGATAATGGCAAAGCCTAAGCAAAGAATTGAACTCAATAATAGTAAGACAAATGATTTTATTGATGGTGTTTAAAGCAAAATAATTTACTTTGGACTATTCAAAATAAAGAGCAAAATATTTTCCTTCAAAATATCTGGAAAAGCAGTTCCTCTATTATTTTTCGAAAGTGCAATTAAAACAGCTTTTAAAGTACTGATACTTAACTGCTTTGAAGGTCAAAATAATGATTTAGTTAGATTGCTTTTTCAGATAATAATACTTCAAATGCTGTTCCTTCATAAATTTCAGTAGAAAATTTATTCACTTATAGGTAGAGATATTTGATTGGCTTAGGGTTCATGTATAGATAACAAAATGTGACATTCTGTGTGGCTGAATATGTGTCATTGATATTGCTCATGTACCATCGTCATTTATTTACATATATGTGGATAAAAAGTTTGAAGGAAAGCAACACACACACAAAATGCTGCAGGAACTCAGCAGGTCAGTAGGCATCCACAGAGCAGAATCTCGCGTCCATGATTAGGGTAGTTGCACATAGACAGTTGTGTTACAAAGCTGATAGCAACTAATGATGTCAGTCAGTGCATGAAGTTAGCATTTTTCAAGACTGCCAGTGCAACATCATCATAGGCACTGAAGAAAACACAGAGGGGGTGAAACATATGCATTTAACCATACATCTTGTAGATTGGAGGTAGATCACTATCTTGCTTCATCTTCCATCAGTAAGACAATGATGGATGTCATGTGTACTGATGATTCCATCACATGCAAGTGATTCCAGGAAATAGGCAACTGTGTTATAGTGAATTATGCTCGAAAATTCCCTGCCAAATTTTATAATGGGTGGGGCTTCCTCTGGAAATGGATGAAAACTCATTAAAAAAAAAGCATACAAATTATTGTCTGCGTGATTGTTCAAAATACAGATGCCAACAATCAAGTTTCTAGGCTTACATGTCTTGCCAACTACAGTGTACTGTAACTTGCATGCAATGACCAGCATATTTGAAACACATCCTGAAGTTCTTGATAAAATTAATTCAATGGTCTCTTATGAACCAGAAAGCTCTTACAGAAGTCTCCTACTCCAATTACCACCCTGATACGCAGCATCATTTCAACTTTGGAGAGAAATATGAGCTTCGGAAATAGAACTAGATTAATAACTCATCTGCACATCTGTTTCGATGTTCTGAGAAATGCTGGCACTCAAATCTTAAAGCAATGATTAAACTATTAACTGATCAAACACATCCTATTATACTATTATTCAGCAGGGTGAGAGACAACTGAAGAAATTAGATTATAATTTTATGCACCCCCAGGGATTTCTGGGAACTAATGACTTATGGTAATGTATAGGCGTTCATTAAGTACTACTGTTTTTTTGCAAATGCCTGAAAATGTGGAAGCTGTTTTGTCATGTATTTAACTGGAAATCAGACAGGCTTATCTTGCCTCCTCCTTTAACGAAGTACTACATTGTGTACCAAATAAGGAAAGAATTGTTCACTGAATCTTCAGTATCTGAACTCTTCTTATATCCTTAGGTTGATAAACAGTAAATTTTACAATACAATCTCAGTTTAGAAAAATGTCCTGACTGTTTAAGTCATCTGAGAAAAATAGATTTCTCACATCACTTTTATCTGCTTTGAATTAATGCATTTGTTAATTTAATGATGAGATTGTGTGATTAACTGAACATTGCCAGCAGCAATTTCTTAGTTGTTGTGCAGCTTTCATGAGAATAGGCATTTTGAAGGCCAAAAGTGGGGTTTATCGTCATATGCACACATCTCACCCTTTTCATATTTGAATACATTCACGGAATAAACACATTTTGTTGAAGCAAAAATTTTCCAAGTGCGAGCAAGTCCATTCTAGTCATTCAAGTCTACTGGTGTAATAGCTTATTAAGGATATTAAAGTCACTCTTAATTTGCACTCTTTCTATGTATTTTTGAGACAGAATACATGATACAAAGTATCTCCCTAAAGTTTGTAAACTGTTGCTGCACCTAAAGTGGAATTGTATTTCTTTAAAAAGGGAGTACATAAAAGGTTACAGAGAAATGATAGATACATCCGTGATAGCCCCCCTAGCATCCAGACATCTTCAAGGAGTGATGCCTGAGAAAGGCTGCATCCATCATTAAGGAACCCCATCACCCAGGACATGCCCTCTTCTCATTTCTACCATCAGGGAGGAGATACAGGAGCCTGAAGGCACATGCTCAACAACTCAGGAATTGCTACTTCCCCTCTGCCATCAGATTTCTGAAATGGTCATTGAACCATGAACATTACCTCACTACTTTTTAATTTTTATTTTGGCCTTATTTACTTAAGTTAACTTTTAAAATGTATGTGTATGTGTATATATATGTGTGCGTGTGTGTGTGTGTGTGTGTGTGTGTGTGTGTGTGTGTGTGTGTGTGTATGTATGTATAGATATATTTATTTATTTAAATGTATATTTACTATAAATTACAGTTTTTTATTATTATGTATTGCAATGCAGTACGGCCACATAACAATACATTTCATGACATACAGTGAATTTAAACCTGGTTCTGATTCTGACATGGAAGTAAGAGTAACTAGTTCCTGTTGAACACTGTGTGCCAACAAAGTTGTGCTGTGCCAGATAAACTCTTCTGTGCTGTCATTTTTGCATGTGCATTACAGACTGATAATGTGATCTTGAAATACATTGGTTGTGTGAAAGTGATTATTTCCTGTTGTGTTACTTTCCTCTAGCTTGTCCAAGGCTTGCGACCAGTATATTTCTGCTCCTACTGCTGACGTTAATGTCTTCAGTCACATGCAAGTGTAAAGTGAAGAAGTGCAAGATTGGAGTCATCCTAGAGAATTATAAAGCAGTCATTTTTGATGAATTAAGAATCCTAGTATGTACATGACAAGTAGCTTCTGTATATTATGAATGTTATATAGTATTAAATTAAAAAAACAGATTTACACTAACAGTTTATCTTTTGCAGAAAAATATCACTGGAATTTCTGAAAATTATGAAATGTCGAAACATCCAAAAATGTTTAGTTGTCAGTCTAATAAGGTACAGTTGGAAAAAGTGTGACAATGTGAATTTTTAAAGTTTCTTTTTGTCCAATCGTAAATTGTTTCCTTGAATTTCTTTTACAGTTAATCATAGGTTAATTGAGCGACTCTGTTATATATCAGTGATACATATGAATACAAATATAAAGGTAATTGTTGCAGACCCTCAATGGCAAGTATCTCTTTTCTTAGATAAAGAGATAAAGCTTGCACATATATGCAGCAGATATGGTTTCACTAAGGCCCTGTCTAATTATGGACAAACATCCTAACTCCAGTAATCTGAAGGACAATGTACCATTTGATCTTTTAAATGATTACTGTTTCTGTATGTTTGCTTTCTGGCATACAAGAACACTCAGTCTAACACCACTTAGGTACCACATATTCCTCCTGTGTTTCCTACTAAAGTGGATAATTTCTCATTTTCTATGCCATATTTTTCTGCTGCCGTATTTTTACCTACTCATTCAATTTGTCTTAATTATCATAAAACCTCATCATAATTCATAAGTCACAATATCATTCAGTTTAATATCATCAGCATCCAACCATCTCAATCTGATCTAAGTTCAAAAACTTTTGAAGTTTTTGAACTTTGAGTCTGATCCATGTTCCTAGAGATGAAACTTGGATTTGGGTTAGGTATCTGATCTCCATTTCAATCTCAATGCCTTGGTCAGTCTGACATCCTGTGTACAGTTCTGGTCACCCCATTACAGGAAGGACATGGAGACTTTGGAAAGGGTGTAGAAGAGGTTTATCAGGATGTTCACAAACAAGAGAAAATCTGCAGATTCTGGAAATCCAAGCGACACTCACAAAATGCTGGAGGAACTCAACAAGCCAGGCAGCATCGATGGAGAAAAGTACAGTCAACGTTTTGGTCCGAAACGTCAATTGTACTTTTTTTTCCATCGATGCTGCCTGGTCTGCTGAGTTCCTCCAGCATCTTGTATGTGTTTATCAGGATCTTGCCTGGATAAGAGGTTATGGACTATAGAGAGAGTTTGAACAAACTTTGGTTGCTTTCTCTGGAGCATCGGAGGCTAAGGGGAGAGCTGAAAGAAATTTGTAAGATTATGAAAGACATAGATAGGTTAGACAATATGAATCTTTTCTCCAGGGTATAAATATCAAATGCTAGAGAACATGCACTTAAGGTATGGCGAGGATGCTCAAAGGAGATGTTTGTGGCAAGTACTTTTGGTAGAGAATGGTAGATGCCTGGAATGGGCTGTCAGGAGAGTGATGGAAGCAGATGTAATAATGCCAGTTAAGAAGCTATTAGACACATGAATGGGAGGTATATATATATATATATATATACACACACATATATATATATATATATATCATGTACAGGCAGAAGAGAGTTTAATTCAGTATTATGTTTGGCACAGACTATGATGTTCTGTTCTAACTTCTAGGGTTTTCAGATCCCATGTGTCTAATCTCCAGCTCTAGGGTAGGAGGGAGATCTGGCTGATGCTGAGATTGAACATTTAACATTTTTACACCTTACACAGATCAAGCCCACCAATATTACAACTGTCTTTGTAGTTACTTTGTAGTTAGGATATGTCAGTCAAAGATTATGTGGATCTGGTGCCATTAACTTGAAATAGTAGGGAGAAGTGTACAAGCAGAAAGAGCAGTTTAATTGTTGCTGTAGCACAATGGTTATGTTATTCAATCAGCAGCCAGAGCTCTGGACCATTGTTCCAGTGACACAGTTTAAATTTGATAATGGGAGATGAGGAATTATATTCAGGTAATTAAATCACCTGGAATTAAAGTTAACTTCAGTAAGGGGAAACCATTAAACTACCATACCAATGTTGTGTAAATCTATGTGGCTCCTTCAAGGAAGGAAATCTATGGTCCTTACCCTGCCTGGTCTACATGCGACTCCAGACCCTTCACTGTGATTAACTCTTAACCTGCCCCTCATTTCTTGGCAATATTTTTTTTGGCAATTATTTTTTTTTCTTGGCATTTGCATTCTGTTAAGGAATTAAGTTACATAATGTTACTAGTAAGCTGAACTAAGATAATTTTTTAACTAAGTATGTTTTCCACATTGTGTTTTAGGAACAAAGGATACTTCAGTCAATTTATTGTATGACTTTACTCCTGAAAGGTCAAGTCAACTGCTCTGCAATGAGCAGTGTGCATTCATCTTTGTGCAAGATCTGTAACCAAATGGAATCTGTAATAAAATGTCACTGTAACAAAGTGCATCAGGTTGGTAATAGTTGATGTATATTTTAAAAGTCCTGCAAGTGCACATAGCTGTAGCTATCCCATTTACTCCTCATGTCTATGTACATCTTACCTGTCAAACATTTCTAAACGAAACCACAGGAACTCACCAAGTACACTCACTCGGGTTCTGATAGTTGTTCATTCCAAGGGACGTGGCATTATGTCTAGATTCCACAGCAGCCTTAAATCCTTAAGGCTTACTTAAGGATTTCATCTTGTATCTTTGCATCTCCTCTGTCTCCTTTCTCTACATCCCATTTCTTAAACCTATGCCTGATACCGTCCCCATCTCCTTCCATCCTGCCATGCATTCTGAGGCTCCAAAGATAGGGATTGCAAACAGACAACTTCTTCAAAGGATTTCCCCTTCTGTCTCATGAAGAAACTTAATATTGCAAAAAAATAAATATGCTCTAATGAGAAATGAGAAAACTAATTCTCCTTTATTTTTCATTTTCCCTCCTATGCCTACTTATAAACACCCTACAATCTTCCTCTTCCCATTTCCGCTTCCTATTTCTTCAATGCTCCATTTCCAAGTGTTCCGGCTGTTAGCAATTGCAGCCAGTTCTTGCCTTTCTCAATATCCTTACAATAATAAATTACACTTCTTCTTGCATTAATCACCAATAACTTCCAAGACTAAATGTTAAATTTTATTTCTTTCTTTAGAGGTGCAGCACAGTACCAGACTCTTTCAGTCTAACATGCATGCCACCTCCCTAGTACACCCATGTGACCAATATAAAGTCAATAAATATGAAACAACAATTCTAAGTTATATGATTTATACATCAAAAAATTCAAGATCAACTAGCTATGTCATTGTGAAAAACAAAGACAATTATCATTGACATTTTGTAGAAACTCCACGTGTCAGTTGCTCTCCCATCACTCCCAACAACTATCATCTCCTTTCTACAGCTCCCACAGGGAGAAAACCCATCCTCCCATGAAACACACCGTCACTAAAATGTCAGTGCATCCTTCAGTTCGGTTTCACCATTGTCAGATTCAACATCCATTTCCTCACTCCCTTCCTTCCTTCCTTCCTTCCCTCACTCCTACCCATTCCCTAAAACCTAATCATTCTTATCTACCCATCATCTGCAATCCATTGTTTTTGCCTGAATCCCCAAATTTGCTAATCTCAATGACTGCTGATTACATTCAACCATTTAAATATGATGAGGCTGAAAATGATCATTTGATCAAACTATGTTTGTAATTGCCCGGAAACATTAACACTTTTTCTCTCTCCACAGATGCAGCTTAAGCTGCTGAGTGTAACCAGAACTTGTTTTATTTCCTACTTTTCACATCTGTAGTATTTTATTTTTAAATTATCATCCAAATCGCCCCTCCCTATCCACTGTTCTTCTGGTGCTATTCACGTATCTTGAAAAATGTGTCCTTGATTTCTCTTGTCAATGATACTCTTTAAAAGTGTTAACAAAATTAACCACTATAAACAGTTGTTTCTTGTCCCACAGATTTACATTTTCAAGTAAAATTAATTTGCTAATAATTCTATGTTATACAAATAAAACACAAATTGGGGTCCAACCACAGTAAGCTGAGAGTTCTGATGATGTATAGTATATTAGTTGTTCTGAAACAGTGTATCCTCCAAATACAAGAGATTCTGCAGATGTTGGAAACCCAGAACATCTCTTGGAATGTAGTGCATCCTCCAAGTCTCCTTCATAATGCATGGTTGATCCTTTGGATTACCACACATTAAAAACACGTTGAGTTCTTCACATTCCAAATCCTATAGTTCATAGTCACTTCCATTATGTGTGGTTGTACCATGATGCTAATGGGATTTTCCCAAACAAATCTACAAATCAAAATGGGCTACCTATGAAGTAGTAGTAGCAGAACAGCAACCTTCATGATCTATATCTTCGGAGACCGGCATATTCCCTATTCCATCATTACTATTTTGCACCTATCCAACAAAATGCCCAGATTGGAGCACCAAGCTTAACTAAAAATTAGATGCCAACTTGATGCAGCTACACTGTTGCACACAAAGCAACTGAGCAGCTTTCAATGGATAAAACTGTGTAACTCTACAAGGAACACACATTAACTCAAAACTGTAGTCTAGACATGAATGTGCTGTAGAGTCATAGAGTACTACAGCACAGAAACAAGACCTTTGGTCCATCGAGACCATGCTGAACTATTACTCTGCCCAGTCCTATCTGGATCTGGACCATAGCCCTCCTTACTGCTCCTACCAAACTTCTCTTATATGTTGAAATTGAGTCTGCATCCGTCACTTCTACTGGTAACTTGTTCCACACCCTCCCTGCCCTCTGAGTGAAGAAGTTCCCCATCATGTTCTCCTTAAATATTTAACCTTTCATCTTTAACCCATGACCTCTTGTTCTCGTCTCACCGAATCTGAGTGGAAACATCTTGCTTACCCTATCTATACCCCTCGTATACCTCTATCAAATCTCTCCTCGTTCTTCTATGCTCCAAGAAATAAAGTCCTAATGTGGTGAAGAATTGACCAACTGGTGAGGGAGCTGGGTGCCATGGTAGTGTAATGGTTAGTGCAAAGCTATTACAGCGTACCAGAGTTCAGGGTTCAATTCCAGCACCGTTCTGTATGGAGTCTGCGCGCCCTTCCCATGGGATGCATGGGTTTTCCCAGGCGCTCTGGTTTCGTCCCACAGCCCAAATACGTACTGGGTACATTAATGGGTCATTGCAAATTGTCCAATGGTTATGTTAGTGTTAATTGGGTTTGTCCGGGTTGCTGGGTTGGGGTGGCTCAAAGCACTGGAAAGGCCAACTCCATGTTGTGTTTAAAAAAATATAAAAATCTGCATTCTGATGATGGTGGAGACCCAGGCCAAGGTATTTCCACTACCTCCACCAATGATACATCTCAGCCATCTCATTATGTCCACAACATTCCAAATGCCATGCAAGAGCTAAGAAGACACACTACACAGGAGATCATGGAACAACAATGCACTGGATACAGTAAAGGATTTAGGATCCAACTACCTAGCTCCAGTCCTCAGTATATGCTTAGCCAAAAATAAGGACAAAAGGGCAGGAAAAGTTAGAATGGCGTCAGACAGCATATAGCAGAGGAGATTCTCATTGAAGTAATGGAGCTATCAACTAGAGACAAGCAAACACAAAGGAAGATCACTTGTTGTAATCCACTCATTTCAAAGTTCAAAAAGTTCAAAGTAAAATTTATTATCAGAGTGCATACATGTCACCACATACAACCCTGAGATTCTTTTTCCTGTGGGCATGCTTAGCAAATCTGTAAACAGGATCAATGGACAACAAACTGTGCAAATTAAGATATAAACAAATAGCAATAAACAATGAGCATGAAATAACAAGATAAAGAGTCTTTAAAGTGAGACCATCGGTTGTGGGAACACCAGAAATAGAATGAGTGCAATTATCCCCTTTTGTTCCAGAGCCTGATGGTTTTGGTGTAGTAACTGTTCTTGAACCTGGTGGTTCGAGTCCTGAGGGATTTGTACCTTCCATTTGATAGCAGCAGCGAGAAAAGAGCGTGGCCTGGCTGGTGAGGATGTTTGATTGTGGATGCTGCTTTCAATCTGAGGCATCACTGCAGCAGGAGTTTTTCATGGAAATACTATATACCGTATATTGGATTCAAACAGTGACATGTACCTAGAAGAAAGTTCACTGAGGATTACAAGGTGTTCAGTTCCATTTGCAGCTTCTCAGATAACAAGAAGCCCATGCTTGAATGCACCAGGAGTTGGACATGGTTTCATTTTGTCACACGTCAAAACCATCTTAAACATGTTCTTTGATCTGTAGCCAAGAAGATTGCAAGCAACCACAGAAAAATAGAGTTCCTGTAATTTGCCTGCTTTCAACATTTCCCAGAGAGAACTTAAGCAATAGCTTTCAAAAAAAGGGCACTTTCAGGAATCAGTTAAGCATCACAATCATCCTCCTGGCTTGATATTATCTATAGACAAAATGCAAGTAACTTCCATAGTAATTTCTACAGAATTCCTACTCAATGTTGAAAAATTGTAGCCCTCTTCAATTAATTTAATTATAATTTACAAACCATTTATCAAATCTACAATATAGTTATACAAACCTATTATATAGTTATAGTTTACAAAGCATTTTGACTTGAAGAGCGTAGATTGAGGCTGATTTTCCAATACGTCTCAATAGAGAGTGAGAACTTCGCTTTGGACCCATATGTAGCAATATTTTGGCTGTTAGCCATTGCTGTGACACATTGATAAATTTACCTGAATCTATTAGGTCAATTTGTCATTCCACCCTTTGTCTTTGGGTGTCAAGTTTACACACGAATGTAGCAGAATAACATTCCAGTTTTGTCAGTACAACCACCATCCTCCTTACCCTAGGATAAATTCCTAGACTCTGCGGTTCATGGTTACTGGTTACTCCTTTTCTCACTGTGATTTTGCACAACTTTGATCATGTGGCGGACTGGCTCTCCAGCATGCGGTCAACGAACAACACTGCGTTGAACTGAACTCAACTGTACATTCATAGACTGTTTCAAGGACTCTGCAGTTTGATGTTTAATATTCTGTGTGTTATTTGCTCATGTTTTGCCTTTTGCACGATTTGTTCTTTTTGCTTGTGCAACGGGTGTCAGATGTCTTTTTTTGAACAGGTTCTCTGGTGTGTCTCTGTTTCATGGCTGTCCGCAGGAAGATGAATGTCAGTGTCTGCGGGAGGATGCACCTCATGGTTGTATACTGTATACATACTTTGATAATAAATGCACTTTTACTTTTTGAACAAATTAATTTACAGTACCAAAGTATAATTAACAGTAACTGATACATACAGGAATTGGACTGAATTCTCAGAAACTATTTAATAGCAGAAATAACAACCAGCCTGTTAGGTTTATTGTTAGATTATTAATCTGTTAGATTATTTTAGGACTCCTGGGTAGTCATCTCAGGTTGGTATTAAGGCAAAAGTAAATATAAATAATGAACTGCAGATGATAATCATGAAGGAGGTACAAATGTCCGTTGGATTTACTTTACTTGTGGCATGGTGGTTAGCCCTGATACCTGATATCCTGGGACCTGGGTACGATCCTGATTTCAGGCACTGTGCAGTATTTATACTTTCTCCCTGTGCTTATCTGGGTTTCCATTAGTTACTCTTGTATCTTCCCTTATCCCAAAGATGTATTGATACTGTAAAATGAACTGGTGCAAGAAACATCGACAATACCTTTCTTCCTGTAGATGCTGCTCGACTTGCTGAATTCCTTCATCAGGTTATTGCTGTATTTCTACGGCAGTTCTGATCAGACTCTACTCCCTAAATAGACCCCTCTTGGGATCTTGTTGGTGAGACAGGAGTCTCAAAATGGAATTGTATTGCCGGATGAGTTGGCTGTTTATCTCCAAGTTAATAGGTGAGACCTGAGATCGCAGTGTTGGCAATTCTCAGACCTCTCAATTGGATAATTGTTTACCTTTGCATCTAGCTATGATCATTCTGATCTAGTATTACCTCAAGATTCAAGTTTATTTCTTCAATAGTTCCATTTAGTTATCAGAGAAATGTATACAATATACATCCTGAAATTCTTGTTCTTCTTTGTTATGTGTACATTGAAACAGAGAGTGAAATGCATTGTTTCCTTGAGCAATCAACACACCAGAAGGTGCGCTGGGGGCAGCTCGCAAAATGTTGCCACACTATCCCGTGCCAACAACGCTCAGTAGAACTACACAGAAAACAACAAGCAACAAAATAGCAGCATAAACAACCCCCATTCCTCCCACAGTCCTTTGACCCCAGGTCAGATGCCCACACATATACACAGTCCTTTAAACCCATGTTGGATGCCCACACATATATGCAGTCCTTTGACCCCAGGTCTGGCCTCCAGTCGGCCTGGAGACACTGGGCATTGACCTCCCCAGTGGACTCACAGCAATTTGCTGCCTCAGCTCTGGCTAATGGACTTCGACTTCCAGACCCCCAGGCCTTAATTCTCGACATCGATCCCAGGACATGCTGATCACCGACTACCTGATGTCAATGTGCCGGATCACCATTACAGATGTCCGTTCACGTCCTCCTCAGGCTTTCAAGTCTAGTGCTATCTGAAAACTTGAAGTTTTTGTCTTGTACATCCAAGTTCAAGTCATTGACATGTATCAAGGAAAGCAGGTTCCAATACCAACCCCAGGAGATCATCATTGTACATTTTACTCCATATCAGAAACTGCTACTAATTCTTATCACGCAAACTATATTCTACCATGCTGATGCTGCTCCTGTTATTTCACCGCCTTTAGTCTCAGTGATAATCCTATTATACAGCACTTTATGAAACAACTTTTAAAAGTTCACATTCACTAAATTAACTGCAGTTCCTTCACTGACATCCTCTGTAATCTCGCTAAATTCGGTGAATACATCTTGCATTTATCAGGGCCATTCTCTTCCCACATCAACTCACACTTGTCCAAGTGCTAATTTTCTTCCTCCTTATTATTTCTGAAAGTTTTCTCGTCATCAATTGGCCTGTTATTTTTGCTTTTTTTTTGAAATGACAAGAATGCAACATCTACTGTTCTCCAATCAGGTAACACCACCACTATTTACCATCTGTCCCAACACTCAGATCTAATGATGTTTGGAAGATTATTATCGGTACGTTCAGGATTTCTGCCCCTTGCTTCATTTAGCAGGCTGGAATGCAAACTATCTGGACAATGTGATAGATCCACTTGGTGCAGTTCGACCAGGATGCACACACTTCCTCGTTTGTGTGTATGTTGCAAAATGAATGTAGAGTATCATTAAGATCAATTTTAATGAAACATGGGTAGTGCAGCAGTTACTGTGTGCTTTTGCAGCTCAGGACGTTGGATTTTGGAGTTCAATTCCAGCAGCCTCTGTAAGGAGTTTGTACATTCTCCCCGTGACCACTTGGATTTCCTCTGGGTGCTCTAGTTTCCTCCCACAGTCCAAAGACGTACCGGTTTGTAGGTTAATTGTCATTGTAAATTGTAATGTGATGAGACTAGTGTTAAATAGGTGTACTGCTGGGTGGTGCAGCTTGTTGGGCCAGAAAGGCCTGTTCTGCACTTTATCTTTAAAATAAAAATAAAACTTTTATATTGTTGGTAAATTATTTTATGCCCCTCAATAACAAATGTATTTCCCAGACTGTGCAGATATTGCAAAGCTCCTTACCCACTGTCTTTTCTCTTAATAAAGTTCCTGCTCTGCATGTTAAGATTTTGAATAACTGTTATTTTTTGTTTACCTTTTAGCAATTGTATAGAAACATGACGTGTACCATTCATCAGCCTGGCAACAAGAAAAGAGGCAAGAAGAAGAGACGACAAAAAACAAGGAAAGAAAACAAGGAGCAGCTGAAAATAATCACAAATTTATACTTGTGTTGGGAAAAGTTATTTGTTTCACCCTGTAAAAGCTGTCGCCGGATAGGTTGAAAATCAGCATAACAGAATTTCTTTCGACACAATATCATTCAGAGTCAATGCTGCTGTTTCCCTATCTATGTAAGAAGAAGCTCCTACTTAAATTCCATAAATTAAACCTTGCAAACCCGGAGTGAGGTATCATACATAAATCACTGTTTGCCACTATTGTTATCACATCCCATTGACAGCAGTTGGTGAGGATAACACTGGGGAACTCAATATTAGTTGGAGGCAACTCATTGCCTTGATTTCGCAATTGGATTTTTTTTTACATTTCCACAGCTTGAAAATATTGTGGAACTGCAAATTGCCTGTAACAGATGAGGTCAACAGGAACTCTCAAGCATTAATACATAACAATATTAATGACATATCCTTTCCCTATTAGCTTTATAGATTACAAAAATAGAGAAAGAAATAGCAGAGGAAATAATGTGCTGAAATAATCCCAGACAGATGCAAAAAGAAAAGACGGGTAGAGGTAGGAAAGTTTGATAGAGTTTACAAAAAGTTCAGAAAGGAAAATATATAAACATAATTAATTATTAGTTATAAAAAAATCGTTGAGAACAATTCTCTACCCGCAGGAAGGAGGATTTACAGGTTCAATTATTTCCATTCTGGATCACAGAGAATGAGACATTGCAAAAAAAAAAAATCTCCATCATTAAACGTGGCCTCATGTCAACAAGCAGCAATCCCAGGTTTTTGCAGTGAGTTCAATGGGTAATTTGTGCTCAGCGGAACAAATTCTTGATGCTCATTGCGAGGGTAATGGCAAAATGCCATTTCAGGAGGCTAACGGAAAATTGTCCTGCAAATGACCATGCTTATGCTCTACCTCTCCCTACACAGTACTGGATGGTTTACACTTTGCTGATGATGTATACATTAAAACTATTGTTACTATTCCAGCAAATTCTGCCTCAACATATTACTTTGTACTGCAGAAATACTGCTTGAATAATGAGTATTTACCATTTAGCATGATAACGTGGGAAAAGTACAATGCCGTACAGTGTATAACTTTCCTCAGTATTCATAGGCACATCTCAATGAAGAACAAGCCTACAAATATAATTACCCAATTGCAATCTCCAATAATGAAAATTCAACTGTTTGGATCTGCAATTTAATGTTGCTGCTGCTTTTCAAGCTACATATTCAACTTCTGATCAGATGTTCATAGACTGGCTAGGAAAGATTGCTCCAAAGGGACCCAAGAACTCAAAAAGTGGTATCAGTTAGGTGTGCACTAATCTGTGTGCATCCTAATAATTTTATACTGGTGAGAGTATATGCCCAGATAGCATTTATTGGAAGAATGCAAGAAAGGCATATATAATGATATTAAATGTGCAGCATACAATATTGGCACAAGCAACTGCAGAAGCTCGAATCTGGAGCTAAAAGACAAACTGTTGGTGGAACTCAGGGGGTCAGGCAGGAGGGAAATAGGCAGTCAACATTTCAGATCAAGATCCGTCGTCTAGAGCCAATTTATTTTTCACTCCAGTATATAATGTTGAGGAAAGCCTGACAAGACTGGCTGGTTTAGGTCAGTATCAACCTCATACTCTGCTCAAGTTTGCAATGGGCCTTTGAGACATTTTTAAAATTTTATACTTGAGTAGATTTATAGTCCAGAAGTATTATTTTGAGGCATCATAAACTATAATAATATTATTTGCACAATGCTCACGATTGGTAGTTGTTGATATTCTTCAAGTATCTGGTGCTTTCCTTGGTTGTTTCAAGTTGCTAGTGTCTGCAGAGAATAATGGGATGGATGCTAAAACATTACTTGGATATTTTAAGGCCATATCAGTTGCTCTCTATCAAAGGTAATCCCATGGACTAACTGGGAGAATGAGCAGAGACCATGCAGAACAGGCCAGGTGGGTGAAGAAAAAGGGCAGAGAGAGGGAGAAATGATTCTACACGAGGGGCAATGTATATTCTGGTTCTTCAAGGAGCAATTTGCCCAATTGAATTTCAGCAAGAAATTATGTATGAGGGATCTCTGTTTTGACATTAAATGTTCTCAATGAAAGGTGTCACCATTTGCTGACACAACATTATCCTCAGGGAACTGCCAGTGACAAGTTGTCTGTGACAATGAATGTTTATGGTTCCAGACTGTACCATGAGAAATTGGCAACATTTGCAAAATCCCATCAAATTATGGTTTGAGAGAAATCAGAGATAGTCCTAGAGCCAGAGAAAATTACAGCACAGAAATAGCCTCTTTGGCCCATCTGGTCCACGTCAAACTTTTTAAACTGCCTACTCACATTGACCCGCACCTGGACCATAGCACTTCATGCTTCTGCCATCCATGTACCTATCCAAACTTTTCTTAAACATTGAAATCAAACTTAATACACCACTTGCATTGGCAGCTCATTCCACGCTCTCATGACCCTCCATGTGAAGTTTTTCCCCCTCATTTTCTCCTTAAGCTTTTCACCTTTCACCTTTAACCCATGACCTCTAGTTGTAGTCCCACCCAACCCCAGTGGAAAACACCTGATGCATTTACCCTATTTATACCCCTCAATTTTGTATACCTCTATCAAATCTCCACTCAATCTTCCATGTTCCAAGAAATAAAGTCCTAAGCTATTCAATCTTTCCATATAACTCAGGTCCTCCTGTCCCGGCAAAATCCATGTGAATTTTCTCTGTACTCTTTCACATATTTATTTATTTACCTATTTCTTGTAGGTCAGTAACCAAAACTGCACACAATACTGTATTCCAAGTAAGGCCTCACCAACATACTATACAACTTCAACATAGCATCCCATCCCCTGTACATTCTCTGTCCAGGAGGTTGGCTGTGGAATTACCTCCAAGAGAGGTGACAGTCCAGACTGCAAACTAGTGGCAGTAATGCAGTGCTAGAGCAAGGATACTGGGTCCTGTCCTGAGAGATAACATCAGGACTGTGCTCCATACAATGGATTTTCTTCATTATAATGGAGCAAAAATCTAGCCCATCTAGCTTAGGACAGATTGTTGCAACTAGATGAGGCTCAGTGGTAACCACCCTCCACCAATTGAACTCCCACTTCCAGACCTCATTCACCTGCATGTCCTGATGCATCTTAAGACCCCAAATGAGCCTTGCAATCTTACTTTAACTGGTCCTAATTACTGAATATTAATGACTGATCTGTTAATCCAATGAACAACATGTTTTGTGCTGGCTGGTTACTGCAATCATTATTATAAGCAGAAAGTATGAAGGTGTCACGCCACCTGCAATGCATTCAATGGTTACAAATTAGTCAAGCATAACAAGACACCATAAGGGAGGGAGAGTGATATCCAAAATGGTAGAAGTCTATTAAACTTAGCTGTCCAGATGTTGCATGATATTTAAATTTGCTACCTGTATTGGTGAGTTAAAACAGTTCTCAGCTGCTAAATTAAACATTTGAAATTGTAGGAATCTACCAGTTCTTAAGTTACCTTTCTTTATTCCAATAACTTTTGTATCTTGGGGATTTTGTAATTTAATATGTGCATTAAGTACTTGTGTGGTAAAAGTCACAATTTCATGGCTATTTAAGGTTTATTATGGAGAAGGTGTCAAAGTGATTGTTCCCACACTTCTGCTGATGAGTTTGGAGAAGTCGGACTCATTCCATTGTGCAGAAGCTGTTGAAGCAAAGTGAAGTAGTTTTAAGAAATAAATCATTATGATAAGATGTTCAGATAATTTTCCAAATGATAGAAATTTGAGCACCAAGAAGTCATTTACCAAATGCATTGATTTCTTTCTGAAGGTTTAAATATATTTATCAAAAAGCAATACTTTACACATTTTGAATATGCAGGTTTAATGATCTCATGTACTGAGACAGATTCTTAATCATCTTAGGCATTGACATTGCAGATAACTTACCTTCATTCCAGGTTTGCAGGCTCTAAGGCAGCCAATGAGGGCAGTGCAATGTGGGATCTGCGGGCATTTTCCAGGTCCCTGATTGGACAAATTGTGAGGTGGTGTGTTTCTTTCATTGTTTTCCGTATGCTTTGAGGTACTCTGCTTGTCAGGTGCAGAGGTTGCCAGAAGTTGATGGGGATGTTGTATTTCCTCAAGGAGGCTTTGAGCGCAGCCTCTTCCCATGATAGGCTTGAAACAGCATTTGGTGCTGAGCATGACAATGACATAGTCTCAACAGAGCCAACTAAGTGTAAACAAGAATATGTTGTAAATAATTGTTTTTTTGCTAAATTATGTCTGTCATAAACAGATCTTTGAAATAGCAACATATTTAATTAGTGATATTTATAAAAGAATATAAATGCAACATTTACCACGGAATCTACAATAACTTAGCTGTATATCTATAAAACAGCAGGAATGTCTTTCAACAATACATTGTTATTTCCCGCAGTCTTCTGAGCTACCTACCTATCAAACTGAATTGATCTTCATTTTAATTAAATTTCAATGTGATACAAGGAGCTTTTATTAGTATGGTTGAGACATATTTGTGTTCTATATTTTGAAGCAATCTTGAGAAATAAGTTGATTTTTTTTTATTGACCCTGTGTGGGTCCTAGCTATGCCTGCCTTTTTGTTGGGTTTGTGGAACAATCTATGTTCCGTGCCTATTCCGGTATCTGTCCCCCAGTTTTCCTTCGCTACATCGATGACTGCATTGGCGCTGCTTCCTGCACGCATGCAGAACTCGTTGACTTTATTAACTTTGCCTCCAACTTTCACCCTGCCCTCAAGTTTACCTGGTCCATTTCTGACACCTCCCTCCCCTTTCTAGATCTTTCTGTCTCTGTCTCTGGAGACAGCTTATCCACTGATGTCTACTATAAGCCTACTGACTCTCACAGCTATCTGGACTATTCCTCTTCTCACCCTGTCTCTTGCAAAAACGCCATCCCCTTCTCGCAATTCCTCCGTCTCCACCGCATCTGCTCTCAGGATGAGGCTTTTCATTCTAGGACGAGGGAGATGTCTTCCTTTTTTAAAGAAAGGGGCTTCCCTTCCTCCACTATCAACTCTGCTCTTAAACGCATCTCCCCCATTTCACGTACATCTGCTCTCACTCCATCCTCTCGCCACCCCACTAGGAATAGGGTTCCCCTGGTCCTCACCTACCACCCCACCAGCCTCCGGGTCCAACATATTATTCTCCGTAACTTCCGCCACCTCCAACGGGATCCCACCACTAAGCACATCTTTCCCTCCCCGCCTCTCTCTGCATTCCGCAGGGATCGCTCCCTACGCAACTCCCTTGTCCATTCGTCCCCCCATCCCTCCCCACTGATCTCCCTCCTGGCACTTATCCGTGTAAGCGGAACAAGTGCTACACATGCCCTTACACTTCCTCCCTTACCACCATTCAGGGCCCCAAACAGTCCTTCCAGGTGAGGCAACACTTCACCTGTGAGTCGACTGGGGTGATATACTGCGTCCGGTGCTCCCAATGTGGCCTTTTATATATTGGCGAGACCCGACGCAGACTGAGAGACCGCTTTGCTGAACATCTATGCTCTGTCCGCCAGAGAAAGCAGGATCTCCCAGTGGCCACACATTTTAATTCCACATCCCATTCCCATTCTGACATGTCCATCCACGGCCTCCTCTACTGTAAAGATGAAGCCACACTCAGGTTGGAGGAACAACACCTTATATTCCGTCTGGGTAGCCTCCAACCTGATGGCATGAACATCGACTTCTCTAACTTCCGCTAAGGCCCCACCTCCCCCTCGTATCCCATCTGTTACTCATATTTATGCACACATTCTTTCTCTCACTCTCCTTTTTCTCCCTCTGTCCCTCTGAATATACCTCTTGCCCATCCTCTGGGTCACCCCCCCCCCTTGACTTTCTTCCCGGACCTCCTGTCCCATGATCCTCTCGTATCCCCTTTTGCCTATCACCTGTCCAGCTCTTGGCTCCATCCCTCCCCCTCCTGTCTTCTCCTATCATTTTGGATCTCCCCCTCCCCTCCAACTTTCAAATCCCTTACTCACTCTTCCTTCAGTTAGTCCTGACGAAGGGTCTTGGCCTGAAACGTCGACTGCACCTCTTCCTAGAGATGCTGCCTGGCCTGCTGCGTTCACCTGCAACTTTGATGTGTGTTGATTTTATTAATGTACATCTTCATACATTAACTTTTAATCTTTGAACATCTCGTTGATTCTGTTTTAATATACAAGCCTGGTATCTTGAATTTAATAAATATTGGAACTCTGGGTCTGTTCTTGCTGGAATTTAGAAGGATGAGGGAATATCTCACTGAACCTTTTCAAATGTTGAAAGGCCGAGACAGAGAAGATGTGGAAAGGATGTTGCCCATGCTGGGGGAATCTAGAACAAGAGGGCACAGCCTCAGGATAGAGGGGCGTCCATTTAAAGCAAATAGTGGAGAAAATTCTTTAACCAGAGGGTGTTGAATTTGTGGAATTTCTTACCACAGGCAGCTGTGGAGGCCAGGTCATTGGGTGTGTTTAAGGCAGAGCTTGGTAGGTTCTTGATTGGACGCAGCATCAAAGGTTACAGGGAGAAAGCTGGGGAGTGGGGCTGAGGAGGAATAAAAAAGGATCAGCCATGATTGAATGGCGGAGCAGACTCGATGGGCCAAATGGCCTAATTAAGCTTCTATGTCTTATAGTCTAATTGAGATTCTATGGATATTATTTTAACACAAACATTTACTAATTCAAAATAAATAATTGTGCAAAGAAGTAGTCAGAGATGTGTGTTGCAAATGTGTTGATAATCTACTGTGGAATCATTACTATCATTTCCAATTTAGAATAATTTATATTATGAAATAATCTGTCTTAGATTTAATGTACTGACAATAGTTTGGATAGGCATTTAATTGTCATAGGAAAGTTGCATATGTTATGGATAACTTAATTCTTTTTTAACAAAGTTAGAAATGTTTATTTATATTTGCTTTGGTCAATTCCAGAAATAAATCTTCATTTGCTTTATACTGGCATTGATTTCAAAACAACTCCCAATGGTAATACATTAATGTAGTGTACTTGTCTATTCTGCAAACCCTGTGGTTGTAAATTCACAGACTTTGCAAATTTTTAGGAGCAGATTTGATATAATTTAATTTTGGTACAAACATAACACTCAGCTCCCTGGAATAGGGGAATTACTGTTGCTGTGGTGCTATAGATTAATGGGATTATAATTATAGGACTTATTTCTTTACATTTAGTTTTCTTTCTGTCTTTCTGCCCAGTCATGAAGAGAATCTGTGATAAAATGAACTGATTTAAATCAGCAATTAAACACTGATAGTAAGTGACATTCAGGTAAACTAAGTCAATGTACATTCCATTAATATAAACCAAGATAAAATTGCTTGTTGCAGTCTGGTTCAGATTTGATAGCTTAGCACTTTGAGTAAAATATGGAGTGCATTCAGATCTCCACACTGGTAGTCTTTTTCCTACGTGCTGGAAAATGTTAAACAACATAGACAATATTTCAGCCAAAGCATATAATGAAAGACAGGCTTGAAGAAGGACCAAATGCTTGTATACAAAGTCAGAATAAACAACAACCCCTACACATTAGAATCATGTGTCATCTCGTTATTAAAAAATTATGGCAATCCAAACATACTACAATTCCAGCAAAATACTTTTTCTATGTTGATTTTTAAACATTTCCAATTTATAACAATTCACTTGGCTTTATTTAAAATGCATTTTTAAACAACTTACTTGAATGTTAATATTTCAATGCTGAATATAATGATGAATTTTCTAATCTGTTCATTTATCTGATCCTAGAAAATGATCTGTTGAGGCAGAAAGCAATTTTAATTTGTCTTATTTTTTGACTCCAGCAAATCTTTTTCATATTTTACTAATTGTGGAAAGAATTGTTTGTCAGATTTTGTACAAAATGTTTCTGTTACCATAACTACACTGTTATTTTGAATGTGGACATCTTATTCAAAGACACATGCCATCACAGTGCAATCTAATTAAACAGGACTTTAAATTGATGAATACAATCTGTTTGGATATTTATGGGGAAGGAGTACAGCCCTCTTGTGGGAGATGATGGTATGAAGTACTTCTAGCTGATACAAGGATGTAGTTTCCTTTACTTATTTGACCGTCCAAAATTGCATGTACATGCCATCACACATTAAATCCTATCACCACAGCTTCTCATGATGCACTGAATGGTATTGCTTTGAATAAGCATATACTGTACATTCAAATGATTAATATTTGGTTCTGCCATTACTATTTATTAAGTCAACTGGAATTGACGGACTTTGGCCTATTGTAATTCTAATTGTGTCTGAAAGTGCCTCTCTGTCTCTCTGTCTCTCCTGCTACCATATATGTCTTTGCGCAGAGTTATGGAAAAGATTTGTCACCAGAACGTGTCTTCAATGCGTAATGATTTTTTAATGATTTTTTTGTAACCATATTATTACTTTATAGAGTGAGGTTTGAAACCAAAGTGTCCAAATAAAATACGTCATAATGTGATATCTTGTATCCAAAGTATCTTCCGTGTCCTAAAAACACTCATTTCAGACAAATTATGATTTCATACAAAAATGCACCAGTGTGCGATTCTGTTAATGAACTCCTCTAAGTGAAATAGAAGCACCACTATGGGCACCAGTTGCTGTTTTTAACTCAGATATAGTATTACAGAACTATGCATTTTCATGAGAATTAATTAGAAAAATAAGAAATTGTCATTGAAATTGTCACTTTTATTCATTTTTATGTATTCTTGTTAAAATCATCCTTGCATCCTTTTCTATAAAATCTGTAAACTGCACAAATGATTAGCTTGCACTGTTTCATGAGGTAAAATGTGTTAGTTTATGGAACTTGTGTTTATGGAAGTCTGCAGGAGCCAGGAAACACATTAACAGTGCATTCCTCCTTCACACAATGTACTGTAAACACAGAGGAAATGCATATTCCTAGTCTGTGATTTTCTGTTCAGTACCCTTGGAGAAAGGAAGTTAAACAGTAAAGTAGCTGAAGGCAAAAGTTTAGAAGTTAAAACCAGATGATGAAAATGCAGTAGCTCACTTTTGACAAGGTGAGAAGTGATAGTGAGACAGAGTGCAATGGAAATCTAAATTACATTTTCTTCAGCATGTTTACCCTCAAGAGATCTCGTCCCTTTTCTCGCTTGCAATGGAAAACCTTCACTTACTGTCAACAATGCCACAGGAGATCCATTATTACTGTCATATGAAAAAGTAAAACTGAATGTTTCCTATTGCTTTTCCTTACGTTCTAACCCTAAAGTGGAAGCTGAAGACTTGTAAGTGGTCACCAAAATGCAACATCTGATCAGCCATGTTAAGAGGTTAAGCCCAGTTAAAAACAACCCCACTTCAGCAGCAAAGAAACCATGATTAACCTTGTAATGTATGGATCTATTTCTTTTAAAGCAATGACTCCCCTTAGTACTACGCGTGATCTGCTGTCTACGCATGCACATTGCTCTCTTGCTGCAATGTGAATATACCAGTTAAAGCCATCTTTCGCGTGCATGCTTTTAGTTAATTGATATGTAGTTGTGCATAGACACAACAATCCTGGTATGTCAACTACTTATTTTATAGAAGCAGTAATGTTTATCAGAGTGTTTGTATATAAATATTCAAAAATAAACAAAAGGAAAATTGTGTTTACCTGAGATTATAAGAAGATGCAATTGCAAGGGCCAAGATCTTAAAGTATGCTGTTGAACAGAAGTGAAATCAGTGAGGACTTTACAACAGGCATTTGGCGAGAGTAGAAATTAAATGCAGAGTGAAAGAGGTATTGAGAAACCTGCATCGTGAAAAAATGGTAATCTGATTTATGTAGTGGTAAGTAGTCTGTGATTAAATCCAAAGTGCTAAAATTAACAAATAGACAGAGACAATAGAACATAGCACAGGAACAAGTTCTGAGGTGGTGCAAACCTAATTTAACTGATAATTAAAAGTCTATATAAACTATTTCTTCTTGCGCAACGTCCATATTCCTCCATTTTCTGCTAATTTGTGTGCCTTACCGAGAGCCTCTTAAATGCCTTTATCAAATTTTCCTCCCCTAATACACCTGGCAGTACATTCCAGGCAGCCACCACGTTGTATTTTTTTTTAAAAAAGAATTTGCCATACATATTTCCTTTGAACTTGCCACTTCTCACGTTAAATGCATGCCCTCTAGTGTTAAACATTTCAACCCTGAGAAGAAGATACCAAACAACAGGAATTCTGCAGATGCTGGAAATTCAAGCAACACACATAAAAGTTGCTGGTGAACGCAGCAGGCCAGGCAGCATCTGTAGGAAGAGGTGCAGTCGACGTTTCAGGCTGAGACCCTTCGTCAGGACTAACTGAAGGAAGAGTGAGTAAGGGATTTGAAAGTTGGAGGGGGAGGGGGAGATCCAAAATGATAGGAGAAGACAGGAGGGGAAGGGATGGAGCCAAGAGCTGGACAGGTGATAGGCAAAAGGGATATGAGAGGATCATGGGACAGGAGGTCGGGGAAGAAAGACAAGGAGGTGGGGGGGGACCCAGAGGATGGGCAAGGGGTATATTCAGAGGGACAGAGGGAGAAAAAGGAGACTGAGAGAAAGAATGTGTGTATAAAAAAAAGTAACAGATGGGGTACGAGGGGGAGGTGGGGCATTAGCGGAAGTTAGAGAAGTCGATGTTCATGCCATCAGGTTGGAGGCTACCCAGACGGAATATAAGGTGTTGTTCCTCCAATCTCTGTTTCTCAGCAATGTATTCAACATTTGGAATGGTCTCTGTATTTTCCTTAATATCCTGCCTGGTACATTAGTCAAACATTTATCATTCGAGTCTAGAAATTATTTTTCAATAATTTAGATATATCCTCTAGTCCTAGCTTACTTTCTATTCAATTTCTGGCTTTTCTCCAGCTCTACTGCTTAATATTTCATAACATCAGAATGAAATCCAATCAGATTTTTAGACAAAGGAACATATAATTCTTTAATCTTATCCATAATGTATTTTATGCAGGTAAGTGCAATATTTTAAAGAAACTTGCAACACATGGCTTCATCTTTACAGTAGAGGAGGCCGTGGATAGACATGTCAGAATGGGAATGGGATGTGGAATTAAAATGTGTGGCCACTGGGAGATCCTGCTTTCTCTGGCAGACAGAGCGTAGATGTTCAGCAAAGCGGTCTCCCAGTCTGCGTCGGGTCTCGCCAATATATAAAAGGCCACATCGGGAGCACCGGACGCAGTATATCACCCCAGCCGACTCACAGGTGAAGTGTTGCCTCACCTGGAAGGACTGTTTGGGGCCCTGAATGGTGGTAAGGGAGGAAGTGTAAGGGCATGTGTAGCACTTGTTCCACTTACACGGATAAGTGCCAGGAGGGAGATCAGTGGGGAGGGATGGGGGGGGAACGAATGGACAAGGGAGTAGCATAGGGAGCGATCTCCGCGGAATGCAGTGGGGGGGGGGAGGGAAAGATGTGCTTAGTGGTGGGATCCCGTTGGAGGTGGCGGAAGTTACGGAGAATAATATGTTGGACCCGGAGGCTGGTGGGGTGGTAGGTGAGGACCAGGGGAACCCTATTCCTAGTGGGGTGGTGGGAAGATGAAGTGAGAGCAGATGTACGTGAAATGGGGGAGATGCGTTTAAGAGCAGAGTTGATAGTGGAGGAAGGGAAGCCCCTTTCTTTAAAAAAGGAAGACATCTCCCTCATCCTAGACTGAAAAGCCTCATCCTGAGAGCAGATGCGGCGGAGATGGAGGAATTGCGAGAAGGGGATGGCGTTTTTGCAAGAGACAGGGTGAGAAGAGGAATACTCCAGGTAGCTGTGAGAGTCAGTAGGCTTATAGTAGACATCAGTGGATAAGCTGTTTCCACAGACAGAGACAGAAAGATCTAGAAAGGGGAGGGAGGTGTCAGAAATGGACCAGGTAAACTTGAGGGCAGGGTGAAAGTTGGAGGCAAAGTTAATAAAGTCAACGAGTTCTGCATGCGTGCAGGAAGCGGCGCCAATGCAGTCGTCGATGTAGCGAAGGAAAAGTGGGGGACAGGTACCAGAATAGGCACGGAACACAGATTGTTCCACAAACCCAGCAAAAAGGCAGGCATAGCTAGGACCCATACGGGTGCCCATAGCTACACCTTTAGTTTGGAGGAAGTGGGAGGAGCCAAAGGAGAAATTATTAAGAGTAAGGACTAATTCCACTAGACAGAGCAGAGTGGTGGTAGAGGGGAACTGATTAGGTCTGGAATCCAAAAAGAAGCGTAGAGCTTTGAGACCTTCCTGATGGGGGATGGAAGTATATAGGGACTGGACATCCATGGTGAAAATAAAGCGGTGGGGGCCAGGGAACTTAAAATCATCGAAAAGTTTAAGAGCGTGAGAAGTGTCACGAACATAGGTCGGAAGGGATTGAACAAGGGGGGGATAAAACCGTGTCGAGGTATGCAGAAACGAGTTGGG
The DNA here is from genome assembly GCF_030028105.1 of Mobula birostris. Lineage (NCBI taxonomy): Eukaryota > Metazoa > Chordata > Chondrichthyes > Myliobatiformes > Myliobatidae > Mobula > Mobula birostris. The sequence goes on along the minus strand of NC_092371.1, from coordinate 52,555,882 downwards.
TGGGGCAGGAGCAAGCTGAGACAATGGTCGGCCAGGACAGGCAGGTTTGTGGATCTTGGGTAGGAGGTAGAAACGGGAAGTGCGAGGTGTGGGAACTATAAGGTTGGTAGCAGTGGATGGGAGATCCCCTGAGCGGATAAAGTCGGTGATGGTGTGGGAGACAATGGCCTGGTGCTCCTTCGTGGGGTCATGATTGCACACCTGCTGTCACTCCATCCTCCTGCCACCCCACTAGAAATAGGGTTCTCCTGGTCCTCACCTACCACCCCACCAGCCTCCGGGTCCAACATATTATTCTCTGTAACTTCCGCCACCTCCAACGGGATCCCACCACTAAGCACATCTTTCCCTACCCCCCTCCCTGCTTTCCACAGGGATCACTCCCTACGTGTCTCCCTTGTCCATTCGTCCCCCCCATCCCTCCCCACTGATCTCCCTCCTGGCACTTATCCTTGTAAGTGGAACAAGTGCTACACATGCCCTTACACTTCCTCCCTTACCACCATTCAGGGCCCCAGACAGTCCTTCCAGGTGAGGCGACACTTCACCTGTGAGTCGGCTGGGGTGATATACTGCATCTGGTGCTCCTGATGTGGCTTTCTATATATTGGCGAGACCCGACGCAGACTGGGAGATTGTTTTGCTGAACACCTACGCTCTGCCCACCAGAGAAAGCAGGATCTCCCAGTGGCCACGCATTTTAATTCCACATCCCATTCCCATTCTGACATGTCTGTCCACGACCTCCTCTACTGTAAAGATGAAGCCACACTCAGGTTGGAGGAACAACACCTTATATTCCGTCTGGGTAGCCTCCAACCTTATGGATAGAATTAAGAAATGGCAAGGGTAAAAAGACACTAATAGCAGTTATATACGGGCCTCCATACAGCAGCCGGGATGTGGACTACAGGTTGCAGCTGGAAATAGAAAAAGTGTGTCAGAAGGAAAATGTCAAGATAATTATGGGGGATTTTAATATGAAAGTGGATGGGAAAAGTCAGGAAGGTACTGGATCTCAGGAGAGGGAGTTTGTAGAATGCCTACAGGATGGCTTTTTGGAGCAGCTTGTCCAGAAGCCCACCAGGGGACTGGCTGTTTTGGATTGGGTGCTGTGTAACGAACCTGAGGCGATTAGGGAGCTGAAGGTAAAGGAACCCCTTGGAAGTAGTGATCATAATATGATTGAGTTCAGTTTCAAATTTGAAAAGGAGAAGCTGGTATCAGGTTTATCGATATTTCAGTGGAACAGGGGAAATTACAGTGGTATGAGAGAGGAACTGGCCCAAGTCGATTGGAAAAGTAAGCTAAATGGTGGGACGGCAGAGCAGAATTGTATGAAATTCCTACAAGAAATAAGGAAACTGCAGGAAAAATATATTCCAAGAAAAAGGAAAATCATGAATGGAAAAATGGCACAAATATGGCTAACGAGAGAGGTTAAGGCAAAAATAAAAGCAAAAGAGACGGTGTACAAGGAAGCAAAAATTAGTGGGAAAAATGAGGACTGAAAGACTTTTAAAAATTTACAGAAGGAAACTAAGAAAGTCATTAGGAAAGAAAAGATGAATTATGAAAGGAAGTTGGCGATTAACATAAAAAAGGATACTAAGAGTTTTTTTAAATATATGAAGAGTAAAAGAGTGACAAGGGTAGATACGGGACCGATTGAAAATGATGCTGGAGAAATTATAATGGGTAACAAAGAGATGGCGGAGGAACTGAATGAGTATTTTGCATCAGTCTTCACAGTGAAGACATGAGCAATATACCTGATAGCCAGAGGTATCAGGGAATAGAATTAGGTACAGTCAAGATTACTAGAGAGAAAGTGCTTGGACTAAGAATAGATAAGTCTCCCGGTCCAGATGAGGTGCACCCAAGGGTCCTGAAGGAGGTGGCTTTGGAGATTGTGGAAGCATTGGAAATGATCTTCCAGGAATCAGTAGACTCTGGCATAGTTCTGGAGGACTGGAAGGTCGCAAATGTAGTTCCACTATTTAAGAAAGGAAGGAGGCAGCAAAAAGAAAATTACAGACCTATTAGTCTGACATCGGTAGTTGGAAAGATATTGGAGTCAATCCTCAAGGACGAAGTTATGAAATACCTCGAGGTGCATGACAAGATAGGCCGAAGCCAGCATAGTTTCATGAAGGGAAGATCCTGCCTCACCAACCTATTGGAAGTTTTTGAGGTAATCTCGAATGAGATTGACAAGGGAGAGGCTGTGGATGTTGTGTATTTGGATTTTCAAAAGGCCTCCGATAAGGTGCCGCATATGAGGCTGCTTAATGAGATGAGAGCCCATGGAATTATAGGAAAGTTATTGAAATGGGTGGAGCATTGGCTGATAGGCAGAAAGCAAACGGTGGGAATAAACGGATCCTATTCTGATTGGTTGCCGGTTACTAGTGGTGTTCCGCAGGGGTCAGTGTTGGGGCCGCTTCTTTTTACGATGTATATTGATGATTTGGATTATGGATTAAATGGTTTTGTGGCTAAGTTTGCGGGTGACACCAAGATACGTGGAGAAGCAGGAAATGTTGAAGAAACGGAAAGGTTGCAGAGAGAATTAGTCAATTTAGGAGAGTGGGCAAAGAAATGGCAGATGAGATACAACATTGACAAATGTACGGTTGTACATTTTGGAAGAAGAAATAATCGGGCAGGTTATTATTTAGATGGGAAGAAAATTCAAAAATCGGAAGTGCAAAGGGACTTGGGGGTCCTTGTGCAGGATACCCTAAAGGTTAACCACCAAGTTGGACCGGCGGTAAGGAAAGCGAATGCTATGTTGGCATTCATTTCAAGAGGAATAGTGTATAAGAGTAAGGAGGTGTTGATGAGGCTGTATGGGGCATTAGTGAGTCCTCATTTGGAATACTGTGTGCAGTTTTAGGCCCCCTATCTTAGAAAGGATGTACTGATGTTGGACAGAGTTCAGAGAAGATTTACGAGGATGATTCCTGGAATGCAGGGGCTAGCATATAAGGAGCATTTGCCAGCTCTTGGACTGTATTCATTAGAGCATAGGAGAATGGGAGGGGATCTCATAGAAACATTTCGAATGTTGAAAGGGTTGGACAGAGTAGATGTGGAAAGGTTGTTTCCCTTGGTGGGTGAGTCCAGGAAAAGAGGCCATAGTCTTAGAATTAGAGGATACCCAGTTAAAACAGAGATGAGGAGAAATTTTTTTAGCCAGAGGGTCGTGGATTTGTGGAATTCATTGCCACATACAGCTGTGGAGGCCCAATCATTGAGGGTATTTAAGGAGGAGATTGACAGGTATCTTATTAGTCAGGGTATCAAGGGATATGGGGAAAAAGCCGGAAATTGGAACTAGATGGGTGAATAGTTTAGCTCATGGGGGAGCTGCGGAGCAGACTCGATGGGCCGAATGGCCTACTTCTCCTTTGTCTTGTGAACCTGATGGCATGAACATTGACTTCTCTAACTTCCGCTAATGCTCCACCTCCCCCTCGTACCCCATTCGTTATTTATATACACACATTCTTTCTCTCACTCTCCTTTTTCTCCCTCTGTCCCTCTGACTATACCCCTTGCCCATCCTCTGGGTTTTTCCCCCCCTCCCCCTTTTCCTTCTCCGTGGGCCTCCTGTCCCATGATCCTCTCATATCCCTTTTGCAAATCAACTGTCCCCCTCTTGGCTCCATCCCTCCTTTCCTGTCTTCTCCTATCATTTTGGATCTCTCCCTCTCCCTCCCACTTTCAAATCTCTTACTAGCTCTTCCTTCAGTTAGTCCTGACAAAGGGTCTCAGCCCGAAACGTCGACTGTACCTCTTCCTAGAGATGCTGCCTGGCCTGCTGCGTTCATCAGCAACTTTGATGTGTGTTGCTTGAATTTCCAGCATCTGCAGAATTCCTCATGTTTTCATAAAACCATCACTGTTTGTGTGAAAAATTGTCTATTGGGTCCCCTTTAAATCCTTTTCTTCTCACGTTGAACATACGCCCTCTCATTTTAGATTCCACATAGCCTGAGAAAAAGTCTGTGACTATCTACTCTATCTATACCCCTCATGATTCTATAAGCTTCGATAATGTCATTCCTCCCCCTTTTTCAGTCCAAAGAAAACAATCACAACCTATAGAATATCTCCTTACAGATTGGGCTCTCCAGTCCAGGCAATATCCTGAGGAATCTCTTCTGCTTATTCACATTCCTTTTTTTTTAACAAAACTATAGAAGTTTATTTACATGACAAATACACAAAGTACAAATATTTCAGTATTTACAAGACAGTGATTACATTCAGATTAAAATATGATTATTACAGTCTATAAAACAGTCGATTCCCTGGTGGGGGGCACAGATCCTGGAAATCCCCCAATGTACCCATTGTGACTGCTATCTGATTCACATTCTTCCTACAGTGTGACCATCTGTACTGTACACACTACTTTAACTCTTGGTTAACCAATGATTTGTACAACTATAACATGATGTTCTAACCTCTATGTCACTGCTTTGGTTGGTGAAGGCAAGATTAATATATGCCTTCTTCACCACTCTGTGAACCTGTATCATCACTTTCAGGGAATTGTGTACATTCACTCAGTCTCGCTGTTCAATAACATTCCTCCAGGCTTCGCCAATCATTGTCTACTGCCTGGCCTGGATTAATTTCTCAAAGTGGATACCTTTGCACTTGTCTGAGTTAAATTCCATTAGCGATTCCTTTGCGCACTTCCCCATTTGAAGTAGATCTTGTTGTTAGACCTTAGACAACTTACTTCACCTTTCAATACATCAATAATTTTGGTATTATCTGTAAACTTACTACCCATGCCACCTACATTCTTTTCCAAATAATAAATATACTGTACATGATGGGCAATGAAGGACCCCACAATGATTCCTGCGTCATGCCACTGATTACAGGTCTCCCATCAAAAAAGCAATCTTCCACTACCACTCTCTGCCCTCTACCACTGACAATTTGCTAATTTACCCTGAATTCCACCTATTCCAACCTTATAGACAACTTAACAGGAAGGACGTTGTCAAAGACCTGTCTTAAGTCTATGTAGACACTACCTAATGCCCTGTCCTCATCACTCTTCTTGACTATCTCCTCAAGAATCTCAAACTTGTGTATCGTTATCTCCCAGGAACAAAACCATGCTGACTATCCTTAATCTGACCTTATCTTTCCAAATACAAATAAACCTTGTCCCTGAGAATCCCTTCAGTAACTTTCCCACCATTGAGGTAAGGTTCATTGGCCTGTTGTTCCCCAACTTCTCCTTGCAGGCCTTCTTAAAAAATGGCCATCCTCCAGTCTTCTGGTACCTCACCCATGGCTAACAAAGGTCAGACCCCAGCAATCTACTCCTTTGCGTGTCGCAACATCCAAGGAAGCACCAGGGATCTATTCACTTTTGTGTGCATTGAGATACCTTTACCTCCTCCTTCAGAATGTTGACGTACTTCAGAATAACACTGCTTTCTTCTCTGAACTCACTCGTTTCCATGAACTTGCAAATTTCCCAGGGCTCCGCACTTAGATAACCACACTGATCCTAAAGGAATCAACTCTCTCCCTTGATATCCTTTTGCTTTTAATATACTTGTAATCTTTTAAGATTCTGTATCTGCCAAGGATATTTTATATTCCTTTCTGCCCTCTGGTTTTCCTTCGTAAGCGTACTTGTACATCATTTGTACTTCTCAAGGGACTCACGATTCCAGCTGCCTAAACCTGATGTATACCTCCTCCATTGTCTGACCAGCACCTCAATGTCTCTCAGAACCAAGGTTTGCTGATTCTACTGATCTTGCCCTTCACTCTAACAGAATGTGGTGGAGCTCTCCTTATCTCACTTTTAGAAGTCTCCATTTGCCAGGCATCCTTTAAACTACAAACAGCCTCTCCCAATCAACCTTTGCAAGTTCTTGTCTATTATGATCATAATTAGTCTTGTTCCAATTTAGGACTATAACTTGTCACCCAGTCCTATCATTACCTTCAAACTAATAGAATCATGGTCACTAGTCCCAAAGTGCTCCCTCACTGACAAATCAGCCAATTGCCCAGCCTCATTTCCCAAGAGGAGATTGATTATAGACCTTCTCTGGTAGTCCCTTCTACATATTATGTCAGAAAACTTTCCTAGACACATTTAACAGATTCTTCCCTTTCTAACCCTGTTGGACTATGGCAGTTCCAATCAATGTTTGGGATGTTAAAATCATGTACTATTACAACCCTGCACCGGAAGAAGGAATAAACTCATCTCAAGCTTCCAGCCAGGTACAGATATCAAATATAACCAATGTTTCGATACTAAGCTCAGAATCAGAATCAGAATCAGGTTTATTATCACTGGCAGGTGACGTGAAATTTGTTAACTTAGCAGCAGCAGTTCGATGCAATACATAATCTAGCAGAGAAAAAATAAAACTAATAATAAATAAAATAAAAAAATAATAACTAGATAAGTAAATCAATTACATATATTGAATAGATTAAAAAAAGTGCAAAAACAGAAATTCCCTATATTAAGAGAAAGTGAGGTAGTGTCCATTGTCCACTTTGGAATCGGATGGCAGAGGGGAATAAGCTGTTCTTGAATCGCTGAGTGTGTGCCTTCAGGCTTCTGTATCTCCTACCTGATGGTAACAGTGAGAAAAGGGCATGTCCTGGATTCTGGAGGTCCTTAATAAGGGATGTTGCCTTTCTGAGACACCGCTCCTTGAAGATGTCCGGGGAACTTTGTAGGCTAGTACCCAAGATGGAGCTGACTGGATTTACAACCTTCTGCAGCTTCTTTTGGTCCTGTGCAGTAGCCCTTCCATACCAGACAGTGATGCAGCCTGTCAGAATGCTCTCCACAGTACATCTATAGAAGCTTTTGAGTGTATTTGTTGACATACCAACTCTCTTCAAACTCCTAATAAAGTATAGCCGCTATCTTGCCGCCTTTATAACTACATTGATATGTTGGGACCAGGTTAGATCCCAGGGATCTTGACAACCAGGAACTTGAAGTTGCTCACTCTCTCCACTTCTGATCCCTCTATGAGGATTGGTATGTGTTCCTTCGTCTTACTCTTCCTGAAGTCCACAATCAGCTCTTTCGCCTTACTGACGTTGAGTGCCAGGTTGTTGCTGCGGCACCATTCCACTAGTTGGCATATCTCACTCCTGTATGCCCTCTCGTCACCACCTGAGATTCTACCAACAATGGTTGTATTGTCAGCAAATTTATAGATGGTCTTTGAGCTATCATTAGCCACACAGTCATGTGTATATAGAGAATAGAGCAGTGGGCTAAGCACACACCCCTGAGGTGTACCAGTATTGATCGTCAGCAAGGAGGATATGTTATCACCAATCTGCACAGATTGTGGTCTTCTGGTTAGGAAGTCAAGGATCCAATTGCAGAGGAAGGTATAGAAGCCCAGGTTCTGCAACTTCTTAATCAGGATTGTGGGAATGATGGTATTAAATGCTGAACTATAGTCAATGAACAGCACCCTGACATAGATGTTGTTGTCTAAAGCCGTGTGGAGAGCCATTGAGATTGCGACTGCCATTGATCTATTGTGGCACTCGGCAAATTGCGATGGGTCCATGTCCTTGCTGAGGCAGAAGTTCAGTCTAGTCATGATCAACCTCCCAAAGCAGAACACTATATTTGCAATCGCCGTAGCATTGACTTCAAAGGCACAAGACTACTGTGTTGCGCCAATGGCTTTTTGAACTGCCTGGTAAAGGAAGCCATTGAAATAAAACTGGAGAAAAAGAATTTTTAAAAAATCTGAAGGTCTCGCTTTGAGTAAGAACTGGAATTTGATTGTAATCCAGGTCGTAGAGCAGAAACCTGATTGGATGAGGACTAACCAGTCAGGAGGGACAGACTATGGGGTTATAAATACCACCAGACTAGACATGCCTCAGGCATCATCCCTAGAGAAGATAGCAGTTTTTGTCATCAAAACATCAGTTATAATTGATACCTGTACCCGGCTGGAACCCCGAGAAGAGTTTATTTGTTAACCCTACATCTGTCTGCATTCCTTGAAGAGTATGGAGTTGAGGATTTAGGCCCAGTAAATGAGGTGTACTATGAAGTCAGTTGCCTCTAGTTCCTTTATAAAGTGGAGATCCCTGGTGGGTGACAATTTTCAGTTCCCAGAGAATGGCTAATTTACAGCAAAACAAATTTCAGGGCATAATAATTAGGTATACATCTAGGAAGGTTGGGAGAAAATGATAACCTCTGCAATCTCACCCCAAGAATTTGCAGAGAGAGAGGCCAATTTACCATTTCAGGTCAATGACCTTGCATCAGAAATGGGAAATGAGACAACACAGGGTTTAAAGGACAGGGAAATGTGTGTGTGTGTGTTTGTGTGTCTATGGTGGAGGGTGGGGAGCTATGGTTGTGAGGTGGACATATGGGGAAATTCCTGTGATTGATTAAAGCAGCAATATTTATTAACAAATGGATGATTGTACCTGGTGAATAGAATGGTTACAGGAAGAGTGAATAGCAAAAGGTTAGACTGCAACAGGTGTAAATATAAGATACAGAATAATTATTTGAAATTATTAAAATAAAAGGATGCAAATGTGAGATGCTAATTCTGAAACCAGGGCATCAAAGGGTATGGGGAGAAGGCAGGGGAGGAGGGATGTCTGGAAGAATTGGATCAGCCCATGATTGAATAGTGGAGCAGACTTGATGGGTCGAATGGCCTACTTCTGCTCCTATACCTTATGCTCTTATGGTCTCACTGATGTTGAAGAGGCCATACTGTGAGCACCAGATACAGTAGACAACCCAAAAAACTCACAGTCTCCTCATTTGGAAGGACTGTTTGGGGCCCTGAATGTTGGTGAAGGATGAGGTGAAGGGGCAGGTATAGCACTTATTCTGCTTGCAGGGGTAAATGCCAGGAGGGAGAATGAGTGGATAAGGGATCATGTAGAGAGTGATCCTGCAGAAAGCAGAGAGTGGGGATGAGGGAAAGATATGTTTAGTGGTAGGATCCCAGTGAAGATGGCAGAACTCACAGAGAATGATGTGTTAGATGTGGAGGCTTTTGGGGTGGTAGGTTAGGAGAAGGGGAACTCTGTCCCTGTTATGGCTGCAGGAATACGGGGTAAAGCAAATGGAGGAGATGTGGATGAGGGCAGTATCTATGGTAGAGGAAGGGAAACCACATTCTTTGAAGAAGGAGGACATCTCAGATGTTCTAGAATGGAAAATCTTATCTTGAGAACAAGGTAATACACAAAAAAATGCTAGAGGAACTCAGCAGGTCAGGCAGCTTCTATGGTAATGAATGAGTAGTTGACATTTTGGGGCCAAGACCCTTCTTCAGCACTGAAAAAGGAGGAAGATATCAGAATAAAAGTTGGGAATGGGGAAGGAGGATTGCTCAAAGGTGATAGGCAAAACCAGATGGGTTGGAAAGATTAAGGGCTGGAGAAGAAGGAATCAGAAAGGAGAGGAGAGTAGACCATTGGAGAAAGAGAAGAAGGAGGGGACCCAGGGGGCGGTAATCGGCAAGTGAGAAGAGGTAAAAGGCAGAGTGGGGAATAGAAGAAGAGGGGAGGAGGAATTTTTTTTACCAGAATGAGAAATTGATAATCATGCCTTCATCGGGCTGCCCAGACAGAATATAAGGTGTTGCTCCTCCACCCTGAGGGTGGCCTCATCTTAGCACAAGAGGAAGCCATGAGCTAACATGTCAGAAAGGGAATGGGAACTGGAATTACAGTAAAATGTATGGCCACCAGGAAGTTCTGCTTTTGATGGATGGAGCAGAGGGATGAAGCAGTTTCCCAAGTTATGTCAGGTCTCACCAATGTAGAGGAGGTCACATCGAGAGTATGGAACATAATAGATGACCCCAGTGGATATGCAGGTGAAGTGTTGCCTCACCTGGAAGGACTGCTTGGGGCCCTGAGTGGAGGTGAGGGAGGAGGTGAATGGGTTGAGAACAAATGTGGAGGAGACAAAGGCACTGAGAAAAGTGAACAACATTTATACAAATGACAGGGTTGGAAGAGGTATAGTCAAGATGGTTGTGAGAGTCAGTAAGTTCATTGTCAAAATAGCTGCGAAAGTCAGTAAATGTTAACTGTTTTACTTTCTGCAGATTTTTAGTATTCTCAGCATTATCAGATGTTATTATCCAAGGTACACAGCTTGAATTGAGAAAATATGTATAATGTATCTGAAAGTCAATATATCTATTTGATTGGAACCATAACAAATTGTGGAGCAATGATGTAGACACAAATAGCAGTAAGGCATAGAGGAGAAGCACTGACAAATATTGGTTTGATACATGAATCACAGAATAGTGATTATATGGGACCAGTTAATCTAATATAGGATCAGGAAATTATCATCCTCCAAGGAATGGAATTCCTGACAATTGTATGAGGTTTGTTAAGAATTACATTTTTTAACCCTACAAATGAAAAAGCAGCACTGTTTACTTATTAAACCTGTTTCTCTTCCACAGACCTACCTGACCTGAATTTTCAGCAAGCAATTTCTCAGTACAAGCTGTATATCTTCATACATCATTCTGTATACCCAGGCACCTCAGTGCAATATTTCATTATGCACATTGAGGATCTGAAAACAAAGCCTAAACTTTTGAAATGATGTACTTAGTCATGGAAAAGCATGCACAAGGCACAATATTTATGTACACAAAGATGGAATCTCACTTGAAAATCAATCACAAGGCTGGGATGTTCCCAGTGCCCTGAAGGATTACAAATGTTATTCTTGTTCATAAACCCACAGATCTGGCAACCAGAGGCCAGTACACTAAACATGGGTGCCAAGGAAGCTATTTGACAATATACTCAGAATCAAAATTAATTGGCACTTGGAAAACATGGGGTTAATATATGACAGCATTGGGTTAGTCATAGATATTTCTGTTTGTCCAACTTTGTTTATCTAACTCAACTGAGTTTTCTGATCATGGGCACTGATGAAGGTAGTGTGGGTGATACTTGTAAAGGGATTTGGTAACATGCCATATAATCAACATGCTGCCAGCAATAAAACCCAGAGGATGAAAGGAGTAATCAAGCGGGCATTGTAGCCTGTATAGATTGTCACTTTGACACATCCTATCACAGACACTCCTTTAGTACTACATATGCTCCCTCATTATTTTTCAAACCGAAAAGTAACCTGTACCTCTCTTTTTCCTAGTTCTGATAAAGGGCCACAGACCTGAAATGCACCTGTTTCTCTTTCCACAGTTGCTGCCTGATCTGCTGACTGTTTCTAGACTTTTCTGTTTTTGTTTCAGATTTCCAATATCCACACTTTCTTTTTGACTTTCATAGACTGTAGTCCAGTTCTCTTAAGGATTACAATCTTAGTGATATATTTGGTCCTGAATGATCCAAAGATTGCTCTGAGATTGCAGAGCTGAAAGCTATTCAGTGTTCTCTCCTATTCAGCTTCTGCAGATGCATAAAATTATTAGGGACATGACATTCAACGCACATCAAAGTTGCTGGTGAATGCAGCAGGCCAGGCAGCATCTCAAGGAAGAGGGACAGTTGACGTTTCGGGCCAAGACCCTTCGTCAGGACTAACTGAAAGAAGAGATAGTAAGAGATTTGAAAGTGGGAGGGGGAGGGGGAGATTCAAAATGAAAGAAGGCAGGAGGGGGAGGGATGGAGCCAAGAGCTGGACAGTTGATTGGCAAAAGGGATATAAGAGGATCATGGGACAGGAGGCCCAGGGAGAAAGAAAAGGGGGAGGGGGGAAAACCCTGAGGATGGGCAAGGAGTATAGTCAGAGGGACAGAGGGAGAAAAAGGAGAGTGAGAGAAAGAATGTGTGTATATAAATAAATAACGGATGTGGTACGAGGGGGAGGTGGGGCATTAGCGGAAGTTTGAGAAGTCAATGTTCATGCCATCAGGCTGGAGGCTACCCAGATGGAATATAAGGTGTTGTTCCTCCAACCTGAGCATGGTTTCATCTTTACAGTAGAGGCCGTGGATAGACATGTCAGAATGGGAATGGGATGTGGAATTAATATGTGTGGCCACTGGGAGATCCTGCTTTCTCTGGCGGTCAGGATGAGGATTTTCATTCCAGGATGAGGGAGATGTCCTTTTTTAAAGAAAGGGGCTTCCCTTCCTCCACCATCGACTCTGCTCTCAAACGCATCTCCCCCATTTCACGCGCATCTGCTCTCACTCCATCCTCCCGCCACCCCACTAGGAATAGGGTTCCCCTTGTCCTCACCTACCACCCCAACAGCCTCCGGATCCAACATCTAATTCTCCGTAACTTCCACCACCTCCAACAGGATCCCACCACAAAGCACATCTTTCCCTCCCCCCCCCCCCGCTTTCTGCAGGGATCGCACCCTACGCGACTCCCTTGTCCATTCGTTCCCCCCCATCCCTCCCCACCGATCTGCCTCCTGGAACTTATCCTTGTAAGCGGAACAAATGCTACACATGCCCTTACACTTCCTCCCTCACCACCATTCAGGGCCCCAGACAGTCCTTCCAGGTGAGGCGATACTTCATCTGTGAGTCGGCTGGGGTGATATACTGCATCTGGTGGTCCGGATGTTGTCTTCTATATATTGGCGAGACCCAACGCAGACTGGGAGATCGTTTCGCTGAACACCTACGCTCTGTCTGCCAGAGAAAGCAGGATCTCCTAATGGCCACACATTTTAATTCCACGTCCCATTTCAGTTCTGATATGTCTATCCACGGCCTCCTCTACTGTAAAGATGAAGCCACACTCAGGTTGGAGGAACAACACCTTATATTCCATCTGGGTAGCCTCCAACCTGATGGCATGAACATTGACTTCTCAAACTTCTGCTAATGCCCCACCTCCCCCTCGTACCCCATCCGTTATTTATTTATATACCTACATTTTTTTCTCTCTCTCCTTTTTCTCCCTCTGCCCCTCTCACTATACCCCTTTACCATCCTCTGGGTTTTTCCCCCCTCCCCCTTTTCTTTCTCCCTGGGCCTCCTGTCCCATGATCCTCTCATATGCCTTTTGCCAATCAACTATCCAGCTCCTGGCTCTGTCCCTCCCCCTCCTGTCTTCTCCTATCATTTCAGATCTCCCCCTCCCCCTCCCACTTTCAAATCTGTTACTATCTCTTCTTTCAGTTAGTCCTGACGAAGGGTCTCGGCCCAAAACGTCGACTGTACCTCTTCCTAGAGATGCTGCCTGGACCTGCTGCGTTCACCAGCAACTTTCATGTGTGTTGCTTGAATTTCCAGCATCTGCAGGATTCCTCGTGAAGGACATGACATTGATTCATTGACACCTTTGAGTTTATAGTTAGTAGTTTGTCACTCCAGGTCTGGGATTGCAGTTTGCCAAAGGTGACTGAGTCTTTGCTGGTAAGAGTTGAAACAAAATAAAAGTGATCCACATCAACCTGTGACTGACTTTTGATGTAGATTTTGGTCAGGATGTTAGTTTCTGATTTTTTGTCAGCATTATACTGTGATTAACAATGCAATGTGTTACAGGTCTTTCTGAAATGGATTGGGATAAGGCCCTGCTGAACAGCATTTGACATTGCTTCTATTTCACATTGCTGTGATTGTAGCCAGCATGTTAAAGGGGACTTGGTGCATTTGTTGAACTCAAGTGAGGCTTAATTCCAGTACTGCATGGTTATTTCATTTGTGGAACTCTGATTAAATACAGCACCTTTTGTGTACAGCCAAGTTTCAACAGGCCCTTTGTACAAAGACGCTCTGTTGTTTATAGTTATTTCCTTACAATAATTTCAGGGCACTGTGATGTTTCTGCCAATTATACACACATCAGTACTGTACATCACATTGAACTCACTGTGGCTGTAATAGTAAGAACTTATTTTTTTCAGTAAGACTCCTTGCATGCAGATGGACCTAAGATATTCATTGATATTTGATATACCTTAGTGTAATCCCTTTAGTTTACTGGCTGCAGTTATTCAAGTTCAAATGGAAGCAATTCCTCACAAAGCAGCTGGAAATTATCCTGACTTCTTGCAGAAATATTGTCACCTTCTACAATATTAATCAATATTAAGTGGTAATCAATGTAAAGGAACAGAATACTGGCTGACCAGTAGGAAGCAAAGAGTAGGAATACAGTGGGCCTTTTATGGTTAGCTGCCAGTGATGAGTGGTGTTCAGACTGGGTCAATCTTGGGCTCGAATCTTTTCAAATGATATGTTAATACTCTGGATAATAGAATTGATGGCTTTGTGGTTAAGTTTGCAGATGATACAAAGATAGATGGAGGGCTAGGTAGTACTGAGGAAGCAGGACGTCTGCAAGGGACTTAGACGGAGTAGGAGAAAGTGCGAAGAAGTGGTAGATGAAGTATGATTTTGGGAAGAGTATGGTAATTCACTTTGGTAGAAGAATATGGTGTTAGACAATTTTCTAAATGGTGAACAAATTCAGAAATCAGAGGTGGAAAGGAACCTTCCCTAGTGCTAGATTCCCTAAAGATTAACCTGCAACTTGGGTCAGCAATAAGGAAGGAAAAATGACATGAATATAAAAGCAAGAATGTAATGTTAAGGCTTTATAAGATTTGTAATGTATTTAATTTTTTTCAGTAATATTGTAAATATGTTGTTCGATTAGGCATTCTTTGTTATTTTTAATAATTCAGTATGGGTTATATGTAAAAGTACATGAATGACATACATCATCACCCCACTACATCATAGGTGCACGTCTCACTTAAAGTAAAAATGAAACTAGAGTACACGTTATTCTCGGCTTCATGTGTTCTTCGAATTAATTTTTATGTTTTAGAGTTACAAAACATAACAGTAGCAATGAGGATGTTTTAAAGAACCCAAGATGATTACCTACTTATTGAAGTGCAGCAAGATGTTTAAGTTAAATAAAAGCACACGGGAACACTTCAGTTAAAAAAGCACAGCACACTTTCTTTGCAAGAGGAGAAGACATCTGAATTCTAAAAAGGCAGAAAAAAGGACAAATTAATGTGTTCATGAACAGTGAGTATCAAATAGTCATAAAAAGCAGTAAAAGCTGGCTACAACGGGAATATAGACATATTTGATTACACAGCAGATAACTGGAATATGTATACTGAGCAAATTGAACAATATTTTGAAGCAAGTGGAATAGCCAATGAGAAACAAGCACTGGTTTTCTTAGTGCCTTGGGTGTAAAATCATAAAGTTTTCTTAGAAGATTGACAGGTTTAAAGGTGAATCCTTCAGAAAATGCAACAAAGTAGGACACATCCTGGTATGAGAGGGAAAGCAACCGGAAGTCATGATGCATGTTGGGACTAACGACATAGGCAGGAAGAGGGATGAGGTCCTGAAGTGTGAGTTTCGGGAACTAGGCAGAAGGCTGAAGAACAGGACGTCAAGGGTGGCGAGCTCAGGATTGCTGCCAGTGCTACGTAACAGTGATGGTAAGAATTGGAAGAGATGGCAGTTGAATGCGTGGCTGAGGAGTTGGTGCAGGGAGCAGGGTTTTGGATGTTTGGATCATTGGGATCTCTTCTGGGGAAGTTGGGACCTGTACAGATTGGATGGGTTGCACCTGAACTCGAGGGGGAGCAATATCCTTGCAGGTAGGTTCGCTGGCATGGTTCGGGAGGGTTTAAACTAATTTGCAAGGGGGATGGGACCCAGAGTGATACAGCAGTGAAAGAAGTACATGGAGTAAAGCCAGATCTAATATATAGAGAGGCTTTGAGGAAAGAGAAGCAGAATAAACGGTGTAAAGACAGTAAGGTAGAAGGGCTGAAATGTGTGTACCTCAATGCAAGAAGCATCAGGGACAAAGATGATGAACTGAGAGCTTGGATACATACATGGAATTATGATGTAATGGCCATTACAGAGACTTGGCTGGCACCAGGGCAGAAATGGATTCTCAATATTCCTGGATTTTAGTGCTTTAAAGGGGATAGAGAGGGTGGAAAAAGGGAAGGAGGGGTGGCGTTACTGGTCAGGGATACTATTACAGCTACAGAAAGGGTGGGTAACGTAGCAGGATCCTCTTTTGAGTGAGTATGGGTGGAAGTCAGGAACAGGAAGGGAGCAGTTACTGTATTGGGGGTATTCTATAGGCTCCCTGGTAGCAGCAGAGATACAGAGGAGCAGATTGGGAGGCAGATTTTGGAAAGGTGCAAAAATAACAGGGTTGTTATCATGGGTGACTTTAATTTCCCAATATTGATTGGCACCTGAATAGTTCCAAGGGTTTAGATGGGGCAGAATTTGTTAAGTGTGCCCAGGACGGATTCCTGTCACAGTACGTGGACAGGCCGACCAGGGGGAATGCCATACTAGATCTAGTACTAGGTAATGAACCAGGTCAGGTCACAGATCTCTCAGCGGGTGAGCATCTGGCGGACAGTGACCACCGCTCCCTGGCCTTTAGCATTATCATAGAAAAGGATAGAATCAGAGAGGACAGGAAAATTTTTCATTGGGGAAGGGCAAATTATGAGGCTATAAGGCTAGAACTTGCGGGTGTGAATTGGGATGATGTTTTTGCAGGGAAATGTATTATGGACATGTGGTCGATGTTTAGAGATCTCTTGAAGGATGTTAGGGATAAATTTGTCCCGGTGAGGAAGATAAAGAATGGTAGGGTGAAGGAACCATGGGTGACAAGTGAGGTGGAAAATCTAGTCATGTGGAAGAAGGCAGCATACATGAGGTTTAGGAAGCAAGGATCAGATGGGTCTATTGAAGAATATAGGAAAGCAAGAAAAGAGCTTAAGAAGCGGCTGAGAAGAGCAAGAAGGGGGCATGAGAAGGCCTTGGCGAGTAGGGTAAAGGAAAACCCCAAGGCATTCTTCAATTATGTGAAGAAAAAAAGGATGACAGGAGTGAAGGTAGGACCCATTAGAGATAAAGGTGGGAAGATGTGCCTGGAGGCTGTGGAAGTGAGCGAGGTCCTCAATGAATACTTCTCTTCGGTATTCACCAATGAGAGGGAACTTGATGATGGTGAGGACAATATGAGTGAGGTTGATGTCCTGGAGCATATTGATATTAAGGGAGAGGAGGTGTTGGAGTTGTTAAAATACATTAGGACGGATAAATCCCCGGAGAATTCCCCAGGCTGCTCCACGAGGCGAGGGAAGAGATTGCTGAGCCTCTGGCTAGGATCTTTATGTCCTCGTTGTCCACGGGAATGGTACCGGAGGATTGGAGAGAGGCGAATGTTGTCCCCTTGTTCAAAAAAGGTAGTAGGGATAGTCTGGGTAATTATAGACCAGTGAGCCTTACGTCTATGGTGGGAAAGCTGTTGGAAAAGATTCTTAGAGATAGGATCTCTGGGCATTTAGAGAATCATGCTGTGATCAGGGACAGTCAGCATGGCTTTGTGAAGGGCAGATCGTGTCTAACAAGCCTGATAGAGTTCTTTGAGGAGGTGACCAGGCATATAGATGAGGGTAATGTAGTGGATGTGATCTATATGGATTTTAGTAAGGCATTTGACAAGGTTCCACATGGTAGGCTTATTCAGAAAGTTAGAAGGCATGGTATCCAGGGAAGTTTGGCCAGGTGGATTCAGAATTGGCTTGCCTGCAGAAGGCAGAGGGTGGTGGTGGAGGGAGTACATTCAGATTGGAAGATTGTGACTAGTGGTGTCCCACAAGAATCGGTTCTGGGACCTCTACTTTTCATGATTTTTATTAACGACCTGTATGTGGGGGTAGAAGGGTGGGTCGGCAAGTTTGCAGACGACACAAAGGTTGGTGGTGTTGTAGATAGTGTAGAGGATTGTCAAAGATTGCAGAGAGACATTGATAGGATGCAGAAGTGGGCTGAGAAATGGCAGATGGAGCTCAACCCCGAGAAGTGTGAGGTGGTACACTTTGGAAGGACAAATTCCAAAGCAGAGTACAAAGTAAATGGCAGGATACTTGGTAGTGTGGAGGAGCAGAGGGATCTGGGGGTACATGTCCACAGATCCCTGAAAGTTGCCTCACAGGTGGATAGGGTAGTTAAGAAAGCTTATGGGGTGTTAGCTTTCATAAGTCGAGGGATATAGTTTAAGAGTCGCGATGTAATGATGCAGCTCTATAAAACTCTGGTTAGGCCACACTTGGAGTACTGTGTCCAGTTCTGGTCACCTCAGTATAGGAAGGATGTGGAAGCTTTGGAAAGGGTACAGAGGAAACTTACCAGGATGCTGCCTGGTTTAGAGAGTATGGATTATGGTCAGAGATTAAGAGAGCTGGGGCTTTACTCTTTGGAGAGAAGGAGGATGAGAGGAGACATGATAGAGGTGTACAAGATAATGAGTGGAATAGATAGAGTGGATAGCCAGCGCCTCTTCCCCAGGGCACCACTGCTCAATACAAGAGGACATGGCTTTAAGGTAAGGGGTGGGAAGTTCAAGGGGGATATTAGAGGAAGGTTTTTTACTCAGAGAGTGGTAGGTACGTGGAACGTACTGCCTGAGTCAGTGGTGGAGGCATACAGTAGATTTCCATTCCAATATGTCAATCCACGGCCTCCTCTACTGTCGAAATGAAGCCACACTCAGGTTGGAGGAACAACACCTTATGTTCCGTCTGGGTAGTCTCCAACCTGATGGCAAGAACATTGATTCCTCTAACTTCCGTTAATGCCCCTCCTCCCCTTCTTACCTTATCCCTAATATTTTTTCCTCTCTTTCCCTCTCACAATAACTCCTTGCCTGTTCTCCATCTTCCTCTGGTGCTTCCCTCCCCCTTTCTTTCTTCCAAGGCCTTCCGTCCTATGATACTCCCCCTTCTCCAGCCTTGTATCCCTTTTGCCAATCAACTTCCCAGCTCTTGGCTCCATCCCTCCCCCTCGTGTCTTCTCCTATCATTTCAGATCTCGCCCTCCCCCTCCCACTTTCAAATCTCTTACTATCTCTTTTATCTGTTAGTCCTGACGAAGGGTCTCGGCCCAAAACGTCGACTGTGCTTCTTCCTATGGATGCTGTCTGGCCTGCTGTGTTCCACCAGCACTTTGTGTGTGTTGCTTGAATTTCCAGCATCTGGAGATTTTCTCATGTTTGAGTTTTAAATAGACAAAGCAATATGGTTTACACCAGATGTGAACAGCAAGTTAATTAAAATGGAATTGCACACTGGCTCGCTGTTTCAGACATTCCACAAAATGAGTTTCAATAACATTCAAAGATATTAAAATGAAGTCTGCATATATCCAGCTATGAACTTGTACTAGAGACAGGACAATTCCTATGGGAATGACATTTGTAACAGTGCAATAAATCAACCAATAAACCACATTGGGCTTGTATGTGGTAAAAGCAGGAGGGCCAACATTTTTTGGGGTGTGATTGGCTGAGACAACTGCAACTTGATTGGAGACCCATCAATATTTGCATGCCACATCCCCTGTAATAGAGTCAACTGAAAGCAAATTAAGGAAGGTAGTGGATGATGCCATAACTGTCTCCATGCTGTAGAACATGAACCGTGGCCCTACAGAGGGCAAACATGAACTGTTGCCCATCAGAGGGCAAATATGTGTTGGTGCTAATCTCTGTGCCTTTGGTTGGAAAGCATATTGGACCAAGGAAGGGCCATGCTGGTCAGAGGAAGCCCAAAAAAATTGCAAAAGCAGTGGTCTACCTACAACAGTTTTTGTAGGCAACATATCTGAGACAGCTTCCGATATGTTAATCAGGCAGTTACTTATGAAATGTGGCTTGCTATTAAGATGGAAGAAAGTTCAAGGAGCTTCAGGAAAGTTGTAGGCACCCTGCATTTGTATTTGTCAATATAACGAACTAGAATCTACTCTGCATGCATTAAGCTTAATGCATGAACTTCAAGTGAGAGACAAAAAGCTGCTTGTAAAAGAGGATGCAAAGACCAAAGCCCAATTTGTCTGAATGGAAGGCCAAAAAAAAAATGGAGTCAATGGATTTAGAAAACGGAGGATTCATCAGATGATGTTGTGGACAAGGAAACTGAGAGGAGAGAGCAGATTGTATAGGGAGCAATAGAAGGATTAATGAGAGAATACTCCTGTGTACTAAATATACCGTCCCAAGATCAAGATGCACATCCTAGAAAGAAGAAAAAGGAAGGCGTGAGAAAAGAAAGACAAGGAGTTGAAAAGGAGAGGCGATAGAGAGAGAGAGAGTATGTGAGCAAGATAGAGCAAGGTGTGAAAGAAAGAAGGAAAATGAGAAAGAAAAAGAAAGGGGTCAAGAGTGGGATAAAGAGGGAGAAAGAAGCTGGGACTGGGATGGAAGCAAGGATTGAAGTGGATTCAGAGAGAAAAGCCAAGAAAAGAAGAAGAGGTGTCCAGAGCAGTCAAAACCATTTCCTTCAGTCTCAGAGTTAACTCCTACAAACACCATGGAGGAGTCTCCCGAACCTGAGATTGTTTCACAGTCACAAGTCTCACCTACCAAGCAGAGTAACCTCCCTTACAATGCCTTGTGTATTATCTGTGAAAGTATGTAAATGGCAAATGTCATCATGCCACCATGTGATATGCCTCGATTAATGTGGAAAAAAATGAACTAAATCTCGCATGTATTGGGCTCCCATCTTTTTCTTGCAATTAGTTTGATGTCTTGGAGTTACAAAACATAACAGTAGTGATAAATGTACAAGGGGTTCATGTACAGAGTGATCCCTGTGGAATGTAGGGGTGAGAAAGATGCGTTTAGTGGTAGGGTCCCACTGTAGATAATGGATTTCCAGCATCTGTAGAATCTACTGATTATTCCCAGCTGTGTTGTGCATTTCTGGGCAGAATGCTGTGGAGGTTACATTAAGTGTTTAAGCGAGAACTTTGATAAAACAGCACTAGGCATTTGAGACTTCATCCACAATGAGACTTGAAGTTGCATTTTCCCCAGAGATTTAAGCATAGGTTTTTTGGAGATTTACAGGAGGTTACCAAAGTCATAAGGGCTATAAGAAATTAAATCATAAAAAAGCTATTTCTAATGCAGAGGTAAGATGCAGAGTTTGTTTATAAATCATTAAGATACTTCGATCTGGAATGTACTACTTGAAAAAATACCAGAACGAGGAAATCTGCAGATGCTGGAATTTCAAGCAACACACATGAAAGTTGCTGGTGAACACAGCAGGCCAGGCAGCATCTCTAGGAAGAGGTACAGTTGACGTTTCCGGCCGTGACCCTTCGTCAGGACTAACTGAAGGAAGAGCTAGTAAGAGATTTGAAAGCGGGAGGGGGAGGGAGAGATCCAAAATGATAGGAGAAGACAGGAGGGGGAGGAATGGAGCCAAGAGCTGGACAGGTGATTGGCAAAAGGGATATGAGAGGATCATGGGACAGGAGGCCTAGGGAGAAAGAAAAGGGGGAAGGGGGGAAAAAGCCCAGAGGATGGGCAAGGGGTATAGTGAGAGGGACAGAGGGAGAAAAAGGAGAGAGAGAAAAAAAAAAGAATGTGTGTATATAAATAAATAACAGATGGAGTACAAGGGGGAGGTGGGGCATTAGCCGAAGTTTGAGAGGTCAATGTTCATGCCATCAGGTTGGAGGCTACCCAGACGGAATATAAGGTGTTGTTCCTCCAACCTGAGTGTGGCTTCATCTTTACAGTAGAGGAGGCCGTGGATAGGCATATCAGAATAGGAATGGGATGTGGAATTAAAATGTGTGGCCACTGGGAGATCTTGCTTTCTCTGGCAGACAGAGCGTAGGTGTTAAGTGAAACGCATGCTGAGCTCGTTGACTTCATTAACTTTGCCTCCAACTTTCACGCTGCCCTCAAGTTTACCTGGTCCATTTCCGACACCTCCCTCCCTTTTCTAGATCTTTCTGTCTCTATCTCTGGAGACAGCTTATCTACTGATGTCTACTATAAGCCTACTGACTCTCACAGCTATCTGGACTATTCCTCTTCTCACTCTGTCTCTTGCAAAAATGCCATCCCCTTCTCGCAATTCCTCTGTCTCCACCGCATCTGCTCTCAGGATGAGGCTTTTCATTCCAGGACGAGGGAGATGTCCTTTTTTAAAGAAAGGGGCTTCCTTTCCTCCACCATCAACTCTGCTCTCAAACGCATCTCCCCCATTTCACTCAAATCTGCTCTCACTCCATCCTCCCGCCACCCCACTAGGAATAGGGTTCCCCTTGTCCTCACCTACCACCCCACCAGCCTCCGGATCCAACATATAATTCTCCGTAACTTCCGCCACCATTCAGGGCCCCAGACAGTCCTTCCAGGTGAGGCGACACTTCACCTGTGAGTCGGCTGGGGTGATATACTGCATCCGGTGCTCCCGATGTGACCTTCTATATATTGGCGAGACTGGATGCAGACTGGGAGACCGCTTTGCTGAACACCTACGCTCTGTCCGCCAGAGAAAGCAGGATCTCCTGGTGGCCACACATTTTAATTCCACGTCCCATTCCCATTCTGATATGTCTATCCATGGCCTCCTCTACTGTAAAGGTGAAGCCACACTCAGGTTGGAGGAACAACACCTTATATTCCGTCTGGGTAGCCTCCAACCTGATGGCATGAACATTGACTTCTCAAACTTCCACTAATGCCCCACCTCTCCCTCGTACCCCATCCGTTATTTATTTATATACACACATTCTTCTTTTCTCTCTCTCCTTTTTCTCCCTCTGTCCCTCTCACTATACTCCTTTCCCATCCTCTGGGCTTTCCCCCTCCCCCTTTCTTTCTCCCTAGGCCTCCAGTCCCATGATCCTCTCATATCCCCTTTGCCAATCACCTGTCCAACTCTTGGCTCCATCCCTCCCCCTCCTGTCTTCTCCTATCATTTTGGATCTCCCCCTCCCCCTCCCACTTTCAAATCTCTTACTAGCTCTTCTTTCAGTTAGTCCTGACGAAGGGTCTCGGCCCAAAACGTCAACTGTACCTCTTCCTAGAGATCCTGCTTGACCTGCTGGGTTCCCCAGCAACTTTTAAGTGTGTTGAAAAAATACTAGACTAGATTCAGTAATGAAGTTCAGAAAGAAATTGGACCAGAACTTCAACAAGAAGTATTTTGGAAAAGAGACCAATTAGAATGAGCTAGTATAAGTGTGGCAGGCCTCAGGATTACCCTCCTCAAC
Source organism: Mobula birostris (assembly GCF_030028105.1). Lineage (NCBI taxonomy): Eukaryota > Metazoa > Chordata > Chondrichthyes > Myliobatiformes > Myliobatidae > Mobula > Mobula birostris. The sequence goes on along the minus strand of NC_092371.1, from coordinate 52,532,792 downwards.
TGTATCATTCTAATGATTATTTCAAAGCAAAGCTACATATTCAGTAGGTAAAATAGTAATAGCAGTAGCAAAGAGAATAGCATTGCCAGGAATACTGTTCATGTGAATCAAAAATTCTCCTGTGAGCACAGCTCCACTGCAGAGACTGGCTCTATCGTCTAAGTCAATCAGGTTACCGCAATGTTAAACTGGTGATCAGTTTCCAGTGTGCAATATGGAAATGCCATCTGTTCTGAAGTGATGATATGTCCCACAATTCATGTGTTTTTGGTGCTTTAGGACATATGCTAATTGCTCAAAGTGGCTGGGAGTACTTACTTAACAGAATATTGGCCTATCCCTTTTAGCTACTTCACATTCAATGCAATTCATTGGAGTGAAATTGTCCAATTAAGCCAGCTGGACTCCCTCTTAACTTAATGGATGGTGGCCTTCCTGCATTTAAATTCAACAGTTCCTCTCCTGATATGTACAGCAGGATTCATCCTTTTACTGACTTTTGTGGCTTCCATGCAGTCTCCACCACCTCTCCTGCAAAAACCTCATGAAACCCCTCACCTCAGTCACATAGCTGGAAGGCGGCAGTCAGTCAAAGGATGCCCATTCTTTGCTACCACCGAAGACTCAATTATCTTTAAAGCTCTTCCAGGGAGGAGGGCCAACAGTATACAAAAGAAGCCCAATCTTTCAGTATCTCCAATGGACTCCTTTTTTTCCCCCTCAGCCAAGTAAGAAATTAACTCACTGGATTGATTTCCCATTGCAAAATCACTCTATGTTAAATTCTGCTCTAAGATCTTTGTTTATTTAAGATCTTGTTTATTAATGTAACAGCCTTTAGTGATATAGTTGCTTATCACTTCCTCAGGATGTCCCAAAGTGCCTTGTCACCGATAGCACTTCACAAGTAATCCATCAATGTTGTAAGGTTAGTAAACATCCCCAGCAGTTTTCACAGAACAATGTTCTACAAACAGAAAATGAATAAATGACCAAGTAATCTGCTTTAAGTTGAGGAAGGAATGTTTTTTTTGGACAACTGTATTGCTCATGCATAGAGCTGGCAGGGACTTGATGGGCTGAAGGGCCTCCCTTGCTGCTGTGATCCAAGGCTTGTGGAACACTATTGATATTTGAACTGGACTAAAATACAAAGGAATGAAAGTTATGTCAATCCCAACTGTACTAGTGTGTTCAGGTCTTGGCATGGTACCTCAAGAAGATAATCTGGCCTTCAAGAAATTGCTACATAGATTTACTAAATAAATTAAATTTATCACCAGGCCCTTGTTTGAGTACAGAGAATTGTGGACTAATTTAATTAATGTAATTTAAATAATTAAAGGATTTGATGATGCACCCAGGTAGGATGTTATCTGGATGCATCACAACATGGTATGCAACTGTTCTGCCCAAGACCGTAACAAACTACGACACTATGTCAGCACATCATGGAAACCAACCTCCATTGCTCTGTTTATATTTCTTGCTCACTCGGAAAGCAGCCAACATAATCAAAGATCCCACCCACCCAGACTTCCTCTCTCCTTCCTCCCCCATCAGGCACAAGATACAAAAGCCTAGAAGAATGTATCACCAGACTCACGGACAGCTTCTATCCTTCTGTTAAAAGACTACTGAACTGCTGGTGTGATAAGATAGACTCTTGATCTCAAAGCCTACCTCATTGTGCCCTTGCACCTTATTGTTTGCCTGCATTGTTAGTTCTCTGCATTCTGTTATTGGTTTCACTTGTACTAGCATAACACACTATGTCAATGAAATTATCTGTATGGGTGGCATGCAAAACTGTTTTTCACTGTACCTTGGTATACTTAACAGTAATAAACCAATTTACCAGTTTAAATGGAGATAACCTATCTTCTTCAACGGAAATGAATAAAAGGATATAGCAGTAATATTTTAGCTGGACACCTCAGAAGGGCTTTGTCATCATACTAAATGGGATGGAAATCTGGAATGTTCTCTCTTGACAATCTGTTAAAGCAGATCAACTGAAAAATGTGAAAATGAATCTTGGTAGGCTTTTGTTAGCCAAGGACATTGGGTCTTGACTCTGTTACTCCTTTGGCATCTTTTCTCACTGTTTCATTGCTCTGATATTCTGATGTTCTCCCATGGAACTCTTATGTTCATAGGGCTAGAGAAACAGGCAGTTGTTCTAGTAATAGATGAAGATTGCAAAATCACAACTAATTTATCCAAAATGGTGATAGCATTGAATAAAAATATCTAAATATCTTTTGTTCCTCATGGTCCTGCATAAATCTTTGCTTTGTCCTGCTGATTTATTCCACCTTTTCTCACTCACGTATTACCTGAACCATATCTAAACCCAGTTAGCTATCACATAGGACACGCCTTGTGAAAATCCAGCCTCTTAAAGTGACAATCTGTAGCAGACACACACAAAATGCTGGAGGAACTCAGCAGGTCAGGCAGCATCTATGGGAATGATTAAACAGTCGGTGTTTCAGGCTATGATCCTTCTGCAGCACTGAGAAGGAAGGGGAACATATTTCTGCTATATTCCCACATGGCATGAGTACAGACCCACAACAGAATTTAAATGACTAATTCAGATAGGAAGACTAATCCTAGGCTGGCATGCTGGACATGTTGGTTTCAGACATGTTGTTTTGGGCAGATGGTATAAAGTCTCCCAATGAATTGCTAAACTTTGCTAAGTAGTTTCTAACTGGAATTTAAGCTATGTTCAGATATTAAGTGATGCCCTCAAACTTGCCTGTGCACATACTTCATATTTTCAAACAGGATGAAAACAGAAGGAAACAAGAAGAAATTTAAAGAAGAATTGTAAGAGATAACAGGAGTTATTAAAAAGAAAATGGAATCTTAATCAGAAGGTACCTGAAGATGCCATCAAATCTCTCGATTAAGTGATTGGCTTGCAACTATCTCCTCCTGGTGGCTAAAAAACATTTTTATATTGTTTTTTTTTCTGAATTGTGAGGAGTTATTGCACATATATTCCTTGAGTCATTGATAGAGATGGAAAACGTGTATACAAAGTAAAGTACCCATCAGATATGTTACACTACATGTTCTAATCATGCATGTTCTTTTACCTAGCAGTTACTGGTGAATACAGATAAAATAACCAGAACAGTGAGCACATTTTTCTTTTGTTCAAAACCATCATGAAAATAATATTTTATAGTCACAGTGGTATAAGCTACATGAATAGCCATAAATGGGAAAACATGAGATATTCGAACGTGTCAGTTGATAGTTTACCCAGGCAAACATTTTTTCTTCAAAACAGCCTACAGAATAGTTTCTAATATATATCCATCTTTTGTGGAAGAAATGTAATCAAAGAACCTCATCCAGCCTGTTAGCTCTCCAAGAACTCTGCACTTATGTTTTCCTTCTTTGGTAAATATAGCTTTAGCTGTCTAATCCACAGACTATGGAATTCCTTCTCTAAACAACTTTGCATATTTAATACAGTTAGTCGTTGAGAACTTACCCAAAAGCTAACTCGACAACCAAGCTTTTAGTCACTTGCACTAAATTGTCCTTTTTGAGCTTTTTTATGTTCAATTATTTACTGTATATTTCAATGAGAGAAATTTAAATATATTAAGTGCAAATTTATTGAAATTTCTGGTCAAATTTCAGCTTTGTGTTCACCTTCAGGTATAGGTAGATTGGCAGAGTTACCTTAAATTTACCCAATGGTAGTCTAGAAATGTAGAAAATCACTGTTCAAGAAAGACATTAACAAGTGAAACACCTGTGCATGCATGACCATTGTACAACTGTATTTTAAGCATCAGATGTTGCAAGTAATTCCTATTGTGTTGGGGAAGGATTGTTTGTACATGAAAGCTAAAAGGAAGAATGAAAATACAAAGGTAAACATTTGACAGTCCACTTTTGATGTTATTTTAAATATTTCCCTTTGAGGCTCATTTTGGTTCATTCAAATCCCTTAATCATCAACAAAGATTAGAAAGAACAGCATGGTGACTAAAATCTTAGCAGACTAAGCAAGCTATCTAAAAGTTACTCTGATAATAGCTTCCCAGATTCATTGTCCTTTATCACTCCAGCGCTCTCTTCCTTGAAATCAGAGAAACTGTCCATTATCCATAGATCGATGGAAAAGAGGGCCAAGACCCTTCATCAGGACTAAAGATAAAAAAGAGTAGGAGTCAGAGTTAGAAGGTGGAGGATGGGGAGTAAAGATTGCACATTGCACATTTAGACAGAGATGTAACGTAAAGATTTTTACTCCTCATGTACGTGAAGGATGTAAGAGACAAAATCAATTCATTCATTCAAGAAACACAAGGAGATGGATAAGACTGGGAGAGGGGGAGAGGTGAAGTAGAGCTGGGAAGTTGATTGGTGAAAGAGATCCAGGGCTGGAGAAGGGGGAATCTGATAGGGGAGGTCAGAAGTACATGGAAGAAAGAAAAGGAGGAGGTGATGAGCAAGTAATGAGTTAAGTTGAGAGAGGAAAATGGGAATGGGGAGTGGTGAATTTGAGGAGGGGGGCATTACCAGAAGTTTGAGAAATCGATGTTCATGCCATCAGGTTGGAGGCTATCGAGACGAAATGAAAGGTGTTGCTCCTCGACCTGGGTGTGGCCCCATTGCGACAGTGGAGGAGACCACGGGCTAACATATTGGAATAGGAAAGGAAGTGGAATTAAAATGGGTGGCCACTGGGAGATCCTGCTTCACCTGGTGGTGCTCGGCGAAGCGGTCTCCCATCTACATCGGGTCTCACCAATAAACAGGAGGCCACACTGGGAGCACGGGACACAGTATATGACCCCAACAGACTCACAGGTGAAGTGTCACCTCACCTGGAAGGACATTGGGGCCCTAAATGGTAGTGAGGGAGGAAGTGTAGGGGCAGATGTAGCACTTGTTCTGCTTGCAAGGATAAGTGCCAGGAGGGACAACAGTGGGGAGGGATGAATGGATAAGAGAGTCACATAGAGACAATCCCTGTAGAAAGCAGAATGTGGGGGGGGGGGAGGAAGAGAGAGAAAGAAAGATGTGCTTTGTGGTAGGATCCCACTTCGCCGAGCACTTACGCTCCATCTGACAGAAAAAGCAGGATCTCCCAGCAGCCCCCCATTTTAAATCTACTTCCTTTTCCTATTCTGACACCTCTACTGTTGTGATGAAGCCACACTCAGATTGGAGGAGCAACACCTTATATTCTGTCTGGGTAGCCTCCAACCTGATGGCATGAACATCGATTTCTTGAACTTCCACTAATGTCCACTCCCCCCTTCACCATTCCCTATTCCCATTTTCCTCTCTCATCTTATCTCCTTACCCACCCATCACCTCCCTCTGCTGCTCCTCCCCCTTTTTTTTCTTCCACAGCTTTTTGTTTTCTCCTACATACATATATAATATTTTCTTTTCCAATCCACAGGTATAGTACTTTGCAAAAGTCTTAGGCACCCTAGATTTTTAACATAAATTTTATTTTAGATGTTTATGTTTTGTCTTCTGCATTAGTGTGTCAGTAGAAAAGAGCAAATTTTAGATTTCCAAACATTCACTTACCAAAAAAGTGTTTATACTTTGTTAAAAGAACAACATATTAACTAACAGACCACTTTTCAAATAGAAACTTGGTTGGATGGCATCTGTCTGTCTTGGAGGACAATGGGTGATGATGATCATCACCACAACACTGGGTGGTATGTATGGAGATCCTGAGATGACTAGTCATCAATATCCCCCTCTTGGCCTCAGCAGTCTAGTCTAGAGGAAAGCTTATGTAGCAATACATTTGGCACCAGCTTGGCTGCAGGAGCTACCAGAAGGATGTTCAGTGACATCCAGCATCATTAGGGGCTCCACTCCACATTTGCTGTCTGGGTTTATTCCCATAGTCTTTGTCTTTCCTGAGGCTGCCGACAAGGCAGTGGGGCTATTTACCCATAGCCGGGAATCTGGTTCATGAGCACCAGGGCATGTCCACACACTGGTTAGCCTGCGTGCTACGAGTGGTGGAGCCTGTCCTCTGTAGTTCAGCCGGAGTCCAAAAGGAGCTTGCTGGTGGAGGAGTTCCACCGGTGAGGAGGCACTTGATGAGGCTTGCCATTGGAGAGGATATGTACTGCCAGGGAGAGACTTACACATTCAGCTCTCCTCTTCGCAAAAGTGCTAGCAAGCAAAGGAAGCTGAAAGTGGGAGTAACAAGCACTACCGCATTAGATGCATCACAACAAATATTGACACTAAAACTACTTCTTTTTTGTTTTATATCGGTTGGCAACCAGTTTTTCAGTGCATTACTGCCACCTGCTAGATTTGTGGTGTTCCAACCAAATATGTCCTGGAGTTCTCTACTTTAGACAATCTAGTTCAGCCTGCAGTTCTCTATTAGCATCACTCTGTAGTTGCAATTCCTTGTGACTGCTTAATGCACTCATTAGATGATGCCGCAAACTGCTATTCTTCTCTAACTTTGTCACATGTTTTCATGTAGTTGCCTTACCTCAATTACATTGATTTCATCTACATCACTTGTAAAACTAAAATCATCTTGTTAAAGAATAGTAATTATCACACGTTATACTTTTAAAATTGCTGTTTTTCCAAGTCTATCTGCTTTTTCAGGTTTTCCTTTTCTTGGATCGTAGCCTGCAGTTGTTTACTGAGACCTCGGAGTTCTTCTTCATTTGCTTCCATGTTTTCATTTTATAATCTGAATGTAGATAATTCACTTTGCAACAAATTCCTTTTCCTTTTGTATCCTTGTAATAACTTCCTCCATTTTCCAATCTCTTTTCCAACTCACAGTTGTTTTTTTTGGGTACTTCTATTTGTTGTTGGAGTTCTGCACATTTACCCTGGGCTTCAGCCATAAAATCTGAGGATTTCCCTTAAGTTCTGAAACATATTTCTTAAATTGTTGACCATTTGCAATAAATATACTGCCATTAAGATTCCATCTCCTCTGCATTCAGCATTTCTTTGACTTCTTCCCACCTAATCCCTTTAATACCAAGATATTTTTCTGCAGACTTGTCTATCATTTTAACTTTTTCAGTTCTTTTGCTTGTTTGCACTGAACAATTAATTGCATCCACCATAAAAAGTATGAAATCTTTTCTACTCATTAATAGTGTATCCTTATTTTTCATATTACAGCCCTCACAATTCACCAGTTTATTAATCCCTGTATTTGTTTGCTTGACAGCCTTTTTTCAGCAAATTCTTTCACTGCATCTGCATAACTGATTCCTTGAGTTACTTTTACATATTGTATCTCAGCTGCCTTCTTGCTATAAATGCACCCTCGATAAGCTGCGCTGTGTGCCTTGCCACAATTGCAGCATTTCAGCCTAGCTCCTGCTTCACATTTCCCATATTCATGTTCTCCAGCAAATCTCCCACATCTTTGTTTTCCTCTGCAGACCGCCGCAACGTGCCCAAATTTCTGACATTTATAGCAACTTAAAGGCGGTGGTATATATATTCTAACCGCATATACCCTAAGTAAACGTTAGTTGGCAATCTCTCTTCATCAAAGTTAATCATTACTGATAAACTATCACACTTTTCCCCATTTCTTGTAACTTTCAAACGTTTGGCCTCAATAACTTTTGCTCCTTTTATGTTCTGTTTAATCTCATCCATAGTAACTTTCGTTGGTATCCCCGAAATAACGCCTCTAGTCCACTTTCTATTGTTGGGTATTGAGCATTGTACTTCATTGTTATCTATTTTACTTAATATTATCACTTGCCTTGCTGAGCACTATCCCGACAAATCACTAATAGCGATCCATTTCATAAAATTTTTGCTCTTTTAATCTCGCCTATAATTTTGTTGAGCATCTTCATCAAATGAATCCGGTTCCAATCACCAAATGATGCCCCGTCTTCACTTAGTTTTATAATTGCTTTAATCTCATCTTCTTTCCATTGTTTTGCTGTCCTGCTTTGATCATCCGCTGACTCCTCAGAGTTTGATATCCCGTAGCTCTGGTTTCTTTTCTTCCTCTTTCCATTCCATTCCTCTTTCCCGCTGACCTCCACCTCTAGTTCACTTCCACTCTCGCCAAAAACTTCCTTCAACAGCTGAGCTCTTCCCTTGATGTTCTCTCTCTCTGCCATTTTCCAGTGAGCTCCACAATCTGTTCTCATTTGGTTAATTATCTCAAATCACTAGCCAGCCATAGTCCCTCACACTATAAAATTGATTACTTTGTGGGTATATAGCCCAGTGCATGATGAAACAAAGATAACAAACAGGTGCTAATGATCAATGACATAATGAGTTGAATGACCTAAACTGATTAACTGACACAGAAACAGGTATAGATGGAATCAAACTGGGTGAAGGACAACCAAACTAAAAGGTAAGGTTGTGGTAGATGTGACAGTTTAACTTTCAAATCATCAATTCTTACACCATGGCAAGAGTGAACATAGCAACAAGACACAAGGTGGTCATCCTGTATCAACAATGTCTCTCCGAGGTAGAAATTTTGTGGTAGACTAGAGTTTCAAGACATGTTGTACAAGTTCTTCTGAAGAAGCACAAGGAGGCGGGCAAGATTGAGGACCAGAAACACAGTGGTTGGCCATGGAGACTGAGTGCAGCAGACAAGGGTACATCAAACTGATGTCCCCTTCTCAATCGGAAGACGTCCAGGACTGTTATCATCTCTGAGCTCACAGAAACCACTGGAAATCAAGTACACCCCTCTACAGTCTGGAGAAGTCTTGTCAGAAGTAGTTTTAATGAAAGTATTGCTGTTTTTAAAAAACAAAGCCATTCCTCAGAAGTGGAAACAAAACCAAGAGACTTGCCCTACACGGAAAAACACAAGAGCTGGGTTGTTGAACAATGTCAGCAAGTGCTGGAGACTGATAAGTTAAAATTTGACATTTTTGGCTCAAACAGAAGCAGTCTCTCCATAGAAGAGATGGAGAGTGCTAAAGGTTGAGAATCTGCAGCGAACAGTGAAGCACGCAGACATCCCCTGCAGGTTTGGGAGTGCATTTCTGCAAATGGAGTAAGTGATCTGGTCAGAATTAATGGAATCCCCAATGCTGAGAAGTACAAGTAGATTCACATTCATTATATAACACCATCAGAGAGGTGCCCGATTGGTCCCAACTTCATTCTTATAAAGCTTCACTCTTCTTATCTAAGAGGATCTAGTTTTTTATTGTTTACTGCTCTTTGTAGTAGAATTTTTGATATTTAGAAATTTTACATTTCATTGTATTTGAAAGCATCTTTGCTTTACAGAATCTTTTTTACATGTGCTTAAGACACTTACACAGTACTTCCCATACATATACAAAAAAAAGGCAACATCCATCATGAAGAACCTCTACAATCTAGCATATGCCCTTTTCTCATTACTACCATCAAGGAGGAGGTACAGGAGCCTGAAGACTCCCATTTAATCATTCAGAAAGAGTTTCTTTCCTTCTGCCACCAGGTTTCTGATCATCCAGGAACACTACCTCATTATTTCCTTATCTTTGCATTATTTTATTGATTGATTGAGATCCAGTGCAGAGTAGGCCCTTGCAGCTCTTTGAGCCGTGCTGCTCAATCCCCCGATTGAGCAGCACGGCTCAAAGCCTATAGCCTATGGGACAATTTACGGTGACCAATTCACCTACCAACTGGTAAGTCTTTGGACTGTGGGAGGAAACCGGAGCACCTGGAGGAAACTCACTGGGTCACTGGGAGAGCATACACACTCTTTACAGGCAGCGGCGGAAATTGAACCCAGGTCACCTGTACTGTAAAGCATTGTTCTAACCACTACACTATCATACCACCCCAGACTAAATTGTAGTTTATAGTAATTTTGAGCCTTGGCACTATACTGCTGCTGCAAAACAACAAATTTAACATCTTATCAGTGGCAATGCACCTGATTTTGATTTTTCCAGCAGGCTTCTATTCAAATTAATGTTCTTTTCATAATAACATTGCCTCCTTGCAATCATTTTCAGTTACAGCTGATACTCTGATTCCTTCACCTGTTCCCCTCTCTCTGTACTAATTTCTTTGCCTTACTAGTCTGCACAATGTACAGCATTTCCCCAGCCTAAAAGGCTGAATATATAAAAGAACCTTTATTTTTAAAGCTATACGGTTTCTGAATCATTCCACTGAGTGGTGCTGCAGGCTTAATTCCTTGACGTGAGCTTGGCATCCAATTCACTTACCGCCTGAAAGATTAATATATGCACATCTTTACAAAAACTAGCAACCTTATGACTCCTGTAAAACTGACAAGCCTACTTTATGGCTGTTTTGATTCAGATTTCATATATTCATAAATTATTTGCAAAATCTTTACTAATCTTTGGGTATCATCCATACAATGATTAAATGCTATTTATTTCAAAAAACGAGGTCATAAAACAATTTTAATAATACAGATATTAATAATATCCTTGTAGCCAGTGTTGCAAACACAAAATTGACAATGTACAATCAAATAAAAACTTACTGATCTCAGAAGTAGAATGCAATTGTACTCCTAACTTTATAGTAACACAATTTTGACTTGAGTGTGCAATTAAAATTAAAATGACCCCAGCAGTCAAAGTTACTGGGTGTCAATGCCTGGACTAAGTTCCATGACTTTAATATTAGTATTAGCAGTGGCCACTTTATTAGGTACACTTGCTCATTAATGCAAAGATCTAATCAGCCAATCATGTGGCAGCAACTCCAATGTATAAAAGCATGCGGACATGGTCATGAAGTTCAGTTGCTGTTCAGATCCAACATCAGAATGGGGAAAGAAATGTGATCGAAGTGACTTTGTGGAATGATTGTTGCTCCCAGACAGGGTGGTTTGAGTATCTCAGAAACTGCTGAACTCCTAAGATTTTCACATACAACGGTCTCTGGAGTTTACAGAGAATGGTGTGGAAAAACAAAAACATCCTTTGAGCAACAGTGGGGAAAATTAGTGGGGAAAAAATGTCTTGTTAATGAGAGAGGTCAGAGGAGAATGGTCAGAACGGTTCAGCTGACAGGAACCTGACAGTAACTCAAATAATCATGCATTACAACAGTGGGGTGCAGAAAAGTATCTCTGAATGCACAACACATTGAATCTTAAAGTGCTCGGGCGCAGCAGCAGCAGCAGAAGACCAGACTGTTTTGTAAGGTGTACCTAATAAAGTGGCCATTGAGTATATGTGACAGCACTTGGAAACTGATGAGGAAAAACTCTGAGATTTGGAAAGTGACAACTCCCAATTTATTCTGATCTCAGTGCGCAGCTGTGTAATTAAACTTAAATATAATTCACTTTGTAGCATTAGTCAACATGCTCAGATTCATTCTCAGAGGGTTTTCATTTCTTTCCATTGGATCTTTGCATTGTGTTTTATTCCCCTATCTTGAGTGACATAGAGTCAGTGGCCACTTTATTAGGTACAGTTGTCTACCTGCTCGTTAATACAAATATCTAATCAGTCAATCATGTGGCAGCAACACAATGCATAAAAGCATGTGGACATGGTCATGAAGTTCAGTTGCTATTCAGACCCAACATCAGAATGGGGGAAGAAAGGTGATCGAAGTGACTTTGATGTGGAATGATTGTTGCTTCCCGACGGAGTAGTTTGAGTATCTCAGAAACTGCTGAACTCCTGAGGTTTTCACACACAACAGTCTCTAGAGTGCAAAACAAACAAAAAATAGTGAGTAGTAGTTCTGTAGGTGAAAACATCTTGTTAATGAGAGAGTTCAGAGGAGAATGGCCAGACTGGTTCAAGTTGACAGGAAGGTGACAGTAACTCAAATAACCACATGTACAACAGTGATGTGCAGAAGAACATTCTGAATACAGAACACATCATGAATGGGCCACAGCACCAAAAGATCACAAACATACAAAAATACACTCAGTGGCCTCTTTATTAGACAGCTCCTGTGCCTAATAAGGTAGTCATTGATTATAGACGATAAATGACCAGCATTAACAAATTTGAAAATTAATTTATAGAAGACTTATTTGTTAACTATATGCAATTTATATAAAGTACCATGTTCAATAATAGTATTAACAGACTGATATTAACAGTCTAGTATTAACAGACTCTGTACATCTCCTGGAGTCCTGCTGATATATTGGGGAATCTAGCCAAGAGGTACTTACTTTTCTCATAACAATTAAAATATGAACTTATAGTTGAGGTATTATAGACTTGATGACTATAATTATGAATAAGTAACATGATAAATTGAGTATTTATTCAAAAAGTATAGTCACACAACAGAAGAACCTTAGTGTACAAGTTCCAGTCTCCATGAAGGTATCTGCACATCTCAATAGGTAGTGAAGAAGGGCTATGGGATAGTTGTCTTCATTACTCAGTAGAGTAATGGTATAACATAATAAAACACCGGCATACTGTGTACAGTTTTTATGCCACATTTTAGGAAGGATTTGATTGCATCAGAAGATATCTAGGATGTTGCTTGACATGCAGTGACTCAATTATGAAGAGGGACTGGAAATATTGGATTTGTTTTCCTGGAGGTGGAGGATGGTGATGAGGACCCTGGTACAGAATCCAGAGTTATGAAGGGCATAAATAGGATAGATATTACAAAACTTCTTGCAATAACATTTATCTAAAACTAGGAGGCATAAATTTAGGATAATGGGTCCAAGGCTCAGAGCAGGTGTTCCAACCTGGTGTCCCTGAATCTCTTGCTTAACAGTATTGGTCAATGGCATAAAATGGCTGGGAACCTCCGGCTTAGAAGGCTGCAATCTAGAATAGATGAGGCAGGCATCCTCATATTAGTTACAAAATAGCTCAAGGAGCACCTGAATTGCCAATGCATAAGAATTCAGATAAGTGGAATTAGTATAGATAGGTTGGTAATGCCATAGTAAGCCAAAGAGCCTGCTTCTGTGTTGTATGGCTCTATGACTCTTTGTGAATTCACATGGAACCAATGAGCTGCTGAGTATTTTAAAAAGCAAAGTAATAGCTGTATAGCTGAGAGAAAGAAGGTGAAGAATGATTATTTGGAACTAAGACTAAACAGAAGTAAATAAAGATCTTAAATATTTCATAAGGTTGGGGTAATGCTTGCTTTCCAAGTATTGTGCAAACCACTTCACTGAACTGTGAATTTACCTTTATTTTTCATTATTCTTTTATTGCTTAGTGTCAGTAGAACAAAGAACTGTTCCCGGTGTGTGTTCGTCCATTGTCAACGTCGATGAGGACCTCGACACCATTATGATGGTGTTGAGACTAGCACGTGACTTGGATTTAAGTGAGGGAGAGTTGTGCAGCGTCAGCCTTACTCTCTCTTCCCAATTCCCATCTGGATCCAGTGGCAAGACAGAGTCGAGACGGCTGGAGATGGGACTAGGTGCATTGGATGACCAGGACATTTTCTGTGTCTTTTCATGCTCTACGCATTCCACAACACTTGCAGAGATGCCTTCTTGCCTGTTGGACCTTCCATTGGTCTCGTCCGCTCAGTCCGCCGGAGTCTGTCTTCACATGCTGGGATAGACAACTCCCTATCTCACCGAGGGTTTGAGACCCATCGGCTACCCTCACCTGGTTTAGCCGGCTTGTCGAAGCCATTGTCCAGGGTGTGGCCGCTGTCGCATGCAAACAGCTATGGGAAGCCAAAGGTGAGAGCTGAGTGTCAGGTGGGGACCAAAGGTGGACTAACCGCCTTGAAAAGGACGCAACATGTTCCCCCACCAGAGGTGCTACCCCTCCCTCACACCCCATACACTCCACTGTTCCTGGTGTAAAGAAAGCAAGAATACGGGAGATCCATGTTTACTTGGGACACAAAATCTACAGAACTGAGGAAAATTAGCAGTGAGGTCATGGATCATATATGGATTACAGAAGAGAAGATTCTTGCTGTCTTGTGGCAGATTAGACCATAAGACCATAGTTAGGATGGATGTCCCTAGGGCTTGACAAGATAAGCCCTCCACCTTGTGGGAGTCTAGTTCAGAAATTGTTGGGGCTCTGGTAGAAGTATCTAAAATGTCTTTAGCCATGATTGAGGTGCTAGAGGACCTGAGGGTAGCTAATGTTGTTCCATTGTTCAAGAAAGGCTCTAAGAATAAGGCAGGAAATTATAGGCTGGTGAATTTGATGTTAGTAGAGGTTAAATTATTGGAGGGTATCCTAAGGGACAGGATATATCAATATTTGGATGGACAGGGTCTGATTAGAAATGGTCAATATGGCTTTGTGCATGCTAGGTCATGTCCAACCAATTTGAATGAGATTTTTTAAGGAAGTTACCAGGAAAGCTGATGAAAGAAAGGCGGTGGATGTTGTCTACACGGATTTTAGCAAGGCCTTTGACAACATCCCACATGAGAAGCTGGTCAAGAAGGTTCAGTCGCTAGGCATTCAGAATGAGATGGTTGGCTTCTTCATTAGCTTCATGGGAGAAGCCAGAAAATGGTAGTAGAAGTTTGCTTCTCTGACTGGAGACTGTGAGTAGTGGTGTGCCACTGGGATTGGTGTTGGTTCCATTGTTGTTTGTCATCTATATCAATGATCTGGATGATAATATGGTAAATTAGATCAGCAAATTTGCAATTGACACCAAGGCTGGGGGCTGAGTGAACAACGAGGAAGGCTATCAAAACTAGATCTGGAGCTGCTGAAAAAAATGGGCTGAAAAATAGCCGATAAAATTTGATGGAGACAAGTGAAAGCTGTTGCACTTTGGGAGGTCAAACCAAGGTAGGATTTACATGGAGTGTGGTAGAACAGAGGGATTAGGGAATACAGATCCATAAATCCTTGGCATTGGTGTCACACTATATAGGGTCATAAAGCGAGCTTTTGGCACATTGGCCTTCAGAAATCAAGGTACTGAGTACGGGAGTTGAAATGTTATGTTGAAGTTGTATAAGATGTTGGTGAGTCTTAATTTGGAGTATTGTGTATAATTCTGGTCACCTACCAATGGGAATGCGATCAATAAGATTGAAAGAATGCATAGAAATTTTACAAGGACTCTGATTTGAATTTTGTATAGGTTGTAGAAAGTAGTTATTCCTAGAAATGAGGGTTTGTAATGGAAAATGAAAGTGAGGATCCAAATAGCCTATGCCATTTATGTCATGTTCCAACTAAATCAACTAAGGACGTGTGAATTCAACCCAAGTTCAGTCCTGCTATAATAGATATTTAGTGGTCTCTCAAATGTAACTCGGGTCACTCAAAATTTGGCTGAGAAAATTTTGAGGTTTTATTCATGAAGAAGGTGAATCAGAAATAAATCCACATTTTAAAATTTATATACAAGATTTTTACCTGGATTGTCTTCCCTATTCTAGTCACTGGTCAGTGAGGAGACAGCTGATAATACTTCATTTTTTACTATAGTAGATTTGGTGTGGCATTTAGAAATAGCCCAATTCCAGACCTGGAACTGACTTAAGCAACTTGGACAGGGACATAAAGTAATTACCCCAGTGTCTTTGGATATGTCTGCGCACATGGCAAATTACTCTCATTTAATGTGCAAATTACTAGGAGCTATTTCAGATTTAGGACATGTTTTTGAAGAATGTGGCTTGCGTGTGCAGCAATGGGTTAAATATCTGAATAATTAAGAAGGTGTTCCTTGACTTTTTAGCTTGATGACTATGAAATTTGCAGGGAGTGGTTAAGTGCCAATTAAAAAGCTGTTAAAGCTTTTCTTACCAAATTTCACTTTGACTATAGAAAATAAACTACAAGGAAAAAAATTCCTATTACTTCATTAGGGCTACTAAAGCCTTTCTTACCAAATTTCACTTTGACTATATATTAAAAAAGCCACAAGAACAAGAACTCGATTACTCCATGCCAGCAAGTAATTTGCAATCATTCTAAGAGCTACTAAACGTATGCCGAATATGTGGAGTACACTAATGGGGGAAAGAAAGATGTAGAGAGGCAAGATTGTTATCAACAGAATAATGTAATTCTTTTCTTATTAAATTTCTTATTTGAAGAAAAACACATTGCACTACCGTTTGAATCACAGAAAGAATTTATGCCTGTTTATTTAGCTGCATGGTGAATTTATTTTGATTGTGTTGAGAGGTGTTTGGGACTTCCATCCATTCTCTGGATGCAGGCTTGTCCCAGCTCTATTAAAGAAAAATTTAAATGTTCTTTCAGACCTGTATTCATCAGATAGCATATCAGTGTCCTGTTACCCTGGCCTTCTTGAGTCAAGCATCATTCTGGGTCTCCTTTGTATCTTACTAATGTATCTTACATTATAAAGCATTTTTGACTGTAAAGTGCTTTGGGACACTTTGACAGAGAAATGAAAAGTGCTAAGTAATGCAAACCATTTTT
Source organism: Mobula birostris (assembly GCF_030028105.1). NCBI lineage: Eukaryota > Metazoa > Chordata > Chondrichthyes > Myliobatiformes > Myliobatidae > Mobula > Mobula birostris. The sequence goes on along the minus strand of NC_092371.1, from coordinate 52,516,410 downwards.
TTCATACATGATAAGGAATCTTGCATGGCTGCAGGTTACCCAGTGACGGCTGTATAATGGCATTGAACTGCCAGGACCTTCGGTGAACTGCAATCTTGCCAGTCCCCTTCCAAAAGTAGTGCTATGGAGAGCTAATCAAAAATAAGTTCCCTGGAACTTATCAATGAAAAAGGACTGAAATTTGAGTGAAATTTTTTCTTCTCAAAATTTGTCAATGGGAGAAAGAATGATTAAAAAAAAAAATTGTCCATCCTCATTGGATCAGAAGAGGATAAGAATCCGGTGGGGGTGAGGGGGTGGGACAATCTCAATTTCTACCAGAACTTTTCAGAGAACCAGCATGCACAGAAACCTGGCAAAAAAAAAAGTACATTCACCCCCTATGGAAACCTGGAAAACCCTTTGTTCCTACACTCACTTGCAATAAATTATTTTATTCCAGATTGCCTGCCGTGGTCTGGGTTTTATTTGTGGGAGAGAATTGGTGAGATAACCTGGCCTTGAGATTCCTCTATGGTGCAGTCCAGCTAAAGCATTTATGAAAAGGCAAAGGATTTTCCATTAGAAGTTGCATGCAGAGCAATCAAGTTACTGTGATTATTTTTTACAAACATTTGCTTGGCCTGCCTGCTGAATGGGTCACATTCCAAATTGAATTAATTATCATGCCAAGCTTCTCCTAATTAATGTTCAGCTTTGAAGTCTTTGAAAAGGTTCATAAAATTAAAGATCTTTTCAGACACTTCTAAAAAAGCATTTACAACATTTTGAAAATTAAAAATATATTTTCAGAAATTTACTTGATTACTGTAGCTAGCAAATATAGTTCCTTGTAATATTATTTTTAATTATGGTTGTCAACAGTTCATGAAAAAAACTTCTTGGATGACAAATCCATTACACGAAAAGATTTGCAGATGCTGGAAATCCAAAGCTCTACACACACAGACACACTCCGCTGGAGGAACTCAGCAGGTCAGGCAGCATCCATGGAAAAGAGTAAACATTAAATGTTTCAGGCTGAGACCCTTCATCAGAACTGGAAAGGAAGGGGAAGAGTCAGAATAAGAAGATGGGGGAGGGGAGGAAGAAGTACAAAGTGACAGGTGATAGGTGAAACTGGGAGAGGGGGAAGGCTGAAGTAAAAAGATGTGAAGTTGATTGGAGAAGGGGGCATCTGATAGGAGAGAAGACCATGGAAGAAAGGGAAGGGGGAGGGCCACCAGAGGGAGGTGATGGGCAGGTAAGGAGATAAGGTGAATGGGAGAAACGGGAAAGGGGAATGGTGAAGGAGGGAGTGGGCAATGACCAGAAGTTCAAGAAATCCATGTTCATGCCATCAGGTTGGAGGTGACCAGACGGAATATAAGGTATTGCTTCTCCAACTTGAGTGTGGCCTCATTGCGATGGTAGAGAAGGCCATGGAATGATATGTCAGAATAGGAAATAGAATTGAAATGGAGATCCTGCTTTTTCTGGTGGATGGAATGAAAGTGCTCAATGAAATAGTCTCCCTATCTATGTGAGATCTTGCCAATATACAGGAGGCCACACAGATGCAATAGATAACCCCAACAGACGTGTAAGTGAAGTGTTGCCTCACCTGTAAGGACTGTTTGGGGCCCTGAATGGTCGTGAGAGAAGAGGTATAAGGGCAGGTGTGGCACTTGTTCCACTTGCAAGTTTAAGTACGAGGAAGGAGATCAGTGGGGTGGGATGAGTGGACAAGAGAGTTGTGTAGGGAGTGATCCCTGTTGAAAGCAGAAAGTGGGGCAGGGGAAAGGATGTGCTTGGTGGTGGGATCCCGTTGGAGATCGCAGAAATTACAGAGAGTTTTGTGCTGGACATGGAGGCAAGTGGGGTGGTAGTTGAGGACAAGAGGAATCTATCCCTGGTGTGGCAGTGGGAGGATGCAGTGAGGACAGATGTGCATAAATTGGAAGAGATGCAGGTGAGGGCAGTGTTGATGGTGGACGAAGATCTCAGTTGTTCTGGAATGAAAAGCCTCCTCCTGAGAGTTTTCCAGCATCTGCAGATTTGCTTGCGTTTGTGGCATTGACGGTTTACTCTTTTCCATAGATGCTGCCTTGCCTGCTGAGTTCCTCCAGCACCGTGTGTGTGTGTGTGTGTGTGTGTGTGTGTGTGTGTGTGTTGCTTTGGATTTCCAGAATCTGCAGATTTTCTTGTGTTTGTGATGCACCAATCCCAACCTCACCATCAAACTTGCAGATAAGAGAGTTGCTGTAACAGTCTTGCAGACTGATCGCTACAGAGGCCAGGCAGCAACTCTCAGACACCCCCTTTTACTTGCCCCTTGAACAGGATCTCACTGAGTAGCACCAGGCCATGCTCTCTCATACCATCACCGATCTTATCGATTTCAGGGATCTCCCATCCACTGCTATCAACCTCATAGTTCCCATTCCCACCACTTCCCATTTCTACCTCCTACCCAAGATCCATAAACCTGCCTGTTCAGGTAGGCTATTGTTTCTGTCTGTTCCTGCCCCACTGAATATGTGTCTGTATATCTCAATTCTGTTTTAAACCACCTGGTTCAGTCTCTTTCTACCTATATCCATGACACTTCATACGCTCTTGATCTTTTCATCGACTTTAAGTTCCTTGGACCTGATCTCACTTTCACTATGGATGTCTAATTCCTATACACCTCCATCCCCCCATGAGGAGGGCCTTAAAGCTCTCTGCTTCTTTCTGGACAATAGACCCAACCATTTCCCCTCTACCACCATGCTCCTCCGTCTAGCAGAACTGGTCCTCACCCTCAATAATTTCTCCTTCAGCTTCTCCCCCTTCTTTCAAATCAAAGGTGTAGCCATGTGCACTCACATGAGTCCCTGCTATACCTGCCTTTGTGTTGGCTACATGGAATATCTACACCGGCATTGCTCCCCAACTCTTCATGCGCTAGGATGGACAACTGCATTGGTACTGCTTCCTGCACCCACGTTGAGCTTGTCGATTTCATCCACTTTGCCCCAGATTTACTTGGTCCATTTCTGACACCTCTCTCCCATTTCTCAATCTCTCTGTTTCCATCTCTGGAGGCAGTCTAACTTCTGATATCTTTTATAAACCCACTGACTCTCACAGCTATTTGGACTATACCTCTTCCCACCTAGTCACTTGTAAAAATGCCACTCCCTTCCCTTAGTTCCTCTGTCTCCACTGCATCTGCTCTTGGAATGAGACTTCTCATTCCAGAATAACTGAGATGTCCTCTTTTTTCAAAAAAAAGGGGCTTCCCTTCCTCCACCATCAATGCTGCCCTCACCTGCATATCTTCCATTTCGTACACATCTGCCCTCACCCACTTGTCCTCACCTACCACCCCACTAGCTTCAGAGTCCAGCCCATAATTCTGCATAAACGTCTGCCATCTCCATTGGGAACCCACCACAAAGCACATCTTTCCCTACCCACCTCCCCCCCCACTTGTTGCTTTCTTCAGGGATTGCTATCTACATGACTCCCTCGTCCACTCAACCCTCCCCACTGATCTTCCTCCTGGAACTTATCCTTGCATGCGGAACAAGTGCTATACCCTGCATCTCCACTTCCTCCCTCACTACCATTCAGGGCCCCAAACAGTCCTTCCAGGTGAGATAATACTTCACCTGCCAGTCTGTTAGGGTCATATACTGTGTCCAGTGCTCACGGTGTAGCCTCCTGTATATCAGTGAGACCCAACATAGATTGGTAGAGCACCTTCACTCCATCCGTAAAGAAAAAACGGGATCTCCTAGTGGCCACCCATTTCAATTCTACTTCCCATTCTGCCATATCAGTCCATGGCCTCCTCTACTGCTACTATGAGGCCATACTCGGGTTGGAAGAGCAACACCTTTTATTCCATCTGGGTAACCTCCAACCTGAGGGCATGAACATCAATTTCTCAAACTTTCGGTAATTGCCTGCTCCGCTGTCCTTCACCATTCCTCATTCCCGTTTCCTCCTTTCACTTATCTCCTTACCTCCCCTTCACCTCCCTCTGGTGCTCTTCCCCCTTCCCTTTCTACCATGGTCTTCTGTCCTCTCCTAAGAGTATCCTCCTTCTCTAGCCCTTTATTTCTTTCACCAATCAACTTCCCAGCTCTTTACTTCACCCCTCCTGCTCTCCCAGTTTCACCTAACACCTGCCGCCTCGTACTACTTTTCTCCTCCCCCAACCTTCATAATCTGACTTCCCCCATTTCTTTCTAGTCCTGATGAAGTGTCTCGACCCAAAACATCAATTGATAAATCTATTACCAGCTACATTAACAAAAGTGCACCAGCTTACTTTTCCCAAGTATAGTAAAGGAAATATTTAATATAACTATAATGTACGTGCATATTTTCTTAAAAACATAGTTTGTCATGGCATACATTTGTCAATCTGCAATGTCGATAGAACAGGAGCTTGAACAAAAATGTAACTTCTGAAAAGGGGAGAAAAGGGGAGAATTTGCAGGTGGTGTCAACACAGAAACTTCTGGTCTGTAAGTGCATTTGGCAACTCCTTTAACCAAATATTTGTATGTTTATAAGATCTTATAAGCACCTTGTTTAGAAGAGACCAGGTCCTGTGATATTACTGGTAATTATTAAACCAATCTGTTGCTCAATAATCTAGTATATTTGGATAGATCTTGTTATTCGGTAATCTGTTGTACTGTATTTATATCGAAATAAATCTGATAGATAGCATGAATGATCAATAGTTTAAAAAGAAAGATTTTGTTTAAGCCTCCAATGTTCACAGTGTTCACTTTTTTCTTTTTGCATTGGCTCTACACACTATGATAAGCAGATTAATGGACGGCAGACTCCATAACTCCTATTGCCTGTGGTCACATGAAGATGAAGTTGTCAGACAGGCACTTAATTAATGTTTGTCGTAGTTAGTTTCTGGGAATCACATCTGTGATAAACATTACATTTTCCATTACTCACTGCTTCTTTTGCTGTGCTTTCCATAATTAATGTCTCATTCAATCTCCCAACTACTTAAAAAGTTATAATTCAATTTACGTTGGATTGCTGCTTACCTGCGTGATTGTCTGCTACATTTAGTGAAGGAAAATCTGCCTTGAGTGTGAGCACCAAATGGCAGCATCAAATTGACCTCCAATTTTCTGTCAGACTGGTCAGCTCCAATAATATCAATTGAACTAAGTGTTTACCATATGGCCAGTGTGACAGCACTCATTTTGCATCATTTCTCATCGGCCTTCTTGCCCCACTGAATCTAATACTGTAACCTCTTGCTGACATTCACTTTAGTGTTGCTGATTGTTCTTGTATCTCCTTGTTCTTGTTATAGAAGATTCATATCACTGGGTCTGGAGGGCTTGAGTTATAAAGAGGGGCTGGATAAACTGGGGGGTGTTTCCCCTGGAGTGTAGTAGGCTGAGAGTTGAAATCATGAGGGGCATGCATAAGGTGGCTGGTCACTGTCTTTTTCCACGGGTAGGAGAGCCTAAAACTAGAGGGCATAGATTTAAAGTGAGAGGGGAAAGATTTAAAAAGGATCACACAAAGAGTGATGGGTATATGGAACAAATTGCCGGAGGAAGCTGTAGAGGCAGGTAAAATTGTCATGTTCAAATGTCATTTGGACAGGTACATGGTTAGAGAAGGTCGAGAGGAATATGTGCCAAAAATAGGCAAAGGAGATTAGCTCTGATAGAGATCTTGGTCAGCATGTTTGACTTGCTCAGAGGGGCCTCCTTCCATGCTGTGTAACACTATGAGTCTACCAACAACCCCTGTGGCTCAGCTGGCAGAAACTTTGCTTCTGAGTGATAAGATTGTGTGCTAAACCCACTTCACTGATACTCTAGCAACATGCACACAATGCTGGAGGAACTCAGCAGGCCAGGCAGCATTTTGTGTGTGTCGCTCATATTTCCAGCATCTGCAGATTTTCACTCGTTTGTCACCGATACTCCAGGCAGTTTCTTTTCTACATTTCTGAGAGAGTACTTGAATAAATAATAACGGAAATCATGATTTCTTTGTTGAAGATCCCTTGGCAATTCGTTTGACAAAGCAGTTGAACTAATCTTCATTCCTTAATCAACATCACTAAAGTTGAAATTCTTTGGCTCCTGATAGGTGAAATGAAACAACTTGTAGCAATCTTTTCTTGTACCTAAGATCCAAGGCATCTTGTGAAACACGAAAATATTCGCCAAGAGCTTTCCTCAACTATATCAGATTGGTCATGGGTAGACTGGAAGTAGGACATACAGGATTTAGGAAATGAGTTATTTTATTGGAGGCATCAAGAAAAGCAGCTTTGAAGGGATGAATATTAGGGGATGTGCTACCACATATCAGGTGCATAATCAAAGATTTTGAGGGCTGCCAGTGATGGTATGCAGTCCAAGGGAGACTAAGAAATCTTTTTATGCACTAAAAACCTCAGCAGCAAGGTGCTGAGAGCAAAATCCAGGCAAAGTGGACCTTTCTCTCAGATGGTCAATGCCATGAATCCTGGTAGCAGATCAAAAAACTGCTGCTGAACATTTAACTAGCTGCTTTGTATTCTAGATTATAACAATGGCTGAACTTTGGGTGGCTACAAACAAGTTTGGACATCCTGAGTCAATGAAAGTCACCATGTAAGTGAAAATTTGAGTCACTGATGTCAATTTCTGGTCATAAAACAAATTTCCAAATAACAACTTGGTATTTCAATATACCACAAGATCAAAAAGTAGTCTTCTTTGTTGAACTGGCCCTATTTTCTACTCCATTCAGAAGATCAGAGCCAATGAATCTGAATGATGTAACATGGGCTTTACAGCAGGGAGCCAAAGAATAAATTTCATTTGATTTCAGCAGAAGTGAATGGGGTTTGCAGTTTTCATTACCGAAAGAAGACCAAGGTTGTTTTAATGGATGGGGACACCTTATTGTCATGGGCCCGACTGGGGACTACGTTGTGGTCAGAGAGAAAGTTTGTAAAAGGATGATTATGTCAGTGTTCTGGTTAGTGGGGGTAAGGAGGGTAAAATTATTTTGGCAGCACAGTGAGACAGTAGTTAGTGCTGCTTCTCCACAACAGGACCTGGGTCTGATCTTGTGTTCAGATGCGACCTACATGGAGTGTACGTGTTTGCATGGGCATCCACTGAATGCTCCCAAAGACAGGTTTAGCATTGACTAGGGGAGAAATTACTTAATTTCCATAAGATGAAAAAATGTCCAATAGATGCTTTAAAATTGTTTTTATTAACAAATGCCACCAGAGTTAATTCCTGGGTTGATGATATCAATTACATAACTGCTGATGTTTCGATCAATTCACACTTAACCTGGTGCTGAGTTTTCACCTGTTGCTATCTTTGTTGACAGCCTGCTAACACCTGGAAACAGAAGTGCAACACAAAATATTTGCCTGTAATGGGAGGTAATTCCTATCCACCATCATGAATTTATAGTGTTGTGTAAACAGTGACCAGGCTGTTATTTTAACTTCCAAAACTGAATTCACCTAGGTCAGGTGCAAAGTAAGAGTACTGGAAATTTCAAAAACAATTAACATTTGAGGTGGAAAATCAGTTCTGGAAAATAGTCTTTCACCTGAAATGTTAACTCTGTTTCTCCCTCCACAGATGCTGCCTGACCTGCTGAGTTTTCCAGTATTTTCTCTTTTTACTTGGGTCAACCATAGAGATTGGCTGGAAGCACCAACTTGAAACAACAAAACACAAAAGAGAAGTTAAGGAATTTAGGGAGGGTAAGTCCTGAACAAGGCTTACATAGCTGAAAGTATGGCTTTCAATGGTGAAGCCTTATTGGAGAATGTCTCACTACTCTTCTTGTGTAAAAGACCGGAGATTTGTAGGACTAGAACAAGAGGCTTTAGGAGTAAGGCGAGTCAAGAGTATGTGGGGATTGGAACACTAAGGGTTAGAAAATCATACCAGGAATTATTTTAAAGCAGTTGAAATGAACTTGATGCAAAGTTAATTCATTCTGCTAATTTTCTCTGGCCGTGAGCCTACTGTCATTTATATTCCCAGGTGGGGTCCCACCAAATAGAGAAGAAGCTTGTTTCATTACAGCTTTATGGAGACTGGAAAAAAACTTAGACCCATTAGCTCTCTCTCATGCTGCTGCTGGACCACAATCCAATGCAAGGCTTTATACCAGCATTATCGTTATCGAAACAGTACTGGAGCCAAAATATACATTAAATGATAATATCAGATCTCGAAAGGAATGCAAGTGAGTGAGACAACTTTACTCACTTTGTTAATTTTTCTAGAACAATCCATGGCCTTTCACAATAATTATCACTTGTAAGAGACCAGACAACTGACAGCTATTGATCACTGTTCCTTGGCAGAAATACTTCATCATGTCAAATTTGAGCTTTAATCGAATTTTCACCCGTCTTTGTTTGTCTTCGTCCTATGATTTTACACCATTATATTTTTCCAATCCAATAAGTTTTAAGTGCTAGATAGCTTCCATCTCACTCTTCCTTAAGCTGCACCGTAGAGAGCATCTTAACATACTGCATCTCTGTGTGGAATCTGAGTTGTACAGCAGCTGATGTGAAAGCACTTCAGCGGGTCGTCTCTAGCGCACAGATCATCGGGACACAGCTCCCAGCCCTGGAGGACACCTACAGCTCTCGCTGCCTAAGGAAAGCTACAAGCATCTGTAAGGACAATACACACCCATGCAATCATCTGTTTGAACTTCTTCCATCTGGCCGACGTTATAAGATTTTCTATGCCCGCACTTCCAGACTGAAAAATAGCTTTTTCCCCAGAGCTATAATTGCTCTGAACCAATTGATCAAGCATCATCCATAAATTTGTTATATTGCTACTTTAATACTGGTTTATGGCTGTCATGCATCTGAGTTGTGCTTTTGTACTGGCTGGTTACTGGATTTTATTTATTGCTTATTTATTTTATTTGTTTTATAGCATTGAGTATGAGAGTTGCAAACTCATTTTCGCTGTATTGGTGCATGACAAATTGTACTATGCAATGACAATAAAGATATTTCGCTTCATTTCATTTAAAATGGGAATTTTCTTTTACTCCATTTCAAAGTTTGTTGAAACTGTGACCTTCTCCTTAAAGACCATAAGACCATAAGACAAAGGAGCAGAAGTCGGCCATTTGGCCCATCGAGTCTGCTCCGCCGTTTTATCATGAGCTGATCCATTCTCCCATTTAGTCCCACTCCCCCGACTTCTCACCATAACCTTTGATGCCCTGGCTACTCAGATACCAATCAATCTCTGCCTTAAATACACCCAATGACTTGGCCTCCACTGCTGCCTGTGGCAACAAATTCCATAGATTCACCACCCTCTGACTAAAAAAATTTCTTCGCATTTCTGTTCTGAATGGGTGCCCTTCAATCCTTAAGTCATGCCCTCTCGTACTAGACTCCCCCACCATGGGAATAACTTTGCCACATCCACTCTGTCCACGCCCTTCAGCATTCGAAATGTTTCTATGAGGTCCCTGCTCATTCTTCTAAACTCCAAGGAATACAGTCCAAGAGCAGACAAACGTTCCTCATATGTTAACCCTCTCATTCCCAGAATCATTCTAGTGAATCTTCTCTGCACCCTCTCCAATGTCAGTAAATCCTTTCTTAAATAAGGATACCAAAACTGCCCACAGTACTCCAAGTGAGGTCTCATCAGCACCTTATAGAGCCTCAACATCACATCCCTGCTCCTATACTCTATTCCTCTAGAAATGAATGCCAACATTGCATTCGCCTTCTTCACTACCGACTCAACCTGGAGGTTAACCTTAAGGGTCCCGTTGCATTCAGAACTTTGAATTCTTTCCCCATCTAAATAATAGTCTGCCCGTTTACTTCTTCTGCCAAAGTGCATAACCATACATTTTCCAATATTGTATTTCATTTGCCACTTCTTTGCCCATTCTTCCAATCTATCCAAGTCTCTCCGCAGACTCTCTGTTTCCTCAGCACTACTGGCCCCTCCACCTATCTTTGTATCGTCAGCAAACTTAGCCACAAAGCCATCTATTCCATAATCCAAATCGTTGATGTACAATGTAAAAAGAAGCGGCCCCAACACAGACTCTTGTGGAACACCACTGGTAACCGGCAGCCAACCAGAATAGGATCCCTATATTCCCACTCTCTGTTTCCTGCCAATCAGCCAATGCTCTATCCATGTATGTAACTTTCCCGTAATTCCATGGGCTCTTATCTTGTTAAGTAGCCTCATGTGTGGCACCTTGTCAAAGGCCTTCTGAAAATCCAAATATACAACATCCACTGCATCTCCCTTGTCTAGCCTACTGGTAATTTCCTCAAAAAATTGTAATAGGTTTGTCAGGCAGGATTTTCCTTTAAGGAATCCATGCTGAGTTCTGCCGATCTTGTCATATGCCTCAGGTACTCTGTAACCTCATCCTTGACAATCGACTCCAACAACTTCCCAACCACCGATGTCAAGCTAACAGATCTATCATTTCCCTTTTGCTTCCTTGCCCCCTTCTTAAATAGCGGAGTGACATTTGCAATCTTCCAGTCCTCTGGAACCATGCCAGAATCTATTGACTTTTGAAAGATCATCGCTAATGCCTCCGCAATCTCCACAGCTACTTCCTTCAGAACACGTGGGTGCATTCCATCTGGTCCGGGAGATTTATCTACCTTTTGACTATTCAGCTTCCTGAGTACTTTCTCTGTCATAATCGTGACTGCGCACACTTCTCTTCCCTGCCACACTTGAGAGTCCGGTATACTGCTGATATCTTCCTCAGTGAAGACTGATGCAAAATACTCGTTCAGTTCCTCTGCCATCTCCTTATCTCCCATTACAATTTCTCCAGCATCATTTTCTATCGGTCCTATATCTACTGTCACCTGTCTTTTACTCTTTATATACTTGAAAAAGCTTTTAGTATCCTCTTTGATATTATTTGTTAGCTTCCTTTCATAGTTAATCTTTTACCTCTTAATGACCTTCTTAGTTTCCTTTTGTAAGGTTTTAAAAACATTTCAATCCTCTGTTTTCCCACTAATTTTTGTTTCCTTGTATGCCCTCGGCTTTAACTTTGGCTTTGACTTCTCTTGTCAACCATGGTTGCATCCTTTTTCCATTCGAAAATTTCTTTTTTGGAATATACCTGTCTTGCACCTTCCTCACTTCTCGCATAAACTCCAGCCACTGCTGCTCTGCCATCTTTCCCGCCAGTGTCCCTTTCCAGTCAACTTTGGCCAGTTCCTTTCTCTTGCCACTGTAATTTCCTTTACTCCACTGAAATACCAACACATCAGATTTCAGCTTCTCTTTTTCAAATTTCACAGTGAACGCTATCATGTTATGCCTTCTAAGGGTTCCTTCACCTCAATCTCTCTAATCACTTCTGGTTCATTACACAATACCCAATCCAGTACAGCTGATCCCCTAGTGGGCTCAACAACAAACTGTTCTAAAAAACCATCTTGCAGACATTCTACAAATTCTCTCTCTTGAGATCCAGTGCCGACCTGATTTTCCCAATCCACTCGCATGTTAAAATCCCCCACAATTATCATAACACTGCCCTTCTGACAAGTCTTTTCTATTTCCTGTTGTAATTTGTAGTCCACATCCCTGCAGCTGTTTGGAGGCCTATAAATAACTGCCATCAGGGTCCTTTTACCCCTGCGATTTCTTAGCTCAACCCATAAAGATTCTGCACCTTTCGATCCTATATCACCTCTTTCTAATGATTTAAGATAATTTCTTACCAATAAAGCCATGCCTCCCCCTCTGCCTACTTTCCTATCCTTCCGATACACCGTGTATCCTTGGACGTTCAGCTCTCAGAGGCATTTATCCAGACATGCAGAGACAAAGGTCCACCACAATGTGAAAAGAGTGAATGTTCTACAAAGTTCTATTCCATTTCTATCTACATTGAATAAGTAATTGATGTAGGAGTATTCAGCAACTTTTTATCACAATTGAGGCTAATTTTTAAAAAAATGTTAAAGATTAATGCTGGACGTTTTGTGAGGTGGTTTGCCACATTAACATGTACCTCAGTTAACTGGACTCAGACCAGTTGTTAGTCATACAAGGTACTCTTGCTCTCACAGGTTGAGTCCCTTTCGATCCCCATCAGCTGGGAAATCTGGTGATGGGGCCCATTTACCACCTATACAATACTGGGAGTTCTGCTGACATTGGGTGGCTCTGAGCAGGCAGATAAAGATTCTCTCAAAGATTTTTTTGAGAGGTCTAATTGTTCTGGAATAGGTCACAGGCTTTGGACAACATGGCTACAGGGGTCAGAAGGGCACTTGGTAATCAGGGAACGAACCTACCAGGGCCAAATGGTGGCAGCTGCTGGGTCACTCACTTTTGGATAAAGCTTAAAATTAGTGGGGTTTGGAATGGGGAGTTGAGAGGAAAGGTGCAAAGAGCCAATGAAGAGAGAGGAAATGGACTGGGAAGGGAACCAAGGGAAAGGGTGACTAAGCAGGCAACTCAGGAAAGAAGGATAGAGGTAGGAATGCAGGAGAGTGGGCGGTTCAAGGGTTGAGAGCTGAGGAAAAGGGCATAGGTGCGTGTGCGTATCTGTGAATGTGCATACTTGTGAGCTAAGCTTGTGCTGGAATTGAGTTGGAAATTCTTGTTCTTTGGCTCAAGCCTGCACTCTGTTAATGGCACAGAATAGTTGGTGTACACAGCCACACCATATTAAAATAATTTAGAGTCAAGCATCTTCCTTTTTCACAAACCTGGAATGCAAGCAAGTCTTGCCCAAACCAAGAGGACTGACTATTGACAAGTACACAAGGGCATTTTCAAATAAGGGAATTTTAACTATTCTGAAGGCTTTTTTTCCTAAATGGTTAAAAGAGTAAACTATTCCTTCTCCTTAGTCTAAGTAATTTCCTTTATCACTATGATTAGATGGTTGAAGAATGCTTAGATAAATGTTCAATAGTTAGAAACTAATAACATCAGGAAGTCAACAAGGTTAGTGAGAAAGGCCGGTCAGCAATGCAGTACACAATCCCAAAAACAAAGAAGGAACAAAGTAAAAAAAAGCAGATAGAAATAAAGAATTTAAGAACAATGTGCAACTGATTAGATGGTGAATGAAACAAAACAAGATAAACAAAAATGATGCTTTATTCTCTTCCCCTTCTTTCATACTGCCTTTTCATTTCTCCTCATCTCCTCTCTTTCTCTGTTTCCCCACCTCTTCTCTCCCCCACATTTTATATCTCCCTTAAAACCTATCTATTTTCCTTTAGGTAGTCATTTTCCCTCTCCTCCCTTTTCTTACCATCTGCCTGAGCTTGACTCTTCCCTGCCTTCTAATTGCGTTTGGCCATAAAGTTTTGAATCTTTGAGGGCAACTTCAGCGTGACCAAAAAAAAGCACAAAATGATTGTTATTAAATCAAATGCCCATTCAACACCTCTCTTAATTCTAATTCTCACTTGAATAAAAGTCAAAATTAAGAAGGATGCACAATCCAATAGAGTAGTAGCAAAGGTTAAAGTTATTCATGCTTTCTTTTAAGAAGTGCCACGGAATATTGGCAAAGCATTTCAGGAACACTATTATTCCTAACATCCAAGACTTTCAAACACTTGACAGTTCTTAACGTAATTGAGCTAGTTTGGCACAACAGCCAATTAAGAAATCTAGAGAAATCTATATCAACACAACAATCGTCAGAGAAAGGGATGTGTACCTCAGGGACAGAGTGGCAAAGCAAAATCAATGAACCTGGAAATTATGGGTGCTGAATATAGATATAAACTCATGGAAATGATTATGGGCTCAAAGACGAGGAAATCTGCAAATTCAACCAACACAAACAAAAAATGCTTGTGAACGCAGCAGGCCAGGCAGCATCTATAGGAGGAGGTACAGTTGACGTTTCAGGCCGAGACCCTTCATCAGGACTAATTGAAAGAAGCGATGGTAAGAGATTTGAGAGGGGGAGGGGGAGATCTGAAATGATAGGAGAAGACAGGAGGGGGAGGGATAGAGCTAGGAGCTGGAAAATTGATTGACAAAAGGGACACGAGGCTAGAGAAGGGAGAGGATCATGAAATGGGAGGCCTAGGGAGAAAAAAAGGGGGGAGGAGCCCAGAGGATGGACAAGGAGTTATAGTGAGAGGGACAGAGGGAGAAAAAAGAGAGGAAAAAAGGGAAAAAAATAAAAATAATAAAAAAAATAAATAAGGGATAGGGTACGAAGGGGAGGTGGGGCATTAATGGAAGTTAGAGAAGTCAATGTTCATGCCATCAGGTTGGAGGCTACCCAGACGGAATATAAGGTGTTGTTCCTCTAACCTGAGTGTGGCTTTATCTTGACAGTAGAGGAGGCTGTGGATAGACATATCAGAATGGGAATGGGAGTGGGACGTGGAATTGAAATTAGTGGCCACTGGGAGATCCTGCTTTCTCTGGTGGACAGAGCGTAGGTGTTCAGCGAAATGGTCTCTCAGCCTACGTCGGGTCTCGCCAATATATAGAAGGCCACATTGGGAGCACCGGATGCAGTATATCACCCCAGCCGACTCGCAGGTGAAGTGTCGTCTCACCTGGAAGGACTGTCTGGGTCCCTGAATGATGGTGAGGGAGGAAGTGTAAGGGCATGTGTAGCATTTGTTCTGCTTACAAGGGTAAGTGCAGGGAGGGAGATCAGTGGGAAGGGATGGGGGGGATGAATGGACAAGTGAGTCGCATAGGGAGCGATCCCTGCAGAAAGGAGAAAGGGGGGGGGAAGGAAAGATGTGCTTGGTGGTGGGATCCCGTTGGAGGTGGCGGAAGTTACGGAGAATAATATGTTGGACCCGGAGGTTGGTGGGGTGGTAGATGAGGACCAGGGGAACTCTTTTCCTAGTGGGGTGGCGGGAGGATGGGGTGAGAGCAGATGTGCGAGAAATAGAGGAGATGCGTTTGAGAGCAGAGTTGATGGTGGAGGAAGGGAAGCCCCTTTGTATAAAAAAAGAAGATGCCTCCTTCGTCCTGGAATGAAAAGCCTCATCCTGAGAGCAGATATTATAATGATTATAGGGATGGGTCTCTGTAAATAAGGTTGATGATGGCAGACTGGCCATTCATGAGCTAGCAGAAATTGCAATGGAAAGAAAGTTAAATATGGGATCCAGAGGAGGAATTCCTTAGCTTCATTGCTAGTAATCTGTAACACTGTGCTCTCTGAATGCATCACAGTAACGGTACTTCAGAGTCAACAAATGTTTGAATTATGACATTAGGCCCAAGCATCTAATCAATTGGCAGATATTTACTCAGCAGTAAATTGCTTGTACTAATCTCTGCTTCAGTTGGAAGTTGGGTGATTGGTGAAATAACGCAGCAAGTATTCAACAGTCAACCTTCCAGTCTTTGCTCACTGGCAAAGCCATTCCTTTGTCAGGTCCCTCACCACACTACTAGGATCTTAATTTTGTAGCTATTGCTTCGATGCACAATTTCCATTTCCTTTGATCTAATCTTTATGTGAGATTTCTCAAAGTACTTGAGCTACTGATTGGCGGGAGGCCTTAGCCCTGGACTGGACCTGGTCTCTAGGTCAGTCTCAGACTTTCTATCAGGAGAAGAATTGCCCTTAAATTTGAAACAGAACATTTACTTAACAAGTACTGTGGATTCCGATTAATTGGTCCATCGGTTAATCAGGGCAGCCGCTTATTTGGAAAAATTCTTGAAGAACAAAAACTAATCGAGAAAGTAGCTAGGATTGCCTTTGTTTATTTGGAATGCCATGCAGCTTGATTGGCAAAAGAGATTGTTGTCGAACAGTTTCTAACTAGTGTCAGTTGTGTGCTCTTGTGTAGTTGTTAGACAGTAAACCATGCTTAGAGTGAATAGTTTTTAAATTGCATCAGTTGTGTGTGCTTCTGATTTTTGTCACTGATAACTGGCGAGAGATAAGCAGTAAGACAATTCAGACCTGTTTTGCTCGCTGAGGTTTCAAGCATTCAGGCTTGGAGAGGCCAGAAACTGCTGGGGTTGAAAATGAAATGATTTCACTTCTTCAACACGTTATGAACTATATGAAGAATTTGAAGGTATCGACAATCATCTTGAATGTTACAATGAAAATAAAGATATGGAGGATGAAGTAATTAAAAGCATTGTACATAAACAGTCCATTATCTGCACTAGGTGTCTGCACTGATTTTGTTCATTTACAGTCAATGAAAAGAACACGGCAGATTACATTGGATGAATTCCTCTGTCAATAACTATTGTGAACTAATACATGGTTCTATGGTGTCAAAATGGCTGTTGTGACACATCTAGTGTGGTAGTGTAGAGGGTAATGCTTGTCACTCTCACTTTCAGCTTCCACTGTTGGCTAGCAGTCTTGTGAAAAGGAGAGCTGAATGTATAAGTCATCCTCTGTAAGAATTTTTGTACATCTTTCCGAGGGTGCATGAGTTTCCGCCAGATGCTCTCTTCTTGACACAGTCCAAAGATGTACTAGTTAGAAGGTTAATCGGTCATTGTAAACGATCCTGTGATTAGTCTAGGGTTACATAGGTAGGTTGCTAGGCAATGCAATTCATTAGTCTGGGGAGGCCAGCTCTGTGCTGTATCTCTAAATAAATAAATACACTTGGAGTCCAAAGGTGGTCCAGGAACAATTCTCTCTCTCAAAACTTCTATTTTTTTATTTCGGATGATGGATGGTTTGCGAAGCTCCTCTCATTAGAGTGTTTGAGGGTGGCTTCTGTTGTGTGCAAAGACACAGACAATGTTGAACTGGCAAACTTAGTCATGTGCTCAGCTCACCAGCGATAGTTGAGCAGTATGTTGTAGATAAACGCTGGATGAGACCTCCAGCTGGTCAGAGAGATGGTTTGTCTTATGAATAATTCTTCATTTGTGGGTAAAAGACAACATCTAGGTCTCCTCATCATTGCAGTGAGTAGTATGCACCCAGCTCAAAGCCTGCACTGCATTTTGCCTGACTCCTAATGGGATGATTTAACATTCACAAAATAGGAGAAACCCAGTCCAACATCTCGACCAACTCCATATATTAGTTCACTGAATCAGCAGAGTTTAACAGTAACAACAATTGAATAGCACATACAAGAGCTAAGACTGACATACCAGAACGCTTAGACAAAGAAATATTGCAAAAGATTCACAAAGGACATATTGGCAAAGAGAAAGGCACAAACATGAACTCAGTTATTGGCCTGAGTACAGGGCACTGCTCATGTGGTAATAAAGTGCACACTCCGCAAAAAGTTTTAAACCAAATCAACAAGCAGAATCACTAAAAAAACACATAGTGATGGCATCAAAGTCAGTACTGCATTTGTTCACACAGCAGGAGGAGTGTAGCACAGTGCTGGCCATTACAAATGACTCAGAGCTTATATACTAAGCATTGTGAAAAAATGGACAAACACGAACTTTATGAATATAAGAGCAGGAAGATGTAACATGGTTGTTATGAAATTGCTTCTTCATTGAACCACCATTAAAATGCAGTATAATGGGTCACTGATTGAAAATGTTTCAGTTCAAACAGTTTGCCGAGGAATAGGATTTCAATCACACGAAATCAAGTTTGAACTGTTGAGTGGATTCATGGAGAAAGCAGAACATATTTTATAGAATTTCTTGTGGAAACTAGGGAACAGCAGATATCAGAGCTATAAATGTTATCACATAGCACAACGATTTTATACCCACATCTTGGTAATCTCCCCATCCCAATTTCTTCCCTGTCGCTTTCCTTCTTGCTCCCTGCCCCCACCCTCCAACCAATCTTCCCATCCCACCTCTCCTTCCACTACATCAATCCTCCAGCAACAGAAATATAGTATATTACATTGCAGGAACAGACATTTTAGCCCATAATGCTGTGCCAAAATAATGCTACCTGCATGCACGCGGTCCATATCCCTTCATTCTCTGTATACTCACGTGCCTGTCCAACAGCCTCCTACATGCGTTAAACCATCCTACCACTCATCTTCGCTGGATCCATTTCTCTCAATCAAACCCCGAGCCCCCTCCCCTTGTAATCTTCTCTCAGCTCACTTATATACTCCCTATGTCCCCATTACCCTCCCTCCCAAAGCTCCCTTGTTGCCTTTCACCATGGTGGAAGACTGCTGATGCAAAGCCTGTCATGTTGTTTGTCACTATATGGATGTCTAAGACCAGGAATCTAATTTATATGCACAACACCTGGGGTTCAATATATGTTCATCTTGTGAAAACCCACATTAAAGAACTTCCAAACCTGTCTTTGTATTAACTCTGTCAACTGTACTTTTACTTGAGTCAGGGTGAATAAGGACCAGCCAATGGCAAATTCAAACCAGAGTTGATGCTTTTTGTGATTGTAGTCAGGGCATCAGGACAATGAGGGCTCTCATGAAGGTATGGCCTATATCCACTGGAGGATTTTGGGATGGGCAGGTTATGAAATACTTTGATAGTAGCCAAAAACTCTATTAACTTTGCTCAAGTGATCACACTTTTATTGGAAGGTAGATCCCTCCAACAATAACGTTTAAACTCATCACATACAAAGCATTAGTTAGTTGATGGATTTCTGCTGGTTTTGCTCTTATACTGAATACCATATGGAGTGGTGGGACACATACTAATTCACTCTCAGACATGGGTGAATTAAATGACTTCCTTTGGGATACAGAATGTCTTGGAGTATAAGCAGAGTTCATGCTTATAATACTCTATATTTTGGAACTGGGGTGTGCGGGATGTCCAGGGAGGGATAGCATCTCTACTGATGGGGCTTGTCATGTCCATTCTGGGGCAGCTTACTCACCTTTGGTCCCCACTGGAC
The DNA here is from genome assembly GCF_030028105.1 of Mobula birostris. Taxonomy (NCBI): domain Eukaryota; kingdom Metazoa; phylum Chordata; class Chondrichthyes; order Myliobatiformes; family Myliobatidae; genus Mobula; species Mobula birostris. The sequence continues at coordinate 52,497,564 of NC_092371.1, read as the reverse complement.
ACTTGGTTCCAAGTAGTTGTTTGCATGTGACAGCGGTCACACACCAGTACACTGTTTCAACAGCCTCATACCACAGTGAATTAGGCACATGGCTGTCCCAGCGTACAAAGTTATCTCCGACAGACTGGTCGGATGAGATCTACAATGAGAAGGTGGAACTGCAACACTCTGTGGAGAGCGAAGGGTATGACAAGGCACAAAAGATGTCACGGTTATCTGCTGTAACCAAGGAAGACCCCTGTTTGTTACACCTGTTCATACCACTGGACTTGGACTTCTGAAGTCAAGAAAATGGAACTGCCCCACAAAGGGTTCTTGTCATTGCTAAACGTGATGGATAACCTCCATATTGGAACCAAATTTGTCATTGAAACCAAATTTTAGAAATTGGGTAACTGGGACAGTCACTACACTTTAACATAGAACAAAAACATTGCCAGGAACATTCAGCAAGTCAGCCAGAGACAAAAAAACTCAATACTTCAAGTCAATGAACGTTCATTTGAACTGTTTCGGCATCTACAGTTTACTTTCTGGTTTCAATTGTATAATGTATTTAATACTATAGGCCAGGACTGAATTTCTTGGCGTTTAAGGATAGATTACAGACAGAAAGGAAAAACAAAAACTCAAAAAGAACAAATACTTTTATAGAAATACATGATATTCCAGGCCCCAGGCTGCACCCCTTGACTGGGAGATAAATGACACCTTCCTCATAAGCTGGACAAAAAAATCCCGTGAACAGCAGTGTGGAGATCAAAAGTGGGTCTCTTTGCTGGTACTCTTGTACAAAGAATGTTTTTGTAACACCTCAAGACCTAATAAATACAGTTATAAATGTTACAAAGAAACGTACGTATTTCTTGAAGTTATCCTGTAACATCAAACAACTGCAACATGCAGACTGTAACCAATATTGGTTGGAAGGCCTGGAAGCTCCAGTGCATTGGGACTAGATGGGCATTGCAACAAGCCCTTTTGATCAGTGCCCCTTGCTGCAAATTTCAGCTGGATAACAAAACCAAAGACTGAGACTGGGTTCAGAGAGATGGAGATGGCCAAGGCCACAGGCCCAATTGAAGTGCCATTAGAATATTATAGTTGAAGGCCATGGGCAAAAGGAAAACTGGGATAGACGTGAGGAAGTGAAAATTTGCTGATAGGGTCAGATGAAGAAGGGATGGAGAAGAAAATGAAATACTTTGATCTGTTCTGTCCCTGCAAAGACCTGGTGCACAGCTCTGAGAAACGGAGTGGGATGTTCAGTTTTACTTCTCCTTGTGCCTATGGCTTCTCAGGGGCTTCCAATTTGTTGCATCTCTGCCACTTCTACTCTATTTTTCTCTTCCTCCATATTCCATTGTATGTGCCAGTTCAATAGCGATTTACCACCAGCTTGTGGCTGGCATGGAAACTGGCCTGCATCCTGGACATTCTTTTCCAGCTGTTCTCTCTGTCCATGGGAATTTCTCTTTCCTAGCTCTTGGTTGTTTTCCTTCCTCATTTGCAGTCCTGCTGCAGCCATGACCTCCCTTTCTGACCTGTTTTGTCTCTATGATCAGGGCACAGCCGAGACAGAATTTTGTAATCACAGTGTGCGTGAGCACTTCCATGGTGCAAGCTGAATGGTGCCCTGGTGAGAACTGAAATTTGTAGAGTATAGACAAGCACAAAATGACTAATTAGGAGGATGGAATCCCTGATCATAGGGGAACTAGTAATGTTGGAAGAAGCATAGTATTCAAATTGTCTCAATCAAAATATAAAAGCGTGATCTGAGAGCAGGGAAAATAGCAAAGAGCAGAGGGATAGCAATGACCAGGAAAGCTGCAGTTTGTAAGATAAGACAAAGTAAACAGCCTCATTCCAGCAAAGTTTTGATAGGACAAAATCCTGTTAAACCATTGGAGCTGTGACTGCTGTGTTTAGTCTGAGTGCGATTCAGCATTAACTCACTTTCCTGCACCATAGACCCAGACCTTCCGATCTTTGCTGCTTCCTGTAGACTCATGGAGATATCTGGCTTCCTCTAATTCTAGTTACAGGTCATAGATTCTAATGAGACCATCACTTCTGTTGTTAAGGGACAAAACTCTGGAGTTCTCAGCCCAAATCACTCTTCCTCATTACTTCTCTCCCCATCTTCAAGAACTTTGATTGAAGCCAGTCATTAGTCAGCTGTGCTCACCTTCCTTTCTCTGGGGTTGGTGTCAGTTTTGTCTGGCTGCTCCGTGTGAAGCCCCTTTGGATGTTTGAAGTTCCTTCTGCATTTTCCCCCCTTCCCTTTCACTTTCTTTTCCCTAACTGGGCTGAATCATTTGCCACAAGCTATTGGGCAGCCCCTCTATTGCTGTGTGTTTGTAACAAACTCACCATTCCCAGATGCTGTAGGAGATATAATTTCAGGCTGATGGGACACATCAGATTACATCCAGATCAGTCCTGAGTCAGCTGATAATTCTCAAACTACTATGAATTTGACTCCATGTCTTCCCAATAAGTAAATGTGTTATTATCTTATCTTTACAGCTTCTTTCCAATCTTTCCCATGATGCCAATCTGTGCACAAAGTGGATCCCAAAACCTTCTGAACTTCAGTAATATCCAACTATTCGACCAAGTGGTTCGATTGGATCTATATTGTAGAAGCAACCACTTACCCCAAAATCGTCAGCCCAAAGGTTCATCAATAAATCTGTCCGTTCTTTTATTCCTTCGTTCTTCTTGTGCTTTTTTATTTGACCTTCCCTTAAATGTATCCGTGCTGTGAACCTCAATTAGTCCTCATGGCAACCATACTCACATTCCAAGAACCCTCTGCTTAGTAAAGTTCCTCCTGAAGTTTTACCTTTCATTTCTGGGCTCAGGTACTGCATTTATTCATATTGTTATGAAGTTCATATTCACAATTGTGCGTAAGTCTTTCTACCTATGGTTGTACTGACAATAGAAAGAGTGTAATGATGTTCAACAGATTGTCAATGAGCCAAGTGCCCTGATTCTGCTATTATATTATATTGTCTTTTAGTCTTACAGAGATGATAGGTTGGAAGCAAGAGGAGAAAGTAAGCAGTAAGAGTACAGGTCCTCTACCGTCTTCTGTTCAGAAAACAAATACAAAAGCCCAGCATAGCAAATAGTCCATACTCCAAACTCAGTGCAATAGCTTCTGGGCATAATTAATTGACCACAGAATGCAACTGTTCAGAAAGAGAAATGACCTGATCACCTGTATAATGATATTGTTTGAAGAATCATTATTATCCAGAACTTTCTTCCACTGTCATGCCCTGGATCTTTTCTAGAAACTTGAAAGGGCAGATAGGATCTTGAATTTGAAAGGAGACAACTTTAACAAAGCAGCAATATCGTAATATTTGCTTCCAACTGTGCAGCACTTCCTCTGTGCAACCTCACCCACTATTTGAGTGCTCTGTCAGATTTAGCTCTACTAACAATACAGCTCTTGCTCAGTAAGTTCCTTTGAAACACAATATCTGCTTAATCAGTGCAGTCTGAGAGCAATCCAGCTCTCTCTGGGTAATCGCAGTAATGGTGATTATCCAGGCAGAGCTGCACCGGCCCAGGAGAGGATCTGAGAGCTGTGTGCTATTTGAATATGCCCTTCTGAGTGCTTCCAGCAGTTACTTTTATTTCAGATTTCTGGCACCAACTGTGTCCTGAATTTCTCTTTTCCAACATTGATTTCTTTTCTCTCTACTACCCTCATCCATCTCCCTCAGCTTATACATCTCCAGAGAGTTCACCTATCATTAGCAAGCAACCATAAACCACTCTCTGGTGGTGAAACATCATTGTGTACTTCGGACAATATTCATCTCCACTATCACAGATCTATATTTCCTTTGTTCTCTCCAGAGCTCCCCCACTCCACATTTTCTCCAGTTCTGATAAAAGGTCATCAATCTGAAACGTTAGCTCTGATTCTTCTTCCACAGATGCTGCCTGTTCTAAATACTTCCAACATTTATACACATAATCCTCATTTTGTAGTCTCCTTAATTTAGTTTTGAGAATCATTTTATGCAGCAATATATCCTTCCAAAATTACATTTCAAAATTGCTCATGAAATTCACAGCACGGGAAACCGTCTGATATGAGTTACTCTTCATTAGAGTCATAGAGAATACCCAATTGGTCCATGCTCAACTGGTCCATGCCAACCACAGCATTCTCTGTGCTAGTCCTAGTTGCCCACATTCAGCCCAGAACTCTCTAGGCCCTTTGCTCCATGTACCTATCCAAACATCTCTCCATTGTTACAATTGTACCCCCTCTGGCAGCTCATTCCAGGTACCTACTACCCTCTGTGTAAAGAAGTTACCTTTCAGGACTCTTTTAAATCTCTCCCCTCTTATTTTATACCTGTACTTTCAAGCTTTGGACTCTCCATCCCTGTAAAAAAGACTATGACTATCCTCCTTATCCATGCCCCTCATAATTTTGTAAACTTCTATGAGGTCACTCCTCATTCTCCTGTGCTCCATGGTGTATTTTTAAAGTTATAGTTTACTAGAGAGTAAATGATTGCTTGCTGCCTCTAACTCATACTCCATGGTTTTGTCAATGTAGTTCAACATCTTACTCAATTTAGAACATAAGACCATAAGACATAAGAGCAGAATTATGCCATCTGGCCCATTGAGTCTGCTCCACCATTCAATCATGGCTGATACTTTTTTTCTCTCCTCCTCAACCCCAGTTCCAGGCCTTTTCCCCATAATCTTTGATGCCATGTCCAGTCAAGAACCTATCAATTTCTGCCTTAAATACATCTAATGACCTGGCCTCCACAGCTGCATGTGGCAACAAATTCCACAAGTTCACCACCACATCTCTGTTTTGAAAGGGTGCCCCTCTATCCTGAGGCTGTGCCCTCTTGTCCTAGACTCTTCCACCATGGGAAACATCATTTCTATGTCTACTCTGTCTAGGCCTTTCCCCCCTCAACCTTCTGAATTCCAGCAAGTACAGACCCAGAGCCATCAAACGTTCCTCGTATGATAACCCTTTCATTCCTGGAATCATTCTTGTGAACCTCATCTGGACCCTCTCCAATGCCAGAACATCTTTTCTAAGATGAAGGGCCCAAAACTGTTCACAATACTCAAGGTGAGGCCTCGCCAGTGCCTTATAAAGCTACAGCATTATATTTTTGCTCTTGTGTTCTAGACCTCTTGAAATGAATGCTAACATGGCATTTGCCTTCCTCACCACCGACTCAACCTGCAAGTTAACCTTCAGGGTGTCCTACACCAGTGTTCCCAAGTCCCTTTACATCTCAGATTCTCCCCATTTAGAAAATAGTCTGCATATTTACTTCGACCACCAAAGTGCATGACCATGCATTTTCCAAATTTGTATTTCATTTGCCACTTTCTTGCCTATTCTCCTAATCTGTCTAAGTCCTTCTGCATCCTACCTGTTTTCTCAACACTACCTGCCCCTCCACTAAGCTTCGTATCATCTGCAAACTTGGCAACAAATCCATCTATTCCATCATCTAAATCATTTATATACAGCATAAAAAGAAATGGTCCCAATACCAACCTCTGCGGAATGCCACTAGTCACTGGCAGCCAACCAGAAAAGGATCTTTTTATTCCCACTGGCTGCCTCCTGCCAATCAGCCAATGCTCTAACCAAGTTAGTAACTTTCCTGTAATACTATGGGCTCTTAACTTGGTAAGCAGCCCCATGTGTGGCACCTTGTCAAAGGCCTTTTGAAAGTCCAAATATACAACATCCACTGCATCCCCTTTATCTATCCTACTTGTAATCTCCTCAAGGAATTCCAACAAGTAGGATTTTCTCTGAAGGAAACCATGCTGACTTTGTCCTATCTTGTCCTGTGTCACCAAGTACTCAATCACCTCATCTTTAACAATTGATTCTAACATCTTCCCAACCACTGAGGTCAGGCTTACCGGTCTGTAATTTCTTTTCTGCTGCCTTCCTCCTTTCAATCTGGTTATTGGTCTGTAGTTTAGCTTTCATGCTAAGGTACTGAGCAATCTATTTGGAGATATTCTTATGGAATGCCTCCACTTTGAATCCTAAAATGGGTTTCAATTTCAGGCTGGGTATGCCAGTAGAAACAACACACACTCTGTTTGCTATCTCAATCATGATCTGGAGAAGTCTGGTTAGTGGATGTCAAATAATTTTTTGAAACCCAGAACGATATCCAGATGCTTTCCTGTGGGAATCTACTCCCATCCCCATGAGATAATGCCGACAATAATATAAGAGATTGCAGAGATTGGATCTTCATGCATTAGATGTGGAATTAGCACTTAAAACTTGCACTTGAAATTAAGGACACTGATCTACCAAGGTGCATCCAACCATAACTCCTTCTGCCTTTTACTCTGCTCAACATCTAATTGCCACACTATAGTCACACAAGATAGTTCACTTTTCATCTGCTGTTACTATTTTGTTCAGCCAGAAATGCATAAATGTTATATTGTTACATTGCTACTACAACACTTACCACAGATTCAGCCTCTTTCCAATGAGAAGGTTCTGTAGATGTCCGCAGTGCTTAGTATCCAATGATGAATCATGGAAAAGACTTCAAACCAGAATCCTCTTATTTTTTTAATTCCCTATTGCAAGAAAGTAGATGGAGAATATTTTAACCAGCACATTGTTAGAAAGAACAATTTAGATTTATAATTGAATGATTAAAATTGCAAAATGTTCTCAGATATATCTGCAGGCCAAGCTGTCAGTTGAATCTCATCCAATTCTTATTTAAATGAATATCACTCTCAGTTTTCAGGATATCAAACAATTGCCTGGAATAGCTACTGAAAAGATGCAAACTGCAAAAAGATCAAGTGGCTTGCATCAAATCAAGGGAAACAGAAGGCTTATCAGTGAGTGAGTGAGATGAGCCAACGGAATGGAGCCAAAACTCCCATCTGCTCATTCAACATTTTAAAATTAGTGTTAATCTCTCATATGATGTTTGATAAAAGACTGGTTAAAGAATTGAAATTGGTGGGATAATAATGATAGACAGCAATGCAGTTTAGTTAAGCAGTTTGTCCAGACTATCATCAATTCAATACCCTAATTAAGCGGTGACATGATGTTAAAACATACATTACTCTTCGGAATGCCTCAAGGCATATTATCCTGTATCCTTGTTTCTAAAGGACAATCAGTTTATGAACACTACCCATCCATCTACTTGGTACCCATCCCTTAAGGTAGAGTTTGGCATCAGGATAGGGTGGGTGGTGGTGTGGTCACTGCTGGTAATGAAGTAGAGCTGCCAGCCTCATTCGATTCCTCAGATGGACCAAGAGATGCCCAGAGAAATGCTGGGCAGACTGCACCTACTGAAAAAGGGACCTAGTTAATATTGCAGTCTGAGTATTTTCAGAATCTTCTGTATTTGTTTTATCCAGTATCTGTAGCTTTCTAATTCATGCAGGGGATGATCTGGGTTTATCTAAGTGGAAGGCAAATCTGGAGAGAGGAACCTAGAAGGATAATAGAAAAGGCAAAGGGGAAACCAAAACAATGAGGGGTGATTCAAAATATGTCCTTTATTAGAAGTACAGAAAATGAAACCACACATCCATGGCCATAAGAAGAGGAGAGGGAGAAATAAAAATAGAGCATATTGGAAATACTCAACAGGTCAAGTTGAGAGTGGAGTGAGTTTTAGTTAACATTTCAACTTGATGACCTTTCTTCAATTAACAAGCTGAAATGGTAAATTTGACTTTCTTTCTCCATAGATGCAGTCCACCTACTAAATACTTCCAGTATCTTCTCTTTTTATTTCAAATATCCAGCATCTACTGTTCTGTTTTTCTTGGTTTTCAAATAGGAGAGAAAGCTCTGATGCATGAACTGGAAAGCACATGATGTGTAGGCTTTCAGAAACTGTATTGCTACACTTCCACGGGAATGAGTAATCAAGCAGAGCTGAAAATGGGACTTGATGCTCAAAATAAGATAAGAAGTTTGGGCATTACTGTTTAGACATTGCTGTGATATCCTGAAACAACAGGAAAATAGACCACACTTCAGGAAAATTAATTTCAAGCCAATAAACACAATGAAGCAAACTAAAGCTGAAAAAGAATGATAGTACAGCATATCGTAAACTCAGTAGCTAAGAATACAGCATGATCAGCTGATTGACTGATTTAAGCATGGTTGAGAGATGGCACAGTCAGATTAAATTTGAACTGTAGAAAGGTTAAACTGCACCCATCCTCGGAGCCTGAAGAATTTAAACGGGAGTTCTGATGAAACTCCATCAACCTGAATCGTTAACCCTGTTTCTCTTTCAACAGACACTGCATGGCCTAATGCATAGTTTCAGCATATTTTTTTATTTTGCAACTTAGTGGAAACTGTGGAAGAGAGAAGACTGAGGAGAAAAGAGCAAAGAATGGCTTCAGATGGACAGAATTTAAATCCTGAGAAAAATAACTTACTATCTCATAACATAAATGTGAGTTAATAGAACAACTGCAGAAGACCAACAACAGCAAATGTTATGCACGAAGAGATCAAAGAGGTCACAAATCGGAAGAAAGGTGGGGCAGCAACAGGATGTATAAAAGCAAAAGACAGCTCTACAATTATGGAAAAAGGAAAAGTAATGCAAAGATGGTCAGAACACATCAAAGATCTATACAACGACAAAGACCGAGAGGATGACTTTGATATTGGCAACAACAACGAGGGCCCAGCAATACTGAAAGAAGAAGTGGAACCTGCTATGAAGAAAATTCGAAAGGGGAAATCATCAGGACCAGATAATATTCTGGTTGAACTGTATGAAGTGCTAGAAGATTTTGGTGTAGAGAAATTAACAACCTTATTGAATAGAATATACAACAGCGGCAAAGTACCAGAAGAACTTTTAAAGACAGTATTCATTGCACTGCCAAAGAAAACAGGTGTAACAGAGTGTGGACAACACAGAACAATTAGTTTAATGAGCCACCTCACAAAAATTCTACTTAGAATCATCACGCTCAGAATAAGAAACAAAATTAAACCAGAGATCAGTGAAGAACGGTGCGGCTTTGTCAAAGGCAAGGGAACATCAAACGCCACTTATATTCTCAGGAATATTATTGAAAGGTCAATAGAAGTACAACAAGACCTATACTTCTGTTTCATTGACTACACAAAAGCCTTTGACACAGTGAAGCACCAAGTCACCATGAAAATACTTAAAGATATTAATATCGACGGAAGAGATCTAAGAATAATCAGGAATCTCTACTGGCAGCAAAGTGCAGACCTACAGATAGACAACGAGATTGGTGAATGTCAGCCAGTAAAGCGAGCAGTCAGACGGGGTTGTGTTCTATCACCAGACCTGTTCTCCCTGTACAGTGAAAACATCATGAGAACCATACAAAACCTACCTGGAATAAGTACAGGAGGATACAATATCAACAACCTCTGCTATGCAGATAATACAGTACTGATAGCAAACGGTGAAGTAAATCTACAGAAACTAGTATCTACCATGAACACAGAGAGCGAAAGACTTGGCCTAACCTTAAACAAAAAGAAAACTGAAATAATGGTAATATCAAAGAAACCTGATATCCCAAACTGTAGGATCGTATTGCAAAATAAAATCCTGAAACAAGTTCACAACTTCAAGTACCATGGATCATGGGTAACATCTGATGGCAAATGTGAAACAGACATAAAAGCAAGGATAGCAATGGCAAGAACAGCATTTACAGAAATGAGAAACATCCTAACGAACAAGAAAATAGCAATTGGCATCTGCCTTAGAGCTCTCAGCTGCTACCTTCTTCCTATATTTGTCATGGTCTGGTCCGAAGTCCGCATTCCAGTTCACGGCCTGGTCTGCAGACTCCGGACTCCGGGTCTTCTGGCTGTCCCTTGTTTCGGTTGGACTTAACCATAAGCACCTGATGCTCATCTTGGGGCTGGGAATATAAGTGGCCCTGGGATTGAGTTGTCTCATCAGTCTCCCCTTGGAGCAATCCACTGGTGGAAGGCTAGTGCAGTCATCGAGATATGGATTTGGCTGTTCCGTAGCCCGCTGAGGTTACTGACCGCCTCGAGTCTTGGAGCCACCCTGGACCGAGCTCCCTTCCTGTCCCTTCCTGTCCCTTGCCTCCATCGGGTAAGCCAGGCCATTTGCCATTACCCTGTGGTTGGGTCTATCCCTCCCTGTCCTTGCCTCTGTGGGGTGGAGTCCTGTGACCTGCCCAGGAGTCGCCTCGAAGTACCCTTGCCCTGTCATGTCCTCGTCTAGCCTCCAAGAACCTGAGCCTCCAGGAACCTGGGTCTCCGAGAACCCAAGCCTCGTCACGTCTTTGCCTGGTCGCCAAGAACCCAAGCCTCGTCACGTCTTCGCCTGGTCTCCGGGAGCCCAAGCCTTTTCACATCTTCGCCTGGTTTTGGGGTCTGAGCTCAGGTCAAGACCCAGGTTTCGGATCCTTGTCCAGTCTCTGGCTCGGAGTCCATGCCCAGGCTCCTTGTTCCCAGTCCCTTGTCCTGGTCCTGCTTCCCTAGCCTAGTCTGCGTCCTGTCCCGTCATTTAGTTTTGTCCTTTCCTGTTCCTAGTACTTCAGTGTCTGTGTCGTGCATTTGGGTCCATTCCCAATGCCCCCTATTATGACAATATTGATGTATGGCTGCGAGTCATGGACCATCGCAAATGCAACGGAAAAAGAATCAATGCAGCAGAGATGTGGTTCCTCAGAAGAATGCTATGCATATCATATACAGGCAGGATAACCAACAAAGAAATTCTACAGAGAACAAAAACAAAACATACATTACTTAAAAAAAAATCAGAAAACTGCAAACAAGATTCTTTGGACACATCATGCGAAGAGAGACATTAGAACATTTAGTTACAACTGGAAAGCTGGAAGGAAAAAGAAGCAGAGACAGACAGAGAATGAAAATGATAGATGGAATAACATCATGGTTAGAAACAGGGGAGGCAACAAATACAATTCGGAGGGTCAGGGACCATGATGGATGGAGAGACATGATTGCCCACGCTGAACGGCAAGGCACCTGAATGAATGAATCTCATAACAGTAAAAATTGTAATTTGAGTCAAACCAATGTTAATGTTTAAGCACACCTAAAACTAAATACTTACACATCTAGATGTCTACAGCTCTTCACGCATTGTTTCTTTGGTTTTGTTTAGTAGAGTCATTGGGGGATAGAAAATTGTCTATAGTTGCGTTCACTATGGAAAACAATGGATTAAGTGGTCTCCTTTCAATATTGAACACATCTACAATTCTATAATTTTGCATGCTAAGTATTCTTTATTGTAACTCCTGCCTGTTTCACCTGCTTCTGAAATTGTATGACACTGAAGGCATTTTGGAAACAGTTCAACATGCATACACAACTACATTGTGCTTTAGGTGCTTGCAACCAAGGACAAATTTTTAGTTTGGGAACCTGGTTCATTCTGAGACACAAAGGATTTAAAAAGCCATCAAATGAGCACCTGCTGAGTGAGAATGGAATTGCTTCAAAAAGGCTTCTATTGTGCCAAGAAGAGATTGGTGACCTGCCTCAATGACTACCACCCAGTAGGACTTACATCAACTGCAATGAAGTGCTTCGAAAGATTGTTTATGGCATGAATCAACTCCTGCCACGGAGATAACCTAGATGAGCTTCAGTTTGCCTGAGGCCACAACAGGTCCACAACAGACTTGATTTTTCTCTCTGCTCTGGACCATCTAGACATCAGAAACACATCAGGTTGCCATTCATGGACTATAACTTGGTGTTCAATACAATCACCCCGCCCAACTCATCATCAAACTTCAAGACCTGGGCCTCCATACCTCCTTCTGCAACTGGATTCTTGACTTCCTCATCAGCAGACCTTAATCAGTGATGAATGGTAAGCACACCTTCTCCTTGCTGACCATCAATATCAATGCACCTCAAGGCTCCATGCTAAACACCCTGCTCTACGCCCTATAAACACATACTGTATCTTTGAGTAGTGGACTTATCCCAATATATCTGCTTAATTTCACTCCATTACCCCATTGATGAAAATTTATATAAGTTAGCAGTTTTATTTTAAACTGTTGACAGGATAGGAATTATTAAAGTTCAAAGTACGAAGAAAATCCTTTTACCAAAGTACATACATGTCACTATATACAACGCTGAGATTGATTGTCTTGTAAGATACTCAATAAATCTGTAGAATAATAACCATAACAGAATCAATGACTATTACGTTGACTCAGGCCTAGGGGACCGGCATTGGGCACAACGTTGGGAATCAATGAAAGACCTCCCAACTAGGGCATTCAATGCGAGTGCAGAAGACAACAAATTGTGGAAATACAAATAGAAGAATTGCTAATAATAAATAAGCAATAAATGTTGAGATGAAGAGTCCTTGAAAGTGAGTCTATTGGCTAAAGAAACATTTCAATGATAGGGCAAGTAAAATTGAATGAAGTTATCCCCTTTGGTTCAGAAACCTGATGGTTGACTGGTAATAACCGTTACTGAACCCGATGTGAGTCCTGAGGCTCCTGTAGCTTCTTTCTGATGGCAGCAGTGAGAAGAGACTGGGTAGTGGAGGTCCCTGATGATGGATGCTGCTTTCCTGCAACAGTGTTTTATTTAGATGTGTTCAGTGTTTGGGAGGGCTTTACCTGTGATGGACTGGGCTGTATCCACTACTTTTTGTAGGACTTTCTGTTCAAGGGCATTGGTGTTCCATACCAGGCTATGATGCAGCCAGTCGTTACACTCTCCACCACACATGTATAAAAGTTTGTCAAATTTTTAGGTATCATGCTGAATTTCTGCAAACTCCTAGGGAAGGAGAGGCACTGCAGTGCTTTCTTCATAATTGCACTTATGTGCTGGGCCCAGGACTGGTCCTCCAAAATAATTAAGGAATATCACGTCATTGCCACTGTGTTTATCAACACTGTTCTTTCCCTCCATGTTTTTTTTTGTCAAACATTTCCTAAACTTCTGTAATCTGTTGTTGGTTTATTTTCAGATATTTTTTATTGCTGATTTATAGTAGTTCCTCCATACCATCCATCAATGCACAGAAAAACATAGCTGCACACTGATGTATTGAACAACTTCAGTACATTAATATGGTGTTAAAGTGTGCTGTGTCTTAGATTACAAGTTTTAATCACCAATGTTGCCTGGGAGCTTGACTTCATTAGTATGCATTCCGTTTTCAATACTTTGACAGTGTATTTTAAGTTGCCAATTATTGGTCTGATGCTCATGCTCTAGAACAGAAGTTGAGACTTAAGGGTGCTTAAATAATATAAAGCTTTATCAAAGCATCTAAATGTTATCTCCGTTTTCACATCAATGTGTATATGCTTCAAGTTCCTTGCAGTAATGACTATGGGTGTTTTGATTTGGTATGCAGCTGAATCAGTCAGCTAAAATTATGCCTTTAAACTGTAAAAAAGAATCAATCAAAATCAACCAGTGAATTAAAAGAAAAGAACAAATAAGTGATAGTTGTTTAGAGCCAGATTCCTGGGTTTTAGGGTCAACACATCAGAGCCTATAGAGTTGGAGTGGTGCGGATTGAAAACAAAGGTGCTGAGATTAGTGGCAAAATATTCCTCGCACTTCAACAACTGCTGGTTTTCTGTACTGGGTAACATAATGAGCAGTGAAACATACTGCGGAAGTTGTATTTTAACTATGTACTAATTTTATGTGCAAACCAACAAAGTGAAACTGACATTCTAGATTTTTTTTCTGTTTTACACATTGTAAACAACTTTTATATGTGTACCAAAACAATGCTGCAAAAATCAATACTACCAAATGCTTGCAGACTCAGAAAAGCATGATTATACCAGACTGAGAAGCATTTTTCTCTCTGTTCTCATTATGCCATAATTCTAGTTTTTTTTAAATTGGAACTCTGTTTGACCTTTACTGAGAAAATAAATTCAATCCATTTGAAACGAAAGGCTTTGTTGACAAATGGCCATAAAAATCCTACACAGGATCTTATTAAGTAACTTATAACCACTTCCTAAATAGTAAAAAAAAGCTGAAAATCAAATATAGTCCATTCCAACCTAAACTGTTAAGTAATGTACTCAATTAATGAATGGAATGGGTAGCAAATAGTACGCCCATGTGGACTTAGAATGACCTGCGCACAATCTTAGTGCTTTTGAGTTAAATGGGCATTAAGGATCCAGAATATGTCAATTTATAGGGTGACATTAAAAGGACGCCTGAAAAATAGCCACAAATGAAAAGTACTCATATCAAAGAATCTTTCATTGAAAATAGGAGGAACTGGCATTGTATCACCTCCACTGTTGCCACTATCATACATTCCCTTCTAGGGCCTCTCAACCCCTCTCCAAGAACTAACTGAAAACTTGCTGCTAATGAGCAGGTGCCCCAATATAGGCATTTTCCTTCTGGTAGACTCTCTGCAAAGGTGCAATCACAACTCAGAACTTGGATCAGTTATTCAAATAGGAATAAGGGCACAATTTCTATTGAACCTCAGGTAGCAAGGATGGAACTCACAACAGAACAAGCTGAACTAACACTGTACTGCTGTTTTTCTATTGAGCTTTAAATTTGAATTAAACAATCACATGGATCGATTTAAAGATGGAAATGTCTTCCAGATGCAGTTGAGAGGGTAAATTGCGGGGAACTATAGTTCAAAACCCATTCTGTAGTTTAGAAGACTTGAGAGCATTTACCAACACCAGACTTGAATTCTTCAGTGGTAACAGCCCCACTTCCATAAGCACAAAATTATTACCAAATAAATCACTGGTATTTTGGTATTATAGGATTTATATGGAGAGAAATCAAGGATTCTGTATGAATTGAAAGGAAAAGCTACATTTGGCACTGATAGTAAATTTTATCAAAGTAAAAAGTTGTAAAAGCACCTTGAGAAAGTTTAATTGATAAAAGATTTCCTATCTGAATTTGTTTAAATCTAGGATTTTTTTTTTACCCATCTTTGGTATGTGCACACTGGGGTGTAGAAGAGGCAGCCCTGAACTTTGTTCTCTCTTGTAATGCTCTCTAGACACAGGACTATTTAGTTATTTTTTTATCTTTATTCTGAGATAGGAGAAAATAAACAAAAAAGATTACTAATGACATGCTTTGAGTCATCATCTATGCATGCAGAAATTTTCCACACTATTAATGTAAGTGTTAGAAATTTCCATTATTAATTCCTGCTTTTTGTTGTGATGATGAACCATTCTTTCCCATTTCCTCATATTAATATTTTGAATTGTGTGCACTATTATTCTGGTTACTAACCAAAAGATTCTTAACCAGTAAAAAAGAACCAATAATAATAAAGATCTTTCTTGCCCTCTCTTTATCTCTCTCTCTCTCTCTCTCTCTCTCTCTCACTTCATGATATATGTTATTTAACGTAGGATACCTTTTAGTTTGCTCACATAAAGCCTATTTATTCCATTATTAGTAATTTGCTAAATTGGAACAAAAGAAGATTAAGAAAATAAGCAGTGCAGGCAGCCAGCAATAAACGTGTTGTTCATTGGCCTAACACCTGAGGGAGAGCACTGCTCAAAGCTAACCTATATGATGTCAAGCCAGGCTGCACTTCAAAACAATGACCACAACTGATTCTACACTGGGAGAAGTATCGGAGAAACAGGACTGACAAGAGGGAAGAATGGGCTCCCTGATTGTAAGTGATGCAATGAAGATTTTGGAAAAGTGGGGTGATGTCCTCTTTCCACCAGGAACCTAATGGTTCTTTAAAAACACACACTGGCATTAATGGGTAGAGCAACAGGAAGGTAGTTTGGCAAGGGAAATGTTACAGGAGGCAGGGTCAAACCTCAAGTATTGGAATACATTGTCATAAAATAGTCAATATCTTCAAATGCCACATGCATCAACTACATACAAGTACTGCTGAACCCACCATCACTCATTTACAAACAATCTCAACCAGTCAGGACCAGCAATATCCTCAAAGTCAGCTTCATAGCACTGTTGCAAGACATGTACCCACACCATGTAGTTAATGTAAAAGGTCAGCTATTCTACATTGATTGGATCATAAACGGAACACTGCATAATATTAGCTGAAGTGCTTCCCTTTCTCTTTCAGGATGCATAGAGATATTGTGTACTCCTTAAAGGCACACATGAGGCAACACTCACACCAGTAAACAGTAGAGATACTAATGAAGTCTAGAGAACAGATGCTTGGGACTATGCACTAGAAGTACTAAAAAGATTGACTATAACCATTAAAAGAAGAATACAGGGACACATTCCCTAGTACAAACTTCCCATCAAGTTTTTGGACCTTTGACTATTCAAAGATTGTAGGCAGTATGTGCAGTGCCTCCATCTGATGCTGAAGGAATTCTAAAGTGGCTACTTCAGAATGCTGGGAGATTACAGACCTTCTGGGCCATTCATACTCCCCAGCGTATTCTTCTACTCATATTAATGTTATTTCCCATAGTCTTGGGACCACATCCACACAAGTGTGGAAATCCATATCAGATTTAAGCATGGATTTATAGGCAAATAAATGGTAGAGATGAACACGGTGGACTTGGTACTGTATTGAGTAAAATAGCCAAGGCTTAATAACAGCTTAAAAGTTCAAAGAACAACTGGCAAGGGCAAAGCAGAACCTATTTCAGTCTATAATGTGTTCTGGCACCTCTTTCTTCAAGTGAAAACCTCTGCAGCATGTGCAGAGTAGCTCTTAATCAACACTTGATACACGAATGATTTCAGGATGTTGAAGAGATCCTATGCACCCCATGTGATTACCACTCGTGTCCACAAAAGGGCAATGAGGTGTCAGCACAGGATCCTCCTCTTTTCCCTCTAAAGGGAATGTATGGTCTGTAACAAAGTCATCAGAAGAACCTTATTCCTTGGGTCGATTACATTCACAGCATTCTCCTACACCAGCCCCTCAGCAGAGAAGATGTAGTCAATAGGCAAACAAGTTCCCTGGAGATCATCTGCCTAAGGAAAAGATATTCACCCACAACCTAGATGGCTAGACACTCGGTATAGGCCATGATCTATTGCTCCACCCTTTCTTTGCGGAAGAAAGCTGTAGACAAAGATACCCCTTGCAGGACAGAAGGAATATTCTGAGGTCAGATCGATATTATGGAGAACAGCATGAAACTGAACACATGACACGAGACCCGCCTCATCCTTTACCCTCTAAATATACAAAAGGACAGGGCCCATCCTGAACATCCCCTCCCTGCCCTGTAGCTCAGGAAAAACAAAACGTAAGGAAAGGAAAGGCCAATGTTAATGTAGTAAAATCTACACAGGAAAATTTCAGCAACAACTCTAATCAAAGTGTTCCACCTGACAAATAGGATACAGGCATACCTAATCTCACCCTTCCATCTAACAAGGCTCAGATATTTGACAAAATTTGACCCTGCAATTTTGATTGAGCAACAGTCATTGCAATAAATGCTGCAAAGATTGACTCGTAAAACTATAAATCGTGCATAGACTAGCCAATGGTTTCTGGTCACACCCACTTCTTGAAAGTGACAGACCCGAGGCTATGGAAGCAACACGTGCAATGCTGGAGGAATTCAGCAGGTCAGGCACTACCTCTGGAAACGAATAAGCAGTTGACGTTTCGGTCTGAGACCCTTCTTCAGGAGAAGGAAGGAGGAAGCTGCCAGAATAAAAAGGTGGGAGGAGGGAAAGGAACCTAGCTGCAATGTGATCAATGAAGACAGGTGTGTGGGAAAGGTCAAGGGTTGGAGAAGAAGGAATCTGGTAGGAGATGCGAGTGGACCATAAGAGAAAGGGAAGCAGGAGGCGACCAAGGGGGAAGCGATAGCTAGGTGAGAAGAGGTGAAAGGTCAGAGTGGGGAATAGAGGAAGGTGGGCAGGTTTTTTTTTCTGGAAGGAGAAATCGCTATTCATGCCATAGGTTGGAAGATACCCAAATGAAATATAAGGTGTTGCTCCTCCACTCTGAGTGTGATTTTATCTTGGCACAAGGGACCCCTTGGCCGATGTAGTTTAAGTCTGCCTTTACATTCAGTTTTATTTGTAGGAAGTTTTGCTTAATTCACTGACTTTAGTTTTTAATTCCCTTGGCCTTGGCATATCCTATGTTACCTTGGTTAATATCAGCCCTAAGTAATGCTCCTACAAATTGCAACTTGTAGGTGCTTCCAGTGGAGAAATTATTTGCCACATTTTCTAATATACCATGACATTTCGTTCTCAAACCTTGGTTCACTGGCTGTTAGTGATGTTCAAACATACGCTTTGCTCTTGAGGGCCTCTTTTGTTGGTCTTTTTGCCTTTTGATTATTTCTTTTTAATTTGTGAAGTGTTTTAGATCTCCATTGCCACTTATAAAGTAAAACATACGCTTATGTGGTTCTATAGTAATAACACTTTGTATGATACTAGGCACTAGAATACTACAGCACAGTACAGGCCCTTTGGCCCTCGACATTGTGCCAACCCATATATTCCTTAAAAAGAAAGTACTAAACCCACACTACCCTGTAACCCTCTATTTTTCTTTCATCCATGTGCCTAAGGCTCTTAAATATCCCTAATGTTTTAGCCTCCACCACCATCCTTGGCAAGTCATTCCAGGCACCCACAACCCTCTGTGTAAAAAACTTACCCCGATGTCTCCCCTAAATTTCCCTCCCTTAACTTTGTACATATGCCCTCTGGTGTTTGCTATTCATGCCCTGGGAAACAGGTACTGGCTATCCACCCTATCTATGCCTATCATAATCTTGTAGACCTCTATCAAGTCCCCTCTCATCCTTCTACGCTCCAAAGAGAAAAGTCCCAGCTCTGCTAACCTTACCTCATAAGACTTGTTTTCCAATCCAGGCAACATCCTGGTAAATCTCCTCTGCACCCCCCTCTCCATAGCTTCCACATCCTTCCTACAATGAGGTGACCAGAACTGAACACAATAATTTAAGTGTGGTCTCACCAGAGATTTGTAGAGTTGCAACATGACCTCTCTACTGTTGAACTCAATCCCCCTATTAATGAAGCCTAGCATCCCATAGGCCTTATTAACTATCCTATCAACCTGTGCAGCGACCTTGAGAGATGTATGGATTTGAACCCCAAGGTCCCTCTGTTCATCCACACTCTCAAGTAACCGACCATTAACCCTGTACTCAGCCTTCTGGTTTGTCCTTCCAAAATGCATCACCTCACACTTATCCTGATTGAACTCCATCTGCCACTTTTCTGCCCAACTCTGCATCCTGTCCATATCCTCTTGTAACCTTTGACAACCTACAGCTCCATCCACAACTCCTCCAATCTTCGTGTCATCCGCAAACTTACTCACCCATCCTTCCATATCTTCATCCAGGTCATTTATAAAAATCACAAAGAGCAGGGGTCCCAGGACAGATCCTTGCGGCACTCCACTAGTCACCGACCTCCAGGCAGAATACTTTCCTTCCACTACTACCCTCTGCTTTCTTCCTGTAAGCCAATTTTTTATCCAAACAGCCAAGGCTGCACTGATCCCATGCCTCATGACTTTCTGGATGAGTCTCTCATAGTCATAGTCATAGTCATAGTCATACTTTATTGATCCCGGGGGAAATTGGTTTTTGTTACAGTTGCGCCATAAATAATAAATAGTAATAGAACCATAAATAATTAAATAGTAATATGTAAATTATGCCAGTAAATTATGAAATAAGTCCAGGACTAGCCTATCGGCTCAGGGTGTCTGACCCTCCAAGGGAGGAGTTGTAAAGTTTGATGGCCACAGGCAGGAATGACTTCCTATGACGCTCTGTGCTGCATCTCGGTGGAATGAGCCTCTGGCTGAATGTACTCCTGTGCCCACCCAGTACATTTTGTAGTGGATGGGAGACATTGACCAAGATGGCATGCAACTTACACAGCATCTTCTTTTCAGACACCACCGTGAGAGAGTCCAGTTCCATCCCTACAACATCGCTGGCCTTATGAATGAGTTTGTTGATTCTGTTGGTGTCTGCTACCCTCAGCCTGCTGCCCCAGCACACAACAGCAAACATGATAGCACTGGCCACCACAGACTCGTACAGCATCCTCAGCATCGTCCGGCAGATGTTAAAGGACCTCAGTCTCCTCAGGAAATAGAGAAGGTCTCGTGAGGGACCTTGTTAAATGCCTTGCTAAAATCCAAGTAGACCACATCTACCGCCCTACCCTCATCAATTTCTTTTGTTACCTCTTCAAAAAACTCAATTAGGCTCATGAGCGTGACCTTCCCTTCCCAAAGGCATGTTGACTAACCTTGAGTAGACTGTACTTCTCCAAATGCTCATGGATCCTATCCTTAAGAATCCTTTCGAATAGTTTGCAGACCACCGACGTAAGATTCATCAGTCCATAGTTCCCAGGATTCTCCCTATTACCTTTTTTAAACAAGGGAACTACATTTGTCATTCTCCAATCCTCCGGCACCTCCCCTGCAGCCAAAGCAGATTCAAAGATCATAGCTACTGCTCCAGCGATCTCTTCTGTCACTTCCCACAGCAACCTGGGAACTTAACAATCTTGATGTTTTTAAGAAGATCCAACACTTTTTCTTCCTTAATATCCACATTGTCCAGCACACAGGCATGTTCTATTTCGAACTCACCCTGATCAATGTCCTTTTCACTTGTGAATATTGAAGCAAAGTATTCATTTAGGACCTCCCAACCTCTTCCGCCTCCAGGCACATGTTGCCTTTTTTATCCTTTAGCGGCCCCATCTTCATTCTTGTCATCCTTCTGTTCTTCACATACGCATAGAACGCCTTGGGGTTCTCCTTAATCCTACATGCCAAGGCCTTCTCATGCCCCCTTCGAGCTCTCCTAAGTCCTTTCTTAAGCTCCTTCCTGGCTACCCTATATTTCTCATGAGCCCCTCCTGATTCCTGCTTCTCATATCTAACATATGCTTCCTTTGTCCTCTTGACGAGTTGCTTCATGTGTTTCGTCAGCCACGGTTCCCTTTTCCTACTATTTTTTCCTTGTCTCAGTGGGACAAAACTATCCTGAACCCAGCACAAGTTGTCCCTAAACTTCATCCACATTACTTTTGTGCTTTCACCCTGGAACATCTGTTTCCAATTTACTTTCGCTAGTTCCTGCCTCATCCCTTCATAGTTAGCCCTTCCCCAATTAAGCACTTTCCCATTTTGTCTGTTTTTATCCTTTTCCATAGCTATGCTGAAGCTAAAGGAGTTGTGGTCACTCTCACCAAATGCTCCCCGACTAAGAGGTCTGCCACCTGACCAGGTTCATTACCCAGAACTGGATCCAGTATGGCCTCTCCTCTCGTCGGCCTGTCCACATACTGTGTCAGGAATCCTTCTTGGACACACCTGACGAATTCAGCCCCATCTATCCCCCTTGCAGTCAGGAGGTGCCAGTCAATATGAGGGAAGTTGAAATCATCCATAACTACAACCCTGTATTTCCTGCACCATTCTAAAATCTGCCTGTTTATCTGCTCCTTGGTGTCCCGAGGGCCATTTGGGGGCCTATAGACTACTCTCTGTACAGTGATTGATCCCTTCCTATTTCTGACTTCCACCGACATCCACTCAGTGGATACTCCCTCTGCAGCATCCTCCTTTTCTATAGCCGTGGTACTATCCCTGACCAGTAATGCTACTCCCCCCCCCCCTTTTCTACCTCCCATCCTATTCCTTTTAAAACACCTAAACCCCGGTACCTGCATCAGCCAATCCTGCCCTTCCTCCAGCCAAGTTTCAGTAACGGCCACAACATTGTAGTTCCACATACTGATCCATGCTCTAAGTTCATCCCCTTTATTCCTAAAACTCCTATCATTGAAATAAATACATTTTAACCCCTCTAACTGGCTACATTTATGTTTTGTCCCCTGCCTGTCCTTCCTCACCAACTCAGAACACATAGCATCATGCCCTTGTCCTTCCACCCTAATCTCTGCACTCACATTCTGATTCCCACCCCCCCTGCCTAACTAGTCTAAACCCTCCCCAACAGCTCTAGCAAACCTGCCCACCAGGATATTGGTCCCTTTCCAGTTCAGGTGCAGCCAGTCCTTTTTGTGGAGGTCAGACCTTACCCAGAAGAGATCCCAATGATCCAGAAATCTGAACCCCTGCCCCCTGCACCAACTCTTCAGCCACACATTCATCTGCCATAACTTCCTGTTCCTACCCTCTCTGTCTGTAGCACAGGTAGCAATCCTGAGATTACCACCTTTGAGGTCCTGCATTTTAACTTCTTTCCTAACTCCCTATATTCCTTCTTTGGGACCTCATCGCTTCTCCTATCTATGTCCCCATGTGGACCACGACATCTGGCTGCTCACCCTCTCCCCTGAGAATACTGAGAACTCAATGCGAGATATCGTGGACCCTGGCACCAGGGAGGCAACAGACCATTCGGGATTCTCGATCTTTCCCACAGAACCTTTTATCTGTCCCCCTAACTATCGAATCCCCTATCACTACTGCTCTCCTCTTTTCCCTCCTTCCCTTCTGAGGTGAGGGTCCAGTCTTGGTGCCAGAAACATGACCAACCTAAAGCCTGAAACAACCTAAAGCTATCATCACTTTGCTCCATTGCTGCTTGGCTTCATATTGGAGGCATTAAAAATTTGTGAACCGCAGTCCATCAGAATGTTAGACAACACGTGTAACAATAGAACTAGAAGTTTTCAAAATACATTTACACATTGGTCAGCTTTGGTCCTTATGGCTAAGATTTTGAATGCCGTGGATCTTGAAAAAGCATTTACTGCCTTTTGTCAACAGTTTTGATCCAAATCCATATTTTGCTGTAGCAGCAAAAGGCAATGCTAAAGAAGTGATTATGTTCCCAAAATCTAAAGCTTTAAACTCTGTTGGGTTTCTGCATTGATTTTGATGCTACAATAATTGTCTCAGACTTGAAACCAGCTTAAGTCCTGTTCTGTACTGACAGTAGTGCTGATCTCAAGGAAACTGTTTAGCTGTATCTTCATTTCACTGATTCCAGACCGTGATATGTCACCCTAAAGATTCTGTAAAAGATGTTTTCTCTCTGGTGTACTTACAATCCTTTGCCTTTTAATTTGTCAGTTTGTTAAAAGATTATTGAACAGATTCAAAGCACAATTTCAATCAGCAATATCAAATCTGCTTTTATGTTCTGCTTTAATAATTACCCTGGCACAGCTCGTTGAGTATTGGCGGAGGCATATCTACATTTCCTGAAAATAGAACATGTAATTTCTTGATAAAAAATGCTAATACAAGGATCAGAGGAAAAAAAACACAACTTATTTCAATTGTAGACCTGATTGATATTTTCACAGGTAAGACATTCCTATTGTTTCATTTCTCTGAGTCAGGAATGGTGTAAAGTCATCAATTCCAGGAATATAATTTGGTATCCAATGATATATTGGTTATGCTCAGAGACTGAAGCTATGTTTAGGACTGTGATGGAAGATGCACTTAAGAAGGTTGAATGAAATATATCTCAGGTAGCTGAGAGAAATAAAAGGTAGCAAAAGCAGGAGAATTGTCCACAATATTTCAGTCCACGCTGGCCAGTAGAGCAGGAATAGTTACATAGATACTTTATTCTAAACACAACATAATCTGCAGATGCTGGGGTCAAAGCAACACTCACAACACGCTGGAGGAACTCAGCAGGTCGGGCAGCATCCGTGGAAACGATCAGTCAATGTTTTGGGCCGGAACCCTTCGTCAGGACTGTAGAGGGAAGGGGCAGAGGCCCTATAAAGGAGGTGGGGGGAGGGTGGGAAGGAGAAGGCTGGTAGGTTCCAGGTGAAAAACCAGTAAGGGGAAAGATAAAGGGGTGGGGGAGGGGAAGCAGGGAGGGGATAGGCAGGAAAGGTGAAGAAGGAATAGGGGAAAACACAATGGGTAGTAGAAGGAGGCGGAACCATGAGAGAGGTAGTAGGCAGCTGAAGGAGGGGGCAGAGTGAAATTGGAATAGGGGAAGGAAGGGGGAGGGAATTACCGGAAGTTGGAGAATTCTATGTTCATACCAAGGGGCTGGAGACTACCTAGACAGTATATGAGGTGTTGCTCCTCCAACTTGAGTATAGCCTCATCATGGCAGTAGAGGAGGCCATGTATGGACATATCCGAATGGGAATATGAAGCAGAGTTGAAGTGGGTAACAACCGGGAGATCCTGTCTGCTGTGGCAGACGGAGCGGAGGTGCTCGACAAAGCGGTCCCCCAATGTGTGTCGGGTTTCATCGATGTAGAAGAGGCCGCACCGGGGGCACTGGATGCAATAGATGACCCCAACAGACTCACAAGTGAAGTGTTGTCTCACCTGGAAGGACTGTTTGGGGCCCTGAATTGTGGCAAGAGAGGAGGTGTAGGGTCAGGTGTAGCACTTGCGCTTACAGGGATAAGCGCCGGGTGGGAGATCCATGGGGAGGGACGTGTGGATCAGGGAGTCACAGAGGGACCGATCCCTGCAGAGAGGGGTGGAGAGGGAAAGATGTGCTTAGTGGTGGGGTCCTGTTGAAGGTGGTGGAAGATGCAGAGGATAATGTGCTGGATCCGGAGGCTGGTGGGGTGGTAGGTGAGGACAAGGGGAACTCTGTCCCTGTTGTGGTGTCGGGAGGATGGGGTGAGGGCCGAAGTGCGGGAAATGGAGGAGATGCCATCATTGATGACAGCAGAAGGGAAACCACAATCCTTAAAGAAAGAGGACATTTGATATGTCCTAGAACGGAAAACCTCATCCTGGGAGCAGATGCGGCGGAGACGGAGGAACTGGGAATAGGGAATGGCATTTTTGCATGTGACAGGGTGGGAAGAGGTATAGTCGAGAATATATACTTACATATATAGATACTTTATTCATCCCGAAGGAAATTAGTGTCACAGTAGCATTACTAGTGCAAAGATATACAAATGTACAAATATTAGAAGAGTAGTATAAAGAGTAAAAAAATAGGTTACCTCAAATAGTCTAACAGGAGGGAATCATCACTTCCCCAGCTATAGGTTGACTCATGATGGAGCCTAATAGCTGAGGGTAAAAATGACCTCATATAGTGCTCTTTGGAGCAATGCAGTTGTCTTAGTCTATTACTAAAAGTGCTCCTCTGTTCAGGCAAGATGGCATACAGAGGGTGAGAAACATTGTCCAGAATTTCCAGGATTTTCTGGAGGGTCCTTTATTATACCACAGCCTCCAATATGTCCAGTTTGACTCCTACAACAGAGCAAGCCTTTCTAAGCAGTTTATTGAGCCTTGGTTGATGCCATTCTCCCAGCACACCACCACATAAAAGATTGTACTGGTGACAATGGACTGGTAGAACATGTTAAGGAGAGGCCTGCATACTCCAAAGGACCTCAGACTCCAGAGGCAACTCTGGCCCTTCTTGTACATAGCCTCTGCTTTACTCAAGTCTATCATCCAGTAACACAATATATCGTTTTAGATACTGTTGGAGAGGTTGACCTGACAGAGGAAGACCACAGTGAACGGGACTCTGGCACTCCGCCCGGTGCTGTGATCAAGAGAGCAAGGAGAAATGCAGTAGTTATAGGGGATTCCATAGTGAGGGGAACAGACAAGAGATTCTGTGAGCCGACAAGGATACTCGGATGGGGTGTTGCCTCCCTGTTGCCAGGATACGGGATGTCTCAGATCGGGTCCAGAGTATTCTGAGGAGAGAGGGCGAGCAACCAGAAGTCTTGGTACATGTTGGTACCAATGACATAGACAGAAAAAGAGAGGAGGTCCAGAAGGAAGATTACTGGGAGCTAGGAAGAAAATTGAAAAGCCAGGCCTCCAGAGTAATAATCCCAGGATTACTGCCTGAGCCACACGTAAGGAAGGTAAGAATAGCAGAATTAAGCAGATGAATGTGTGGCTAAGCAACTGGTGCAGGGGGCAGGGCTTCAAATTCTTGGATCATTGGGATCTATTTTGGGGGAGGTATGACTTATACAAAAGCGTTGGGTTACACCTGAACTCAAAAGGGTAGGATTGTTTAATACAGCTGTGAGGGAGAGTTTAAACTAAATTGGCAGGGGGAAGGAAACCAGGGTGTTAGGGTCGAGGAAGAGGAAAACAGAAATAAGTCAAAGATACTGTGCAGCAAAGATGGCAAGAAGGACAGGCAGGTGAATAGACAGGATAATTTGCTGTGCAATAGAAATATAGCAAAATCAGTAACAGGCACTGATCTAAATGTACTGTACTTAAATGCATGCAGTATTAGAAATAAAGTGGATGACCTTGTTGTACAGCTACAGGTTAAAAGATATGACATTGTAGCCATCACCGAGTCATGGCTAAATGATGGATGTGATTGGGAGCTGAATGTCCAAGGATACACAGTGTATAGGAAAGATAGGAAGGTACGTAAAGGGGGTGGCGTGGCCCTGATGGTAAGTAACAATATCAAATCAATAGAAAGAAGGGACATAGGATCAGAAGAGGTAGAATCCTTATGGGTCGAGTTAAGAAAAGGCAAGTGTAAAAAGACACTAATAGCCGTTATATACAGGCCTCCAAACAGCAGCCGGGATATGGACTAACGAGTTACAGCTGGAAATAGAAAAAGCGTGTCCGAAGGAAAATGTCAAGATAAATAATGGAGATTTTAATATGAAAGTGGATTGGAAAAGTCAGGAAGGTACTGGATCTCAGGAGAGGGAGTTTGTAGAATGCCTACAGGATGGCTTTTTGGAGCAGCTTGTCCAGAAGCCCACCAGGGGACCGGCTGTTTTGGATTGGGTGCTGTGTAATGAACCTGAGGCGATTAGGGAGCTGGAGGTAATGGAACCCCTTGGAAGTAGTGATCATAATATGATTGAGTTCAGTTTCAAATTTGAAAAGGAGAAGCTGATATCAGGTATATCGATATTTCAGTGGAACAAAGGAAATTACAGTGGTATAAGAGAGGAACTGGCCCAAGTCAATTGGAAAAGTAAGCTGGATGGAGGGACAGTACAGCAGAATGGAATGAAATTCTGACAAGAAATAAGGAAAGTGCAGGAAAAATATATTCAGAGAGAAAAGAAAATCATGAATGGAAAAATGGCGCAAATGTGGCTAACAAGAGAGGTTAAGGCTAAAATAAAAGCAAAAGAAACGGCGTACAAGGAGACAAAAATTAGTGGGAAAACTGAGGACTGGATGACTTTTAAAAACTTACAGAAGGAAACTAAGAAAGTCATTAGGAAAGGGAAGATGAACTATGAAAGGAAGTTGGCAATTAACATAAAAAAAAGGATAGTAAGAGTTTTTTTTAAATATATGAAGAGTAAAAGAATGACATGGGTAGATATAGGACCGATTGAAAATGATGCTGGAGAAATTATAGTGGGTAACAAAGAGATGGCAGAGGAACTAAATGAGTATTTTGCACCAGCCTTCACAGTGGAAGATATTAGCAACATACCTGATAGTCAGAGGTCTCAGGGAATAGAATTAGGTACAGTCAAGATTACCAGAGAGAAAGTGCTTGGAAAGTTAAATGGACTAATAATAGATAAGTCTCCCGGACCGGATGAGGTGCACCCATGGGTTCTGAAGGAGGTGGTTTTGGAGATTGTGGAGGCATTGGAAATGATCTTCCAGTAATCAATAGACTCGCATGGTTCCGGACGACTGGGAGGTCGCAAATTTAGTTCCGCTGTTTAAGAAAGGAGGGAGGCAGCAAAAAGAAAATTACAGACCTATTAGCCTGACATCAGTAGTTGGAAAGTTATTGGAGTCGATCCTCAAGGACGAGGTTATGAAATACCTTGAGGTGCATGACAAGATAGGCCCAAGCCAGCATGGTTTCATGAAGCGAAGATCCTGCCTCACCAACCTATTCGAATTTTTCGAGGTAATCTCAAATAAAACTGAAAAGGGAGAGGCTGTGGATGTTGTGTATTTGGATTTTCAAAAGGCCATCGATAAGGTGCTGCATAAGAGGCTGCTTAATAAGATGAGAGTCCATGGAATTACAGGAAAGATATTGGAATGGGTGGAGCATTGGCTGATAGGCAGAAAGCAAAGGATGGGAATAAAGGGATCCTATTCTGATTGGTTGCCGGTTACTAGCGGTGTTCCACAGGGGTCGGTGTTGGGGCTGCTTCTTTTTACAATGTATATCGATGGTTTAGATAAGGGATTAAATGGTTTTGTGGCTAAGTTTGTGGATGACACCAAGATAGGTGGAGGAGCAGGAAGTGTTGAAGAAATGGAAAGGTTGCAGAGAGACTTGGTCAGTTTAGGAGAGTGGGCAAAGAAATGGCAGATGAGATACAATGTTGAGAAATGTACGAAGAAGAAATAATCGGGCAGATTATTATTTAGATGGGGAGAAAATTCAAATATCGGAAGTACAAAGGGACTTGGGGGCCCTCGTGCAGGATACCCTGAAGGTTAACCACCAGGTTGGATCGGCAGAAAGGAAAGCGAATGCTATGTTGGCATTCATTTCAAGAGGAATAGTGTGTACGAGTAAGGAGGTGTTGATGAGGCTCTATGGGGCACTGGTGAGACCTCATTTGGAATATTGTGTGCAGTTTTGGGCCCCCTCTCTTAGAAGGGATGTACTGATGTTGGACAGAGTTCAGAGAAGATTTACGAGGATGATCCCTGAAATACAGGGGCTAACATATGAGGAGCGTTTGTCGGCTCTTGGGACTGTATTCATTAGAGTATAGAAGAATGAGAGGGGATCTCATAGAAACATTTCGAATGTTGAAAGGGTTGGACAGAGTAGATGTGGAAAGGTTGTTTCCCTTGGTGGGTGATTCCAGGACAAGAGGCCACAGTCCTAGAATTAGAGGGTACCCATTTGAAACAGAGATGAGGAGAAATTTTTTTAGCCAGAGGGTCGTGGATATATGGAATTCATTGCCACATACAGCTGTGGAGGCCCAATCATTGAGGGTGAGGGTGTTTAAGGAGGAGATTGATAGGTATCTAATTAGTCAGGTTATCAAGGGATATGGGGGAAAAGCCAGAAATTGGAAGTAGATGGGAGAATAGTTTAGCTCATGGTGGAGTTGCGGAGCAGACTCGATGGGCTGAATGGCCTACTTCTGCTCCTTCGTCTTGTGATCCTATGGTACCTGCAGGTCCTCACCATCAATAGTAACAGGGAGCCATGCAGGCTTACTTCTCCTAAAGTCCATCACCATCTCCTTTGTCTTACTGATGTGAAGACAAAGGAGATGATTCAGTTTGCACCATTTGACAAAGTCCTCCACCAGGGCTCTGTATTCATCCTCACATCCTCCCTTTATACACCCAACTATTGCTGAGTCATCAGAGAATTTCTACAGATGACTTGACTCAATATCGTATCTAATGTCGGAGGTATACAGGGTGAAAAAGAAGGGAGCTATACAGCCTCCTGTTGGACCCCAGTGCTGCTTATAGCCAGGTCTGATACACAACTCTGAAGCCACACAGACTGTGGTCTGCCAGTCAGATAGTCCATTATCCAGTATACAACGGAAGTTCCAACCTGCATTAAAAGGAGCTATTCCCCCAGCAATGAGGGCTGTATGACAATAGACAATAGACAAAAGGTGCAGGAGTAGGCCATTTGGCCCTTCGAGCCAGCACCGCCATTCACTGTGATCATGGCTGATCATCCACAATATGGTACTGAAGGCACTCGAGAAATCAAAAGACATGATCCTCACAGTGCTGCCCTGCTTATCCAAATGGGAATAGGCTCTGTTCAGTAGGTAGGTGACAGTATTGTCAACTCCAATGTGCTCCTAGTAGGCAGACAGCAGGGGATTGAGGGGTTATCTGTCCAGGGTTCAGAGGTGAGCCAAGACCAGCCTCTCTAGGGTCTTCATGATGGTAGTCATTCAAGACTTTCAGCTGGCCCTTCTTGGGTATTGAAACCACACATGATGTTTATCACACAGTCGGGATCCTTTCCAGGCTGAGACTCAGAAAGAAAATGCACTGGAGAACTCCACACAGCTGCTCAGCACACTCCTTGGGGTTCACACCATCTGCTGCCACTGGTTTGACATGTCTGAGCATCCCCAGAGACCTTCTCACCTGTTCAGTAGTGAAGGTGAGTCCATGATAACTGGGGAGTTGGTGGAAGGTACAGGCTGGGGGAGGTGAAGATCGGGACAATTGTAGTTGGTATTGGAGGTGTGGATGGTAGGTGCAAGGCAAGGAGGGGATGTAGACAGTGGTATCCTACGTTACTCATCCACATGTTGAACTGAAGTGGGGGAGGAGGGAGCATTGTGTGCCTTGGTAAATGGACTGGTGTGCTGAGGGGGTTGTTTTAACTCATTAGCCCATTCACGGCTGCATTCTGAGGCTTTATAGCTAGGCTGATTGAAGCCAGTGATATTCTACATGCCTCTCCACACCTCCCACGTGCTACTCTGCCCAAGCTTCTTCTCCAGCCTTCTCCTGTATTCCTCTTAAATACTGAGCGTTTCTGATGTTAGATACCTGTTCAAGAAAGGCAAAGAGGGATGCACAGGAAAATATAAATTAGGCAGCCTAATATTAGTGGTGAAATAGTTTTCAAAACTGTTATTAGAATCAAAATGAACTTCTATTGAGTAAGTTAAGTCAAGGAGAATCAGCAGGAATTTGTTAAGACTATCTTGACTGAATTCATTAGTGCAGTAGCAGATCAAATATAGTGTAGCAAATATATTTACGGATCTTCAGGAGGCATGGCACAACGTGCAAACAGAGGTTTATGAAGAAGTTCAATGCCCTTGAAACTGCAGACAAAATTATATTTCACATTACAAGTAAAACTGCCTGTAAGTCATGCTGTGACAGTGCTCACTTTCTTAATGGCACTGATGTGATCCTTGAGTTCAGTCGGACAGCGGAAATTTCTGATGACTAAAGTTGTTCATACATACTACTATTACAGGATCACCCACTTTTTAACATTTATATCGGAAATGACTCTTGGAGTAATTTGATGATTTAATCTATGTTGCATATCTCAAGACCAAAATGCAAATCGAGTTTTAAGGAATGATTAATGATTGATGAGGCAAAGAATGTTCTAGAAGGATTTGGTATTCATCAACAATGGCTGAAAGAATCTCAGTCAAATTAAAAGAATATTTCTTTATACTTTACAAGAGTAATAGAACTGACATAATCAGATGAGCAATGTATCTTCTGTCACAAATGTCCTTTGAAGATTCATACTACGCCCCTCAGAGGCTTAACTCCCTAGCTGAAACAATAGCTAAGACTTTTCCAGCTGTTCCACATTTAACTTCCACAGTGGTCAATAAACTTTCTGGGTGGATTGGGACTATTTTAAATTGGGTTACAGGTTTTTTTTTGAAGTTTCCAACAGACAATTCTATCAGCTGTTGGAATTTTTGTTTTTGTAGTACTCTTTCCATTGAAATGTTGAAATTTGCAAGAATGGAAGCTTGACTTCTGCTTTTTGTGTAATGGCTTCACACCTAAGGCTTTGTTGACTTCTATCCCAAACCAGCACTACTATGGGTAATCGTCCATTTCTCTGCTTTAATATCCTTTGCCTCTAATTTGCCTTTTTACATATTTTTCTGTTTCATCCTTAACCCTGGAATAGTGAAGGGCTGGGACTACCTTGATTATGTTATTCTTGCTTCTCTCCTTTTCCTAGTCCTGATCACTAACATTGCGTGAGGGTATGCATTTCCCTGGCCTCATCTTGAGAGGAAATTTAGATGTATCTGTCATGAATAACTGGGTTAATAATAGCACAGTAAGATAAATAGACAAACATTATTTTTCACTTACCTACTTAGATGTTGCATATTTGCTTTTTTTACTTTGTAAATGTGTTGTTCATTGCTAACAATAGCATTATACTATCATGGTTTACACTTTTGTCTTTTAAAACTATCTATCTCACTATATTTTGTGTGATATGCTATACAATGGCAAAAGACTTACCAGGAGGAGAAAGATAGCTATCCTGAGGAATGCTATACTCCTGATTACCTCTTTACCTATTCTATTGTGATTTCTTCAGAAATGGGGATGTAATTCTATTAATCTTGCTATTAGTGTTATATTTAATGTTACAAAAATAATTTGAATGTTTGGTTGATAAAATCCCATGGTTTGACAGAACAAACTGGGTAAACTTTGCTCAGTAAAATTTTTCTGGGAAAACACAGAAGTTGGGAAGATGTGTCAATTCTTCTCAGTCAGGTACAATCCTTAATAAAGTAAAGGTGGATGTCCTGAATAATTATACCCCGAGTTCAGAACCACCAAAATGGAAAGAACATTATGCAGAATGGTATCAAAATGTTAAGTTACAGCACACCAATGGGTGTACACTCCTATGGGAGGGACATAACCAGTCCCTATGTTTTGACAATTTTTTCTTGGAGATTAGAACTAAAGGTATAGACAGAATTCTCAACAGGAGAACAATACGCTTGTAAGGAAGATTTGCTTGAAAATGTTTCAAGTTACTGTATGTTATTACATTGTGAAATTATGTAACTGTTGGATATACTTTCTATAACTAAAATGTGAAATTACTAATCTTTAGGAAAAGATGACAGCAGTACAGGATCAGTAACTTGTTTTCAGGAAAACTGAATAATGTTGTGAGCTGCATCAAAAGCAATGCAAACATCTCTGTGAAAGGGGTGAACTCCTTTCAGCTTATTGAGGGTCATTGCCAGCTGACTTGATGAACTGACAATGACAGAGATGGTGATTTATTGTCATAGTCATAGTCATAGTCAGACTTTATTGATCCCGGGGGAAAGTGGTTTTCATTACAGTTGCACCATAAATAATAAATAGTAATAGAACCATAAATAGTTAAATAGTAATATGTAAGTTATGGAAATGGCAGGAACTGTTTGTTGGGAAGTGTTACTTTTGTTCTTAATAAAGACAAACAGCCAGGTAAAAATGATAGTACATCTTTAATTATTCACAGAACATTCCAGTAATTGCTTCTGCCCGACACGCGCGCAAGTGACCAGCTCACCAATGTCATTTTTGGTTCCAAGTGACCAGCCCACATTGCACACTAGGAACTGAAGTTCTTTATTATATACACATATAATAACACACTTCCCCCCTTTAAGGAAAATAAAACAAATACAATACGATGTCATCGTAAACCTGCAAGAAACAATAATGCTTTCCAACAAAGATATTTACATTAACTTCAATTGTAATGAGCAAATGCAGTCCCTTATTCATTCATCAAATCTCAATCAGTCTCTGAGGTGGTTTGATGATCCTTCCTGGTCTGCTGTTTGTCTCCACAGATGTATTGCTTTCACTTGCTGTGTTAATATTGGTGTCTTTCTAAGAACTCTGATAGACAAGTTTTTTTTTCACATCTGCTGGTCCCTTTGGTGTACTAACAGGTGATGTGTCACACCTCTGTGTTGGAGCTTGTGGTCAAAGATTCACATAGTTCCTCTTCAGTAGTCTTCCACGCTCCACCTGGATCCGATAGGAGTGTGGAGCCTTGCATGGACCATGTGCCAGAATCATGATCTCGGATTTGCATCTGATCTCCAGGCTTCAGGGCTGGTAGGCTTTTTGCTGGCTTGTGATACTGTTTCTGTTTTTCTTTCCCTTTCTCTATAGCCAATTTGAGCTTGTGTGCTCGTTTAGGTGTCAACAGGTATTTGTACACTGGGAGGTTAGTGCGTATAAATGACCCAGCAGCATTTGGGCTGGTGAAAGGCCATTCTGCAGTGACGCACTTCTGTAAATCATCAGACTTTTGTGTAAGTCCTCTCATTTATCTTGCACATTCTTCATGAGGCCCTTCACTACCTTGAATGAACTATCTGCTAGAAGTTGTATGTCGAAACCCCCAATTATTTGCAATGGAATTGAATTCATAACTTGAAAATTGTGGGCCATTCTCTGATACTACCTTGAAAACACAGCTTTCAGGAAGACAATGGCCGCTTTGCTGGACATTGAATGCAGTGTTGCAACTTCTGCGCAATTTGAAAAGAAGTCTGTTAGAACAATACAACTCTTCCCATTACATTCAAACAAATCCACTCCAAATTTGAAATACAGCCTGTCTGATACAGGGTGTGGTGTAAGAAGTTCTGCTTGCTGCTTTGGTTTGTAGGTAAGACATATTTCATCTGAAGCAATGATCTGGCTGATGCCTTGGTTCATCACTTCACGAGTCTTTGTTTACATTTTTCCTCACCAAGATGCCCTTCACATATCTTCTGGAGCATTTCCTTGTGTAGTGACACTGGAATCACAAGCCTGTTCCCTTTGAAGACCATGTCTTCCACTACTGACAGTTCTGCTTTGCATGCCCAATAATCCCGAATACACATTGGACAGTCATTCTTAGTTGCTGGCCATCCCTTCTGCATTGTCTCTTTGAGTACTTTCATTGTTTCATCTGTTGCTGATGCTGTCCTAATCTTCTCTGTTCTATTGGGAGATACTGGAATCAAGGCAACAATAATGCTACTATAGACCTGTATATCAGCATTAATCTCTTGGTCACTCTTTTCTTTCTTGTTGACTGCTTGAGACAACACATCAGCAGCAAACATATACAAACATGTATTTTCCCGGTGTGTAGATAATCTTCACGCCATATTTCTACAGCCTTATCAACATGCGTTGTATCCTCATGAGACAGTCATTCAGTAGTTTGAACATAATTGAGACCAGTGGTTTATGGTCTGTCTCCATTTCAAAAGCTTGTCTATAGATTAACTGATGGAATCTTTCACATGTATATGTGCTGGCAAGAAGCTCTTTCTCTATCTGTGCATAGTTGACTTCTGGACTTGTTAAAGCCCTTGATGCAAAGGCTACAGGTTGCCATGTGTCATCATGCTGCTACAGTAGTACTGCACCACCACGGCCATACTGGGATGCATCAGCTGAGATCCTAGTACACCTTTTCAGATCATAAAACTTCAGCATGGGCTCTTCGCTGAGCATTCCCTTCAGCCTCTTGAAATACTCTTCTTGCTAGTGAGACTAAATCCACTCATTTTGCTCCTCAAAGAGTAACCTAAGTGGTGATGACACAGTGGACAGTTATGGGATGAACTTAGCCAGGTAAGTCACCATCCCCAGGAAATGTTTCACATCCTCCTGGTTTTGGGGCCTTTTCATGTTGTCATTGCCTGACATTTTCTTGGGTCAGTCTTCACTCCCTCTTCTGATATGACATCTGCTATGAAAGTCAGTGTCTTAACACAAAGCTCATATTTCTAGTATTCAAACTGATATTCTGTGCCACATCAAGCACCTGTCTCAGTTGTGCATCATGCCTGTCCTTGGTAGACCCCCAAACGATGTGGTCATCAATCATGGTCTCAACACCAGGTATGCTTTCAAAGATAACGTGGATGGTTTTATGGTAGACTAGTGTGGGCAAAATCCCATACAGTAACTGAAGAAAGTGATATCTTCCCTCTGGTGTGTAAAAAGTACATAGTCTCGAACTTGCTTCATCAAGCTCCCTTTGACAAAATGCAGATGATGCATTGAATTTGCTAATCCACTTGGCACCTGCAAACCGGGACATGATCTCCTCCTATATTGGCAATTTAAAATGCTCTGTCTTGGTGGCTTTATTGAGATGTCTTGGTACCAATGAACTCACCCATTCTGCTCGTTCTTCAATTTTCTGTATGACATTCGGTTCCATATATGCTAGTTCTTGTTTGAGTTTCTCTCAAAATGCATACAGAACTTTCCTGCATACATAGACAACAGGATCCATTGTCTCATCTATATGGATTTTGTGTATACCAGGTAAGCATTCAAGCCCCTCAGAGACATCTGCGTACTCTTCCAGAAGTGAAGTGTGGTCATCTTTGGACTGTGAAGCCACTATCAAAACTCTTTTCATGTGCACTCACATCTAATATTGGCTGTACTCCCTTTTCTGCAATCAGTAGTTGTGCCTTTATGTGCTGCCCCTTGTGCTTGAAGGTCACTACATAGCCCTCTTTTACTGGAATGCTTTCTCCAGTATAGCTTGTCACTTCTAACTTAAGTGGGTAAATGTGGTTCTTTACTTTGAGAGTTTGTAATCATCCATGGGTAATAGATTCACTTGGGCTCCGGTGTCAAGCTTGAATGGAATTACTGTCTCATTCAGTCACTGGAACAATCCATTCTGTTTTACCAGCACCAACAGCCTGTAGAGAATCAACAAAGACTTCCTATATTTCTTCAGCAACAGTGTGCATCTTTCTTCTTCCCACAATTATTGCAGGACTTTCCATAAGCAGGATGTGTCTTTGGGATGTGCCTATCTCGACATTTGCTGCAGTTACTGTCTGAGCCTATCTCTTTGCTTTGCTGTTGCTTTGGAAACAGCTTGTACTCTGCCCCCTTCCACTGTTGTTTCTGTCCTGTGCAGCTCCTTAGTTTGCAATCGTGTAGTCTCTGCTGTCCTACATATATCCATAGTCTTTTCCGATGTTAAAACTTTTTCATGAAGCAATCTTTCTCTAAGCCCATTATTTGAAGTTCCACAAACTATTTTGTCACTAATTAGTGAGCCTTTCAAAACTACAAACTCACAGGACTTACTCTGGGTGTGAAGCTCAACTAAGTATTGGTCAAAACTAGCACCTTGTTTCTAGTCACAGGAAAATAACTTGTACCTTTCAAAGGTGATGTTTATACTTGGGACAAAATACTCCTCAAATTTTGTCATCAGAGTATCCAATGTAAAAGCTGTCTTGTCAATTTGAAAGCTGTTGTAGGCGTCCAAAGCATCTTCACCAATTATGTGCAGAAAGATAGACCTTCAATTTTTCATCCACACATTTGTCTCTACTTGCTGCTAAATGTACATTGAGTCACTGTTTGAAGTGTTTCCAGCTATCAGTTTGATTGCCAGTAAACCGCATGGGTGCGGGAGGGCCTAGCTTATCCATGTGGAATTGTTGGGCCCTCACCTGAATCTCTCTTGTTGAATTCAGTAAACAACGGAGGCTTCAGGACACAATGTGCTCTCTGGGTGGCAACTTCTCTGTGGTAAACCATGTATACATGTTGTAACTGGGTTACCTGTCTGGACACACCCCTCTGTTGACTGATCCTGTGGCTCCTCCCACAGAACCCTAAATAAAGGCGATTGCGCCATTGCTCCTCCTCCTCAGTCCAGGGGCAGATACTCAGCATGATGGAGGTCACATTTTACTGCTAATAAAAGCCTTCTAGTACTTACTCTACTTCCAGTCTTTTGGAGTTACTGATGGTGCATCAATTTTATTCGCAGTAATTTTAAAGCATGGAACGCTCTCTGAGACCCGACAAGTTTGAACTCGACCCGCAAACACCTGAAGCTGGAAACACTTTCGAACTCTGGTTGGCTTGCTTCGAATCATACTTAGAGGAGATTGGAGTGACTGAGTCCACAGCGAAGCGCAGAGTTCTACTCTCCAGGGACAGTCCACGGGTCTACTCGATGATCAGAGACCAGCTGAGCTACGACGGCACAGTGAGCGCCCTCAAAAGACAATACCTGCAGCCAGTAAACACCATCTATGCGCGGCATCACTTAGCGACATGGCAACAGCAGCCCGGGGAGTCAAGTGCTGAGTTCGTCCAGGCCCTACAGACACTCATGCGGACCTGTGGCTGCCAAGAACTGATGGCAGAACAGCATGCGGAGCTCCTAGTGAGAGACGCCTTCGTCACAGGGACCAGGTCAGTGTATGTACGCCAGCGGCTGCTGGAACAAGCTGATCTTACCTTACGTTCGGTGATTGAGCTGGCCGACAGGCTGGAGGCCACTCTGCACAACTCTGAGGCTCTCCAGGTACGCGATCCCCCGATGGCCTCGTGGACACCGCAGACCCTGCAACCCGCCGGCGAATCAACCTTGGCTGCTGCCAGTTGCGAGTCCGTGAAGTGCTACTTCTGCGGACTCGAGAAGCACCCCCGGAAACGTTGCCCAGCCCGAGAAGCTACCTGCTCCAGCTGCGGAAAGAAGGGCCACTTTGCCAAGGTCTGTAAATCCAAACTGCGAGCGGGATCGAGCAGCGCCACGTGCGAGGCATGGGGGCCGCCATCTTGCCTGAACGCTGCCACCACGTTCGAGACATGGGGGTCGCCATCTTGCCTGCACACTGCCACCTCGTGCGAGACATGGGGGCTGCCATCTTGGTCGGTGCCACCTCCCACCGCCTACGACCAATGGGTGCTCACGGGGCATCCCACCGCGCTGGACCAAGACAGTGACTCAACCCTGGCCTCCGTGACCCTTGACCAAAGCGCTCCCCACCAGCTCGCAAGGTCAATGATGGACATCCTGGTGGAGGGGCGGAGGACAAGCTGCCTGTTTGACACGGGCAGCACAGAGAGTTTTATCCACTCGGACACGGTGCAGCATTGCAGACTCGCGATACGGCCGGTAAGTCAGAGGGTCTCCATGGCTTCCGGGTCGCATACAACAGACATCCGGGGGGGTTGTGTAGCGATGCTAGTGGTGCAGGGCACAGAATATCGAGACTTTACATTACTGGTCATGCCTCAACTGTGTGCCCCTGTGCTCTTGGGGTTCAACTTCCAGAGCCACCTGAAAAGCGTGACAATGGAGTATGATGGGCCCCTCCCACCAATCACTGTTGTAAATCCTCAGTTTTGTAGGAACACGTCACAAACCCCGCTACTGACCACCCACACACACCGACCCGCACATCCCACCCAACACCATGCCAACTGCCACACTACCGACGCCACTTGCAGCCTCTCCACCCTCAGGATCCCTCCCCCACCGCTGTTCGCCAACCTGACCCCCGACTGTAAACCTGTGGCAACTAAAAGCAGGAGGTACAGCGTGGGAGACAGAGCTTTCATTAAGTCGGAGGTGCAGCGGCTGCTCAGGGAGGGGGTCATTGAGGCAAGCACAAGTCCTTGGAGGGCGCAGGTGGTCGTTGTTCGGAATGGGGAGAAGAATAGGATGGTTGTGGATTATAGCCAGACCATCAATAGGTTCACACAGCTTGATGCGTACCCTCTACCCCGCATCGCAGATTTGGTTAATCAGATAGCACAGTACAAGGTGTACTCGACCATAGACCTAAAATCCGCTTACCATCAGATCCCCATCTGCTGGGAGGACCGCCCTTACACTGTCTTTGAGGCGGACAGCAGGCTTTATCACGTCCTGCAAGTCCCCTTTGGTGTCACGAATGGTGTATCTGTCTTCCAGAGGGCAATGGACCGGATGATGAACCAGTGCCAACTGAAGCCACGTTCCCATATCTGGATAACATCACCATCTGCGGTCATGACCGGCAGGATCACGACAACAACCTCCAAAAATTTCTCCAAGCGGTCAAAGCTTTCAATCTCACCTATAACAAGGACAAGTGTGTGTTCGGGACCACCTGACTTGCTATCCTTGGGTGTGTTGTGGAGAATGGAGTCATTGGCCCTGACCCCGACCGTATGCACCCCCTGTTGGAACTCCCTCTTCCCAACACCCTCAGAGCCCTCAAAAGGTGCCTGGGCTACTTTTCACATTACGCCCAATGGGTCTCTAACTACGCGGACAAGGCCTGCCCCCTGGTCAAGTCCACCACATTCCCCCTCTCTGCCGAGGCCCACGCGGCCTTCAATCGCATAAAAGGGGACATTGCCAAAGCAGCAATGCATGCGGTGGATGAGGCCATTCCCTTCCAAGTAGAGAGAGACGCCTCCGACTTCTCAGTGGCTGCTACCCTCAAACAGGTGGGAAGACCGGTGGCGTTCTTCTCCCGTACCCTTCAAGGCCCTGAAATTCAGCACTCCGCGGTGGAAAAAGAGGCCCAGGCCATAGTGGAAGCTATTAGATACTGGAGGCACTATCTCGCTGGCAAAAAGTTCACCCTGCTGACTGACCAGACTCAGTCGCGTTCATGTTTAGTAACCAACAGTGGGACAAAATCAAAAATGATAAAATTCTGAGGTGGAGAATCGAACTCTCCACCTTCAACTATGACATCATGTACAGGCCTGGGAAACTCAATGAGCCCTCCGATGCCCTATCCCGGGGAACGTGCGCCAGCGTGCAGATCGACTGGCTATATGCCCTACATGTAGATCTTTGCCACCCAGGGGTCACCTGACTTTTCCACTTCGTGAAAGCCCGGAACCTGCCTTACTCCCTTGAGGAGATCAGGATGACGACCAGGGACTGCCAAGTCTGCGCAGAGTGCAAACCGCACTTCTACCGACCCGAAAAGGCACCACTAATCAAGGCCACCCGCCCCTTTGAGCGACTGAGTGTCGATTTTAAGGGCCCCCTTCCCTCTGCCGACTGCAATGTGTACTTTCTTAACGATATCGACGAGTACTCGCGGTTCCCCTTCGCCATCCCCTGCCCTGATACCACTAGCACATCAGTTATAAAAGCCCTGTGCAAGCTCTTCACTCTGTTCGGATACCCATGCTATATCCACAGTGACAGAGGGCCCTCGTTTATGAGTGACGAGCTGCGCCAATACCTGCTGGCTAGGGGAATTGCAACTAGTAGGACCACGAGCTATAATCCCCGGGGGAATGGACAGGTAGAGAAGGAGAATGGGACGGTGTGGAAGGCCACACTCTTAGCCCTCAGGTCAAAGGGACTGCCAGTCTCCCGCTGGCAGGAGGTCCTTCCTGAGGCATTCCACTCCATCCGCTCCCTGTTATGCACAGCCACCAATGCCACCCCTTATGAGCGGCTCTTTTCTTTTCCCAGAAAGTTGACCACTGGGACCACCTTAGCAACTTGGTTGACATCCCCGGGGCCAGTGCTGCTCCGGAAACATGCGAGGAGCAATAAATACTCCCCGATGGTTGAGAGGGTTCACTTACTTCATGCGAACCCCCAGTATGCCTATGTGGTTTTACCTGATGGGCGGGAGGACACGGTATCCATCCATGACCGGGCCCCTACCCTGAACACTCCATGGTGACTATCAACCTCATATCTACCGAAATGTATACCCACGAGACACTGCGCACTCCAAGCCCTACACAGACACCACACGACACTCCCATACCGGGCGCGACACACACGCACGAGGGATTACCGACGGCTAACGTGCTGGCACCTCAAGTCAGGCCGGAGCCAGCACAACTGCCGTGGCCAGTGCAATTACCACTGGTGCTACGTAGATCACAGCGACGGACTCGACCGCCTGATAGATTTGACCTGTAAATTTACTTGTTTTAAATATTGTCAGGCACTTCACCCTGCGGGACTCTTTTAAGAAAAGGAGGGGTGAATGTGGTAAACCATATATCTATGTTGTAACTGGGTTACCTGTCTGGACACGCCCCTCTGCTGACTGCTCCTGTGGCTCCTCCCACAGACCCCTGAATAAAGGCGATTGTGCCATTGGTCCTCCTCCTCAGTCCAGGGGCAGATACTCAGAATGATGGAGGTCACATTTTACTGCTAATAAAAGCCTTTCAGTATTTACTCCACTTCCAGTCTTTTGGAGTTATTGATGGTACATCATTCTCTCTGTTGGAACTAGCGTCACTTTCTCAGCCACACACTGTTCATTTATGCTCCAAGTTTAGACCTCATGACGACTTCTAACACTATTTTTTGTTTGTCTTCGTAAAGACAAACAGCTTGGGTAAAAACACCAGCGCATATTTAATTATTCACAAGATACTCCAGTAATGGCTTCTGCCCAACAGGAGTGAATGCGACCATCTCACCAATGTCATTTCTGGCACAGGGTAAACGTCCCACATTGCACACAGGGAACTGAAGTTCTTTATTATGTATGTACATAATAACATGCGTACAGTAGTTGCTCTCATTTCTTTTCATCAAACCCTTATTTTTGAAAGGAAACCAACTAAAACTGTTCTCCAAGTGGAGAAGGTTGCATCTCCAAAGAAAGCCTGCCATAATACACCAACTTAAAGCCCCATTTACTCAGTCTTTCCTGTCTACTGACCTTTGCATGTTCTAGCTAGTTCACATGCAAAGCGACGAAGCAAAACAGAGACCTGAGCAGTCAGTGGCACTGACACAGACCCTGCCCTAATTCAAAAGCAAAGTGAGTTTTTCTCTTCAGGTTTATTTGGTTTCACAGCTTGAGCAGCACCTGTTGATGAATATTCTTGCTTTCATGATTTACAAAGCAGTTTAGAAGATAGAACATAGAATAGTACAGCACAGTACAGGCCCTTCGGCCCACAATGTTGTGCCGACCCTCAAACCCTGCCTCCCATATAAGCCCCCACCTTAAATTCCTCCATAAGCTACAGTTTAGGAACTGGAGCTTATATTCTTATACAGACGTTTGGTGCAGAACTGTTAAACCAAATCTCTGACCTCCAGCTGTGGCTGGGATGCATTTAAAATTCACTGCGATGTTCTCTTTGTAACTTCACTGGTATTTATGTTGCATATTTTATCCACATAAAGATTTTTCTAAAATGAACTTACAAGTAAGGAAAATACTCACTCTAATACTTACACTGGAGATATCTTTTGAAATAAACTAACATAGAAGCTGGACTACAGGCAGTTGTCTGTTCACAGCTTATTGGCCACACTTGCTGATGAAATGACTGGAATCAAGTTCCTGCTGTTAGTGACAGAGAGAAAAAAAACAAGATGGATAAACCCTCACAAAAGCATTAACATTAATTTGAGAACACATTCTAGTATAATATATAAAAATTCTGATATAATCTTTGTACATCAGACACTGTGAATAAATCCAAATAGATCAATTGAACAGACGTGCTGCCAGGCAAAGAATTACCAAGAAACAATAGCACCACAAGGAAGCAGGGATTAAAATAGCTGGGGTGTTCTCATGGAATCTCAGAGGGGAAAATATTATTTTACAGTAATTTATGGGGTTTGAAATCATTTTTCCTTCCTTTAAACATTAAACATTAGTTCAAAATGTGATTGCTATTATAGTATAAAATTCATAAATAATCCTAATCCAAAAGAATTGCAAAGATAACTGTAAGGGATATTAAAGACAAAGAAAAATCCAGTGCTGATAATAGGAACATGGTAGGCTAGTCCATGAAAGACAAAATAAGGAAGATATCCAGAAAGCTTGGAATGGGCTGGGTGGAAAGGGAAAATCTTACCCCACAGCCCATGGCGTACCGTGATGGCAAGATTAGTGTAGCAGTTAACACAGTGCTTTTCAGCATCAGCAATCAGCAATTGGGGTTGAATTCTCACCACTGTCTTGAAGGAATTTGTACATTCTCTCTGTGACCCCATGGGTTTCTTCCAGTTATGCAGTTTCCTTCCTCCATTCCAAAGATATAGAAGTTAGGGTTAGTAAATGGTTGGCATGTTTTGTTAGCGCTAGACTATGGCAACACTTGCAGGCTGCCCCCAGTCCATCCTTGAACTCTGCTGGTCTTTGACATTTCTCTGTATGTTTTGACATTCATGTGACAAATAATAAAGCTAAGCTTTAGCTAATCATAGTGCAAACCTGACTGAAAGAAGAAGAAAGCTTTAAGATGCATGTACCAGTTCAGTCAGAGGCAATGGAGAATCCGGGTTTCTGAGCAAAAAGAAAAACAGTTTGGAAGTAGGATGTTATGCCCTAAAGAAAGCACTCAGGATTGGTCAGCAAGCTCTAAGGAGAAGAAACACTTCAAGAGGAACGAAGCGCAACAAGAAACACTTAGGCCAGGAAGCAATTAGAGCAGGAAGCCCTCAGGAAGAGTTGGCAGACAGCAAAACACTTGGGCAGATCTCACAGTAAGTTTAGCAATTAAACAGGAGCTAGGTTAGTTTACAGGTAAATTTGTTATCCTGTAAGTTACTTTCTTCCCCTTCTGAAAAACATAGTTGTAAAACAATGGATTTTCCAGAAATATTTGAATGAATAATTGCTTATCGTGGACTTTGTGGTGACTTTTCTAGACTGTGCAATCTTGATTGGTTGATTAATTTTAATACCTCCAGGTTGGTATATTGTATTGTTGGGATATTGAAAAATTTGTTGCTCTTAACTGGTATGTTTCCTAACAGTTCATTTGTGATTAAGTGAAGATTAATAAAAATCAAAATATATTTTTACATTTTCCACATGTTCAATTATATAATTTGATAAACTTAATTGAAATTGATGTTTGAATCAGTCAGGATCAAATATGACACTTTGAAGTGTGACAGAT
Organism: Mobula birostris; assembly: GCF_030028105.1. Classification (NCBI taxonomy): domain Eukaryota; kingdom Metazoa; phylum Chordata; class Chondrichthyes; order Myliobatiformes; family Myliobatidae; genus Mobula; species Mobula birostris. The sequence continues at coordinate 52,453,360 of NC_092371.1, read as the reverse complement.
GTGTACCAGATGTATTACAGACAGAATTGAAACAAAGTGACTTTCTTGTTACTTTGATTGAAGAAAGATAGGAATTTACATGTTGCTTTATAACACAAGTGTTATAAAACCAGAAAACACTTAGCGGGTTAGAAAGCTTCTGTGGAAAGAGAAACATGATTCATGTTTCATAGAGAAGACCTTTCACTAGAACTTTTTAAGTACTGTAACTTGCTGGAAGTTTAAGCTGAGAGGCGAGGAGGGGGAAAGGATTAGATTTATTGAAGCAGAAATAAAAGATATTGAAAGCATTTAAAGCATTTTTGAAATTGCATATAACTTATAATTTTTCTTTTTCTGGGCTAGAGAGTTTGACTAACATTGCAACAAACACATTAAAAGAACTTGCATTTGGATAATGTCTTTTTGAGCTTTGGGATATTTTACACTGTTTTACAGTTAATAAATTACATTTGTCAGTGTAGACACCATTGTGATTTACAAATAAGAAGGTCCCATAACCACAATGTGATAATAATCAGCAAATTAGTTTTATTGATAATAGTGTGGGAAAATCTTGAATAAATTACCAATGCTTGGCATTGTAGTTTGAAAACCATTTAGGATTAATTTTTATATCAATTAGGTACAAGGGAATTGATTGCTATTTTATATCAATCAATCAATCAATACCAAGAAATCAATAAATGGCAACAAATTAACAACTTTTGTTTACAGCCCATATTTTATAGATGAAATAAAGAAAGTAAATTCACAGATATTTGTCTGGCAACCACTTTGTTTTGTCTGCTATGTCTTATATTAATAAAAACCTCCTAAGTATAAAAACCTTCTTCAACTGTTCTGTGTTCTGTACCTACAGAATAATGTGAGTACTCACAATTTAAATAGAACACAAACCGATCCATATAAAATAACTGCAGAGAAGATATGAATTGCAATCTTTCAGTGCTTTAGAAGCCAACTTAAATATCAGCAGTAGTCATCTTGAGTAAAAACTACAATTCCTAACTTCCTTTGTTTCTGTTCTACATTTGTTGTGCTCCTCTATGTTTGTTATGCAACTATAACAACATCTAAAAAACTGTGGATGGGCATGTGAATTAATAGGGTGTAAATGGCTATGGACCAAGTGCTGGTGAGTAGGATTGGTATATCTGATGGAATGGCAGAGCAGGCTCAATGGGCTGAATTGCCTAATTCTGCTCCTTTGTCTTATGTGGGTATCTGATGGACATGATGGGCCAAAGGGCGTGTTTCTGTGTTCTATGACTCTCTGACTCTCTGACAATAAATTGCAACTTATCACTTAAGAGATTCTGGACCTCATAACTTACAATCTTGCCTCTTTCTGCAGTTCATATTCACTCCACTAACTGAAATAATCATATTAGAGCAAAATTCAATCAATGATTGCTCACAGAGAAAAAAAATACTGTAGAAGTCAGAAGTATGAAAGAAAATAACAAGTGATGTGAATACACAGGATGGGGAGTATCTGTAGTCTTAATAATTTATTCAATAGTTTTAGATCTTCTTCACATTTGTGGGCTACAGTAGCCAATCAATCTTATTGATATTTACATCCCTTTTAAACTGATACTTCGTTTGTTTCCCTGTTCCATACTATTTAACTATTACATTTCTGACGTTGTTTAATTTGGGTGAAAATTTGAAGACCTTTCTTTAACTCTCCATTCATCTCTCAGTTATTTACATTAGTTTCTGTTTTTCTTATTTCAATGACCTGGATTTCATAGAGATTGCTGGGAGTTCTGGTCAGATACTCAAGATTTAAATCATTTTAACAAAACCTGGGCCTTACTGAATGATGGATGGCACTTCAAAAGTCACTAGGATCTATTGCTGGACCCCAGGTTACTCTACCTCTCAAAATCCCCTTCATGAAAGGTGGAAATGGGTAAGGTTGGCTAACAGGGATCTGGAGAAGCTATATAGGCCAGTCCCTGTGCAGTGGATGCAATAGATTGCAGAAGCATTGATGAAATCCAACCATACCATTGATTTCAAAGGACGATGGAGACAGGAGGTCATCAGTGGGGGGGGGGGGGGGAGTCACTTAGGAGCTAAATGCCCAGGTAAGAAAGTAAGGTGGAGTACTTCACATAGTATAATCTTGAGAGGATCCTCTTGGATCTTGCCCTCAATTAGAGTCCATTAATTTAAAAAGAGACTTTATGATTGTAGAGGTGGTGAAGGGGAAGTTTGAGTTATATTTTGAAATAATTTTGTTTTGTTTGATGTTTTTATTTATATAAGCATGTTATATGGTTCAACTGGTTGTTTTATAATGTGTAATGGATTTTATATATTTAGATAATGTACATCAATTTCAATGTGTTTTAAATCCTTGCGAACTATTAAGAGAACTCACAACCGGTTCAGCAGGCTAAGCTCTACCCCCTTTCAGTCTATTTTTGCTGACCATCTTTTGGGCATTGTTGCCATTCAGACCTCACTGTTGGATTTCAGGAGAGTCATTGAAATAGCCCTTCTGCATCTAGCTCAGACAAGTGCAGGAGTGCAGATGACAATTCCAGTATCACGTATTATTTGTTAATGAGATTGCAAGATCTTAGTTCCAGTTGCAACCGCAAAATTCTATCATTACTGGAATGTGCATCACATATACAGCAGATGGAGGTGGGGGTAGCAAGGAAATTGATGTATTGGCTGTATTATTTGATTTACAGAATGACAATTATATTAGACTGTAGATCTCTATGCATAATTTTTTTATTGAAATGTTTATTTTAAATTATTTGCTTTTGTATGGGTATTATTTCATAGAATAATAATATGTTTCAGTTAAAAGCCCTGTCATTTGAATATAAGGGTTTAAGAAGCAGATATAATTGTAGTGTTTATGACTACTACTACGTCAACTACGTCGACGCAGGCCTAGGGGGCCGGTGTCGGGCAAGTGTTTATGAGAGAGTTTAATAAACACATGAAAAAGTAGTGGATGGAGGGATTATGGATCATGTAAAGGCTGAGGAGATCTAGTTTAATTTGGGATTGTGTTGAGTGCAAATATTAGTTGTAAAAGGCCTGTTCCTATTCAGCCTTCTAGGTTCCATGTTCTATTATATTTTCTGACTGGTAACATAGTTCTAAGTGACGTATCACCTTGTATAATATGTATGATTATGAGGCTTATGCTCAAATTGACATGAGAGAAAAATAGATAAATTTGTGTTTATGTAATACCTTTTGACTAGAACTCCTAAAATTGCTTCATAATTATAGAAATGTAGTCTCTATTATAATGTAGGGAAGTGTACCAGTTGGACTCCACAGACTTTTATTGATGTTCATAAAGGGATTAATATCAGTAAAAAACAGTGAAAGACGAATGCAACTCTTCTTTAGATTGTGTCATGGGACGTTGAACTTATGGGATATTACACTAATGCTACTTCAGAACTACAGCATCTCTAGTATTCAATATTGCCCTCACTACACAAGTACAAGAAAGAACTGGAGAGCTTAATCTACAGTCCAAAGTTGTGCCAATTAGCAGGTTAATTAGTCGTCATAAATTGTCCTGTGATTGGGCAATGGTTAAATCGGGAGTTGCTGTGCACTGCGGTTCAAAGGGACAAAAGGGCCTATTCTGCACCGTATCTCAATAGATAAATAAATAGGTTTTTCAGGGCTGCATCCTCTTTCTCTATTACATTATTTCTTCAATAAAATAAAATCAGGAAAAAAAATGTTACTTTAATGGATAAAGTACTTGGACAAGAGACCCAGGGGTGTTCAGAAATAAAGTTCTAATTGATATAACAGACATAATCTTCAATGTAAATGTTTATCCACACAATGGAAGAGCAGTTAAACTAAATTATAATGCCAGTTGCAAGACATCATAAGGGACACAGATTCCAGTAAAAGGCTCAAGTTACAATTATAAGCATAAAAATGAGGATCCAAACTAAAATTCTCATTGTGGGCAAATAATACAATATGGACACAAATTCTACTCAACAGAGCTAACAAAAGTAACAACGCCTCAACAACCATAGGTAAATAACTTTTCAAATGTGCCATTCCTTTCCTATACTTGGCAAAGAGCTCACTACATTGTATAAATATATTTTGATGCTTAGTATGGTCAGAAGCAGATCAAATACATAAAATCACAAGGTAGGAAATGCAATTGGATGTCTTTAAGGCATGACATTTCATTATTATTGTGACAGACTGCATTTTCATTAAGAGTAAACATTTAAAAAGTTATGTTCACTGATAATATTGCTGTTATTCAAGGGCCAGCACTATGCATCAAAATTCTGATGCATAGTGCTGGCCCTTGAATCTGAGTTTGAGGAAGTGTTATCCCAAATGAATGGAAACTTCAAACAACAACAACATCTCCCCCTCCCCCTCCCACTTTCAAATCTCTTACTAACTCTTCCTTCAGTTAGTCCTGACGAAGGGTCTCGGCCTGAAACGTCGACTGTACCTCTTCCTAGAGATGCTGCCTGGCCTGCTGCGTTCACCAGCAACTTTGATGTGTGTTGCTTGAATGGAAACTTCCTTCTGTTTAGGTAGTAAAGGCATCTATTAGTCTTGCGAAACCATGGATCTGTGCCTGGAAAGTCTTCACTCTCCAGGGCGCAGGCCTGGGCAAGGTTGTATGGAAGACCAACAGCTGCCCATGCTGCAAGTCTCCCCTCTCCACAACACCAATGTTGTCCAAGGGAAGGGCATTAGGACCCATACAGCTTGGCACCAGTGTCGTTGCAGAGCAATGTGTCATTAAGTGCCTTGCTCAAGGACACAACTCGTTCCCTCAGCTGGGGCTCGAACTCACGACCTTCAGGTAGCTAGTCCAATGCCTTAACCACTTGGCCACGTGCCCACTAAGTAGTATGTACTGTAGATCTCATTCTAGAAATTTAGTCCCATGCTATTTCTTAGAGCTTGTACTTTGTTCTTTGGCTGGCTCTAGTATTTTAAAGATCCTAACTCTAAAATATTATGGGCTGAAATTTCATAAATATTTAGCCTTAAGGAGCTACCTAAAAAGAGCAACACACAAAATGCTCAAGTAAACCAGCAGGTCAGGCAGTATCTATGGAGTGGAATGAATAGTCAATATTGCAGGCTGAGACCCTTCATCAGGATCACTTTTTACCTGATCAATGGTCTCAGTCTGAAATGTCACCTGTTATTCCCCTCACAGATGCTGCCTGACCTGCTGACTTCCTCCAGCATTTCATGTATTGCTCTGGATTTCCAGCATCTGCAGAGCCTCATGTGTTTATTGTACCAAAGATACGCTAGGCAAAGGACAAAGGAAATTGAAGAGTGGGAAAGTTGTACTTGTTTTTATATTGCATCCACATTTCTTAAATGTTTGCACCTATTCAATGAAACCTCTGCCAAAATTCTCCATTGTTCAGCATACAGGACATAAGAATGTGAGTCTGAATGTCACAACTGAATTTTCGATGCAAGCATATTTAAAGCAATACTTTTGTTTTATTTGGAATTTTTTAGGAAACCTATTTTTTTTTTCAGAGCTAAGACCAACGTTGAACCTTGGGGATCTTTGAATACATTTTAAGAGTATTAGAATGAAGTGGTTAGTAAACATTCAGAATGGCATACTTTCTTGACATACATTGCTAACTGTTGTAAAGGATGGTTGGGAGGGCAGCAACACTTTCTATTCATACAAAGGAGTAAAGATTTGGAGTACAGTACTCACTACACCTACCTCTGCTCCAGAATGGTTATGCAGATTTCTGTTGATCTTACATTACTTATGTCTCACTTTAAGCTCCTAAGGTTCAAGGGAAACCTTGCTATAAATTATCGATGGCTGATTTTGTAAGTTTTGGTGAAACCTGCTGATTTACAGTTTCAGGGAAACAAATGGGCCAGTACCAAGTGAAATGCCTGTGTGGCTGAATTGCTATGTCCATCAAAACAAGTTTAGTATTTTGCAAGTCATCGGTTTCTTCCTTCCTTTGACATTGCATTTCAGTCTTTAAAAAAAACTTTATATGTTTTCTAACAGAACACACTTACTATAGCAAGCTAGCCAAGATGATGGTCTGTGACTTACTGAGATTCTTGAAAATAACTGCTCTCATCCAACCCCTGGTCATACAAAATACTACTTAACATGTTTGGTTTATACCAAGATTCCTTTCAAAACCTAAAACTTTTGTCAAAACACCTGAAGTAAATATCTTTGACTTAAAATAATTTCTATTAAGTAACCTGATTATATGTTTCTTGGTGACATCAACATATAACAGAAAATTGACTAAACAGTATTTATTTAGGTGTTACTGTCGTATTCATACTCCAACATCCCCTGACAAACTGCTATCTAAACTGATTTGGAGAAATAAAACTGTAATAATAAGGGAATAACAACACCAAACACCAGTATTTTGTCTGTTAGACAAAATCAAATTTTAAAAAATTGGATGATGATTCAGCTAAATCCGAAATCAGTTTGACTCTTTAACCAAAAGTCTGTATTTGCTGCTTCCCCTCACTTCTTCACCTCCCACACCCAGCTCCTCCAAAATTTCATCACCTAGATTTTGCAGAACAAGCTGAAAGGCTTCCTTTACTTGCTGCAGAAATCCAGTGACCTATGGACTTTTAAACTATAATTCATTAGCACATAACAGATAAGGTTTCTCTGTTGAATTGCTTTGGATGCAGATTTTCAAATTTGCAAACACATACTGAAAACTAATACAGATTTATGCAATGGTATTCTGACCATGCAGGTCTTTCAGAAAGCAGTACTTCACCTTATAACTCTGTAACAGTGTGGTAGTTCTATTTAATACAAAAGCAAAATATCACAGCTGCTGGAAAGGCAAAAAAAATGAACCAGATGATCCTGCGAAAATTTAGCAGGTCAAGTCAGCTATGAAACAGAGTTAATGTATCCGTCAACTAAACACATTTTGATGGGCAGTCATGCATATGACTCAGCTTTCCTAACAGTGGAAGTTGTTTGATTTACATACAATCATGACAAAATAAGGAACAGAAGTAGGAGTAGCCCTTCCATTTTACTCTCATGAATTGGTGTTGACTCTGGATAGTTCTGTTCTAAGTTGCTAGTTATCACTTCTCAAATAATAGATTCCAGAATTTTTCTTAAAACTCATGTGAGGCTATCTAGTTTACAGTTATGTTTTTGTACTCTCTCCCTTCCTTCTTAAATGGCAAGGTTTTATTTGCTACCTTCCAACCTGAGGGAAACATTCTTGAATCTAATCTCTCTGTGAAGCCACTATCACTTTGCCACTCACTCAAATCAAGGCTTTTATCTCAGTTATTTTCATGCTTCAGTCCAATATTCCCTTAAAATCTAAAAATCTAAAAATCAATCAACCTCTCTCGACTATATTGAGCAAGAAATTTTACAGCCCTCTTTGGAAGAGAATTCCAAGAATTCCAAGAAGCTCCAGTGTGACTTTTCTCATTTTGTGTTTCGGATGGCTTATTACAAAACTGTGATCCTAATTCTAGACTCCCCACCCAACAAAACGCCAAACCTTCATCTATCCTGACAAGCCCTATTAGAGATTTTTTCCTGATGTAAAGAGAGCAACATACAATCTATGTCATTTCTCATTGAACCATTAGCTCACTATCCTAGCAATCAATCAGAAAACTTACAGTGCATTCCTTCTATGTAGGTATATCCATCCTTACATAGGATAGCTAGATCTTCCTCAGTATATCAGAAATGGACTCACCACAATTCTATGTAGTTGGAGCGAGATGTCCCTTTGTAATCAAAACCACTTCCAATAGGATTTATCTTCCTAATTGCTTGCTTACTTGCATGTTAACTCACAAGATTTCATGTACAAGGACACTCAGCTTCCTCTGAGCATTGCACCATTCCATATTTCATCATTTCTATTCTTTTCTAGGTGTATGAACTCCTATTTTTTCATATTATTTTCTATCTGTCATGCTTTTTTATTCACTTGCCCTGTCTGTATCTCCTTGAAGCCTCTCTGAATGCTACTCACAGCTCATACTGACATTCAGTTTTGTATTGTTAGCAAAATTGGTTACCTCATCCAACTGACTCATAGATATAGATAAAAAATCAGCTGAATCCATTCAATATGCTACAAGTTCACACTCTCCTATCTCATAAATGACCAATTTATTCCTGCACTACTATCTTCTGTCCATTAACCAACTCTCATTGAGAAACTGTATATTGCTCCCATTACAGCATGTGCAAGTTTTGTTCAATAACCCCTTTGGTGACAACTTATCAAAGTCTAAATATACCACAATAGAAGGTCTCCCTCACAAACCTGACAATAACAAATTCAGAAAAATCTAATAGATATATCACAGCTGATTCAATTTTCATAAATCTGTGTTGACTCTGGATGACACTAGAATTCTGTTCTAAGTTGCTACTCATGGCTTCTTAAGTAATAGGTTCCAATATTTTCCCGGCAATTCATTTGAGGCTACCTAATAAATGGTTATTCTCTCTTCCTCCCTTTCTTGAAGGGTAAAGCTAACCTGCAACCTGAAGGAACCATTTGGAGATCTATCAGTGCACCCATTATCTCCCTAATCATCCCAATCAAAACCCTAAGATGCAGTTCATCTTCTTTGGGGACATGTCACCTTTCAGTTGTATTACGTAATTGAATCCTTTTTTTAACCAATGATCATTCCTTTGTAATTTCTCACTCACATTAGACCTTTAGTCCCTTACCATTTCCAGGAGGTTCACTGTGTATCCTTTCATGAAAGCGGGAACAAAATATCTATTTAATTTCTTTGCCATTTCTTTATTCCCAAAATTATAAATTCTTCTGCCTTAGTCTCTAAGAGGATCACATTAAATTTAGCTAGTCTTTTCCTTTTAACACCCTTATAGAAATTCTTACCATGTTTTTATATTTCTTATTTTCCTCCTTTTCTACCCTAACTTTCTTTTTTCATGCCAATGCCACAGTCCACCTTTAGTGAATTCTCAAATTTTCCCAATTTCCAGCCTTACTAGATCCACTTTTGTGGCAGTATTTTTTTTCCATTGATATCAATAAATTATTTTCATAGCTACTGATGGACTACTTTTCCTGTTGATATTTTTTTTTTGTCCTAAAGAGATATGGACCACTTATAAACCTTTAACTATTTTTTAAAAAAATAACTATTGTTTTTTTCCCTAGCAAATCCCTTTGATAATAGCTTGTCAGTGTACCATAGCTATATCATACCACATGTCTTTAATAGTTTGCTTTGTTTAAACCTAAGACCCTAAGTTTCAAAATAACTTTCTTTTTTTGGGTAATATCCTCTTAAACTCAGCACAGCGTGCAAATTACCCTCTTCCCTTATACAATCTGCTGAACTAGAAAACTATCTCACAAATGTTTATTTATTGACAATTTCCACCATTTTCTGCTTTGTTTGTAAGACTTTTTTGACATAACATTGCAGCTTCTAATGAAATAACTCTCAGGAATTTTCTATTGATATAATCAATATAACACCAGTTCTTGTATATAATCCCTTACACAGAGCAAAGTAGCAGTTGGGTGGAATTACTGAGCCCTAGCTGCATAGTCAATGAGAATAGACTTTTTCCTTATTTCCTATGATATTAAAAAAAGACTATTCAGTCCCTTTTTGTTAGGCAGGCTCACAATGCAATCCTATTCCACTGTTAATTTTCTATATAACCAATTCCTTCTGCATTCCAAACAATTCTACACCATAATACATAGGGATATTTTTACAGTGACCATTTAACCTACCAACCCCAAACTAACCCTTAGTACACGGGAGAAAACTGGAAACACAATGGAAATACACATGGTCAGAGGAAAAGCATGTAAGCTTTACAATGAAAGCTCCAGAACTGAACTTAGGTCACTGGGTTGTGAGACAAGAAAAGGGGCAAAGGTCCTGTTAATATCTGCTCAATGCATCCTGACTCACTTTTAATTATTATATTTCATATGGATATTGCGTACTATCTTGATAAAGCATGTTCAGACATTTATCTACTTCTGCATGGTGGAATCTTAAATTCAAAAGTGCATGTAGGGCAGTTTATCTAGAGGACTATAGGCACTGATTGTGGAAATAATAAATTATTAAAGATCAAGTCCCTTGAAATTTGGTACACACCTTGCATTCCAGTTATGCAATTGGTAGTTAGTGCTCTAATAAACTTTAATATTTTTTTCTGGGATTTGGCCCTTTTACAGATGTGGCAATCAACTTTCTACTTGCCAAACCAAATGGCAGCACTGTAGGATTTTTTAACATGCTATCTAATTAAGAACATTCCATTGTATCACTCCAATGGAGAGCTTCCCAACTTTAAGCAAGTGAGTTCAAATGTGTTTAATTTTAAGCTTTTTTGTTAACACCTTCTATAAAACCACAGATCTTATTTACAGTAAGGAGATATCATCTGAACTTCAAAATAAAAATATTTCAGCTGGCCTCTCTATGAGCAACTAAGATTTATTAGTAAACACTAGTATTCAGAGCGGAGAACAAAGATATGGTATCGTGGAATAATTTCATCAGGGTGATGTTCACATTATCAAGCAATTACAACATGATGTATGCCTGTTTAACACTTTCCTTTTCAGCTACTTACAGCCAGTGAAAATGAATATTGATATGTTGGGAAAACGGGGCCCCCATCTCAACAGGTCAACATCAGCAAACAAATGATTTAATAATGATCAATGTTACAATCCAAAATGAAAATTAAAAAAAAGGAAAAAAAAATCCCTATTGTAGAATCATCTTTTTTCATGAATATGCTGATCAAAGATGCCTTGCATTATGATACAGAGAGGAAGTATCTGAGAGAGGAATAGGAAATCACATACACTATGGTTAGAGAATCTACATTGATGAATATCTTTTTCATAGCTAGCTCACACAAATGATATTACCAAAATGGACTGCAGTATTAGAGTACTGAGGGAGAAAACGTGATATGGTAAACATCTTTCTGTGTCTTGATAAAGTAGTCTGTAATGAGAATAGAGTTGGAATTGAGTGTATGCATCAGAAATAGAACTTTGCTTATTTCCTAGCCATTGCCAATTCAGTTCTGAAGTTATTGCTTAACTATCTTATTATTAGGCTGGTGGAACTTCTTTTGTTATGATTTGATTATATTCCATTATTTCGTGATTAACCAACACAATTTGAATTCACCCACTGTACCGTTGGAGAAGATAACTGAAACATATTTACTTCTAAAATGCACATAATAAAGTATAATTGTTTTCACAAGGAAAGGAAATGTCAATAACCAAAATTTACCTGTAAGCTCGTTAAATCCAAAATATATTTAATATCCAATCTTATATGTAAAATCTATACAGACTTAGAAAGACACTGAAGAACATCCAGCTAAGTGATTCAAAAGGCACACAAAAGGTAAAGGACAGTAAAGATAGCAAATCACATAATAACTTAAAACAAAACTTGAAATGTATAGGGTACAAAGAAAGCTAAGGAATGAAAATTTAGGGAAAAGAAAGTCAAACAGAACTACAATAACAACAGAGAAATCAGAACTCTAGTATAGCTTGGTCTGAAAAAGAAGTGAACAGAGATTTGGATGATTAACATAAAAAGGAGTCAGCTTAAAACTGCAGTAATGGAAGCAAAGATTCTTCACAGAAAATAGTAAGGTTCTCATAGCTTCTTCAAAAAAACCAATAAGTTTCTTTTCTCACATCTTAGAAATCTGTCAGTTATGGGGGAAAACTGACAGATTTCTGAAACTTTATAGATTCATGAGGCTGAAAAGATATGGTTAAAAGGGAAACTAGAAAATCTAGTACTTGATTCACTCGAACACTGAAGAGTAAAGGTGCAGATTTGACAGAGAGGGAAAGTGATGAGTAATTATTTCTGAGTCAATAGTGTATGTTATGGGTTAGAGAAGCTAATGTTAGAAAAATAGTTCATTTAATCAACATAGAATGTTGGTACTGGTCAAATGAATGCTGAAGCCATATCAGTCATGGCATTAAAAGATAATTGAATCACCAAATGAAGAAGAGAAAAAAATAAGGTCATAAAAAAAGAAACCAGTATAAAATTTTGGAGCAAACGATGCCTTAAATATAGGCCCAGCTACACGGGTAGAGTAGCTTTGTGTGATGCCATAATATTTAGGTCTCCATAGTATATTGGACACTATATGGTTGCATATTTGATTCACCTAGATTATTTGGGAGAAAAACAATAAGCAATTAGTACAATAACTTTAAACAAAATGTAAAATGGATAAGGTACAAAGATAGAAACTTTTTTAAAGTTCCTGAACCATGGGGAGAAATGCTAAAGAAGAATGTGCTAACTTGGCATAAATATGTTTTCATACAAACTAACAGAATAACAAATCTCTGAAGACAAACATTCATTTATATAGCAACTTACATGATTTCAAGACTTCCCAATGTACTTTAAAGCCAGCAAAATATTCATGATGAGTGGTCAGTATTGTACGGAAATGGGACAACTGGAAAGGGCTATGAGTATGAGGAGTGAAAAGGGGAAAACAGCTGACTTTACATTTTTACAGTGAAAAAACTGGTGTTAAATGCAGAATGAAATGAAGAAAGATGGAAGATTAATCATAACCAATAGGGAAGTGATCTGAATTATATTTTAAATACTTTTTGATACAATTGCTGACAACTTACAAAGTTACAGGGTCTGGAAACAGAGGCTACAGGCCTTAAGGGCAAAGAAGGGGCAATGTAAAAGGGAAATGAAGGAAAGTCCCCTTGACGATTCAGTTGGCAAATATGAAGCAGGTTGATGTGGAAACATCAGGAAACACCAGCTTTTATTTCAGTCTGTGGTATGTTTACTCCTTGATGCTAATATTTCTGTGACTCCTACAGAAGATAAATGATGAGCTGGTGTCAGGACTGGAATGGGGAGGTGAAGGTGGTGTAATGGGTAGTGGAAGCAAGAGGTTGGAAAATGCATGGACTGAGTGGTTTTACATCAAGTTAATGACAGGACGTGGCATGGATACAAACTTCTCTCCCATGGTGAACTGAATACCCTGCCAATATTCATTATCTAGGTTATTTGTGGAATATTCTGGAAGATCCTGAAGAACTGCACCTTTTAGGCAAAGGTGCGGGGACAACAAAGTCAAAACAGATATATTTACATATTTGAGTAAAAAGGAATACTGAAGCATAATCAGTTACATTTAAAAAATTGTTGGAAATATTGTACCCAGGAAATTACTGAACACTGAATCATTGTGTTTGAACAACTTTATTTGAATTTCTTAAAACTATTCATTACCTTATTCATTGCAAATAAAATTCTTTTAATTTTGTCTGGTCTAAAAAGTTGCTATTAAAATCTTATAGTGTGAAGTTAAAGAGCAATCAGTTACTGACTTATAAAAAGGAAAAATGGAAACTCACTCTTACACAAGCACTGGCTGAGTGTCTCGTCTGGACAGAGTTGGCCTGGCAGGTAGCACTGAGATTGACATTTATGATTAGCGTGTCACAGCGTGTTAAGAAGCAGGTACCACAGACTTGTAAATTTATGCCTCATTCGCCGTATGTTGTAGGTGGGAAAATAGGGCAAATCATTTTTAAACAAGTATGAGAAACATTTTCTGATTCACATTCCGAGTAATGTTTTAGTCTAAAGCTCAGATAAGAATATGCAGGAGTTGTGAATGATTTTTGGAGGAGTGAGCACGTCCTGATTTTTCAATCACTTATAATATAAGGCGTTCCGCGATGCCAAACAGTAATTTTCAACTCAATTCGGGTTAAAGGCTTCTCTTTAATAAGTATATCTGGTAAAGCATTGGACAATTAGCTTAAAATATGCAGACCACAGCGTGTGTTTCTATCGCTGCACGTCCAGAAAACTGACGCAAGATCGATGCACGTGCATCCTAAGTAGTTGAAATCAAACTGGAAATTTAAGGCGTTGATCGTTGTTCGCATTATTTTTATCACTAAATTCAAATTCTTCTTTCTCTTCCACTTCTGGCATTTCAAAATAAGGGCCGTCGTTGAAGCAATACTCGTCTTTTGGCTGGGCTAGGCAGGGTAGTTTCAGTATGAAGCCGGTGATGGTCCCTCCCAGGACAGCGATGCCTAAACACACACCCATTGCCGCTAGTTGATACTGTGCTTGGTCCCATGCGGTTCGCCCACTTCCAGCCTTCAGTTGCGGCAGCACCCGGACCAGTTCGGCCAACCTCACGTCGCCTTGCTTGGGGACTCTTTCGGGGAAGGTATCATACAAGCCGTGGCCGTACATCTCATCACTTGTCAATAGGATAGTCACAATGCCGCCTATCGCCCCTATGAAGCCGGGAATGCCGTGCAGGTTATTGATACCACATACGTCTTGGATTTTGAGTCTTTTTGCCAGGAAGGGTGACAAGTATTTAAATCCCAACGTGCAGAGGACGGAAGCGATGCAACCTAAGGTGAATGCCCCGGCTGGAGTGACCATCATATCAGCAGCAGAGCCCACCGCCACGCCACCGGCCAAGGCAGCGTTCTGGATATGAGCGATGTTAATTTTGCCGCGCTTGTCCAGTAGGCTGGATATAGCGAAGGTGGTGAGGGTACACGAGCTGAGCCCTATGTAAGTGTGGAGCACAGCGCGATGTTGGCCGTCTCCAGTCGATGCAAAGACTGAGTTAAAACTTGGCCAGAAGACCCAGAGCAACAGGGTCCCCAGCATGGCCAATTTATCGGAGTTATAGTCTGGGCCCTCGTCCTTGTGCCCGTCTTTTAAACCAGGTCTGTATAACACCGTGGTGACACTTAGCCCGAAATAGCAAGCAAACAAGTGGATGGTGATAGACCCCCCGACGTCCTTGATTTTTAGCAGTTCTATAATAATCCACTCGGTTGCAGTGAATATTGGGACTTCCAGAAGAGCTAGAATGAGGATCTGCACGGGGCTGGTTTTGCCGAGCACGGCTCCGAAGGAGATCATGACAGTGGCACAGACGGCTTCAGCCGTCAGCAGGTTGTATACCCCGATGTGGATCTTGCCCTCGTAGAAGTGATAGAACCAGCCTTGCACTAGCAGAGCCCACTGAACGGAAAACACCGCTATCATAAAAGTGAAGGCGATTCCTCCGTAACCGTACTTCTTTAGGAAGCCCATGAGGAGTCCAAAGCCCACAAAGATCATCACCTGGATGTCTTGGAAAACAGGGAAGATTGCATAGAGTTGGTTACGGCTGTGATCAGTCTCATTGCCCTGGGCGGCAGCATCGGAGTGGTCATCATAAGTCACAAACAGTGCGATCAGCACAAGTAAAATCCCTTCCAGGAATATTACTAGGAAGGGCAGTCGGCACCGTACAGCGGACATCTCCCCCCTGAGGTTGTACAACAAAAGCTCCGCGGACTGTGTAGCGGTTTCAGCTGGTTTAGCACTGGTCACCCTGCGCCAGCCTGGTGTTTCTTCGCGTCCTAGCGCTGTCTGTAAAGGGCACCTGAAACTGCGCTTTTATATCCCGAAGGGAGCACGTGACTTGAACTTTGCTCATTCACTACACCGGCTTATTTTTTCATTAGTTAAAAAGTATAAATAATAAATTATTTGCTTTCCTAGTTAGATTCCCCGCCCCCCCCCCCCACCCCCACCCCCACCAAATTACTTTCCAAAGAGTTACGGCGGACTGGTCAACGACCAGCCAGATTTTGTGCGACACTTTCGAACGCTAGTTGACAAAGTAGTTTTCGAAGTGGATCTTTAATTATTTCTACTCGAAGCAGACTCGTTCCTGTTTGCAGAGCAGTCGGACTCCCCACAGCGGTTTGAACTGGATTGTGGAAAGACTTGCTTTTATTAATAGTCTGGAACGTTTGTGAAATTGCTGTATACTGTAGTTTCTTCATGCCAGCTTGCCTCCACCATTCTTCGTGGTCGGTTTATCACCCATCGAGGTAAGTCGTAGTTCATGGTACCAGATGGCAGCGATTAGATAAACTATTATATATGGAACATGATGTCTACTGAAATGGAAGCCGGTACTTACCTACACCACCTGAAGAACTGTCTTGGTGTGTTCATGCTCGAATTGCCCACTGGTTGCATGATAATAATCCGTGGAGATTTACGAACGTGCTTATAAGTCACATTTATTGCAGACTTTTTGCACTGCTGTAAAATGTTGGGGAGACGGCTGAAATGTCAATTTCTTGTATGAACCAAACCTCATAGCTTCTTTTAGGAACCTATGCTGTAGTCAGCAAAACCGGCAGCATTGTCATATCAAACGTCTGATCTTCAACGAATCACAGAGCAATGAAAAAAAGCTTCCATTTATATAACACCTTTCACAAGTTAGACCATAAAACATAGGAGTAGAATTAGGCCATTCTGCCCATCGAATCTGCACCGCCATTCCATCACGGCTGATTTATTATCCCTCTCAATCCCATTTCCTGCCTTCCCCCCGTAAACTTTGGCACCGTAACTGTTTAAGAAATTATTAATCTCTGCTTTAAATACACTCGATGACTTGACCTCCACAGCCGTCTGTAGCAATGAATTCCACAGATGCAACTCAATCTGGCTAAAGAAATTTCAGATGTTATGAAACATTACTCTGTCGACAATTGGATGAGCCTTGCATTTTTGCGGCTCTCGCCATTCAGCTATTGTTCGTTGGTTATGTGTTGTGACGTATGACGTGGGCGATCATGATCTTTTCATAAATGTTCTTGGCAAATTTTGCCAAGTGGCTTGCCATTGCCTTCTTCTGGGTAGTATCTTTACAAGACGGGTGGCCCCAGCCATTATCAATAATCTTCAGAGGTTGTATGCCTGGCATCAGTTGTCGCACGAGCAGGACTTGTGATACGCACCGGCTGCTCATACGACCACCCACCAGCTGCTCCTATAGCTTTACCTGCCCCTGGTTGGGGGGGGGGGGGTTGTGGAGTCTAACCTTGCTTAAGGGTGACTTGCAGGCTAGCGGAGGAAACTAGCGCCTTACATCTCCCTTGGTAGAGACGTTTCTCCGCACCGCCAGTCCCATTCATCCATAAGCTCCGTAATGTACTGCGCAGAGGGCTGAGGATGACTGTTCTTCCAGCAGTATTGCCCACTGCAATATTAAGAGGAATACAGTAGTTAGAGTGGACAGCCAGCGCCTCTTCCCCAGGGCACCACTGCTCAATACAAGAGGTCATGGCTTTAAGGTAAAGGGTGGGAAGTTCAAGGGGGATATTAGAGAAAGTTTTTTTTACTCGGGGAATGGTTGGTGCGTGGAATGAACTGCCTGAGTCAGTGGTGGAGGTAGATACACTAGTGAAATTTAAGAGACTACTAGAGAGATATATGGAGGAATTTAAGGTGGGGGGGGGTATACGGGAGGCAGGGTTTAAGGGTCGGCACAACATTGTGGGCCGAAGGGCCTGTACTGTGCTGTACTGTTCTATGTTTTATTTTTTATGTTCATTCATTGTTGATCAACTGTGAGTACAAAGTCAACTTGCTGAGTTCAGTCTGCCTTTTTCTGACGTCAATATAGACATAAATATCTGCCGTGTATTCCTAGCATGGCGAATGGGAATGGTAAGTAAATTACTTGATTTTTAGTTAAAAGAGTTCATTTTTTAAACTACCGTGCAAGACGAACGACAAGATTTATTAAGTGGCTCTAAAATTTATATTCTCTTAGATAATCGTAAATGCAATTAAAATCTTAAAGTGCCTCCCATTCTGCATGCTTTGCTCTGTCCAAAGGTGTTGATTGACTTTTCACTGACCAATTACGATAACTTATTCACACCCTTTCACTGTGTGATAATATTTGGTGTTCTTGATCCTTGCCCACTTCATCTTTCTCAAGTCTATGTCACTCAGTAACTCACAGGCAAAGGTGAAGCTTCTGTAATTACACAAATCCATAATGTCTCTAGAAGTCACGATGGTTTCTGTCCAAGTAGATCACTCGACTGATGGTTAAGATTTCTGTCCAGTACTCCCACCCTGGGGTCCACAGACCCCCTACTTAATGATATTGGTCTATGGCATTAAAAAAAAAGGCAGTGGACGCCTGAGTTAGGTGAACCAGAAATTTCGCTAAAGGAAAATGACAACATATAAGTTTTTATTCAATCAAGACACTTCTTACCATTACATCCATCCCTCTACCTAATGTGCACCCAGGTGAACTGTTCCATCCAAGTGCAGACGTCTTATTGTTGAGCCTTATTTTTGCATTCTCTTTGACTCTTTAAAGATCAGGATATCATATCTGACCACCTTCTGCATGCAAAAGCCCTTCCTCTCCAACCACCTACCCCACCTAATTCATCCCTCCCTCCAATGTTGCTAGCCTTGGGCTAGCAGTCATTTTAACAGTCATTAATCTTAATGTTGTTTTTCCAACAAGTTAGACCTCATTTAGGAGTAAATATTTGAAAAAGTTACCTATATAGGAATCCATCATCTAGCCTACTTGCTTTCAGCATGGTTACAAAATAACTTTCTGAATCATTATTTAATGCTAACAAATCGAAATATGATTTCTCCTTATCGGCCTTCTGAATTCTACCTTCCTCATATTTTAACATTTAAGAGTTAGAGTTGCTTTTTTGCCACCTTAGCCACTTTTGCCAGTGAAATTTAGAATTTAAAGTCCTCTTCAGGGTTGAAATTAGCTTTCTTTTCCCCTAATCCTCCCTTCTGAATTTCTTTTCCTGGCATTATCAATGGTAGGTCCCAGTTCTGGTTATAATTAGATTATCTATGGAAATACATAGTACTATAGTTAGGAAATGCTATGTTGTGAGAAGGTGTAGTCGTCAGAGGAAAGAAGACTCTGTGTGCATGAACAAGACATAGAAACATAGAAAATAGGTGCAGGGGTAGGCCATTCGGCCCTTTGAGCCTGTACCACGATTCAGTATGATCATGGCTGATCTTCCAACTCAGAACCCTGTACAGTACCTGCCTTCTCTCCATACCCCCTGATCCCTTTAGCCACAAGGGCCGTATCTAACTCCCTCTTAAATATAGCCAATGAACTGGCCTCAACTATTTCCTGTGGCAGAGAATTCCATAAGTTCACCACTCTCTGTGTGAAGAAGTTTTTCCTCATCCCAGTCCTAAAAGGCTTCCCATTTATCCTCAATCTGTGACCCCTCGTTCTGGACTTCCCCAACATCGGGAACAATCTTCCTGCATCTAGCCTGTCCAATCCCTTTAGAATTTTATAAGACAGTTAATTTGCTTCTGGAACAGCAGTGATTGTGCTTCAAAATAATTACATGATATGACTTTCTTGGTGAATATGAGAGTGTAAGAGATGCTATGTAAATTTAACTCATCTATTTCCTTGCCCTGGACCTGTCCATTCCCACTAACATCAATGACACTTCAGATATCCTCTGCCATTTCAACAGTTTCCAATTCCCAAGTCCCTAATATAAATTTTGTATCACAGCCAAACAATCCCTCTTTACAAATGATCTGATGAAGGACCCCAAAACTAAAATGAGAACAGTTTTTCTTTCGACTGATACCACATGACCTGCTTAGCATTTCCAGCATTTTTTTATCATTTTATTTTGGGGCTCTAGTATCTGCAGATTTTTTGTTATTAATTATTTTACTGTTGATGATAAAGTGCATGAACAACAATGACTTTGTTTTTAACAGCTGTGTTGAGGCAAAACAGGTAGTTCAAGAATGCAGAGAATAGCTGACTTATTTTTTCAAAACAATAGCATGTTAGTTGAACATCTCTATGTAAAGCTAATACCTTTTACATGGCAGCTCTCTCTCACTACTGCACTTGAATAGTATCCCACCACTAAGCACATCTTTCCTTCCCCCCCTCTCTCTGCATTCCGCAGGGATCGCTCCCTACACAACTCCCTTGTCCATTCGTCCTCCCCATCCCTCCCCACTGATCTCCCTCCTGGCACTTATCTGTGTAAGTGGAACAAGTGCTACACATGCCCTTACACTTCCTCCCTTACCACCATTCAGGGCCCCAAACAGTTCTTCCAGGTGAGGCAACACTTCACCTGTGAGTCGACTGGGGTGATATACTGCGTCCGGTGTTCCCGATGTGGCCTTTTATATATTGGCGAGACCCGACGCAGACTGGGAGACCACTTTGCTGAACATCTACGCTCTGTACGCCAGAGAAAGCAGGATCTCCCAGTGGCCACACATTTTAATTCCACATCCCATTCCCATTCTGACATGTCCATCCACGGCCTCCTCTACTGTAAAGATGAAGCCACACTCAGGTTGGAGGAACAACACCTTATATTCCGTCTGGGTAGCCTCCAACCTGATGGCATGAACATCGACTTCTCTAACTTCCGCTAAGGCCCCACCTCCCCCTCGTACCCCATCTGTTACTCATTTTTATGCACACATTCTTTCTCTCACTCTCCTTTTTCTCCCTCTGTCCCTCTGAATATACCTCTTGCCCATCCTCTGGGTCCCCCCCCCCCCCGTCTTTCTTCCTGGACCTCCTGTCCCATGATCCTCTCGTATCCCTTTTGCCTATCACCGGTCCAGCTCTTGGCTCTATCCCTCCCCCTCCTGTCTTCTCCTATCATTTCGGATCTCCCCCTCCCCCTCCAACTTTCAAATCCCTTACTCACTCTTCCTTCAGTTAGTCCTGACGAAGGGTCTCGGCCTGAAACGTCGACTGCACCTCTTCCTAGAGATGCTGCTTGGCCTGCTGCGTTCATCAGCAACTTTGATGTGTGTTGCTAGTATACCTCCTGGTGTTTATGCATTACATTTTGCACTTCTTATTCTGCCCAACTTTAAAAAACACCTTGAAATCTCACCAATGTACATGAACCATATCTCTAACATGTCTTACTGTTGTCTTTTTCCTTCCAGCATCGGTAAGTGTCTTGGAATATACATCTACAAGTTCTCCACTCATATTGTCACAAAGTATTTGCGTGCTTTGACAACGACAACAGGTTATTTTTATGTGGAATCATCTACCAAATCCAATGCTGTAGATATTTGATGGTTGACCATGCACATTGGATAAAAGCTAAGACTAGCAATTTCTGTGTTTTGTTTTCTAAACTGTGGGAAATACAGGCTAACAGAGCAGTATACAGTGCTTTGATTGTGCTTTAAGTTATTGCAGTCATGAATCCCACGTAGGCTTTTATTCTGTACTGCTCAGTGGAACTCCACACTGGATAAATAGTCCAAGGTAAATATAGTACAATTGAAATTTTAATTTTTTATTAGAAAAATATCAAAATTATTTTTCTTAACATCAGAGTCCACTCTGCACTTTGTGCATAAAGTATAACAAATCAACTGAATTGGATTTAAAGTTAATTGATAATGAACTGGTGATATATTTTATGATGGAGTAAACGGAATAACTTAAATTTCTATAATTCCATACAACTTAAGCATAGCAATAATAATACTGTCTAATGTTTACAGGCTGAATGAGGATCTTTGCATATTCTTCAATATTAGTCCAAAAGCTAAAACTGATGAAATGTTTTTGCTACAATGCATCCTTAGAATCAGTTTCTGTGTTAGAATCAGGTTTATTATCACTGACATATGTTGCATGATTTGTTGTTCTTCACATGAGATTATGCTTCAGGTTGAACTAGACTATTCAGAAATTCAGTATGTTACCTGGTCTCCTCATTTATCAATTGAACTCTTAATTTTTCTCTCTATTATAAAAACTGACTTCTTCCAATGTGTAATATTTGTCTCCGTTCTTGGCTCAAATAATTTATTGCTGAAGCTTTCTTTCATACTTTCAATATACTGCCACTGAAAATCTGAAATGAGAATAGAATATCTGAAAATACTCAGTGAGTCAGACAGCATTTGTGGTGGAATTATCAGAACAGATACATGGAGCAGCAGTTACTTTGGTTCTTCTCAGGGCTATTTTCCTCTTTTTCTAAGTGCATTGATAACTCTGTTCTGATGGTTTCCTGGAAGATATCCACACTGTTAAACTCAGTAATATTGGTTTATTAAAAACTCACTCAATGGTCCCACAGTTTTTAAAATTGTTCAAATTCATTCACATGTTCCTCCTTCCAAATACTGTAAATGCTTATTGCCCCACAATTCACTGCTGAAGTGTTGACCTGAGTTTCATGTCATTCAGAACAGAATCAGATTCATTTGAAATTGCTTTAATTTTGCCCCTGTAGAGTCAATGAATAATTTTATACAATTGCACTTATATACAATTGACATAGAGTCCATTTGGGGACACTTGATCATGTATGTGCCCAGTTCCATTTGTGCTTGCAATTCATGAAATAACTTGTCAACCAGTCTTTTTTTTCATCATTAAACAATGGTGACCTTTGAGACCAAAGACTGCTCTGGTTC
Organism: Mobula birostris; assembly: GCF_030028105.1. Taxonomy (NCBI): domain Eukaryota; kingdom Metazoa; phylum Chordata; class Chondrichthyes; order Myliobatiformes; family Myliobatidae; genus Mobula; species Mobula birostris. The sequence continues at coordinate 52,430,929 of NC_092371.1, read as the reverse complement.
AATGGACAAATTCAGATAGTTTAGTTGATTAAACATTGACTGAGAACCAATTGTTAAAAAGGAAAGCTCTAAAGATAATACAAAAACAGTTTCAAACAGTAGCAAGCTTGAAATATTTTGCAGTAATCATAAAAAAAAATCTGTGAATGATAGCAGTGAAGATGATTGCAGCATTCTGGGCCAGAGTGAGGTCACAGTTTGATTCCTGGCTCCATATTCATATTTTAGTAGAATGCTTCATTATAGCTTTGAGGTTATTTGGTTAAATATTAATATGATCCAACATTAAATATACAATGTCTTAAGGATTTAAACCTAAAATTTTTTCCATGATATTGGTTGGATATAAAGTCAGAGAGGTAGGTAGCGTAATAATTAAAATTTTCTTATTTGTAAATATCTAAAAAATGGGATCTGGGCAAATTATATTTGTTGGACAACTGTTCAAAAGACATGAAACAGTTATCCAAGAATGAGTCATGAAAGCATATTATACCCTTCATCTTCCATATCAAAAAAGCTTGATCCATAACAGAAGGTTGGGAAAAAAATTAGATATAATAGGGCTTGATAAAATAAATTTGTTCAAACCAAAAAATTTACGAAATTGAAACCATATTCGTAGTGTATGTTTAACTATTGGATTAACCATTAGTTTATTCAATTTAGAGAGAACAAAGGGAAGTGAAGCTCCTTAAATAGAAACCAATGAAAACTTTTGTACAGAGTAACATTCAAGGTTTCCCCATTGTGGACTTGGGATTATATCCCAATCTTGTGTCCAAAATATTAAATATCGAATATTAATTGCCCAGTAGTAAAATCTTAAATTCGGCAATGCCAAACTACCGTCTTTTTTGGGCTTCCGTAAGTATTTTTTACTTAATCTGGGATTTTTATTCTGTCATATATAAGAGGAAATTTTAGAATCAACAGTATCAAAAAAGGATTAAGGAATAAAAATTGGTACCGCTTGAAATAGATATAAAAATTTAGGTAGAATAATCATTTTAATAGCATTGATTCGGCTGATCAATGATAAAGATGATGGGGACCATTTAGTAAACAATTGTTTAACCTGATTAATTAACGGTAAAAAATTGAACTTAAATAAGTCCTTATGCTTCTTAGTAAGTTTAACACCCAGATAAGTAAAATAGTCAGTAATCAATCTGAATGGTGAACGTCTATAAATGGAAACCTGCATATTTAATGGGAAAAGTTCACTCTTACTAAGATTCAATTTGTACCAGAAAAGTTGTTAAACTGAGCAAGCAGAGCTAAAACTGCCAGAATGGATTTCTCAGGGTTGGAGATATATAATAATAGATCATCTGCATATAATGATAGTTTGTGTATCTCATTCCCGCAGGTAATGCCAAATATATTAGGTGAGTCACGAATAGCAATAGCTAAAGGTTCCAGAACAATATTGAATAATAATGGACTAAGAGGGCAACCCTGCCTGGTACCACAAAATAACTGAAAAAATGGAGATCTTTGATTATTGGTAAATATAGAAGCCAAAGGAGTAAGGTATATCAATTTAATCCAAGATATAAATATCGGACTAAAATTGAATTTTTCGAGCGTATTAAACAAATATGTCCATTCGACTCTGTCAAAAGCCTTCTCAGTGTCCCTTGAAATGACGCATTCTGGAGTTCTAGATGAAGAGGTATAAACAATATTCATTAATCTCCTAATATTAATCTCCTAATAACGATTTTTAATAAATCCAGTCTGGCCAACGGAAATAATTGAGGCAATACTTTCTCCAGTCTAGTTGCCAGTATTTTTGAAAAAATCTTGGAATCCACATTTAACAAGGATATAGGCCTATATGATGCACATTCAGTAGGATCCTTAGCTTTTTTAAGAATTAGTGAAATAGAAGCTCGATAAAAAGATTATGGTAATTTTCCTATAAATAATACATCCTTATCAGAAGGGTTTAATAACAATTATTTATGATATAATTATGAAAATACAGCCAGGTATATCGGATAAAATTAAAAATGAATGGGAAAGGGAACTTCAACTTCACTTACCTATAGAGAAATGGGAGAAAAATTTTCAATTAGTTAGCTCTTCCTCTATATATGCTAAACATACATCGATACAATTTAAGGTGGTACATAGGGCTCATATGTCTGAAGATAAACTAGCTCAATTTTACTCCCATATAAATCCTGTTTATGACAGATGTAGCTTCTTTGACTCATATGTTCCGGTCTTGCCCTCTTTTGGAAAAATTTTGGAAAGATATTTTAAATATTATTTCAACAGTTTTGTGCATTGATTTACAACCTCACCCAATTACTGCAATTTTCGGTTTACCGATGACGGATCATGGCTCTTTATCCTCCTCAGCTTGTCAGATGATCGCATTTGTTACATTAATGGCTCGAAGATCCATCTTATTGAATTGGAAAGAGACTAATCCCCCTACTACATTTCAATGGTTTTCCCAAACCATATCATATTTAAATTTGGAAAAAATTAGAGGTGTCATTTTTGATCCTTTGGTTAAATTTGAAAAGACCTGGAAGCCATTTATTTAACACTTTCATTTGATGTAGCTTGACCTTTTCCGAATCCTTTTTAGTAACCTAGAATATATGGATAGAGGAGCAGAGTTGACGACATTAATGATTGTATTCAATATATTAGCCCAGCCTTGTTTTGATTTGTTTCGATCAGTTTTAGGTTTTTTTGTTACAAAAATTAAAAAAAATACGATATGTTTTATACTTTTATGAGAACACAGTTGAAGTGTTTTTAGATTGAGGTATATTTTACTCCAAGAGTGAAGAGCGCAGATCAACTTTTGGATACATTGTTTTGACTGAACAACCCACATCTATAAAAATATAAAGTAGTAAATAGTGGAGATTCAGTTTCCTGCTTTGTGTCTAATGTTCTGAAAACAGTATAATCATTAAGGGATGTATCTGTTGAACAATTCTGGTCATGTATTGTAAAGGGAAAACTGTTTCATCAGTCCGATTTGTTTTCACTTGATGCAATTTTGTACCTTGTGTAAATAATGTCTGGCAAGATTCTGCATTCAAAGCTAAAACCGGTACAGATGGTGTTTACTTCCAGAATTTTCAGTTTTTATTTAAATTATGGTATATGCCATTGTGAAGGCAATTAGCATTGTGTACTTTCACTTTTAAATAATGAGAAATTATAAACTGGATGTATCATAATTTTTTTGATTTACATGTACTGTACTTATATTACATATACATATTTGCCTATATATGAGTAAGTTGCAGTTACATTTATATTTATTTGGTTACTAAACATGTATGACATAAGATATAAATAAAATTCAGTTTCATATCTGACTTAAGATGTCTGATGATATCATTAATAACATATGAAGTTTGAGCTATTATCATTGTTATCAAACATCAGTTTTGATGTTAAGTCTGTAGAGACTTGGGGTGGGATCACACTATATAAAATGTGTAAGGAAGTGCCAACATATATGAGATTCTGTTGACCATTATTTTGCCAACATTGTTTAACAATTGGAAAAAAATATTAATCCTTTGTTCACATGATCAACAATGAACACTTTTATGCCAACATCACGGAGTGCAGTTTGATTTCATTACTTTCTGCACTAGAATCTCTTTATCAACATAAAAATGATAGCATTAACAAAGCAGGCTCATTTCAAATAATGCTGGTTCAATGTAAATTAGGTAGTTAAATAATTTACATCACAAGTCCTGTTTGGCTATCATAGATGTCCATCAAGACTATTATTTGTTAAAGTTTTTAGTTGAAAGCTTATCAATCTGAAATGGAAACATTTAAATCTTGTTCTTCATAGGTGCTTGTCATGCATTGAGTATATCATTATTCTTTCTATTTAATATTCCCAGAGTCAGTTATTCTAGGCTGAAGCAAGTAAGCCGTAAGCTACAGTGATGGCTTGTATATACTGTAAGCATAAGGACTTAGAAATAGCAGGACAAGACTACTTGACTCTGCAAGTCTGTCCTGCCATTCCTTTAACATCATGGTGGACCATCTGCATCACTGCCACTTTCCTCCACCATCTCTATATTTCTTGATCTCCTTCATATCAAGAAATCTACAAATCTCTGCTTTGATTGACTCAGCGATAGACTCTCCACAGCTCTACAGAGCAGAAAATTTCAAACTTTTTACTACCTCCTGCATGAAGAAATTTCTTCTCATCTCAGTCCTAAATGGCCTACCCCCTATTGTGACACAAAACCCCCATGCTTTTAGATTTCTCTGTCAGGGGAATCACCTTCAATGTATCTAATCTGTTGAGACTTCTAAGAACACACATAAAATGTTAGAGAAATGAATAGGCTGCATCAATGGAGAAAAATGAACCGTCAACATTTCAGGCTGAGACGCTTTACCATAGCTGGAATGAAAGAGGGCAGCAGCCCTAGAACGATAGAGTAAGGGGAGGGGGAGGGGCAAGAGCTGGCCATTGATTGTTGAATAGAGGTGAGAGGGGAAGCCAGGAGGGCGGGAGAGGGGGATAAAAAGTAATGATGTGAGAGGCTGGGAGATGATAGGCAAACGAAATAAAGGCTGAAAAAGAAGGAATCTGATCGGAGAGGCCAGTAGACAATGGACTAAAAGCAAGGAGCTGGGGAACCTGAGGGATGAAGTTGAAGATGGTGGGCAGGTCATAAAGGTGAGGAAGAGGAAAGAGAAGGGATAAAGAGGCCACAAGTCTAAGGAAAAGAAAGGTATGTTGAACAGGTAATGTCATGGCAGTGCTCAGGCAGAACAAACTGGAGGGATTGTCTACTGAAGCTACATGAGTTAAAATGAGAAACCAGAAAAGATGACCATGTTAATGGGATTATATTATGGAACTTACAATAGTCAATGGGATTTAGATGAGCTCTGTAGAGACCTAGCAGATAGATGCAAGAACAATAATGTTGTGATAGTAAGTGATTTTATCCTTGTATTCTGACTTGAATTCCTATACAGTAAAAGGACTGGATGGAATAAAGTTTGTCAAATATGTTTCAAAAAGATTTGTTAATAAATATATAGAGGTAACAACCAGAGATAGTACAGTACTGGATCTCCTATTAGGGAACGAGCAAGGGCAGGTGACAGAAATGTATGTAGGTGAACACTGCAGATCTAATGATCACAATTCTATTAGTTTCAAGATAATTAAGGGGGAGGATGGGACTGATCCTCACATTGAGATTCTAAGCTGGAGAAGGACCAATTGTAATAGCATCTGTCAGGTATGGACAGGTTGTTGTCTGGCAAATGGATGCATAGTAAGTGGGAGGCCTTCAAAAATGAAATATTAAGAGCACAGAGTTTTTATGTTCCTGTCTGAATAAAACTTTAACATTCAAGGGATATTGAAGCCCTGCTTAAGAAGAAGAATAGGTGCAAGACAGGTGTAGGCAGCAAGGAACAAATGAGGCATCTCAGGAGTATGAGAAATGCAAGAGAACACTTGAGAGGAAAATCAGGAAGGTAAAAGGAAGTTTTTAGGTTGCTTTGGCAGACAAGGTCAAGGAGAATCCCAAGGGCTTCTACAGATGCATTAAGAACAAAAAGATAGCAATGGACAAATTTGCTCCACTTGAAGATCATTTATGCTTGGAGCCAAAATAGACTGGGGAGATCTAGTGGATTTTTTGCATCCATATTTATCTGGGAAATGGATACAGAGTCCATAAAATTGAGGCAAAATAGGGCAAATTGGCTGAAAAATAGCAGTGGAATGTAATTCAGACAAGTGCGAGGTGTTGCACTTTGGGAGGAGAAAGCAGGGCAGGACTTACGCAGTGAATGGTGGGGCCCTATGGAGTGTGCTAGAGCAAAGGGATCTGGGATTACAGATCCATAGTTCCCTGAATGTGGTGTCACAAGTGGATAGGGTCATAAAGAGAGCTGTTGGCATGTTGATTGGCCTTCATGAGTCAGTGTATTGAGTACAGAAGTTGGAATGCTATGTTGAAGTTGTGTAAGACATTGGTGCAGCCACATTTGGAGTATTATATGTAGTACAGGTCACCTACCCAGAGGATTGAAAGAGGACAGAGAAAATATACAGGGAAGTTGCTGGGACTTGATGACCTGTGTTTAGGGAGAGATTGAATAGATTACGACTTTACTTCCTATAGCATAGGAGAATTAGGGGAGGTTTGATAGAGGCAAACAAAATTATGAGAGGTATTTATAGGGTAAATGCAAGCAAGCTTTTCCACTTTGGTTGGGTGTGACTAGAACTAGAGGTTATGGGTTAAAGGTGAAAGATGACATTTTTAGGGAGAACCTGAAGGAGAACTTCTTCACTCAAAGGATAGTACGAGTATGGAATGAGCTGTCAACAAAAGTAGTGGATGTGTGTTCAATTGCAATATGCAAGAAAAGTTTGGATAGATACTGTACATGGATGGGATGGGTATAGATAGCTGTGGGAGGGGTGTGGGTCGATAGGACTATGCAGAATAACAGTTTGGTGTGGACTGGATGGCTTGAAGGGCCTATTTCAATGCTCTATGAGCCTAACCAATTGGGGTTTTGCAAAGGAAACTTGTTCTTCACAAATATGATAAGTGTCCTGTTCTTTGATTTCATAGATGGTGTTTTCATTCTGAGTGCTGTTTCACTTTGCATGTTGATGACACATAAAGGGGTTCAAGCCCAACTTGCCTTCTGATCAACTGTTCACGGCTCTAACTTCATCTATTTATTATTTAGTTATATCCTTTTCAAACAAAATCTTTTCAGTTCTCTTTATTCCTGGAATGATTATGTCAAACTAATTTTCCATGGTTGCTAAATCATTGATTTTTTTTAACCTTTTCATCAATTTTTATTTACCTTGTCATGAATTTCAACAATGCTCCAAGTGCTCATTTTGTTTGATTTTTTATCATAAATATGTTGTTTACTCTGCTCTACTTTTTATTATTAAAATTTGAACTGAGAACATTCCAGAAGAGTACAAGTTTTTATATCAACAATGAAATTTTTAATAATATGCATCAATAAACCTTCACCTACCATACATTGGGATTATCTTTTCAAATACACAGTTCGAAATGTTATTAGAAATTGTCTTAATAGCATCTTTCCCAGCTTTCTTACTATTGCATCCAAATTTAAAATAGTTTGAGTTCAAGACATCTGATGTTAATTTATAAATTTTGGGTACCAAACTTTGCTTCTCTGCTACATCTCAACCCCTCCTTTGGCTTTGGGGTGTCAGATTGTCCAAGATATATCTTCTTCTTAGGCATTCCCTCAGGATCAATCTTGACACTTGGTTTCATCCTGATTCTGAGCAATTCAATGCAAGAGATTCAAGATGGACCAGGCACTGCTGCAAAGAATTCAATGGATGCACACATAGATGTGTTCTGATCATAACCTAAACAGAAGTACACAACTCTTTTTTTTTAATGCCTCCCCTTGATATTTGAAGTATTTTGAATTTTGGAATATATAATAAAATATCTTGGGATCGCCATCATTTCCAACTCTGAATTTATGTGTTACCTGTACGCTGTCTTTGTCTTACACTTGTTCACCACACATGTACTTACAGTAAAAACTATTACATACCATTAATATAATGAAAGTATAACAAAAGCAGACCGCAGCATGGGGAGAATACCTGAATTAGCTGTATGCAACAGCAAACAGTGGCAGGCTTTCTGTCTCCTTCTATGATGCTGTGTTTTATATAAAAGGTTAAGGTACACAGTATTTGTATTTTACTTCTTTAAAGTTTTATGTAAAGTATAGAGTATGCCAATTGAGTACATAAGGCATTGATTTGCTGCAGTTTGGTGTTTGAACAGCAGGCAATCAGTGATCAGAATTGATTGGCAAGAACAGATTAAAATAAGGCAGGGGCAAGTGGAGCTGTTATTATTGGAGTAGCCTTTCTTGGAGTGATCAGTGTTAGAGTGGTTATTTGGGGCGTCAGCGAGGAAAGGCATGCTGAAGGCAAAAAAGCTGTAGCTAGGTTTTTTTCCAGTTGATTTATTGTTTTTTATTATTGTTTCCTTCTTTATATTTGCACAGGTAGAACAGTAGGGATGCCAGTTGATAGTTGAATGCTCCTCTTGTGGGGTATGGGACACCTCCAGTATCCCTGAAGACTTCACCTGCAAGAAGTGCATCCAGCTGCAGCTTCTAACACTTTGTGTTAAGGAGTTGGAGCTGGAACTGGAAGAACTTCGGATTATTCTGGAGGCTGAGGAGGTGATGGATAGGACATATAGAGGTAGTTACATCTGCAGGACACTGGAGATCGTGGAACAATCAGGATGGGAAAAGTGGTTATACAGCCAGCGAAGAGTACTCCTGTGGCCATCCCCCTCAACAACAGGTACACAGCATCATTTTGGATACTGTTGGGGGTGATGACCTAGCAGAAGAGAGTCACAGTGGTCAGGTCTCTGTCACTGAGTCTGGCTCTGCAACTCAGAAGGGAAAGGGGAGAAGATTTGAGTTGTGGTGATAGAGGATTTGTTAGTTAGGGGAACAGAAAGAAAGTTCTATGAACAAGAGTGAGTCCTGGATGGTATTTTGCCTCCTGGATGCCAGGGTCTGGGGCATCTTGGATAGAGTCCTCATTATTCTTAAGTGGGAGTGTGAACAGCCAGAGATTATGGTCAATGACATAGGCAGGAAGAGGGACAAGGTTCTTCAAAGTGAGTTCAGAGCGTTAGGTGCTAAGTTGAAGAACAGGGCTCCAGGGTTTTGATCTCAGGATTTCTACCTATGACACCTGCTAGTGAGGCCAAAAATTGGAAGCATACAGTTTAAGAAGTGGCTAAGGAGTTGGTGTAGGAGGGAGGGCATCAGATTTTTGGACCATTGGGCTCCCTTCCAGGGAAGGTGGGAGCTGTACAGAAGAGATAGTCTGTACCTGAACCGGAGGGGAGGGGAACTTATATCCAGGTAGGAAGGTTTGCACGCTGGTGGGGGTGGGGAGGGCAGAGAGGAGGATGCTTAACTGGAGATGCAGCGGAATGGGATCCAGAGTGGAGAGGTTGTAGAGACAGTTATTGTTAAGACCTCACACAAAGTCAGGGGTCAAAAGATTGAGCACGGTGTGACTAATGTTCTGAGCTGTGTATATTGCAATGAAACAATTATTACAGGAAAGGCAGATGAGCTCAGGACATGGATCAACATATGAAATTATGATATTGTAGCCTTTAGTTAGACTTGGTTGCAGGAGGAGCAGGACTGGCAGCTCAATGTTCTGGGGTTTTGTTACTTTAGATGTGATTGCGCGGAAAGGGTTGGGGGGGGTGGTGGCGTTACTAGTCAGGGAAAATGCCATGTCTGTGCTCAGTCAGGACAGATTGAAGAACTCGTCTAGTGAAGCTTTATAGGTGGAAATGAGGAAATAAAAAAAGGTATGACCATGTTAATGGCGCTATATTATAGACCACCCAACAATCCACAGGATTTAGAGGAATAAATTTGTAGAGAGATTGCAGATTGATGCAAGAAACATAAGGATGTTATACTAGGTGATTTTAACTTTCCACATATTGACTGGGAGTCCCATACTGTAAAAGGATAGAGATGGTCAAACCTGTTCAGGAAAGTTTCCTTAATCAGTACATAGAAGTCCCAATGAGAGACAGTGTGATACTTGTATGATATTAGAGAATGAGACAGGGTAGGTGACAGAATTTTGTGTAGGGGAGCACTTTGCAACTAGTGACCACAATGCCATTAGCTTCAGAGTTATTGTGCAAAAAGGTAGGTCTGATCTGCAGGTTGAGATTCTAAATTGGAGAAGGGCCAATTTTGATGGTATCAGAAAGCATCTTGCAAGTATGGACTTAGGACAGGCTTTTTTCTCCAAAGGTGTACTTGGTAAGTGGGAGGCCTTCAAAAGTGAAATTTTGAGAGTACAAAGCTTGTACATACCTCTCAGAATAAAAGGTAAAGATAACAGATTTAGGGAATCTTGGTTTTCAACAGATATTGAGTACAGGAGATGGAGTATTATGTTGAAGTTGTATAAGACATTGGTGAGGCCTAATTTGGAGTAATGTGTACAGTTATGGTCACCTACCTACAGGAAGGATGTAAATAAAGTTGAAAGAGCACAGAGAAAATTTACAAGGATGCTGCTGGGACTGAATGACCTGAGTTATAAGGAAAGTTTGAAAAAATTAGGACTTTACTCCATTGAACATAGAAGATTAAGGGGAGATTTGATGAAGGTATACAGAATTATGAGGGTGTACAGAGAAGGTAAATACAAACAGACTTTTTCCATTGAGTTTGGGTGGGATTACGACTGGAGGCCATGAGTTAAGGGTGAAAGGTGTAATGTTTAAAGGGAACATGAGGGGAAACTTCTTCACTCAGAGGCTCATGAGAGTGCCAGCGCAAGAGGTGCATGACATCTCAACTTCAAAGTTTAAGAGAAGTTTTGATAGCTACTGTGGTAAACCATATATATATATATATATATATGTTGTAACTGGGTTACCTCCTCTGCTGACTGCCCCTGTGGCTCCTCCCACAGAACCCTGAATAAAGGCGATTTTGCCATTGCTCCTCCTCCTCAGTCCAGGGGCAGACACTCAGCATGGAGGCCACATTTTACTGCGAATAATAGCCTTTCAGTATTTACCCTACTTCCAGTCTTTTGGAGTAATTGAAGGTGCATCAGGTACATAGATGGTAGGTGTAAGGAGGGCTATGGTCTGGGTGCAGGTTGATGGGAGTAGGCATTTTAAATGGTTTGGCAACGACTAAGTGGGCCAAAGGGCTCATTTCTGTACTTTTCTATGACTAGGACTCCACAAAAAACAATCAGGATTATAGAATTGTTCTGGTGTTTCAACAGCAAAACTTTAAAAATTGAATGCTGTGCTTTTTCTTAAATTTCTGCAACCTGCCTGCTGAGTATTCACGATTACCTTCAGTTTTCAGTTCACCGTGATACATCTTTGCTTGTTTCATGATCAGCATACTGTTAAGCGGCATGTGTTCACTCTGATGCTGACAATACACGAACAAGATCTTCATTGTTCACTGTATCCAGAGTGTTTCTGTTTGTATTAACTTCCGCTCATTACATATGTGAGGTCACTTCTCAGAACAGTCTGTGCTGCTCAGAGACCTGCTCATCACCTGGGAAACTTTCCAGTGTCTTGTACAATTTTCCATTTGTGACATCATTGTCAGTGCTAAAAAAAAATTTAAAAAAAACAAGAGAAAACCTCCAGATGCTGGAAATGCAAGCAACACACACAAAATGCTGCTGGAACTCAGCAGGCCAGGCAGTATCTATGGAAAAAAGTACAGTCGGCGTTTAGGACCAAAACCCTTCAGCAGGACTGGAGAAAAAAAACTGAGGAGTAGATTTGAAAGGTGGGGGGAGGGGATAGAAAAATGCCAAGCAATAGGTGAAACTTGGAGGGGGACGGATGTAGCTAAGAGCTAGGAAATTGATTAATGAAAGAGACAGAAGGCCAAGGAAGAAACAAAAAAAGATGGGGGGGGGGATGGTGGTGGAGGACCAGATGGAAGTGATGGGTGGACAAAGGAGATAACATGAGAGAGGGACAAGGGGATGGGAAATGGTGAAGGGTGGGGGAGGGGGAGAGAGTGGATACGTTACTGGAAGTTTGAGAAATCACTGTTCATGCCTTCAGGGTGGAGGCTACCCAAATGGAATATAAGGTGTTTTTCCTCCAAATTAAGTGTGGCCTTATCCCAATAGTGGAGGAGGTCATGGATGGACATAACGGAATGGGAATGGGAAGTGGAATCACAGGGAGATTCCACATGCTCTGGTGGATGAAGGGTAGATGCTCGTAGAAGTGGTCTCCCAAGCTACATCGGGTCTCACCGATACACAAGAGGCCACACTGGGAGCACTGAACACAGTATATGACTCCAACAGACTCACAGGTGAAGTGTCGCCTCACCTGGAAGGACTACTTGGGGGCCCTGAATGGTAGTGAGGGAGGAGGTGTAGGGGCAGGTGTAGCACTTGTTCTGCTTGCAAGGATAAGTGCCAGGAGGGAGATCAGTGGGGAGGGACTAACGGACAAGGGATTTGCGTAGGGAACGATCCCTGCAGAAAACAGAAATTGGGGCGAGGGGGGAGGGAAAGATGTGGGATCTAGTTGGAGGTGGCGGAAGTTTTGGAGAATTGTGTGCTGGATGCGGAGGCTGGTGGGGTGGTAGGTGAGGACAAGAGGAACCCTATCCCCGGTAGCGTGGCAGGAGGATGCGGTAAGAGCAGCTGTGTGTGAAACGGAAGAGATGCAGTTGACGGCAGTGTTGATGGTGGAGGAAAGGAAGCTTTCTTTGAAAAAGGAGGGCATTTCCTTCATTCTAGAATGAAAAGTCTCATCCTGAGGGCAGATGCAGTGGAGACGGAGGAATTGAGAGAAGAGGATGGCGTTTTTATAAGTAGCAGGGTGGGATGAGGTATCGTCTGGGTAGCTGTGAAAGTCCGTTGGTTTATAATAGACATTGATGGATAAGTTGTCTCTGGAGCTAGAGATAATGAGATCAAGAAAGAGAAGGGAAGTGTCAGAAATGGACTAGCTGAATTTGAGGGCAGGGTGGAAGTTGAAGACAAAGTGGATGAAATCGACAAGTTCAGCAAGGGTGCAGGAAGCAGCAGCAATGCAGTCATTGATGTAGCATAGGAAAAGTGCGGGACAGTCACCAGGGTAGGCTTGAAACATAGACTGTTCCACGCAGACAATAAACAGGCAGGCATAGCTGAGATCCATGCGAGTGCCCATGTCTACCTCTTTTTTTTGGAGGATGTTGGAGGAACCAAAGGAGAAATTACTTAGGGTGAGGACAAGTTCCGCTAGGCGGAGGAGCGTGGTGGGGTGGGGGGGGGGGGGGAACTGGTTAGTTTTGGTGTCCAGAAAGAAAAGGAGAGCTTTGAGGCCTTCCTAGTGGGGAACGGAGGTGTTTTAGGACTGGACGTCCATAGTAAAAATAAGACGATGGTCGCCAGGGAACCTGAAATCCTTGAAAAGATCAAGAGCATGTGAGGTGTCACGGATGTAGATGGGAAGGGACTTTACCAGGGGGGATAAAACAGAGTCAAGGCATGCAGACATGAGTTCTGTTGGGCAGGAACAAGCTGAAACAATGGGTCTACCTGGACAGCAGGTTTGTGGATTTTGGGTGGAAGTTAGAAACAGGAGGTTGAGGGGGTGCAGTCTTACTTCCAGTTCTCATCTTCCAAGACATTTAATGATCAATTAATGTGAACATCCAGCCAGTTCTTGAAAATAATTGATGACTAAGTGTGAGATCTTATCAATAAAAAGCAAATGCTGAACCAATTTAAATTTGTATGCAAATTCTGGAAATTCACAGCTTGATGCATCTCTTAGTACTCAGAATTTACTGATTGATTTGCACATCAATAATAGCATGTGCAATTAATATGGCATATCTTCCAAGCCAGATTTGTTCACTGTTCTCCACGTAGCCTGCTACTAAAATGGGAATGTATTAATAATATATTTATTTAAAGAAAGATAAAAAGTACAGAAGAATGAAAACAGAAAGACCCATTAAGTGGATAACAGGAATTGGTTAGATGACTAATATATTCTTGACATGGACTCTAACGTTGCAGACACTGCACCTTGAATCTACAATAGCAGTCAGCTTTTACTTTGTTTTTCCTAGACTCACTCCTTGTGCTTCACTTCAACATTCCTTGATGATGCCACTTTAGAACTGCCTTAACCTTACCTCTTTGTCAATTTGTATCTTTCTTCTTCTGATCTTTTACTGTCACCATCTATAACTAATATAAGGAGCTGCTGCTGTCACAATTTGACCACTCACAATTGTGCATTAAAAAGGTCTGGTTCACTCTGTGTCATTCATTCCTCTAATTATTGCAACTGAGGTATGGACGTAACCATAGTTGCATCTATCCTTGACCATGATGCAATAGAAATTATCTTGGACTTGTTGATGGATGAGCCAGTGCTACATTTTTTAGTATTTTTTTCTGGTTCCTTAACTTCTCTTCAAACACTGCAGTCTTTTCTTGAGAGGAGAGGAAGAGAAGACAAATGAAGAATCAATAGTGGAATGAAAGGCAGAGAATAAAGAATCAAGAGAACATGAACTAGAATGAGGGACAATTTCTTCACATTCCCCTTCACGTTATTTTTTTGCTAACACCCAGAGTAAGAGGCGTTTATGATACAATCACGTCCATCTTCTGCCACCATGCATCAGAAAAATGTATTACTATTATTTTGTATACATATCGTTCTTAAATAATTTGGCAATTGGTTTACTATTGTCACATATACCAAGATAAAGTGAAAAGCTTTTGTTTGGGTGTCATATAGACTGATTATTCCATTCCAAGTAAAATTGCACAGAATACAGTATTAAGGATTAAAAAAAATTCAGTGCCAGTTAATCCTCAAAGCTTTCAAGCACAGTGCATAACAATTTGACGACCACCTTTAAATGAGTTCTCTCATGGAGTCTGAAACTAATGTCGTTATTAAACCACATTGGGCAAGTGAAGCTATTGTTGGAACAGGAAGATAGATGACAAAGAAACGGGGAATTTGAGGGATTGGGGAGTAATGACGTGGCTGTTCATCATACACTACCCCTCCCACCAGCATCATCGCCTCACACTTACCCGAGAGCCTCTGTAAGTGCAACGTCGTCAAAGATGGCAGCGGCCAGCAAGTGATGGCGACCGTGTCAAATCTCCTGAATTAAGAAGACGATTTCAATCATAGTTTCGAATCTGAAACAACGGGTTCATTCCAGAACCTGGCGCTGCCGAGAGTGCTGATATTTGAGAGGTGAATGGACATTTTGTTTTTCGTGTTATGTATCTTGTCGATGAGTTGGAATAAATGCCGGTAGTGATCCGTCCAACCTAACGCGATGGTGGTGGTAAAGCCCCACCTCCTCGCTGACATTTGATTGGCGTAAGAAGGGCAGTAGTATTTCTGATTGGTTCACAATGCTTGTCAATTTGCGATGACAACCGTTAAGTTTGGTTGTGGTGGTCGGCTTGTCCTGGGTAGTCGCCGCCGGTAGTAGTAAAATCCTGACCCTAACTCACTATTCCGGAGAAGTTGATCAGTACTAGGTGGCTGCAGTGATCTTCAGCATATTTCTGAAATTTCAATTTTACATAAGTTTCTCAGTTGTTTTCTCTTTTCAGTTTTGAAAGAGAAACCCACTGTGTCTCCTAGCCGGCAATTTAATGTACTGTCAGAGGTTATCTACTGTGCTTCGTATAATATATTCTGGAGATGGCAGAATTAATCCTTTACCACCAAGGTGAAACGTACATGTGTAGTTCATTTTCTGTTATTGTTGAACCTTAAATCAAGAAAACTGCCTATCCTTAATGACTAGTTGTTCCTTCAGTTAGTCCTGACGAAGGGTCTCGGCCTGAAACGTCGACTGTACCTCTTCCTAGAGATGCTGCCTGGCCTGCTGCTTTCACCAGCAACTTTGATGTGTGTTGCTTGAATTTCCAGCATCTGCAGGATTCCTCATGCTTGCCTGCTTAATACGTGTTATATTTCAGGATCTGTGCGTTACCGGCAACGCCGACATTTATTGCCCCGTCCCTTTTAAAGGGTTATCGTATCACTCGTGCCTTAAAACTAGATTTTCATTCTCTAGCGTTTTAAAGAGTGTGGGACGATCTTTTGAAGGATAAAATCCCGAGGGACCACGAAAGGGTAAATATGAAGATATTTCCAAGTCAGAATGGTCTGTAACATATAAAATGACTTGTAGATGGTGGTATTCTCGTGTGGATGTTCGTTTCTGAAGTTAATATACCTATACATTTGGGAGATATTATTGGGATGGATATGAGTAGGAGGTACTTTTTCTTTGGCTACCAGTAGGTGTATGTTTTGTAGAAATGGTACAGGCTTCAATTATGTGTGTTGTTGGAAGTTAGAAATGCTAGGAGTGGAAATGCGATGCCCATCACGAGGACTTCTCTGTCCTTGATGGTGTTGAATTTGAAAGTTGTTGCATCTATACTCATCTAGACAAGTAGGCGGTATTCTGCCACACTTGTGACTTATTCCATGTTTAAGTATGAAGAGTGATTGCTGCTTGATAGCACTGACAATGACACCTCCCATCACTTTGCTGATAATAGAAACTAGATTAACTAAATTTGTCCAGCCTTTTATGGGTAAGATAAACTTGGGCAGTTTTCCCACAGTCTTCCAACCCAGCAGATGAACCATGAGGAGCAGTTAGTTCTAGATTTTGTAAGTCTTTAGTAATACAAACTTGGGTGCACTTTGATCACATCAGACTTGCTATATCCAGTCCTATGAGCTGCTGCTTGACATCACTTTTAAGTGAATTGAATTGGCTTCTTGGGGATAACAGCAGGCAACTGAAATGAATAATCTATGCTCCATTTTTGGTTCAGCATGACTCTGAATGCTTCAATTTTGTAGTTCACATGGTACGATGCTGGGCTTTGTCATTAAGGACAGTAATGTTCACGGGCAAGCGCACTTAAGTGCTGGAGGAACTCAGCAGGTTAGGCAGCATCTATTGAGGAAAAAGGATAGTTGACATTTGTGTCAACACCCTCATCTGGATGTTCTTGGAATTACCTCTCACTACCTGTTTAACCATTTGTGAAAATCGTGACCAGATGTGGCAGAAAGTTTAGATTTGCTTAGCTGTATTTTGCCTGATACACTTGTAGCAGATGTTGGAGCTTTGCCAGGATAGCATCTTGGGTTTGGCATACCTAGTGCTGCTCCTAGCATGCCCTCCTGAATTCTAAGCAGACACTTGATGCCAGAGCTTGCTTATGATAGTAACACAAGGATATTTGGACCACAAGGTGACAAATTGTGGTGGCGTATTTTTTCTGTGACTGATTGTCCACAGTACATTATGAGTGCCCGGTTCAGAGCTGCCACAGCTGTTGTCCATTTATATGATTGGCACTATACAATACAATAAAAAATGTCCTCCTTGTGAGCACATGTGACTCTCTCTGCCAAGAATAGCAATGCAGATGTGGCCAAATGCATCTAGAACAGATAGGTTAATGTGGAGTAAGGTCAAATAGCTCAATCCCTTGTATTTTGCTTAACACCTGCAGCAGACCCAATCTGGTATGTGTTCTTCAGGAATTTGTCAACTTTCCCAGTGCTGGTGCTCCTATTCTGGAGGAACATTGAATCATACAGATTTCCTAGTCCAAAACTTACCTGATGTCATCGGTCTGGAGTCATTTCTTGGGGATTTTTAAGCTGCTTGTCCTGTTTGTATGCCATTGTAGTATCACCTCTAGTGTGCTTATCTTGCTGTTGGGGCAGGGATTTGATGGGGTATGGCGTAATTGCACTTCAAGCAGCATTGCTCAGCACAGTAACAAGCCCTTCTGTTGCTGACCATAATCCCAAAGTAATCCCATTTGCTTGAATGTGCTTCTATTCATTGCTTGTAATGTCTGTCTAAATGTCACATAAACTTGCTATCATATCTTCTTTTACCACCTCCCCATCAACACATTCTAAGCATCTACCATTCTTTAAAAAAACATTTGCATCAGATCTCCTTTAAACTTTTGTCATTCTCATCTGAAACCTATGCCATTTAGTATTTGACATTTTCATGATTGGCAATCTATCTTATCTATGCCTCTCATAACTATATAGTATATACTTCTATTATGTAAGGGTGCAGCCTCTGCTCCAGTGAAAGCAATCCAAGTATGTCCAATCTCTCTTTAGAGTTAATACTCTCTAATCCAAGCAGCATCCTTGTATATCTCTTCTGCACCCTCTACAAAGCCTCCAGATGTTGCCTGTAGTGTGGTGACCTGAACAATTAACTGTGACCTGACTAAAGTTTTATATGGCTGCAGCATGACTTCCTGACTTTTATACTCAAAGCTCAGAGTGATGGAGGCAAGTGTGTCGTACACCTTCTTTACCACCCTATCCACTTCCCGGGAGTTAGGGACTTGCATCTCAAAACCTCTCTGTACATCAATGCTTAAAAGTGTCCTACCATTTACTGTATAACTTCCTTTTGCACCTAACTTCCAAAAATGCAACACCTCGCATTAGTGCATATTAAACTCCATTTGCCATTTCTCCACGAAGGTGTACTCTCAAAATTATCCCCTATATACTGTATTGTACTTAATTATTCTGTGGGACAGCTGTTCCTATATAGATTTGGATTTCCATATGTTTGAGGAGGACTTTGGAAGGTCATCAAACTGGGAGCAACTTTGCCACATTAAATGGAAACTTGGAATTGTAAAGAATCTTTCATGTAGCAGTGTCCCCTTAGCTTGCAGTAAGAGGAGAAAGTATTAGTTGTGACCAAAGAAAGGGAAAAGGGTAAGATAATTAAAGCAACACACATAAAATGCTGGTGGAATGCAGCAGGCCAGGCAGCATCTATAGGAAGAAGTACAGTCGACATTTCGGGCTGAGACCCTTCGTCAGGACTAACTGAAAGAAGAGATTTGAAAGGGGGAGGGAGAGATCCGAAATGATAGGAGAAGACAGGAGGGGGAGGGATGGAGCTAAGAGCTGGAAAGTTGATTGGCAAAAGGGATACAAGGCTGGAGAAGGGAGAGGATCATGGGACGGGAGGCCGAGGGAGAAAGAAAGGGGGAGGGGAGCCCAGAGGAAGATGGATATCAGGCAAGGAATGATAGTCAGAGGGAGAGAAAAGAGAGAAAAAAAGGGAAAAAGTAAAAAATAGTAAATAAATAAGGGATGGGTAATAAGGGGAGGAGGGGCAGTAATGGACGTTAGAGAAGTCACCACTCTGCAACCCCATCTCCCTCAGATCCCACCATCAGCTCCTGGGCCCTCAGAGGCTCCATCTTCCTCTCACCCCAACCCTCCCCTCTCCACTGATACCACCAGCCTCCCTCCCCCCTCTGATCCCAGCTCTCATCCGTGCTGGGTCTTTACCATCCTCTCCAACCTTCAACTCTCTGATGCAGAGCGCTCTGTCCTCGGTAAGGGCCTTACCTTTGTCCCCCTTCGCTCACACCTCAGCAAGTTCTGCATGCACCATGACGCTGAACTCTTCTTCCGCTTGCTCCGTCTTCAAGCCCGCTTCTTCGGCAAGGACTCTCCCACCCCCACCAATGACCCCCTTCTCCCGTCTTCAACCCTCCTCCTCTTCATGGACACCCCGCTCTGGTGATAAGGTGACACCCGCCGATAAGGGGGGTGCTGTTGTAGTCTGGCGTACTGACCTCTACCTTGCTGAGGCACAACGACAACTCACGGATACCTCCTCTTATTTACCCCATCTCTTATTTATTTATTTACTATTTTTTATTTTTTCCCTTTTTCTCTGTCTTTTCTCTCCCTCTGTCCCACTCACTATCACTCCTTGCCTGATCTCCTTCTTCCTCTGGGCTCCCCTCCCCCTTTCTTTCTCCCTCGGCCTCCCGTCCCATGATCTTCTCCCTTCTCCAGCCTTGTATCCCTTTTGCCAATCAACTTTCCAGCTCTTGGCTCCATCCCTCCCCCTCCTGTCTTCTCCTATCATTTCGGATCTCCCCCTCACCCTTTCAAATCTCTTACTATCTCTTCTTTCAGTTAGTCCTGACAAAGGGTCTCGGCCCGAAACGTTGACTGTACTTCTTCCTATAGGTGCTGCCTGGTCTGCTGCATTCCACCAGCATTTTATGTGTGTTGCTTGGATTTCCAGCATCTGCAGATTTCCTCGTGTTAAGATAATTAAATGCAAGTTTGAAAATTTTGTTGAAATATCCAATAACATTGGAATTAAAGGTTGATTTCTAGAAATAAGGGAATTTTCAGGTTTAATGCTTCACAAATTTGAAAAGGAGGAGAGGGATGTCCTAAGAAGGTAGGAAGATCATTGTGTTGATGTTCAGGCTTCTGCAGTTGTTGTCAAAGGTATTGAATGGATACAGGAGAGTAACTAAATAATGTTAATAATGGATGGCATATGGAGGTTGAAACATGACTCTGTCTCGAGCAGTGTTTGGTTTGCTAGAGGAGCAAACCAGGGATCAGGGTAGAATTAGGAGATACGTATGAAGCTTCAGGTAGAAGTACTTGTTGGTTAGTGTCAGTCATGCCATTGTAGAATTTGATAAATTTAATGTTTTAGGTAAGATTGGTGTAGTGGTGATTATGCATTGAAGAGTAGTGTTGCAAGATGCATGACTGAGTGTTTTTAGGATTTATCCTCAGGTAATGTTATGTAGATTAAGTGTGGAGGTACAGGGCCAAAGCAAAACTTGATGTGATTAGTCAAATGTTTCAAAATAAAATCCTTTTATTTTTATTTTGAAACATTTAATATTTTTCCCCAGAGTCAGAATCAGATTTATTGTCACTGAGTTGTATGAGGTGAAATTTGTTGTTTGTGGCAGCAGCACGGTGCAAAAACATAAAAACTTGCTATAAAGTGCAAAAATAAATAGTGTAAAAGAAAATGAATAGTGAGGGCCATTCAGAAATCTAGTGTGAGAGGGGAATAAATTGTTCTTGAATTGTTGATAAGACATAAGAGTAGAATTAGGTCATTTGGCCCAATGAGTCTGCTCTGCTATTCCATCATGGCTGATTTATTACCCCTTAACCATATTCTCCTGCCTTCTGCCTGTAACCTTTGATACCCTTAGTAATCAAGAAAACATCAACCTCTGCTTTAAATATACCCAATGCTTTAGCTTCCAAAGCTGCCTGTGACAACAAATTCCACAGATTCATCACCCTCTGGCTAAAGATGTTCTTCCTCATTTCTGTTTTAAAGAGACATACTTCTATTTTGAAGCTATGCCTCGATTCCCGCACCCCCCCCCCCAAATGCTCCTTATATGTTAACTCTTTCTTTTCTGCGATTGTTCTTGTGAACTTCATTTGGACCCTCACCAATGCCAGTATATCCTTTCTTAGATAAGTAGCCCAAAATTGCTCAGTACTCCTAGTGCGGTCTGATGAATGCCTCAGTGTGGGTGTTTAGGATCCTGTGCTTCCTCTCAATGGTAGTCCTGCATGTTGAATATCCTAAGTAATGGATCACCACCACTTGTTGCACCACTTCTTGAAAAAGTCTTTCATGGCTGGGGAGGGCATGCCTATGATGGAGCTGGCTGAGTTGAAAACCTCTGCAGCCTTTTTTTAAATTAAGAGCAGAATTAGGTCATTTTGTCCATCAAGTCTGTCCCGCCATTCAATCATGGCTGGTCTTTTTTGTTTGCTGCCCTCTTCAGCCCCACTCTCCAGCCTTCTCCCCGTAACCTTTGATGCCGTGTCCATTCAAGTACCTGTCGAGCTCTGCCTTAAGTGCACCCAATGACCTGGCTTCCACAGCTGCTTGTGGTAATAAATTCCACAAATTCACCACCCTCAGGCTAAAGAAATTTCTTCACATCTCTTTTTTACATGGATGCTTTTCTATCCTGAGGCTATGCCCTCATGTTCTAGACTCCCCCACCATGAGAAACATCCTTTCCACATCTATCCTGTCTAGGCCTTTCAACATTCAGAAGGTTTAACTGAGATCGCCCTCATCCTTCTAAATTCCAGCGAGTACAGACCCAGAGTTATCAAATGTCCCTCATATGATAACCTTTAATTCCTTAAATCATCCTCTGAATGCTCGCCATTGCCAGCACATATTTTCTTAGATGAGGAGTCCAAAACTATTCACAGTACTCAAGGTGAGGCCTCACCAGTGCCTTATAAAGCCTCAGCATCACATCCTTGCTCTTGTATTCTAGATCTCTTGAAATTAATGCTAACATTGCATTTGCCTTCTTCACCACTGACTCTACCTGCAAACTAACCTTTGGTTGTTCTGTGCAAGGACTCACTAGTCTCTTTGCATCTCAGATTTTTTGGATTTTGTCCCCATTTAGAAAATAGCAAATTTATTTTTTCTAAAAAAGTGCATGACCATTCATTTTCCAACACTGTATTTCACTTCCCACTCTCTTACCCATTCTGCTAATCTGTCTAGGCCCTTCTGCTGCTTAACTATTTCCTCAACATTACCTGTCCCTCCACCAATATTTATATCATCTGCAAACTTGACAACAAAGCTATCTATTCCATTATCTAAATCATTGATATACAGCAGTGGTCCCCAACCTCCAGGCCACGGATTGATACCGGGTTGCGAAGCATGCAGGGGTGCAGTGGTAGCCGGGATGCACCCAGCACATCTTTAAGAAAAAAGCTGAAATAAACAAGCTAATTATTTACGCGCCGGGCAGCACCTGGAGCAGATGGAGTTGACTAGATTTACAACCCTTTGTAGCTTCTTGTGGACTTGTGCAGTAGCCCACCCATACCAGACAGTGATGCAGCCTGTCAGAATGCTGTCCACGGTACATCTATAGAAGTTTTTGAGTGTATTTGTTGACATATCGAAGTTCTTCAAACTCCTAATGAAGTATAGCTGCAGTCTTGCCTTTATAAGTACATCGATATGTTGGGACCAGGTTTGATCCTCAGAGATCTTGACACCCAGGAACTTGAAACTGCTCACTCTCTCCACTCTTGATCCCTCCATGAGGATTGGTATGTGTTCCTTCGTCTTACCCTTCCTGAAGTCCACAGTCAGCTCTTTTGTCTTATGAATTAAACATTCCTGGTGCATTATAAAGTTTAGTGTTCAGTGTAGATTGTTTGCAGCCATCAGTTAGAGTGTATTAACTGATTGTGATCTTTATTTGTTAAACAAGGGTGAATGTTTGAAATTCAACTGGCTTTAATTATATTGGAACTTTAATAAGCTGAATAGAATGTAAAATCTTAGAGATATGAAGTTGGATCAAAAAGTATGAATGACAGTATTTTAAGTTTTCACTTTTTTGTTTGATTTTTAAAGGATCAACAGAGTACTCTAAGCTCAAATACTAAATAAAGTGCAAATGGATAAGTCTCAAATATCGAGTAGTGGTTGTAGTAGGACACATTTTTCTAGTCCTTCACCTCATTTTTGTGGCACAAGTTGATGAAAATGGGCATCACTGACATATAGAACAGTGAGAATTGCATCTCTTTAACAGTAGTATGAATGATCTAGCAATTAAATTGTATTTGCCTTCACAGTGGGGAAAATATTTTAAAAAGTGAGGAATCAGAGATTTGGGTGAAGAGGTTAAAAGAGAGTGCTGTGGAAATTAAAGGGTCAGAAAAGCTGAGATGTTTTTGGTACTTATGGGCTGCATCTTTGGGCTTTAAAAGTGGCTTCAGAAGCTGTTGAATAGTTTTAGTCTTCAAAGTTTCTTTAAGTTCTAGAATGTCTCTAGAACTTTGATTGGAATCAGCAGACATAATCTCAAGATTGTTTAATGTCACTTCCAGTACACAGGTGTAAAGAATAATGAAATAATCTTACTGTGGATCTGATGCAGCACAAAGGAAAACACAGTAAAATACAGAACACAATCATAAGAAGACACAATCAATATAAATGCATAACAGTTTATATACATAGATTGTAGGTGCTAGGCAGAGAGGTGTCTGTACATAAGGTGACTGATAGGAACTGAGGCAGTGGTTGTTGGTGGGTTAGTGGGTGGAGGTGTTGATCAGCTGTACTGATTGGGAAAAGTAACCCTTTTTGAGTCTGGTGGTCCTGGTGTGAATGCTACATAGCTTGATGTGTGTGGGACAAACAGTCCATGAGCAAGGTGGGTAGGATCCTTCATGATGTTACTAGCTTTTATACGGCAGCTTTCTGTATGTACGTCCTTGATGGCAGGTAGTCTGATGCAGGTGCTGCGTTGGACAGTTCTGACTACCTGCGGTAGAGCCTTCCTGTCCATTGCAGTGCAGCTTCCATCTATTGCAATCATACAGCATGTCAGAATGTCTCCACTGTGCATCTGCAGAAGGGCCTGCGTTTAGATGTGCACAGTCCAGCTCTGTTCAGCCTCCTCACAGTAAAGTTGGTGAGCTTTCTTGATTGTATAGCATGTGTTCTGGGACCATGAGAGGTTGTGTGAGATGTGCAGTCCCAGGAGTTTGAAACTGCTTTCAGTTACCACTGCTGTGCTGACTCATCATTGTTGGTGATGAGCCTCACTACTGTCTTGTCATTGGTGAACTTTACGATGTGATTACTTGGGTGTTTGGCTATGCATTGATGTATGAGAGTGTACAGTAACAATGGGTTCAACACACAGCCCTGGGGACAGCTGTGTTGAGGATAACAGAGAGGGATGAGCAGTTGTGCATTCCGACTCTGAGGTCTTTTGGTTAGGAAGTCTAATGCCCAGTTGCACAATGGTGTATATAGATCAAGGAGTAGGGGTTTGTTCACGGAGGTCAGTGGGACAATAGGAAGCTGAACTGAAATCCAGAAACAGCATTCTGACGTAAGTGACTTTGTTTTCTAGGTGTGTCAGGGCCAGGTATTCGACAGATGCAATGGCATCTTGTCACAGAGTGGTTCTGTCAGTAAGCATATTGGTGAGTGTCCTGTCTGGCAGGAATTGAGTTCAGAATCAGGTTTAATATCACTGGCATATGTCATCAAATGTGTTAACTTTGCAGCAGCTTTACAATGCGTTATATGATAATAGAGAGAAAAAACATGAATTACAGTAAGTAACACACATCAAAGTTGCTGGTGAACGCAGCAGGCCAGGCAGCATCTCTAGGAAGAGGTACAGTCAACGTTTCAGGCCGAGACCCTTCGTCAGGACTAAGGGTCTTGGCCTGAAACGTCGACTGTACCTCTTCCTAGAGATGCTGCCTGGCCTGCTGCGTTCACCAGCAACTTTGATGTGTGTTGCTTGAATTTTCAGCATCTGCAGAATTCCTCTTAATTACAGTAAGTATATATATTAAATAGTTAATTAAATAAGTAGCACAAAAATAGAAATTTATAAAAAATAGTGAAGTGGTTTTCATAGGTTCAATGTCCTTTCAGAAATTTGATGGCGGAGGAGAAGTGTTCCTGAATTGCTGAGTGTGTGCCTTCAGGCTTCTGTACCTGATTGTGGCAATGAGAAGAGGGCCCGACCTGGGCGATAGGGGTTCTTAATGATGGACACAGCCTTTTTGAGGCATCGCTCCTTGAAGATGTTCTGGATACTACAGAGACTGGTGCCCATGATGGTGCTGACTAAGTTTGCAGCTCTCTGCAGCTTACTTCGATCCTGTGCAGTAGCGCACTCTTTCCCCCCCCCCCCCCCACATCATCCACAACCACTCATAGAAGAGCATGATTATAATTCTTCTCCTGGTGGTTGTGGGACTTGAGATGACTGAAGACGTCAATCCATGATCCACAAGTCCTGTTGCAGTGTTGGCAGGTGTAGGTCATTGAAGTGGTGGTGGATATAGCTGGTTGATTGCTGTTTGGTGATCCCACTGGATGCAGTAATCCAGTTAGGAGTTGGGACGCAGTGTATTTTTAAGGCACCATTTCTAGTCCCTTCCTCATGTGGTGAGCAGAGCGTGTCCTGAATAAGGCTGCTCAGTCATGGGTGCAGCTGCCGAAAAACTCCATCTGTCTCAGACTGTATTTAACACCATTGCCTGTTTGCTAGGTTGTGGCTGGGAGCTCCCAGACTTCACTGTCCTGCTCCTGTCACCACTTCCTGATCGCCATAGGGCTTTGTCCAAGTTGGTGATCGGATTACCAAACCAGGAGAAATGCCTGTGCAGGAGGTCTTTTAATGTGGGAACACTGATGCGGAAGCAGCCACTACGCGGTCCTTGACAGAGAAAGGGCCAGAGATGGTAGGGGGTCCTGTCGAGAGTCTGGAGACTCTAATTGACCAACATCTTTTGCCTGCCTCACTGTTAGGGTCTTGATTGGGCCGAACTTCGTCTGGATCCTCCTGCTTGACCTTTCCACCATGGGTGACCCTACCAGAAGCTAAGCTCCAGACAGCATCGTCCTTAGGTTCTCAGGATCACACAAGCCCCTCCACCATGACAAGGTGGCGGTACCTCCCCACATACCAGACGGTGATGTAGCCAATTAAGATGCTATCCGAGGTATATCTGTAGAAATTTGTGAGTGTCTTGGATAAATCTCCTCAAACTCCTAATGAAATATAGCCACTGTCGTGCCTTCTTTGTAGCTGTATCGATATGTTGGGTCCAGGTTAGATCCTCAGAGATAATGACACCCACGAACTTGAAATTGCTCACTCTTACCACTTCTGATTCCTCTGAATCCTTTGTCTATGTTTCTTTGTCTTACCCTTTCTCAAATCCACAATCAGTTCTTTAGTCTTACTGACATTGAGTGCCAGGTTGTTGCTGCTACACTACTCAACTAGCTCTTATATCTCACTTCTGTATGCCCTATTGTCACCATCTGAAATTCTGCCAGTAATGGTTGTATTGTCAGTAAATTTATCGATGGCATTTGAGATGTGCTAGCCACACAGTCGTGGATTCAGAACTGCAAGACTGATTGTGTTAATGCTGATCTATAGTCAAAAACAGCATCCTGATATAGGTATTGTATTGTCTAGGTGATCCAAGGCTGTGTGAAGAATCAGTGAAATCACGTCCGCTGTAGGTCTATTATGGCGGTAGGCAAATTGCATTGGGTTCAGGTTCTTGCTGAGACAGGAGTTAATTCTAGCCATAACTAACCTCTCAAGCACTTCATCACCGTAGATGTGAGTGCTACTGGGCAGCTTGCCCTGCTCCTCTTGGGTACTGGTGTAATTGTTGCCCTTTTGAAGCAAGTGGGAACTTCAAACTGTAGCAATATGAGATTGAAAATATCTTTGAACAGCCGCCAGTTGGCTGGCACAGCTTTTCGGAGCCTTACTAGGTGCTCCATCAGGGCCTGTCACCTTGCGACGGTTCACCCTCTTGAAAGACACCCTGACGTCAGCCTCCGAGACAGAGATCACAGGATCACCAGGGGTGCTGCAGGGATCCTCATAGCTGCAGTTTTATTTTCCCTTTCAAAGCAAGCATAAAAAGTGTTGCGCATGCCTGGGAGTGAAGCATCACTGCCATTCATGGTGTTGGATTTCGCTTTGTAGGAAGTAGTGGCCTGCAAAAACTGCCAGAGTTGATGTGTATCTGAAGTCTCCTCCAGCCTCGCTTTTGAAATAGTCATCTGCTAGTTATACCTGGTTTTCTTGTAAAACCTGGGTCACCAAACTTGAATGCCACAGGTTTAGCCCTCAGCAGACTATGAACCTCCTGGTTCATCCACGGCTTTTGATTTGGGTTGTTCAGTAAATTCTCATAGGCTCACCCACACAGGTTTTAATGAAGTCAGTTCCAGCTGTGGAGTACTCATTCAGACCCTAAGATGAATCTCTGAATACAGTCTAGTCCACTGATTCAAAGCAGTTCTGCAAGTGCTCCTGTGCGTCCCTTGTCCTGGTGCTGCAGTCTTTAGTCTCTGCCTATACTCAGGGAGTAGAAGTCGAGCCAGGTGATCAGACTTCCTGAAGTGTGGATGTGGGATAGCACGGTAAGTGCCTTGATGGTGGTGTAGCAGTGGCCCAGTGTGTTGGTTCCTCTGATACTACCAGTGATTTGTTGGTAATAATTATTTAGAGACTTTTCAAGTTGGCCTGGTTAAGATCCCCCAAATTGATGGGGAAGGCATCATGATGTGCTGTTTCATGCCTGTTGATTACATTTTTCAGTTTGTCTAGAGCTTGTTTGACATTGACCTGAGGTAGGTTATAAACTGCTACCCAGATGATCATTGAAATCTCCCACGGCAGATAAACTGGATGACACTTGATCGCGAGATGATTAAGGTCTGATGAACAGGACTGGGACTACGACTACACCATGAGGAGTTGATCATGAAGTATACTCCAACTACTCTGCCTTTGAAAGACTCAGCAGTCCAAACTTGGCAGTGAATTGTGAAGCCATCCAGCTGTATCATTGCATCTGGAATGGTGGGAGGTTAACCAAAATTTCATGAAACAGAATGCAACTGGTCCTAATGAAAGCTTTTCTTCCTTAAACAAACTTTTAAACTAGCTCAGCATCCTTTCAGCTGTCTTAGGGGAACAGCACCAGCGTCCAGAGTCCATTGGAGTTCTGTTGATTCTAAGTAGATTTTTAAAATCAGATTAAAACAATGTTACTAACTGTACAGACCTTGGATGTAGTTGTGATTTTCAGCTGTAGCAGACTGAAACAGGAGTATTTGAAGGCTGCTCACATGAGTCGCTTTTTTGATGGCTCCCCAGAAATGTGCCATGTTTGATATGTACCATTTCCAGCTGTTCAAAGCACTTAATAATTGGCACCAGTATTACTGACCTGTAGACATTTAGTTCTGAAGGTGTAGAGTTCTTTGGTACAGGGATGGTGGTGGCTGATTTGAAGCATTTGGTGAGAGCAGCATGGATGAGTGAAGTGTTGAAGATGTCAGTGAGCTGGTATGCACACTCTGAGTCCTCATCCTGGGATGTTGTCTGGCCCAACTGCCTTACAGGCGTTGACTCTCTGCAGAGTCCTTCTCGCATCTGCTGTTATAGACAGTGGCTGCTCACCTGGGAAGGGTGTAGCTTTTGTGGCTGGCGTTGTGTTGCATACCTTGAATCATGCATTAAGTTGGTTTAGAGACTTAGTGAGGGAGGTGTCACTGGTACAGTCAGCACTGTTTTTCCTTGCCTAGTCAGTAATGTCTTTTATGGCCAGCCACATACGCTGGGGATCTTTACTGTACAGGTGCCTCCAGACTCAAAAACAGCGTTCTCAGCTTTTAGTAGGGAGTGCACCTCTGTGTTCAGACACGGCTTTTGTTTGGGCTGTGAGATGACTGTTCTTGAGGTATTGATGTCATCTACACACTTACAGATGTAGCTTGTGGCAGATGAGGTATATTCCTTGAGGTCTATGTCTTCAATGTTTATGTAGCCTGAATCATAGGGATTGTCTCATTAGGCCATACAATGATGGCCCTCTCAACTAATTTCTCCATTTTCAGCAGTGGTCAGTATGCTGGGGTGAACATGGAGATGTGGTCAGAGAGGCCAAGATGAGAGCATGGGATGGCTTTGTAAGTACTGAGTCTATATGCATAAATGTGGTCTAGTCTGATCACATGTTCACTGATGAAGAAATGATGGAAAGAGAATCTATAGGACAGATGGGCTTGCATAAGTATTAGTGACAATGCTGGAAGCTTTTGTCAGGATGAAATAATATCATTAGAAACTTTTATGGGAAGGAATTGGTGTTTGACAGTGCTAATAAAGTAATACTTTTGTAACTAGGTTGGCAGATAAGGGGAAAACTGATGGATTTTTATAAGGCATTTGATAAGATGTTATGCAAAGGTTGCTGTACATGGCATTTGTAGATTGAAAATTGGTTGAAAAGCAGTATAGGGAATATGAATGGTTGCCCACTTTTTACGGTTTATCATTTGTGGATAGCTGAATGCTGCAAAGATCAATTTTTGGGCTTTGTGAGATCTGCATCATTGTCTTTGAAGGGGTCTGATTGTAACATAACCAAGTTTGCTGATGATCTTGATGATCTAAAACCAAGTTGGGAACAGGGTGGTCAATGACGAACAAAAGTTCAGACTAAAAAACAAATACAGGTCGACCTTCACTAATCTGGCACCATTGGGACCTGAGGAGTGCCGGATTAGTGAAAATGCCGAATTACAGAAGGATCACATTAAGCACAATCAGTGCCGTATTATCGAAGGAACCAGATTACAGGTAGTCGGATTAGTGAAAGTCGACCTGTAGCCAGGTTGAATGACTACATCATGTACTGGGTGGGCACAGGGGTACATTCAGCCAGAGACTCATTCCACCGAGATGCAGCACAGAGCGTAATAGGAAGTCATTCCTGCCTGAGGCCATCAAACTTTACAACTCCTCCCTTGGAGGGTCAGACACCCTAAGTCAATAGGCTGGTCCTGGACTTATTGCATAATTTACTGGCATAATTTACATATTACTATGTAACTATTTATGGTTCTATCACTATTTATTATTTATGGTGCAACTCTAACGAAAACCAATTTCCCCCGGGATCAATAAAGTATGACTATGACTATTTGTTACCTTGTAGTACATTGTAGGAACTGTTTTCATACTTTTTTTTATATGTCCAGACCCATGTAATTGTAAAGGGTTTTCAAATGACTCTGCCATAGTTGGATGCATCAGCAAGGGAGATGAGGCTGAGTACAGGGCTACGGCAGGAAACTTTGTCACATGGTGTGAGCAGAATTATCTGCAGCTTAATGTGAAAAAGACTATGGAGCTGGTGGTAGACTTGAGGAGAGCTAAGGTAGCGGTGACCCCTGTTTCCATCCAGGGGGTCAATGTGGACATGGTGGATGATTAGAAATACCTGGGGATACGAATTGACAATAAACTAGACTGGTAAAAGAACACGGAGGCTGTCTACAAGAAGGGACAGAGCCGTCTCTATTTCCTGAGGAGACTGAGGTCCTTTAGCATCTGCCGGACGATGCTGAGGATGTTCTATGAGTCTGTGGTGGCCAGTGCTATCATATTTGCTGTTGTGTGCTGGGGCAGCAGGCTGAGGGTAGCAGACACCAACAGAATCATCAACAAACTCATTCGTAAGGCCAGTGATGTTGTGGGGATGGAACTGGACTCTCTCACGGTGGTGTCTGAAAAGAGGATGCTGTCTAAGTTGCATGCCATCTTGGGCAATGTCTCCCATCCACTACATAATGTACTGGTTGGGCACAGGAGTACATTCAGCCAGAGACTCATTCCACCAAGATGCAACACAGAGTGTCATAGGAAGTCATTCCTGCCTGTGGCCATCAAAGTTTACAACTCCTCCCTTGGAGGGTCAGACACCCTGAGCCAATAGGCTGGTCCTGGACTTATTTCATAATTTACTGACATAATTTACATATTACTATTTAACTATTTATGGTTCTATTACTATTTATTATTTATGGTGCAACTATAACGGAAACCAGTTTCCTCCGGGATCAATAGAGTATGACTATGACTATGAATGCAAAATCCTTTCATCAAAATTTATTGAAATTTCCACTTGGGTTGACTTCCAAAAAAATTGAGCACAATGCACAACTTCAGGCTTTTAAAGTGGTCAGTGCAAAAGCTGAGCCTTGAGCTGATGACTGGAATGATGGAAAACCTTAAATGTTTCATCAATAAAAATTACATAGGTCTTGCCAGTCTGTTGCCTGGGTACTCTGAAGTCCTCTATCCTTAACATTACCTTTAGTAGCTTAGGACCAGAGCCATTTACCCAATTTTTGTTGCAATAGGTATTCGTAGTTAGCAGGACCTGGATTATAAAGCAGTCCTGGATAGAATCTTAGATAAGACTTGGACACAGAACACTGTCTTTTTCATCCAGACTTGTTGATTTTACAAAGCTGGATGGGAAAGTGAAGAGAATGCAAACTGTATGCAACGGGCTGAGCAAGTTGGCAAGTAGGTGGGAAATGGAGTATAGTATTGGGAATGAGAAGTTATTTATTTTGCAAGGTAGCATAGACAATCTTTTTTGAAATGGTGAGAGTCTAACTATGGAGAAATCTCAGTGTGTAATTTCATGACATACAGATTATTAACAAGCAGATGCAGAAATTAATTACGAAGATTAATGGTACCAACCTTTATTGAAAAATGTTGACATGCTATTATGGTGTACAAAACTAAGGTGGTCTAGCAGCAATTGCACTGGTGTTGGTAAGATCACGTTCAAATTATTATGCAGCTTTGGTCTTGTACTATAATTGCAGTATGCTTGAAGATAGAATAACACAGAATCACCACATTGATTTTAGCAATGAGTCTACAAAGATTCAGGAAGGGTTACCTGGATATACCATGGCTTGAATGAAGGAATGTCTCTTTGAAATGAAAATTTTGGGAAGGGTGGGTGCTGAAGGGCTTTTCCTTCAAATAGCGAAATATAATCATGTGTTTTCTCTGTATTGGGGGTCAGCCATTAACTACTGAGAAGAGAGATTTCTTGGGTGGTTGTACATCTGCACTTGAGGCTTGGTTGTTCAATTGTTGATTATATTGAAGATTAATGAATTTTGGGCCATTAAGTGATTTAAAAGTATATGAGAATTGTCTTGGGAAATGGCTTGAATCAGTTGTTACCTTATCGAATGATGAACGACTGATTACTGACTTCCTTTTCTCCAACTAAAAACATAATAAATAGAAGATTGGTGTTACAGGTCATCCGAACACAGGGATCAGACACTTATCAATGTCTTTTTCCTTTCTGTTAATGCAATGCTTCATGTTTGTGTGGACATTTTCCATGTTATTTTTATCTGAGATAGTTAATCTTCATTTTCCATTTTAAAACTTTACCATGGGTAGAGAAATGGCAGATAATTTAACCCAGCCAAATGTGAAGTATTGCACTTTGGTATGTCAAATTTAAGGAGACAGTATACTATCAAATGTCTTGCCCTTGGGTCCAAGTTCATACAAACCCCATTTCCAGAAAAGTTGGGATATCTTCCAAAATGCAATAAAAACAAAAATCTATGATATGTTAATTCATGTGAACCTTTATTTAACTGACAAAAGTACAAAGAAAAGATTTTCAGTAGTTTTACTGACCAACTTAATTGTATTTTGTAAATATACACAAATTTAGAATTTGATGGCTGCAACACACTCAACAAAAGTTGGGACAGAGTTAAAATAAGATTGAAAAGTGCACAGAATATTCAAGTAACACTGGTTTGGAAGACTCCACATTAAGCAGGCTAATTGGTAGCAGGTGAGGTATCATGACTGGGTATAAAAGTAGCGTACTTTTATACCCAGTACTTCGGAAAACCATTGTCACTCAACACAGTCCGTCGCTGCATCCAGAAATGCAACTTGAAACTGTATTACGCAAAGAAGAAGCTGTACATCAACTCTATGCAGAAACGCCGGCGAGTTCTCTGGGCCCGAGCTCATCTCAGATGGACCAAAAGACTGTGGAACCGTGTGCTGTGGTCAGATGAGTCCACATTTCAGCGAGTTTTCGGAAAAAACGGGCGTTGAGTTCTCCGTGCCAAAGATGAAAACGACCATCCAGATTGTTATCAGCGAAAGGTGCAAAAGCCAGCATCTGTGATGGTATGGGGATGCATCAGTGCCCACGGAATGGGTGAGTTGCATGTATGTGAAGGTACCATTGACTCTGAGGCATATATTAGGATTTTATAGAGACATATGTTCCCATCAAGGCAACGTCTCTTCCTGGGACGTCCATGCTTATTTCAGCAGGACAATGCCAGACCACATTCTGCACGGGCTACAACAGCGTGGCTTTGTAGACACAGAGTGTGTGTGCTTGACTGGCCTGCTGCCAGTTCAGATCTATCTCCTATTGAAAATGTATGGCGCATCATGAAGAGGAGAATCAGACAACGGAGACCACGGACTGTTGAGCAGCTGAAGTCTTATATCAAGCAAAAATGGACAAAATTTCCAATTGCAAATCTACTACAATTAGTATCTTCGGTTCCAAGATGATTAAAAAGTGTTATTAAAAGGAAAGGTGATGTAACACAATGGTAAACATGCCTCTGTCCCAACTTTTGTTGAGTGTGTTGCAGCCATCAAATTCTAAATTTGTGTATGTTTACAAAATACAATTAAGTTGGTCAGTAAAACTATTGAAAATCTATTCCTTGTACATTTGTCAGTTAAGTAAAGATTCACGTGAATTAACATATCACAGATTTTTGTTTTTATTGCATTTTGGAAAATATCCCAACTTTTCTGGAAATGGGGTTTGTAGTTTTCTGCAAGTTGATGGGGTAGTTACAAAGGCAAGCATCCATATGTCTCTATATAAAACTGTAGGCTGTATTTGGAGTATTGCATAGAGTTCTGGTTGCCCCCCTCCCCGAACAAAATGAAGGATATTGAGGCTTTGGAGAGGGCGCCGAAGCCATTTACTAGGATGTTACCTGGATTAGAGGGCATTTGCTATCATGGGAAGACTCTAAAACCATATGACATTGGAGCAGAATTAGGTC
This sequence comes from Mobula birostris, assembly GCF_030028105.1. Taxonomy (NCBI): domain Eukaryota; kingdom Metazoa; phylum Chordata; class Chondrichthyes; order Myliobatiformes; family Myliobatidae; genus Mobula; species Mobula birostris. Next base: position 52,396,906 of record NC_092371.1, on the reverse strand, counting down.
ATTTGGCCCATCAGGTCTGCTTCACCATTCCATCATGGCTGATTTATTATACCTGTCAACCCCATTCTCCTGCTTTCTCCCCATAACCTTTGAGACCTGTCTGTGACAATGAATTCCACAGATTCACCACCCTGGCTAAGAACATTTTTCCTTATCTTTGTTATAAATGGATGTCCCTCTATTTAGAGCAGGAGTTCCCATACATTTTAATGCCATGGAGCCTTACCATTAACCAAGGGGTCTATGGACCCCAGGCTGGGAACACCAGATTCAGAGGCTGTGCCTTTGATCCTAGACTCCTCTCCTATAGGAAACATCCTCTCCACATCCACTCTATCTAGGCCTTTTAATGTTCAGTAAATGAGATACCCCTCATTGTTCTAAACTCCAGTGAGAACAGGCCCAGAGCCATCAAACGCTCTTCATACGTTAACCCTTTCATTCTGGGGATCATTCTCGTGAACCTCTTCTGGACCCTTTCTAATGCCAGCCCATATTTTCTTAGATAAGGGACCCAAAACTGCTCATAATACTCCAAATGCAGTCTGACCAATGCCTTATAAAGCCTCAGCATTACATTCTAGTCGCCTTGAAATGGATGCTGACATTATATTTATCTTCCTTACCACCAATTCAATTTGTAATTTAACCTTTAGGGAATCATGCATAAGGACCCCTAAGTTCCCTTGCACCTCTGATTTTTGAATTTTCTTCCCATTTAGAAAATAGTCCATGCTTTTATTTCTTCTGTCAAAGTGCATAACCATACACTTCCCTACACTATATTCCATCTGCCACTTCTTTGCCCATTCTCCCAATCTGTCCAAGTCCTTTTGCAGACACTCTGCTTTCTCAGTACTACTTGCCCCTCCACCTGTCTTTGTATTGTCAGTAAATTTGGCCACAAAGCCATCAATTCCTTCATCTGAATCATTGACATATAATGTTTAAAAAGTGGTCCAACACTGTGGTACACCATTAGTCACCAGCAGCCAACCAGAAAAGGTCCCCTTTGTTCCCACTCCTTGCCTCCTGCCAATCAACCAGTGTTCTATCCATGCTAGTATCTTTCCTGTAATAACCATGGGCTGTTGTCTTGTTCGGCATTCTCAGGTGTGGCACCTTGTTGAAGGCCTTCTGAAAATATAAAGAAACAATATCCGCTGTCTCTCCTTGTCTATCCTGCCTGTTGTTTCCTCAAGAAATTCTAACAGGTTTGTTAGGCAAAATTTTCCTTGAAGGAAACCATGCTGACTTTGACCTATTTTGTCATGTGCCTTCAAATATCTCGAACCTTATTCTTAATAATAGTATCATCTTTTCCACCACTGAAGTCAGGATAACTGGCCTATAATTTCCTTTCTTCTTCCTCTCATCCTTAAAGTGGAGTGACATTTGCAATTTTCCAGTACAGATAAGATAGACAAACTGGAGTGGCTGAGGGGAGATCTGATAGAGCTTTATAAAATTATGAAAAGCATAGAGTGGACAGACAGTACCTTTATCCCAGGGTTGAAATGTCTAATACTAGAGGGTATGCATTTAATGTGAGATGGGGTAATTTCAAAAGAGATGTGAGGGGAAGGTTTTTTATACAGGGAGTGGTGGGTTCCTAGAATGCTGTGTTTGGGATGTAGAGGCAGATACATTAGAGATTTTTAAGAGCTATTTAGATAGGCACATGAATGTAAGGGAAATGGAAGGATATGGGCATTGTGTAAGCAGAAGAGATTAGATTAGTTGGTCATTTGATTAGTATAGCACAACATTGTGGGCTGAATGGCCTGTTCCTCTGCTGTACTGTTCTATATTCTATGTTACTGATGTCATCTTATCAGTTTGGTCATTAAATCTATCCATACTCCTGTGAGTGCTTGTGTTAGTTTTCACACCTAATTTCACTTCCATTATTAAAATTGCTACTTCAGGTTCAGTTCTGATGTAAAAGGCATACTGCTTTGCTAAGTACATCAAAATCTGCTTATTAGCATAAGTTAACCAACTTCCTATATTTATTCAGTATTTTATTAAATTTTCAATATTTTCAGGGGTTTTATTTCACATGGTTGTAAATTCTTTCCACCAAGTGTATATACTTTTTTTGATTGCATTGAGGGAAAGTGGTAAGCTGACCATCACATTTCAGGCAGTTCATTACATCTTTCACGTTTTACCTTTTCTAAAGTGACTTTTGCTACAGGGATGGAATTATAATTACCCAACAATGCTCTCTTATTTGCTTCCAGATACTATGGCAAGTCCAAGGACAAGGCGAGTTCTTAAAGAAGTGAGGAGTCAAGATGAAAACAATGTATGTAATAAGAATATATTTCTTGATGTGTGGTTACTGCTAAATGCAGTGGAATTCACTGAAATACGAAGGTTCTGAGTTTATGGAGGCTTGGTAATAGACATATTTGTATCCTTAATCTGTTTCTTCATTTATATCATCAGATAATTTTACTAAAAGGCAGTTTTGAGGCCACTTGATTTATTAAGGTGCCCTCCAACAATAATGTTGACTACCTGTCTTTACTCTATCACATTTCTGTGCACAACATTTTCAGATGCATCAAGACCAAAGATTACTGAAAATGAAATTGTAAATCATATAATTTGAATAACCACAAAGGTATTACTTCTCTGGAATTTTATAATTTGGCATGTTTTGTAATTGAATTAATATTTTATACAACATCGATTTAACATTTACTCAGAGGTAATCTTCAGGGTTTTGAACGATGAAGCTGGTGTCCAAATTGGTGGAGTGACGGTGAACAACTTGAGGTACGCAGATGATTCAGTGTTGTTAGCTGAGACTGAGGACGAGTTACTCAGAATAGTAGATAAGATAAATGCTGAAGGAGAACGATTTGGAATGAAAATAAATGCTGCAAAGACGAAGATGATGGTAGTATCACGGAAGAAAGAAGTCCCCAAAATCAGTGTCAAAATTAATGGCATGGGCAAGTCAAGAAGTTTGTGTATTTGGGACAGATGGTCACAGAGGATGGGAAATGTGATACAGAAATTAGACGAAGAATTGAGATTGTAAGATCAACGTTCTGGAGCCTGAGTGACGTGCTGTGTGGAAAGAGGTTGGACTTTGGGCTGCGTTGTAGAATTTGGAAATGCTACGTCTGGAGCAGTCTGTTGTATGGAGTCAAATCGTGGACCTTGTGCAAGGAAGTGTAATGACGACTGGAAGCATTTGAAATGTGATGTTTAAGGAGAATGCAGAAAATTAGATGGGCGATGAAGGTCAGTAATATGGAAGTGTTGAAGAGAGCGAGGAGAGAAAAGGAGTTGCTGAAGAATGTGCAGAAAAGGAAGCTGGAATATGCTGGGCACTTGTTAAGAAGTGGTGGACTGCAGAAATTGTTATTGGAAGGGATGATAGAAGGAAAGAGGGAAAGAGGAAGGCAGCGAACCACTTGATACGATAATGTGAGGCAATGGATTGGGTTGAGTTATGCTGAGGCCAGAAAAAGAGCACAAGATCGAAGAAGATGGAGGGGCATAGCTGCCAACCACGGATTTGGGATGGCACCCACTGACTGACAGACTGCAAAATTAATTCTATTGGATAAAGTTGACTTGTTGGGTTGGAAATTTCCTTTGAATATCATTCAAATTTTTCACTTTGGGGGAGGAGGAAAGATAGAATTGACAACATGAAAGCTTTCTTAAGTTACTGAAAAAGCAATCTATTCATATATTTATTGCACCTTGCCTTGGGTATCCTTTTGTAAATATCAGCAAGTTGTTTGCATTAACAGTCATAGAATCTTATAGCATAAAATGATTCATTGAGTTAATAACATTCATGCCTACCTTATTGCCTGTCTCCACTAATTTCATTTGCTTGGATTACATTTGTATTCTTCTATGCTTCACCTATTCAAGAGTCTTTCTAAATGCTTCTTAAATGTAGTGATTGTATCTGATTCCACCACCTTGTTTAGTGTTCCACATTTTAATAAGTCAGTGGAAAAAGAACTTCTCTTCAATCCTTTTAAAATTCTTTCCTCTCATCTTAAACTTGTGCCCTCTTATTTTTGATACCCTTACAATGTGAAAAGAATACTGACTATCTGCCCCATCCATGCCTTGAACTTAATTATTTCTGCCTCAGGCAATCAACTGCTACTGGCAAGCGATAAACACTGAGGCACACAAAGAAATGCAAAGGACTAAATGATGCTAAACCTTAAAAGACCCAGATCCATTCTTATATTGTCCTAATGGCTGTATAATACAATAATGGAGTTGATGACTAATCATGAGAATGAATATCTATCAATTGGTTGCAAGCATGTTAAGACAAATCCACGAAGATGGCAAGCTTTCAGAATCATAGAATTAAAGTAGCCCACTCCTTTTGAGCGCACACAGCCCAGAATCCTAATGATGAGTATGAAAAGAAGATGGATTGGTTGCTCTGAATTTGGAGTAGACATTGGATTCATCAGGAATTTATCTGTGCTCTATTCCATTTTGTTAACTGGAATAAAATATCCCCCAAATTTGTGATATGTAAAGCATTTCTGCATCATTCTAACTAACCTCATATCTGTCCAGTAATACAAACTGAGAATAATGTTCCAGAGTGTTAGAATATACTAATTTTTTAAAAAAAACCTGGATGAGACTGAGTGCTTAGTAACTTTGAAGAAGCATCTTTTTTTTCAATAGTTTAATTTCATTTTATTTTGACACTGCTTTATATTTAGAGTTTGGATTGCCATTTGTTAACTCTCTGTATGTAGATTGAACCGTGTGTATTGCATGGCAGATAAGAGATTTATTTGATATGAAGGTAGTTACCTTAAATTATAACTGCTTCTGGTATCTGTAGGTGGAATTTTTTAATGTTACAGAGCACACGTTCTCCAGCAGGCACTGTAAAAATTCACAATGTTAGAACATGTTGAAATCATTTAGAATTTTAAATTATCAGTACAAGTATGCAGAGTTGGATTGTTTCCCACCTTTGCCTACTCAAATACAGGATGTTATGCTAATTGAATTTGGAATTACAGGGCCATCAAATAAGGCTGGTCTTTTATATACTTTTTTTTAGTTCTGGTTTCTAGTGATTGTACATGTGAAATTTCATTGTTATTATTACAGGAAATCAAATTTTTGTCCAGTTTTGTCTTAAAAACTTATAAGTAGCTTGAGTTAAAAGTATCTTAAGAAAATGGCAGTCTTTGAGGAAGAGCAGAATTATTTTTCATGTTGTCTTCATTTTCTGTTCTAGGTTTGCTTTGAATGTGGAGCTTTCAATCCACAATGGGTCAGTGTGACTTATGGGATATGGATTTGCCTTGAGTGCTCAGGAAAGCATAGAGGTCTTGGAGTCCATCTCAGGTACATTGCAACAAAATAAAAACCAACTGTAAAATAGAAATGAGAGTAAAACAAATAAGGGTAAAACAGCCAATAAAGTAAAAATGCTGGAGCATATGTAGCCTCTCTTGTCACTAAATAGAAATTAGATGTTGGCTTAAACATGAGAAATACTGTAGATGCTGGAAATCCAGAGCAACACAGAAATGTTGGAGTAACTCAGCAGGTCAGGTAACACAAATGTTTTTGGCTGAGGCCCTTCATCAGGACTGGAAAGGAAGTAGGGGAGAAGTCAGAATGAGAAGGTGTGGGGAGAGGAAAAAGCAAAAACTGGTAGGTGATAGGTATAACCAGGTAAGAGGGAAGGTTGGAAGTGTGGGGGAGGGGTAAGTGAGAAGCTGGGAGGTGAGGGGTGGAAAAGTTTAAGGGTAGAAGAAGAGGAATCTGATAGGAGAGGAGAGTGGGCTGAAGGAGAAGGGGCACTAGAGGGAGGTGATGAGCAGTTGAGGAGAAAATAAAAGGTAAGAGGGGAGCCAGAATGTGGAACACAAAAAGAGAGAAGGGGGTCTGGGGAGAAATTATAGGGAGAGAGAGAAATCAATGTTCATGCTAACACGAGGAATTCTGCAGATGCTGAAAATTCAAGCAACACACATCAAAGTTGCTGGTGACGCAGCAGGCCAGGCAGCATCTCTAGGCAATGTTCATGCTGTCAGGTTGGACACTACCCAGATGGAATTTGAAGTTTTGCTCCTCCAGCTTGAGAGTGGCCTCATCATGGCCGTAGAGTGGCATGTCGAAATGGGAATGGGAAATCAAATTAAAGTAGGTGGTCATTGTGAAATCTCACATGTTGTGGTGCATGGAAGTTTGTGAAATGAAGGAGATTTGGGTGAGGGCAGCAACACTGGTAGAGCAAGGGAAATTCCGTCCTTTGATGAAGGAGGACATCTCTGATATTGGCTTGAGTTGATTTTTCATTTAAGTTCCCAACCAATATTGTAGCCCTAAACCTGTTGGAAAAATGAAGCCCAGCTTTTGTACAACTGACAATCTCAGATGTTTTTCTTGACAGAGTGGTAGATATCATTTTGCGTTAATTGTCCTTTGTGAAGCTTAACATATCTGGAAAGGTTCCTGTCGGATGAAGATTCCTATATCAAAACCCACTTTGATAAGATTCTTTAAAAATGAATGATCAGTATCTCTGTTAAGTATTTATGCATGGCACTAAAGCACCAAAACATACTGATAGTTAATACAGTATTAAGAATATGTTATTACTTATAAATATTTGGTTTAGTAAAGGTGGTTTTTCTACTTGCAGTAAACAGATTTTCCTAGCCAATAAACCGTTGATCTACAATACAGTGAAAATTAACTATTTTCTACCATCTTGTAGCTTTGTACGGTCTGTCACTATGGATAAGTGGAAGGATTTAGAGTTGGAAAAAATGAAGGTTGGAGGTAATGCAAAATTCCACCAATTTCTGGAATCACAAGATTATGATCCATGTTGGTCGCTACAAGAGAAATACAATAGTCGTGCTGCGGCTTTGTTCAGAGACAAGGTACCAAGGTCATTGAATTAATGTGGATTAAATGCAATTTACTTGGACCTTAATTATGAAGTGTTTTTGATCAAGTAAATTTCATTGGGTTAGCTACAACCCACAGACATTAAATGTACAACCTTAAGGAAAATGTTGACTTTATTATCACATCATCGCTTTCAAATATATAACATCCTATTGATTTCTAATTGAATCCTCATCCTCATGCTAGTTTCCACTTGTTGCAAAATACTTAATATAGGGTGTTTCTGAAGTGTTCAAGTCTGTGTACGTGGTCTTTTTTTATGTTAAATTTTAAAATAGCTTCTTTGTTATTTTATACTGGGGAATGCTTCTTTGTTATGTTAAATGCTGAGAAAGTCTCTAGCTAGACAGTTGCTTGGGTTACTACAGATAGCAGGGTGCTATTAGCCAATGGGTGGTCATGTATCATTTTGTTTTTGGATGATAATGCTGTATCATATGACTGGGAACGGGGTTTTTGGCGGGGAGTCGGAGGAGAGACGGGGAGGACGGCAGACGTGTGGAAAGGGTCCGGTTGATCACTTCGGGTGGTCCCGAGCCGTGAGTCGACAGGATTCAGGTGGTTGTCAGGAATCGATTGAGCTCCAATGGTTGCGCGCGAAGAACTTGGACTTCGATAAGTCTTGGCGCCTTTTTTCATTACTTCCTTTTCTGTATCGAATTTATATCAATGTCATAGAATTAGTAATATCTATAAAATGTACTTGGTAAAACGTACTGTGTGTGCTGGCTGATGATTGATGTTTGGGATTGATTCGGGCGGCAACCGACTCCGTGGGAAGCGTTGAGGCAGGTGCTGGGTGGGATTTCCCCTAAACATATACGAGCCAATATAATTGAGCATTACATCTGTAAAAGAGTAAGTTTGTTATTACTCTTCTCTTGAGATACATTTGATATCTCAAATTGAATGCCTAGTTGCCATACAACAAGTGATTTATAATATCTTTAGTGGGTAATTATGATGTTTCTCATCCCCCTATATTTGTACTAAAATATGTTTAAAAGCATAAATTGTCCTTCATTATATTTGTTCATTGTTAATGATGATTGTCAGTAACAAATTTTTGTATATTGTTATCCATTGGTTCATTGCATAGATGCATGTGAATGAATTGTTTGCTTGCTGTGTGGTACTTTCAAAAAATTAAAACTTGTTCAGCTTAAGGTCTTTAATGTGGGCTTAGTTTAGTCTGTAAATCTGAATATTTGTCTCTAAATTCCATTCTTAGGCTCAGCAAACTCCTGTTCCTTGAATGTTGGTGATTGTTTCAGATAAATGTTCAGGTTCCCTTGACTCTGTTTGAAATGATATAATTATCATTGTTTGTCAGATATTATTTGAGATATGTGTTTAAGTGCTGTGGAAGTACTTTTTATTCTCGGAAAGTTGCAGGATTAATCAGTCCAGAATTGTCACGAGCCATCTATTGCTCTAATTAGGACTAGTGTAATTTCTTTTCAACTAAACTAAACAAAGTAATTTTTCATTTATTTGTATTAACTTAAGTAAACAATCTTTAGTATGCTCAATCAGAGAGTTTGTACATTTAAGGGTGATTAATGTTAAGCAAAAATAGGACCTTTTACTGCTGCTCTCTACAGGAGATTTGTGTTTTCGTGATTCTATATATATCTTAATGGTACATATATCTTACCGGGAAGATTCCTGCTTACTATTAGCAAAAGCTTATCTATTTCAGGATGGCTCCTCCAGTGAGTTTTCCTTTAGGATTCTTTAGAGGCATATTAACAGCCAAGATGTGCCATTAATATTGTGCATCTTTTATTGATGATAGTTTTAGAGTTGGAAACTAATCGACAATTTGAGCCCAGATGAGCAACCCCTAGTCTCCCCTATTAATAGTTACCATCAAACAGTGGATCATTTGGGAATCATCATTCCAAACACTGATAATACTAACCCATCCTCAATTGATTAAATACCATAGGAAAACTGTCTGGGAGAAATTTTAAAATGCAGTTTTTCTGCATTATCTTGTATACTTTCTGATACCTCATGCAAATTGTGAAGCTTGGGGGTTCAGCATATATTTTCATCTTGTTTCTTGGCAACCATCTTAACAGAATAGTTTCTACATCATTAACAATGAACACATTCATATTAGTGTGTTTCTTTAAAAAAAAATCTGAGTTTTGTTTGTTATGAAATTACAAGTTTAAATAAAATGACAAGCTGACCCATCTGGCAGTCTGACGGACAACACAATATTCACTTATTTTTCTTGTTGATTTTCAGATTGCTGCCCTGGCTGAAGGTAGAGAATGGTCTATTGAAACATCAGAAGCTCGGAATTGGACTCCGCCACAACCAAAAGCATCTGTTTCTTCAGCACATCGGTATTTAGTCCTCACTCTTATTAATGTGTCACAGTTGTATATAATGTTTAGTAAAAACTTGATAAGATTAAACAGGCTTCAATAAAATGGTTAACCTTTGTGTTCACCAAGTTATGTACCATGAAGACAAGATACTTACTAAGAGTGGAGATGTTTTGATGCAAAAATTTTAAAAAACACATAAAAGGCAGTGCCATAGTAAAAAGAAATTTAAAAAAATAATCATTTGCTTGTAAAGTTCTTCAAGTACTGTCTGTGGACCTTGATCTTTGATCTTGGTAGTAGACTGAACATAATAAGCCAGTTCTATTGTGCAATATTCAGCTGTTGAACCTTGATAGTTCCGGATTCTTTTTGTTGTTTTTATTGGAGTCTTTAGTTTATGGGCTTAGCTCACCAGTAACCTCAAAACTATGGTCAAGTTTCTGAATTCCGTCCAGTGGTCTGAAATCATTGCCCCAGGAGTTCAGTTTCCACCAGAGGACCTGGAGAATTAAACAAAGGTTTCTTGAAATGGAAACTGTTCACACCCTTGAAGGCAAGCTCCAGAAGAAACCCTGTAACCTAAAGAACAGCAAAAGCAGGTCCTCCAACTTCCTGACCGCCATGACAAGTGGCAACGTGGATAGTGTTTCTGTCTTAAATCTCTAGTGACCCAGGTTTGATCCTAACCTCCAGTGCTCACTGTGTGGAATTTGCACTTTCTCCCTGTGACCATATGTGTTTTCTCCTGTGTGCTACTGTTCTCCATGTCCCAAAGTTGTGCTAGTTGGTAAGTTAACAATAACTGTAAAATTATCCCTTGTGTAGTTGGGTGGTTGGAGAATTAGGTGAAATTGATCAGTAGGTGAAAGAAGAGGCTACATAAAAGTAAGCGGCAGAATGGTTTTGCTGCTGCTCTGAGATCTGGCATAGAGGTGATAGGCTGAATGGCCTTCTATGTTGTAATGGAATTTATAATTTCCCAAGTACTGACAAAGCTGTTGATGACCTGAGTACCAAAGATTGTACCCTGCTGAGATCCGAGGGCAAAACTGTACCTTCACTGCTGTCCCAAAAATATTTTTTTAAGAGCATTGTTCGTTGGGTCATGGGCTATTTACAGCTGGCACCTCAGCACAGCAAGATTGTCTCCTTCAATCTGCCAAATGTGTGTTGAAAGATTTGTGAACCAATACCAGCATCTTTTTCTTGGCTGGCATATTTATTATCGAGTCATTAATAAGTCAGCTCCATTTCATAGGCTATGATATTTGTATGTCTTATCAGACCACCTGCACCCCCTCCCCCACAAGCAGGTACACTGTTACGTTAATAGCATTAAAACAATAATTCAATGATGCATTGAAAACCTCCACAGAAGATCCACAGACTTGGTAATTTCTGGCTCATGATCACTCAAATTGGAGGAGCAGCTTTTGGGGTGGCATTGGGGACCTCAAGCCCATGCACCAGAAACATTCAAATCCAGAGTAAATGATGGAATGAGTGCAAACAAATCCAGAGTAAATGATGGAATGAGTGCAAATTGGCTCCCAAATTGCACATATACTCAATCAGGCACTTTCTGTAGTTTTCATATTGGATTGATCAGTTACCTACTACTCACAAAATCAGAATGGAAGAACTGCCAAATAAGAAGAATGATTTTATGATTGCATCCTTGTCACCATCTAGGAACTGAAATTACCCCCTTCTACCTCTCCATTTCTTTCTCTTTATCTTTAAAATGCTACTTGACACTCTTTATCCAATCATTTTTGTCATCTCCCTGCTATCTTGTTATGTGGATCGGTATCAAATTTTGTTTTATCATGTTCCCGTGAGGCACCTGGGACATCTTGGTTTATCAGTGCTCTTTTCATTGTTAATATGGCCCAAGCAAGCCTGGCAATAAATGGCTAAGTTGATTATGCACCATAAAATATCATCAGTTTCCATGGACTTAAGTGAATAAAGATGACAGACTGAGAACTGAATTGTTGACAGAGGCAATTGGCAGTAAAGAAGAAATCTATTTAAAAGTGTAAAACAAATGCAGAAGATTGTGCAGATATTGGAATGTTAATTGGAGATTTTATTTGGCTGTTGAGATTAGGATTTTGTTACAAACAGATAAAAGGCTAGTGCTTTGACTTCAATATGGTGGGTAATGCAAGACTGGAAATGGAGAGAGTAATTGTAAGTAATTCATCTATTGAATGGAAGAAATGCAGCCTTTTCACTTTGTAGGAAGTTAATGAAGGAAATATGGGATGATCTTTGAACATGTGTAAAAGGTTGAATAATGAAGGAATGGGGAATTAGTGGGGGGAAACTTGCGATTCTGAATAGTAAAATTTAAAAAGGTATTTCCAGATGAAGAATATATGTAAGGACAGACTAGATATTTTAATAACTGATTTTTAGCGGTATTTCTTTGTGCAGAATGATTAGCAGGTGATTTATCTGATGGGCTGGGAGAGATAGAAATTAGATTTTGTTTAGGAGGCAGTTAGACATTTTCACTGGGAATTTACAGTAATTGATTATTTTGGAATCATGAGTCTGATTAGACTATTGACCTCTTGCCTTTACTTATCTTTATGATATGAAGGTGAAACAGCTCAAGGTTATTGGATATATTTTAGGACTGATAAGTTGGATGTTTTTCAGCACAGAATAATGTGATCTTTCTCACGAGGAAAATAAAGTTTGTAATTTATTACTATTAGCGCAATAGTCTATCAAACATTAATATGAAAAGGAAATATTTGGAGTCGTAAAAAAAAAACAATAGGACATTGTAGCATAACCAGAATGAACATGAAAGGAAAAAAAATCTATGGATACTAAGGATATCTCCATTTACCTCTACAACTCAGTAGTTAATTATTGTGGTTTAAGAGAGCTGAACTTGAAGATCTTGTGAGACTTTTAATATAGCGTTGGACTTTCAGCATGAGAGTGGTATTAATTACCTTTGTCAAAAAGTTGCAGCTGCAAATTTCACCTTTAGAGAACTTGTGTTTCTGTAATGTAATCAAAAAAGTTGAGAATAATTATGAATATTAGATTCGGTGAATGCTAATTGCAAACTGTGCTCTAAATTTGGGTTGAAGATTCTATTTATTTTAGCAAGCATTCAGTTTTCTGGAAGTTGTATGTAATAGTTGATTGTTGTTCTGTCTCTTAATTGAATCTGATCAGGTGTTCTCTTGAAGGTAAACTCTGAGCTTTCCAGCTCAGATAAGGCTGATCCGATGAGATTATTGGAAGCTATATTTCCAGTGATCAGCTCCTTGGGGCCTCTCTAGTTCAGTAGTAAAAGGGAGAGTGAATAGCTTTTTTTTTAGAAGAAGCAGTGTTTTTATTGCTCAGATTTGATGTATTGGTATTTTATGTAAATTGTACACATGCATGTGTCACTGGGTGCCACAGTAGAATAGCAGTTAGTGCAATGCTATTACAGGTCAGGGCATTCCTAAGTTTAGAGTTAATTTGTCTGTAAGGAGACTGGATGTCTTCCCTGTAGGATGCATCTGTTTTCCCTGGTTGCATTGGTTATCTCCCTCAGTCCAAAGACATACTGGAGAGATTAATTGACCATTGGAAATTTTCCAGTGATTAGGTTAGCGTTAATAGGTTTTGTCAAGAGTTGCTGAAGTGGTGTGGCTTGAAGGGCTGGAAGGTCTATTCCGCATTATATTGCTTAATAAATAAAATCTCAGAATAGGTGACATAGGATTGGAAGATGTAGAATCCTTGTGGGTAGTGCTAAAGTGCATCGCCTCTGATCTGGGCCGACATTTACGTGCCAGGCAGCAACTAATTAATTAGCTTGTTTATTTTGGCTTTTTTCTTAAAGATGTGCTGGGTGCGTTCCGGCTACTGCTGCACCGCTGCATTCTTCGCGGCAATGTATCGGTCCACAGCCCGGAGGTTGGGGACCACTGGTGTAATGAACCAGATTTGATTACGGAGCTTAAGGTAAAGGAACCCTTGGGAGGCAGTGATCATAACATAACAGAATTCACCCTGTTGTTTGAGAGGGAGATGATTAAAATCAGATGTATAAGTATTACAGTGCAGTAAAGGGAATTAAAGGCATGAGAGAGCTGGCCGAAGTTGATTGGAAGGGGACATTAGAAGGGATGTCGGCAAGGCAGCAATGGCTGGAGTTTCTGAGGAAAATTCAGAAGGCCCAGGATAGATACATCCCAAAGATGACATATTCTAAAGGGAGGATGAGGCAACTATGGCTGACAAAGTCAAAGACAGCATAAAAGCAGAAGAGAGTTCATAAATTACATCAAAAATTAGTGGGAAGTTAGAGGATTGGGAATTTTTTAAGAGCTAATAGAAGGCAACTAAAAAAACAATAAGAGAAGAGATGAATTATGAGGTCAGCTAGCCAATAATATAAAAGAGGATAACAAAAATTGATTTTTTTTTAGATAAAAAAAAGAGAAAAAGTGAAGCAAGAGCAGATATCTTGTCCATTGATAAATGATGCTGGACAGCCAGTAATGGGGTCAAAGAAATGGCGGACTAATTTAATACACATTTTGCAAAGGTCTGAAGGTAGATAAGTCACCTCGACCAGATGGACTATACCCCAGGGTTCTGAATGCGGTAGCTAAAAGAAATTGCAGAGATATTAGTAGTGATCTTTCAAGAATCACTAGATTCTGCTATGGTTCCAGAGAACTGGAAAATTGCAAATCTCATTCCACTCTTTAAGAAAGGAAAGAGGCAGAAGAAAGGAAATTTATAGGCCAGTTAGCCTGACTTCAGTGGTTGGAAGATGTTGGAGTCCATTATTAAGGATGAGGTTTTGGAGTACTTGAAGGCACATGATAAAATCCAAAGTCAGCATGGTTTCCTTGAGGGAAAACATTGCCGGAAAGTATTTTGGGATTCTTAAGGAAATAACAGGCAGGGCAGACAATCGATGGATGTTGTGAATCTGGATTTTCAGAAAGCCTTTGACAAGGTGCTGCACATGAGGCTGCTAAACATGGATAGAAGATTGACTGACTGGCAGGAGGCCACAAGTGGGAATAAAGGGGGCCTATTCTGGCTGGCTCTTGGTAACTAGTGGTCTTCTGCAGGGGTCGATATTGGGACTGCTTCTTTTCATGATAAATGTCAATGATTTAGATTACAGAATTGATTTCTTTGCGGCAAAGTTTGCAAATGATACAAAGGTGGTTGGAGGAAGGGAGTCTGCAGAAGGACGTATAAATTGGGAGAATATGCAAAGAAGTGACAGATGGAATATAGTGTAGGGAAGTGTATGATCATGCACTTTGGAAGGCTTAAAGGTGTGAACTATTATGGAAGTGGGAAGAAAATTAAAAAATCAGAGGGGTAAAAGGACTTGGGAGTCCTTGTGCACGATTCCTTGAAGGTTAACTTGCAGGTTGAGTCGGTGGTAAGGAAAGCAAATTGAATATTAGCATTCATTTCAAGAGGACTAGAATATAAGAATGTGTAAGTAATGCTGAGACTTTATAAGGCTTTGGTCAGATCCATTGGAGTAATATGATCAGTTTTGGGATGCACTTCTAAGAAAAGATATGCTGGCATTGGAGAGGGTCCAGAGGAGGTTCACGAGAATGATTACAGAAAAGAAAATGTTAAGATATGCGGAGCATTTGATGGCTCTGGGCGTGCAAGTGCTGGAGTTTAGAAGAATGAGGGGAGATTTCATTGAAACCTATCGAATATTGAAAGGACTGGATAGAATGGATGTGGAGAGGATATTTCCTATAGTGGGTGAGTCTGGGACCAGAGGGCACAGTCCCAGAATACAAGGACATCCATTTAGAACAAAGATGAGGAGGATTTTCTTTAGCCAGATGATAGTGAATCTGTGGAATTCGTTGCCACGGATGGCTGTGGAGCCCAAGTTGTTGTGTATATTTAAAGTGGAGGTTGATAGTTTCTTGATTAGTGAGGGAATCAAAGGTTACAGGTTGAGAGGGATAATAAATCAACCATGATGGAATGGCAAAGCAGACTCGATTGGCTTAATTCCACTCCTATGTCTGATGATTTTATAAGAAATAGGCAGTTAAATTATGACCATTATTAAGTATTATAATTTAAGTATCTTTGATACTTATACACACACACACACACACACATCAAATGAAGAAGTTCTCAGAAGAGCCCAAGCAGTTCGATCACTCATACCAACAATAAGAGAAAGACAATTCAGATTCCAAGGACTCATCATGTGGAAAGATGAACTAGAAAAACTCATACTCTCTGGAAAGATTGAGGGGAGTAAACCTAGAGGAAGATCTCGGCTTATGTACATCAAAAGCATAGCCAGGTGGCTACACATCGAGAAAATGGAAGTCATCTAAAAATCGAAGGATAAATCTATATGAAAAGCTATGGTCACCAAAGTCCACATCGGATATGGTACTTAGACAGACAGACATCTTTGATGATGTAACTTAAGGAAGCCAGCCTCAACTGAAAGTATAATCTGAGAAATCTTTACTGCAGGCATAGATTTTTATCTCTGCTATTACTAAAAGTACATATGAATATTTCTATTTTTTTGTTTTTAACTATAGTTTTGGAGCTAAGCAAACCTCTACATTATCATCTGATAAAATGTTTGAGGAATGGCTGAATGATGATAATTCTTACCAAAGGTAAAATGATGCACCTTACTTGTATCACAAAATACGGTATATTTGCTTTTGCTCTTGTTTTCAATTAAGAATTTGTGGCTAATTTTCTTTTATTATTTAAAGTGGTGCAGGATATGGTAGTCAGGATAATCGCTATGTTGGATTTGGAAACACTGTACCCCCTTTGAAAAAGGAAGATGATTTCCTCAACAATGCCATGACTTCTCTTTATTCGGTATGAAATATTATTTGTTCCAGTTATAACTTCTGATAAACAGTAGAAGGTTTGTGTGCTGCTAGTTAATATTAATTTAAATTGTACATCAGCACTCAGTGATACGGTTTCCTCTAGATTTTATCTTTCAAGTCAATAAAGATTTTAAATTAACCTTCTATCTAATCTAAATTATGTACTCATAACGTAGATGAGTTAAGTATGTTTGTTGAAGAAAATTAATCTTTTATTGGTTTTAACAATTTGTCTTTAGATTAGAGATTTTTATGCTAGAAATTGATTTTGAGGATGTGTTGCAATTTTTTTTTTACCAAAACAGAATGTGAAAATATTACATTGGGAGTGTTTAATGCTCAAAGATTTCATGTTTTTTTTTATGAAACTACCTTTCAGAAATTGTCAACAACACTAGAAATTTTATTATATAGTAGCTTGAAAAAGTATTTGGCCCCCACAACTACTTTCACATTTTATTACTCATTTTCAAAGTTTAAAATATATTGAAGTAGGGGTTTTTGAGCTAAACTACAAAACATTGTGCGTAATGTCAAATCAAAAGAAAAATTCCAGAACCCATCAACAATTGACTAAAAATTAAAACCCAAAACTGTGGGGTTGAACATCCACCCCCTTTGTAATTACTGCGCTAATTTTCTTAAGTGCAGTATACTGTTACCTTACCAACTCGCCCAATTTGTTGATGCAGAAAATTGGAGGATCATCTGTTTTCAATGAATACATAAGAATAAATACCTCCTCTCTCTGTAAGGTCAAACAGTATGGTAGATTTTTAACAGACCTAACCCAAAATGTAGAGAAATAAAATGCATTCAAGACAAATCAGGGGATAAGAGAGAAACACAATCTGGGAATGTGTACAAGTTCATCTCAAAAGCAATGAACATACCTCAGAGCTTCGTGCAGTCCATTGTGAAAAGACCATAAGTACACTGCCTAGGCATGGCTGCCCCTCTGAACTTAGTCACAGGAGAAGAATGGCACTTGTAGGAGAGGCTACTACGATGCCAACAGTCACTCTGAGTGAGCTGCAGAAGTCAGTGGTTGCAACTGGAGATGAAGTTCATGGCTCCACAACCTCTAAGGCCTTGCACATAAGGAGTACTTATGGAAGATTGGCAAGGGAGAACCGCTGGCTTAAAAAAAAAGCATATCTTTGCCCAGAAGACTTTGCAAAGTGTCAATAGGAAGATGCTGTAAAGATGTGGAAGAAAGTCTTGTGGTTGGATGAGACAAAGTGGAGCTTTTTATCTTGAACACTAAGCAGTACCTGTAACACAGTACTAGGTTTGTGCATCAGGCAGGGAACACAGTTGGTATTGTAAAGTATGGTGGAGATTGCGTCATCTTATGGGGATCCATTTCAGCAGCAGGGACTGGAAATCTGGTCAGGATTGATGGGAAGGTGAATGCTGCTAAATACAGAGATCCTGGACAAAAACCTGTTAGCCTCTGCCAGAAAGCTTAAACTTGGGAGGAAATTCATCTTTCAGCAGGACAATGACCCAAAGCACACTGTAGAGCAGCCATCAAGTGACTTCAGATACAGAAAATTGATGTCCTTCAGTGACCCAGTCAGAGTCCTGACCTTATCCCAATCGAACATCTCTGGATTGTTGACCACTGCTGCTCCCCAACTAACCTGGCACAGCTGAACTCTTTTGCAAAGGGGAATGGGCAAATCTTGTTCCATCATGTCGTGCAAGGGTAGCAAAGATTTATCCAAAAGGACTTCTGGCTGTAATAGTTGTGAGAGGTGGTTCAATTAAGTACTGAACAAAAGGGAATGAATACTTCTGAACTGCTGACATTTCAGTTTTTGCATTTTTAGTTTTTCATGCTTTCCAATTTTCCTTGGTTTTTTTGGGGGCTCTGTGCAGAAAAAAGGAGCATATAATACTTTTACAAGGCACTGCATATTAGTTTTAGGAATTGGAGTCAGGTGTTCCAGTCAATGAGATGAGATTGGAGGTGTGGGTTGTAGAGGTGCCCTGTCCTAGAAAAATGACACACAAGGTTAGATTATTGACAGAGCCTGCTCTTAAGAAAAACCTGTTTGTGTGCATCATGCCTCGATCAAAATGACTTTCAGAAAACCTTAGAAGAAGAATTGTAGAGATGCATGAAGTGGAAGAGGCTACAAAAGCATTTCTAAAGACCTGAGTGTTCATCACTCCACAGTAGGAGAAATTGTCTGCAAATGGAGGAAACTCAGTACTGTTGCTATTCTCCCTAGGAGTGGGCATCCTGCAAAAATTACACCGAGCACAATGTGCAATGCTGAAGGAGGTGAAAAAGAACCCAAGGGTAGCAGCAAAAACCTTGCAGAAATCTCTAGAACTTGAAGTCTCTGTTCATATGTCCACTATAAGAAAAACACTGAACAAAAAAGATATTCATGGAAGGACCACCGGGGAGGAAACCACTGCTCTCCAAAAAAAAACATTGCTGCACATCTCAAGTTTGCTTAAAAAACAACCTGGATTTTCTACAATGTTTTTGGGACAATATTCTGTGGACAGATGAGATAAAAATTGAACTTTTTGGCAGAAATGCACATTGCTATGTTTGGAGGCAAAAGGGCACTGCACACCAACACCAAAACCTCATCCCAACTGTGAAGCATGGTGGAATTAGATTCAGGATTTGGGGCTGCTTTGCTGGCACAGGGTCTGGACAACTTGCAATCATTGAGGGAACAATAAATTCAAAATTGTAGCAAGTTATTTTACAGGAGAATGTCAGGGTAGCAGTCCATCACTGAAGCTTAATAGAAGTTGGATAACGCAACAAGACAATGATCCGAAACGCAAGAGTAAATCAACAACAGAATGGTTTAAAAAGAAGAAAATTTGTATTTTGGAATAGCCACGTCAAAAACCTGACCTTAATCCTATAAAAATGTTATGGAAGGACCTGAAGTAAGCAGTTCATGCAAGGAAGCCTACCAACATCCCAGAGTTGAAGCAGTTTTGTAAGGAGAAATGGCCTAAAATTCCTCCAAGCTGATGTGCAGGACTAATCAACAGTTACCGGAAACATTTGGCTGAGTTATTGCTATACAAGAGAGTCTCACCAGTTACTGAAAGCAAAGGTTCACATACTTTTTCCAACAAATGCATGTAATATTGGATCATTTTCTCAATAAGTCTATGACAAATATAATGTTTTTTGTGTTATTTATTTAATTGGGTTTCCTATCTAGTTTGAGGGCTTGCGTGAAGATCTGTTCACATTTTAAGTCATATTTATGCAGAAATAGAGAAAATTCTACAGTGTTCACAAACTTTCTAGCACTACTGTAGTTGCAATCACTACATTTTTTCAGCCTAAGATGACTTTATGATATCCTTGTAAGATATAATTTTTAGTACTAAGTGTCATGGGGAAAATAGAAAGAGCTTACAATTGTTTTGTCACTTTCATTTTCTAATATTTAAAAATGCATTAATAGCAATAACTTTCTTGAATCAGATTTTTCAGCAAACACAGCAGCCAATTTATGTTATAGAAGCGAGAAGGTGAAAGATGGTCATTTTTTTTTAAGAGGTATTCAGCAACGAAAGTTGGGAAACTACCTCAACTATTTTTGTAAGTACCATCTTCTCAAGTTAGAAGATGGGCTTCAAGTCAGTGTTTAATCCAAAAGATAGCATCACTTCCACTAAGCTTTTGTGTGAATTTGAATTTTGATTCTCTAGTCTTGGAAGCAGGGTTAAAGTGCAACCATTCTTTTGGTGAATGCACTCCCCCTGAGTTAAAACTGAGGTTAGGAGATAAGTGCAATATGAGGAAGGATCCCAAAATAATGTTTAGGTTGCTTCTTATAAACTTCAGTTTTTAAATCTTCCTTTGCCCACCCTTTTGTTTTGATACATATATATCAAATACATGTATCAAAATACTAATACTAACTCCAAATACTAACTTTAATGTCTAATTGCATGTGTAAATGTATATAATATTTTAACTTCCATTGGGGTTTGAGTGGTCATATCATCTTTACATTGTCCATCTGAGTAAAGAAAACCCCATCTTCTAGTTACAGACATTACTTAAAAAAAATAATTTGAATTTTAGTTTAAATTAAAAAGTGGCGGCATGGCCGTGTAGTGGGGCAGTATGTTGGCGTAGTGATTGGAGCAATGCTTTATAGCACCCAGTTGTACGGTTGGGGTTCAATTGCTGCCACTGTCTGTGATGAGTTTTTATGTTCTTCCTCCTACCATGTGTGTTTCCACTGGGTGTTCCAGTTTTCTCATGTTTTCCAAAGGTGTACGGTTAAGATTGGAGTAGTGGGCATGCTACGTTGATGCTGGTAGCATGGTGACACTTGCAGATTGCCCAGCACAATCCTTGCCGTTTTGATTTGGTGCAAATGATGTATTTCACTGTATGTTTTGATGTATAACATGTGACAAAGCTAATCTTTGTTTGGAGCCTAAGGGAACAGGGAAAATTATTATTATCATGGAACACAGGCTTGGATAATTTCTGAAACATAAGTCATTATTGTTCACTGATTTGCAGGGTTGGAGCAGTTTCACTGTTGGGGCCACCAAGTTTGCATCTGCAGCAAAAGAAGGAGTAAGTAGTTCTTGATTTAATCCGATTTTTTTTTCTCTAATACACACAAATAGGCTTCCAAATGAATAAGTGCAAAGGAGCAGTACTTTTATTTGTAAACATACAAATTTGCAAAATTAGTTAATTTATTTTACAAATTCACAAAATTAGTTAATTTATTTGGTCTTCTGAAGATGCTTAAAGTATCTAGTTTAAAAATTCATAGAGGTGTATTGTGGCAGGCAAACATCTAAAAAACATAAATAATTATTCTACTCAAGTAAGTAGCTTCCCATCGCTACTTTCCCTATTGTGACATGTTTGCTTTCTTTTAAATAAAGCTAATGCTGAAGCAAAAATAAATTAGAGGAATTAGAATGAAAGTATGTTGATGAAAGTAATCCATTTTATCTTTTTTAAACAGGCAGTAAAACTTGGAAATCAGGCATCACAAAAGGTACCACTCTTTTATTCCATAACTATTTTGTATACTATGTTGGGTATTGCTTGGTGTAACTGAGATGATTTAACATTCTATGGGTAATAAATTTGTTTTTGCCTCAACTTGAGCAGCATTTAAAATTTAATTCAGGTAAAGGCATTGAATGTATTTGGGGAGTGTGGTGGGGGAGAAAATATTTTGAACATAACTGTGCTGTCCAATTGTTGATGGTTTAAATCTTAAAATACATTTGCTATTGATAATCTCTTAATAGAAGCTGGGATAAAAATAGTGAATTTCTAAAAGGTACTTGTTCTGTCCTTATTGCTTTCTTGCTGGATAAAGGTCTGGGGTTACAAGCAGCAACCAGAGCCGGTAAACTTCCTACATTCTGTGTATCTTAAGCTTTAGCAGTAATCGTAAGCCACGTGCCTTCAATATTTTCTCTTACATTGGTCAACTTCACTTGATATTCCAACAGTCATTTTCCAGGAACTTAATTTAATCCAATTGTCAGTCTGTGCAATTAGTACATATTTCTTGTATAATCAGGTTAAAACTTTGTATTATAGTAGGTAAGTGGTTCACCTGCTTTGAGATCTACTGAGTTTAAGATGTTTGGAACTGGTATTGCCAGTGTAATGATGTCTGATCTGATTCATCACTTCTCTCTGTTTCTTTTCTCAATTTCAATTTTATTTTTAGTCCAGTTCATGTTAAAGCTGTTAGAAATATTGTAACAATGTTAGACTAATCTCAAAACATGTTTTATTTTTCTTTATACTTGGTGACCTGAAGACTGAATGACACTTGGGTAGAATTTTGGTTATTAGTCCTGTTAACTAACTATATCTTGTGTCAGTGTAGACACTGGACCTTAAGTGGACTGCTTAACATTTGAAATTGATTTGAACTTGCCAGTCATCAGATATTTTTTCATAATAGCCATATATCCAACTGCATCTGGTTAACAAGCTTATTGAGATTTTAATTTTGCTTAGTTCTGTGTAAAATTAAAAGCAATAGTTATATAACAAAATACAGTATATTAGCTCTATACCAACACAGAAAACCTTTCCTGTTTTTATGGAAGAATGTTCCTAGCTTTATTACAGTTTTAGATAGAAAGCTTCAAAGGTCATGGTGCTTAAGTAATTGCAAAAGTTAATGGCTTACAAATGTGATTACATACTCATACAGAAATTCTTTACAATGGTGGAAGTTTAGCAAACTAGTCAATAATTTTTGTTAAATGAGTTTGGAGATTATCCAGTAAATTTTATGCCAATGACTGGGGGTAAAATTCAACTTGAGATTAAAAAAACAATGAGACCATCTCATTGTAACTTCTGACCACTTTTGCTTAGTTTGTACAGAATATGACTGATACATTATCATTTTTGTTACAGTGAGATTGAACTTGTCTCTCTAACCTGCCCCCTCTATATTTAAGAATTAATATATGGAAAAAATAAAGCTTCAAAAGTTAATTGGAGAAAAAAAATGGCATGAACTTCCAAGCTCTATTTGAACTGTTGTAATGCAACTTTGACCATTTATTGAAATGTGTTTTAGAACACCTTTCTCAATTTGGTGGGGGGGGGGGGAGGGATGGCTGTTTTTGCTGGCTGTCAGTATATACCATGTGCAAAGCTCATCCTTCTTGCATTGAGTCAAGGTCAGAGTGCAGCAGGATAGATGCCTGGCCAAAGTCTTTCATGCATGTCAACAGCCTGCTGCATTGGATTTGTATTTATGTGCTGTCTGCATGTAATATAAAATGTGGTAGTAATTCATGCTGAAACTGAGGCAATTATATTCTTGAACTATTTGCTTCCTGCTGTTGTACATATATCTTTGAGAGATTTTTGAATACTGATGAATTCTTTTCTTTTAAATAGGCAGCAGAGCTAGGTCAGACAGTTAATGAGAATGTGATCAAACCGGCTCAAGAGAAGGTAATATGATACCCCTTAAGGAGAGTAAACTGTTGATCTAGCCATAATTTATTTGGAAAGTTGTCTGCAATTCTGATTTAAGCACATTTTGATACTATTTTCCAAATCCTTATGCATGCTGATGTATCATATACAAAGAATAATCTATTAGACCAGTTATTTTTGTGGGCAATCTGTTGACATTCACCATTAGTTATGTCACATGCACAATTCATCTGAAATGATTTCTATACTAACTTGCTTGAAGTACTTCTATACTAACTTGCTTGAAGTGCATGCTAATACCTTGCAGCGCAAGATAGCTGGGTTGTGAGCAAATGGGCTTACCGTTAATTATTTCTCAAACGTATGTGATTTAACAGTTATCACTATTAAAAGCTCTGAAGCAGTTCATAACACATCTTAAATGTACCATTAAGAAGTAATAGGAATGATACACAGTCAGTCATTGATCCTGTGTCTCATCCAATCCTTGGATAAAAGAATATCCACAGACTGATAGGGTTAAGAGTTGCAAAGACTTGGAATGCTTGAGTTTATTTTTAAAAATAAATAGCCCAGTCTTATATGGCTATCCACTTGTCATAGACTTCTGCAGCTGGTAGAATCAGCTTTAATTTGGTTTTCATAATTTTTATTAAGTGAGATTGAAATTCATTTCTCTAAGCTCTTTAGATAGAGCATCTTTCTTGATCTCTCATCCACCCAGGGACCAATCTGATAAGTCATTCCACTGCCTCTAGGGCATATACTTCCTGTACCTAATAAAGTGGCCACTGAGTATGTTGGTGGTCTCATGCTGCTGTAGCCCACCCACTTCAAGGTTCAATGTGTTGTGCATTCAGAGACACTCTTCTGCTGTTAGAACACATGGCTATTTGAGTTACTGTCACCTTCTTGTCAACTTGAACCAGTAGGGCCATTTTCCTCTGATCTCGCTCATTAACAAAGTGTTTTTGCCCACAGACCTGCCTCTCACTGATGTTTTTGTTTTTGTTTCTTGCACTATTCTCTGTAAACTCCAGAGACCGTTGTACGTGAAAATCCCAGGAGAATAGCAGGTTGTGAGGTACTCAAGTTACCCTGTCAGGCACCCAAAACCATTGCATCGTCAATGTCACATAGATCACATTTCTTCCCCATTCTGCTATTTGGTCTGAGCAGCAACTGAATCTCTTGACCATGTCTGTGTGCTTTTATGCATTGAGTTGCTGCTACATGATTGGCTAATTAGATATGGTCACTGAGGGTATTTTCTTTGAGTCTGGCGGGCAGAGTTGCTTCCTGTTCACTGATGTGTTCCCACTGTTGAACTGCAGTGACGTGCTTCCTGTTGTAATCTAACCTTCTTGTTATAAAGCACAATATATCCTTAATCTTCCTAATTATTTGATCTTCTTGGAAGTTAACAGACTGCATTTTATGGATAAGTACACTTTAATCAAGCGAGTGCTGGACTATTTCTCCAGCAATGGAAAAGACACTAGAAGCAGCTGAATTATGGTCCTACAGGAGAATGTTAAAAATATCATGGACCACACACACATCAAATGAAGAAGTTCTCAGAAGAGCCCAAGCAATTCGATCACTCATACCAACAATAAGAAAAAGACAACTCATTCCTAGGACACATCATGTGGAAAGATGAGCTAAAAAAACTCATACTCTCTGGAAAGATTGAAGGGAGTAAACCTAGAGGAAGACCTTGGCTTATGTACATCAAAAGCATAGCCAGGTGGCTACACATCGAGGAAATGGAAGTCATCCGAAAAACGAAGGGTAGATCTACATGGAAAACGATGGTCACCAAAGTCCGCATCGGATATGATACCTAGACAGACAGATAGACACTTTAATCCTGCTATAAACCA
Organism: Mobula birostris; assembly: GCF_030028105.1. NCBI lineage: Eukaryota > Metazoa > Chordata > Chondrichthyes > Myliobatiformes > Myliobatidae > Mobula > Mobula birostris. The sequence continues at coordinate 52,371,873 of NC_092371.1, read as the reverse complement.
GTATTAATTATGCTTCTTTTTTTGAAAGCAAGGTGAATATTCCCAGATTTTTTTCTCTTTTCCTACCTGCATAATTAGTTTATATCCATTTGTAGACTTCTTGTGTTATTCTCTGATTTGCTTTCTCAACAGGCATTGATATGGCAGCAAGCATGGAGAGACAACATTGGCTTTTGAGTGATCATACTGGGCCTTGATGCATCCCAGTAATGATGGCCAACTTGAAATTAAACCATTCATTTATTGTAACCCACAATACGTCTTGGGTGTATTGGATATATTTTCTGTTTCATTAAGTCTGATTTTTATCTAATCATGATTTTACAAAATCAAGTCTTTAATAGATTCTTGAGTATATTCTTACATTCTTGCACCCCCCAAATTGAATAATATGTTGCCCTAACCACCTTAAAATGTAAAAACAATAATTCATAATGATTTTTTGAAGAATAAATATTAACCAGGATGCCAGAAAGGCAACTGAGATATTGTTCATATAGCAGAAACAGGGCCTCTATCTAAAGCTGACACATGGCATTGCTAGACTATTTTAGGTCTACATTAAAGCTTCATATTTGTGGTAGGAAAAGTTCAAAGTAAACTATTATCAAAGTACATATATGTCACCTTTAACAACCCTGAGATTCATTTTAGGAACATGAATATGCAGAGAATACCCAGCAAGCTCAGATTTAGCCAACTTCTGAATGCACTGAGGGAACCATAGATCAGCACACCACAGTGCATGGCAATGAATTTCCTAAGTCCAAAGTAGAAGGGGGTGAAGTTGATATTTCTCACCCCCTCAGTTGTTCGTCATGCCCAGTGCAGTGTGTGACATGCTAGAGGATAGAGCGCATTAATTGTTTCCTATCAATGGACAGGTGCAATTTAGAATTTCAGAACAATGGCAGTTTAAATTCTGTCAGTTGCTGATTTGACTTCATTTGGTGTCTTAAACAATTGTTTGGCATTCCCTGCACAATATAAAACCATGCCTTATGGCACTAATTTAACTTTTTACAGGGTAAGGACTGAAATGTCTTTCCCAAAAACTGTTTTTATCTTAAGATTTCTCTTTCATTCTGTCTGCTTGCAAAAGGGCTATTATCATATTTGGCTTAGAGAGATGATAAATACAGCTGTGTACAGGTTCATAAGTAACTGAAAGCAAATTTTTTATACAGGTGAAAGAAGGAAAATTTTTAGATGATGTTTCCATTGGCATGTCACAGATTGCTAATAAGGTATGAAGAAAGTTGTAAGTGGGCATGAATCAAAGCCAGCTTTTCATATTTTGTGCACCTGCTGCTAGAAACTCAGTATTGAATATACATTATGCATTTTTTTGGATATAGTTGAATGTCTCACAACAGTATTCAGCTAATGTGGGAAATGGCTAAGTTCAAAAATACTATTGGTTGCAGTTGATTTGTTACAGTTTACATAACATTCATCTTGGGTGAACAGTTGCCAAATATGAAGTCTGGCTTCTGACAACAGACTGTTTCAGTTTGGTGCTAATGTTTCCTTTCCCTTTTTTTTTTGCTATCATTGATAATTGCTGTGGTATGATTGCTGTGGTATGATTGCTGTGGTAAGTGCCTCCATTGAATATTGTCAATTAAAATTAAACAATTTCTTTTGTCTGCCACTTTTCTCATAAATAAAGATTCTTTTATTATTTGTGATTTTACCAATAATAAATTATAATTACCAATTTTCAGCCTTCTAATTTTTACTTCCTTATTTGTATTGGACCCCTGCTCTGGTAACTTGGAGTACAAATATGAAGTATTTGTTAATTTCTGTCTTTTCCTTTTCCTTTCTTTGACAATCTTAATATAAGAAATACTGGTTAGAATAGCTTCATAGTCTTTCCCAGCTGATGATTTAGAGAAGCGGTTGCCGTGTTTAGAATGCACAGGATGAAGGCTAAGCATGATTTATTATGAAGTATATTTGTTAATGTTGCTGACATTATTTTCTTAGCATAATTCATAATAAGCTAGACATTAATATTGTGTATTTGTACATAATGTTGAATTTATTCTATTGTGAAGTGTTTATTCATCCTTTCAATACTCATAGGTACAGGGAGTGAGCATGAAAGGATGGCAAGATGTCAGTTCTTACTTTACCAACAAAGAATCTGTTTCACAAAGGTAATGCATAAAAAACCCCGAATTTCACAGTACACAGTGTTTTAATGTGACATGTAGGATTAAGCATTTTAATTAAAAATGCCATCTTAGTGTGCATTTATAGTGTGACTGTGAAGTATAGATTACTATTTTTACTGCTTTTCATCTTTCAATTGGCTGATGCATTACTGCTCATTTATCAAATAGTTTGATATGTTTATATTACAGCCACTCAGTTGGTGAAAGCTACCAGAATAGTGGATTTGAAGATGGCTTCTGGGATAATTTTGGCGTCAATGGCAATTCTCAAGTGAAAAGTCCCCCAAGTACAAATGTTTGGGGATCTGGTGAAAAAAAGGATGATACCTGGGGCACAGTGGACGCCACGATAAAGCAAAGCAACACTAGTGATGACTGGGACAACTGGGACAATAACTGGGCTGCAAGCGGAGAAAGCAAGAATAAAAAGTCACCGAAAAAAGAAAGCAAAGGGACTGTAGATGATGGTTGGGACAATCAGAACTGGTAGCTAGGGCAAAGTGCCTCATATTGAAAAGAGCTACAATTCACTTTGCTTAACTTTACTTTGTTGCTGTCATAAGTCGGTTGGTTTTCCTGTCATAAAGAATCAATGTTTTGGAAATGTATCCTTAAAGAGGCTGGTTATATGAATCTCTCAAACAAAAACCTGCTCAATGAACAGTCAGTATTGTAACCAGAAAAAAGACCCCTTGGTATGTAGTTTTGGTTCAAGTGTTATATTTTTACACTGAGTGCATTTGACAATACATTTTTCTATTCAAGGGAATGTTTTTCCATTAATTCACAAACTTATTTTTATGTACATAAATGGTTTTTAGAAATCCACAGGGTATCATGGCAAAAAAAAAATCAAATTTAATTAGTGCAGTGATTAAGATTTCAGCTCAGGTTTTCTTTAAATGCAACAAACATAACATTTGCTGCATGTGCTATATGGTGCCTGTCTGCAATGTTAATATCTGAGGTTGTGCAGAGCGAGTAGTGCTTGCAAGTTCATATTTGGTGTTCTCTATGATAACTTTAGGTTTAGTGCTTAGCCAGTTGAAATAACATTTAACATTTTTCACTTGAATAATAACTTCCCTTTACCTATGTTCCAACTCCACTTTACCTGCCTTACCAAGCAATCAGTAATGTTGAAATGGCTAGTATCAGCAAATGAATGTATGTTACATTTATTCTGCATTTCTAGTCTACTAGACTTGTACAGCCATTAAGAGATTAATGCTTTTATGGAAATAGTAGATAAAGGAATGTTTGAGATTATTGAATATTCATTTGCTAATGCTGAAAGTAGTAATTTCTCCCTTTGTATCCATTTTAAAAATGTTTTATTTGAATTATTTTATTAGCTATTGTCGTCAATTTAGGGTAAATGTCTCTATTCTTGCCTTTTAAATGTATGATACTGCATATATTAATACACCTTTTATTTGTACGATGTTCAGAGGTAAACTCCATTTTCTGATCTTTGGCATATACTCTTTAAAAGTATGTTGATCTACAACTGTGGTAGCATTATGTCTGGTCTGCTGCTGCCTTCGAAACTTAGCCCCAAACATTCCAGTTGCTAGTTATGTGAATGCCAATCTTGTATGAACCATTGGTCTTTGTGGGGGTGGGGGGTGAGAAACTGTGCAATATCTTGAGCATGCTCAACAGGTTAACTTTTCTGTAACTTGGGGATAATACAGCCTTTATGATCGAAAATCAAATAAATTTTGCTGATATGGATATCCAGAAATATACATAGCAACTTACAAGTTGCTAATAACTTTGCACCCATTTTTGTGTGTGATTGCCTTTGATGTATGACAATAAATCAGATTAAAAATGCAAGTTTTTTTTTCCTTAATTATCAGCTTCCAGTTTATTTGTAAAATTCCATTTAGTTTGGTAAACTTCATATTTTGTTATCTGGAAGCTTATTTGGCACAGATATTTTGAACATTGTGGTAAAGTTAATTCAAAAAGTCAGCTTCATGGAATAAAATGAGTTTCAAAATTATTTGTAGCTTTTCATTCATGGTTGAAATATTTTTATTAATTTTCATCCAAATTTTGGTTGCCTCACCAGAACTTATTTATTTATATTACATATTAACAAGTTATTGATGTGAATAAGATTCTAACCTTTTACGTAGGAATTCTTATGTTATGCATAATGTAATTTTTTGGTATTTGCTTCAGAGACCTTTCTCACTTTTGAAGTGTGATATTATTTAAGTTGGAGAATGTGCTGCCAGTCTTCCCATACACTACTCGGGTCATGGTGCTCTTTTTCCAAAAGGAAATATTTTTGAGGAATTTGAGCTCCAGTATTTTCATATAGCTGTAATTATTGTGTAGTCTAAGGTGCTGAGATTTTTTAGGTTGCATTGTCATCTTTTGATATTAGAATTATTGACTTATTGCCTCATTTTAAATATAATTTTAATGTATTTGAGTATGCCATATGCCCACTTTGGGATAATGAAAGCAATCACCACTCAGCTCTCAAAATCTGAAACTGAAACCCTTTACTAATCTTTCATGATTTTGAGAATTCATGGCTAGGCAATCTTTGTTTTGTGGGAGTGGCAGAAAGGTTGTTATCCACTGCTTAAAAGACTCCACAAATACTAAAATTCAGTGTTATAAGACCATAAGATATAGGAGCAGAATTAAGCCATTTGGCCCATCAAGACTGCTCCATAATGGCTGATCCAATTTTCCTCTCAGCCCCAATCTCCTGCCTTCTCCCAGTAACCCTTCATGCCCTGACCAACCAAGAATTTATCAACCTCTGCCTTAAATATACATTAAGACTTGGCCTTCACAGCTGCTTGTGGCAAAGAATCCCACAGATTCACCACTCTCTGGCTAAAGAAATTCCCCCACATCTCTGTTCTAAAAGGACGCCCCTCTATTCTGAGACTGTGTCCTCTGGTCTTAGACTCTCCCACCATAGGAAACATTATCTTCATATCCACTCTGTCAAGGCCTTTCACAATTCGATAGGTTTCAATGTGATCACTCCTTATTGTTCTGAATTCCTGTGAATAATGGCCCAGAGCCATCAAACGCTCTTCATATGACAAGCCCTTCAGTTCTGAAATCATTTTTGTGAACCTCCTTTGAACCTTCTCCAGTTTCAGCACATCCTTTTTAAGATAATGGCTCAGAACTCTTCACAATAGTCCAAGTGAGGCCTCACTCGTGCTTTATGAAGGGAATCCTGCACAGCAACCCTCAAGTGTTTACTGATATTTTTTATCTCTTCCTCTCCCAGAGTAGAGTGCCCTCCTGCTTCAAGTTATTCACCATTGTACCAAAAAAGACCAAGGTAACATGCCTGAATGACTGGTGTCCTGTCGCACTCACCTCAATAATAAGCAAATGCTTTCAGAGGATGGTCAAGGACTTCATCTGCAGCTGGCTACCACCCAAACTGGACCCCCTACAAGTCACCTACTGACACAACCAATCGACAGATGAAGCAATAGCCACTGCTCTACATACCGTCCTTACGCATTTGGAGAAGGAGGATGCTTATGTGAGAATGCTGTTCTTGGACTACAATTCAGCATTCAACACCATAGTAGCATCCAGGCTCGACAAGAAGCTCAGAGACCTTGGCCTTGACCCTGCCTTGTGCAGCTGGATCCTGGACTTCCTGTCAGAACGCCAGCAGGTTGTAAGAGTGGGCTCCCTCACCTCCACCCTCTGACTCTCAACACAGGAGCCCCTCAGGGCTGCGTACTGAGTCCCCTCCTTTACCCCCTGTAAACCCATGACCGTATCGCCACCCACAGCTCCAATCTGCTAATTTGTTGACGACACTACAATGATTGGCCTTATCTCAAACAATAACGAGGTGGCCTACAGGGAAGAAGTCATCTCTCTGACACAATGCTGTCAAGAAAACAACCTCTCCCTCAATGTCGCAAAAACAAAGGAGCTGGTTGTGAGTTACAGGAAGAATGGAGACGTGCTAACCCCTATTGACATCAATGGATCTGAGGCTGAGAGGGTAAACAGCTTTAAGTTCCTCGGCATCCACATCACCGAGGACTTCACGTGGTCTATACACACCAGCTGTGTGGTGGAAAAAGACACAACAGTGCCTCTTTTACCTCAGACGGTTGAGGAAGTTTGGTATAGACCCCCAGATCCCAAGAACTTTCTACAAGGGCAGAATTGAGAGCATCCCGACTGGTTGCAACACGGCCTAGTATGGGAACTGTACCTTCTTTAAATGCAGGGCTCTGCAGAGAGTGGTGTGGACAGCCCAGCGCACTTGTAGGTTGTGAATGTCCCATGATTCAGGGCATTTACAAGGACTGGTGTGTAAAAAGGGCCTGTAGGATCATTGGGGACCCAAGCCATCCCAACCATAATCTATTTAAGCTGCTACCATCTGGGAAGCAGTACCACAGCATGAAAGTCAGGACCAACAGGCTCTGGGACAGCTTCTATCAGGCCAATGAACTCACTCTGACTTGAGTGTACTCTATATTACATTGACTGTTTATTATAAATTACTATGATTGCACATTGTATATGTAGATGGAGATGTAACGTAAAGATTTTTACTACTCATGTATGTGAAGGTGTAAGGAATAAAATCAATTCAAGTCCCTTTTGTGCCTCAGATTTTTGTATTTTCTCTTAATTTAGAAAATAGTCACTTCCTGACCTTGTATTCCATCTGCCATTTCTTTGCCCATTCTCCTAATCTGTCTAAATCCTTCTGTAGCCTCTCTACTTCCTCATCACTACATGCCCCTCCACCTATCTTCATATCATCTGCAAACATTGCAACAAAGCCATCAATTCCATCATCCAAATCATTGACATATAACATAAAAAGAATCAGTCTCAACACCGAACCTTTGTGTCACTGGCAGCCAACTAGAAAAGGCTCCCTTTAATCCCACTTTGCAACCTGCCTATCAGCCACTGCTTTATCCATGCTAGAACCTTTCCTGTAATACCAGGGCTCATAGCTGTTAAGCAGCCTCATGTGGGCACCTTGCCAAAGGCCTTCTGAAAACTTAGGTACCCATCTTTGTCTAACCCGCTTGTTGGTTTCTTCAAAGAATTCTAACAGAGCTTGTCATGGAAGATTTTCCCTTGAGGAAACCAAGCTGACCGCAGCCTATTTTATCATGTTCCTCCAAGTACCCTGAGACGTTATCCTCGATAATCACTGCAACATTTTTCCAAATATTGAGATCAGACTACCTGGCCTTAAGTTTTCTTTCTTCTGCCTCCCTCCTTTCTTGAAGAGCGGAGTGACATTTGCAATTTTCCAGTCTTCTGGAACCACTCCAGAATCTAGTAATTCTTGAAAGATCATTACTAATGTCTCCACAATCTCCTTGGCTACCTCTTTCAGAGCCTTGGGGTGTACTTGTCTACCTTCAGACCTTTCAGTGTTCCAAGAACCATCTCTCTCTCGTTATGGTAACTTCACGCACTTCATGACCTCTGACACCTGGAGCTTCCACGGTGAAGGCTAATGGAAAATACTTACTCAGTTCATCTGACATTTCCTAATCTACTTCTCCAGCATAATTTTCCAGCGGTCTGATATCCACTCTCATTTTTTTTTACATTTTATCTATCTAAGGAAACTTTCTAGTATCCTTTTCAATATTATTGGCTAGCTTACTTTCGTATTCCATCTTTACCTTAATGGCTTAATTGCCTTCTGTTGGTTTGTAAGTTTCCCAATCCTCTCTCTTCTCACTAATTTTTGCTCTGTTGTATGCCCTCCCTTTGGCTTTTACATTGGCTTTAACTTCTTGTTAGCCATGGTTATGTCATCTTTCCTTTAGAATACTTCTTCCTCTTTGGGATGTATATATCCTGTGCCTTCTGAATTACTTGCAGAAATTCTAGCCATTGCTTCTCTGTCGTCATCCCTCTGCATTCTTTTCCAATCAATTCTGGCCAACTCATCTCATGCTTCTGTAATTCTCTTTACTCCATTGCGATACTGGTATATCTGACTTTAGCTTCTCCAATTTCATGGTGAATTTGATCATATTATGATCATTTGTCCCTAAAGGTTCTTCAAGTTCTATAATCAAATCTGTTTCTTTGCACAACGCATAATCTAGAATAGCTGATATCTGGTGGGCTCAACCACGAGCTGCTCTTAAACCGTCAGCTAATAGGCAATCTCAAAATTTTCCGTCCTGGAATCCAGTTCCAATCTGATTTTCCCAATTTACCTGCATATTGAAATTCTCCATGACTATTGTAATATTGCTCTTTAGGCATGTATTTTCTATCTCCCACCGTAATTTGTAGACCACATCCTTACTACTGTTTGGGATATGTATACAACTTCCATCAGAGTCTTTTTACCCTTGTTGTTCCTTGGCTTTATCCACACAGATTCAACACCTTATGATCTCATGTCACCTCTTTTTTAATGACTACTTCATTTTTTACCAACAGAGGAATGCCACCGCCTATGCCTTCCTGCCTGTCCTTTCGATACAATGTGTATCCTTGGACATTAAGCTCCCATCCATGATTCAGTGATGCCTGCAACATCATACCTGCCAATCAGGAACTCTGCTACAAGTTCATATACCTTACTCCGTATACTGCACATGTTCAAATATAACAGCTTCAGTCTTGTATTCACCCTTCTGAATTTTGTCCACTTTTTAGGTTGCAACTCCTCCTGTTGGCTACAATTTTGCCCTATCAGCAGCCTGTCTTCATAACACATTGCTTCTGTTTGATAACCAACTAACTCATCTTTAGCACTGTCATCTGCCTTTCCTACGATATTTCTTGTGATATTTATTGAAGAGCTTATGCTCATGTGTTATCACTAAACTGACCAGAGTTTGTGAGGAAATGCTTCACCAAACAGTTGTCTTTAAAGTTCACAACTTGCTGTTTTGTAGCATTTCATATGCCTTTGAAACATTTATGTACTGGCAACCAAGATAACATCAGAAGCCTGCACCACATTGGATTTTGACTTATGTTAGAAGTAAGCTAAATGATGGATTTCAAATCGTGTTCAAAGATGAAGTGAAGATTCTTGAAGAGGAGCATCTCAGTGAAATAAATGTGAAGAAACCAGTAGTGGAGATAAAGAAGATGCAGGATACTGAACTAAAACAACAGGTGCAGTGAAGAAAAATGGTAAGTAAACGCCATTGTAATGTTTATAATTGGATTTTTTTTCAGTGCTTAATTTCATACTTTATATCCAATTTTTTTTTCTTGATTGTGCAAATCTGCACCAAACACAGGATGTCCTTTGAGCAATCATCGACTGATACTTCACAATGAGAAACTAATAAACGTAATTCTTCGCACTGTTTATAATACAGAATGAAAATGTTGATAAGCTGCACTCTACATGTATTCTGTTGCACGAGTGATTATCTTAAAATACTTATTTATCTTGATAAGATCTCCCACTAGTCATACACTAAAATGATGTTTTTGCTCTTTCCTTCTCTGTAATTTTTTTTGCCCTTTTAAATGGTTTTGCTCTATCTCACTATGTGCCTTTTCTTGTATCACAGTAGAATTTCAGTAGAGTTCCACCCATTGTTGTTGGCTTTAGAGTTTTGTTTTTTTTGAAGTGACTCTTTATTTCTAAACTTATAATCAGCTTTTTGATTTTACAATTGTATGCTTCTGTTTACAGTTATTCAGTTGGAGTGGATGAATATCATGGATTATTAGGGTAATAGGTAGTGAGATGTAGGATCATGTGCCTCTTATAAGGAAGGAAGTATTTACAGCTTTGAAGTACATTAGGATGGTCAAATTCCTAGGGCCTGATCAATTGCACCACCTGGAGCACAGGCGAAGTTCCAAAAGATACAGAGGATCATGTTACACTGTTCAAGAAGGGTAGCAGGTCAGGCTAGAGAATGACAGGCCAATGAGCTTGACTTCAATTAGAAGGAAGTTCCTGGATGGAAATTTCAACTTGATGCATCTTGGACAGTTTTGGACAGGATTGACTTAGTGAATGGCAAGGCACTGAGGAGTGTTGTGGAACAGAGGGCCTAGGAGTACAAAAGAATAGTTCACTGAAAGCAGACATGGAAGTAGCCAGGATGGTGAAGAAGGCACTTAGCATGCTAGCTTTTCATCAGTCAGGCCATTAAGTTTAGGAGCATGGACATAATGTGCAGTTATACAAGTTGTTGGTGAGAATGCACCTGTACAAATTTGATCACTCCATTATAGGAAAGATATTGCCAAGCTTGAGAGAGTGCAGAAGAGATTTACAAGGATGCCGTCTAGACAATAGAACCTGAATCATGGGGAGAAGCCACCTGGGAACATAGGAAAATGAGGAGAAAGAAGTTTAAGAAAATCAGGAGGAGCAATAATAAAGTTGACAGTTGTAATCTTTACCCCAGTGTTGAAGAGTCCAAAACAGTTTACTTTATTTCATTGTATTGGATTGAAATGTTGCTCTGGATTACATACTCAACTCTGCAATATTTCAGGATGTAGTCTTTTCCTTATGGCTGAGGAGTCAAAAGCTAGAGGATTCTGATACAAGGTAAGAGGGGGAAAGATCTCAGATGTAACTTTACACAGAAGGTAGTGAGTATCTGGAATGAGCTGCCAGAGTCGGTGGTCGATGTGGATATAAATGCATCATTTAAAAGGAATTTGGATAGGTACATCGAGGGAAGGGCTTGACGGGTTATGTATCAAATGTAGGGACCTGGATCTAGCAGGGAGGATGCCATACTTGGCATGGAACAGCTGGGTGGAAGGGCCTGTTTCTGTGCTATATTACTCTGACCCTAAGGTGATTGAGAAGTTATTGTTTCATTTACAGGAGGCTGAAGAAGATTGGTAAAATAAGTGCTGAATATATAGTTGCAAGAAAAAAGTTTGTGAGCCCTTTGCAATTACCTGGTTTTCTGCATTAATTACCCATGAAATGTGGTCATCTAAATCACAATAATAGACAAACAATTGTACATTTCATCAATACTAAGTACACCACTTAAACAATCAGTCTAGGTTCAAAAAAGTATGTAAACCTCTGGGATAGTGTCTTCTATAAAAGCAATTTGCAGTTGGGTGTTCCAATCAATGAAAATGATGAAGGAAGCCAAAAGGAACCCAAGGGTAACAGCAAAAGACCTGCAGTAATCTCTGGAACCTGCTAAACTCTCTGTTCGTGTGTCCACTATAAGAAAAACACTGACCTAGAATGGTATTCATGGAAGGACATCACATCTTAAGTTTGAAAAAGACCACCTGGATGTTCTACAACACCTCTGAGAACAGATGAGAAAAAAGTTGAACTTTTTGGCAAAAAGGCACACTGCTATGCTTAGAGGAAACCAACACCAACACCTCATCCCAACTGCAAAGTAGGGTGGAAGGAGCATCATGGTTTGTTGCCTCAAGGCCTGGAAGGCTTGCAATATTTGAGGGAACAATGAAGTCAAGATTGTATCAAGACAGTGTAAAGGAGGATGTCAGCGTAGCAGTCCATCACTGAAGCGTAATAGATGGTGGATGATGCAACAAGACAAAGATCCAAAACACAAGAGTAAAACACCAACAGAATGGTTTAAAAAGAAAATCTGTGTTTTGGAATGGCCAAGTCAGAGTCCAGACCTGTGTGTGTGTGTGTGTGTGTATGTGTGTGTGTATATATATATATATATATATATATATATATATACACACACACACACACACAAATATCCCTCTCTCCTCCCCCCTCTCCCCTCCTCCCCCCTCTCCCCTCCTCCCCCCTCTCCCCTCCTCCCCCCTCTCCCCTCCTCCCCCCTCTCCCTCCCCCCCCTCTCCCTCCTCCCCCTCTCCCTCCTCCCCCTCTCCCCTCCTCCCCCTCTCCCCTCCTCCCCCCTCTCCCCTCCTCCCCCCTCTCCCCTCCTCCCCCCCTCTCTCCCCTCCTCCCCCCTCTCCCCTCCTCCCCCCTCTCTCTCTCCCCCCTCTCTCTCTCCCCCCTCTCTCTCTCCCCCCCCTCTCTCTCCTCCCCCCTCTCTCTCCTCCCCCCCTCTCTCTCCTCCCCCCTCTCTCTCCTCCCCCCCTCTCTCTCCTCCCCCCTCTCTCTCCTCCCCCCTCTCTCTCCTCCCCCCCTCTCTCTCCTCCCCCTCTCTCTCCTCCCCCCTCTCTCTCCTCCCCCCTCTCTCTCCTCCCCCCCTCTCTCTCCTCCCCCCCTCTCTCTCCTCCCCCCCTCTCTCTCCTCCCCCCCTCTCTCTCCTCCCCCCCTCTCTCTCCACCTCCCCTCTCTCTCCTCCCCCCCTCTCTCTCTCCTCCCCCCCCCCTCGTTTTTTGCTATGGAGTTCTGTGCCTCAAGGTGGCACTTAGTGTGTTTTGCAAGTGTGGTAACTTTGAATCTATCTTTTATTTACCTACAGCTTATTTTTATTTTTTTAAAGCACCATATTATAGAGGACGTATATGGAATACATTTTTAGAACTGTATTGTAAAATTAAATTTATAACTTTTGTATACTTTCATAACTATCTGCTTGTAGTTCCTAACTGTATAATACAGGTCTTCGTTTTATAGATGGATTTTGATAACAAAATAAGCGATATTTGTTGAAGGTCATTGAAGATCGACAGTGATCGAAGTGGTTATATTGTTCAGTAAAATTTCTAAAACCACTGAAGCATTTCTGGAAAAATAGCTCTATTTCAAGTTTCTGTACCAGGTTCCCTGAAGATCTATCCTGTGCCCAACATATTGATATAATTACGAAGAAGGCATGTCAGCAGCTATATTTCATTCAGAGCTTGAGGAGATTTTGTATGTCACCAAATACTCTAGTAAATTTCTACAGATATATCATGGAGAGCATTCTAACTGGCTGCATCATCATCTACCACAGAGGGGTCACTGCACAGGACTGGAAAAAGCAACAGAGGGTTGCAAACTTAGCCAGCTCCATCATTCTGCGCTGGCCTCCTCAGCTTTGTGGACATCTTCAAAAGGCAATGCCTGAAAGAGGTAGCATCCATCATTAAGGGCCCCTTTTACACTTGACATGCTCTCTTCTTATTACTACCACCAGAGAAGAATACAGGAGTCTGAAGACACACAATGATTTAGGAGCAACTTCATCCCCTCCACCATCAGGTTGCCCAATGGTTGAATACTACCTTGCTATTTTTGCTCTCTTTCTACATTTTTTTTGTGTATTTCTTTCTGCAATTTATAGTATTTTTTATGTATTGCTCTGTACAACTGCTGCAAAACAACAAATCTTTACAACATATGTCAATGATATTAAACCTGATTCGGATTCCGAACACCATTATGCCAATTAGAATAAGATAGTTATCTTTTCTGAGATTGTGATGGACATAATCACATCATTGGAGTTTGAGAATTTTATAAAAAGGAGCAAATTTAATTTTTCAATTTATTTTGTCAAGTTTATTACTACAAGTATAAGGAGGTGCTCTCAGTCTCTCAACTAGTTGGGATTATAGAAGTCACCCTGCAATATGAGAGGGAGAAGCTAAAATCAGATGTATCATTATTACAGTGGAGTAGAGGGAATTACAGAGGCATGATAGAAAAGCTGGCCAAAGTTGATTGGAAGTGGGTACTATCAGGGATGATGGCAGAGCAGCAATGGCTAGCATTTCTGCAGGCAATTTGGGAAGTGCAGTATAGCTACAACCCAATGAAGAAGTAGTGTTTTAATGGCAGGATGACACAACAGTGGCTGACAAGCAAAAGAGAGGGCATATCATAGAGCAAGAAGTAGTAGGAAGTTGGAGGATTGTGAAGCTTTAAAACAACCAACAGAAGGCAACTAAAAAGCAATAAGGAGCGAAAAGATGTAACATCAAGGTTAGCTAGTCAATAATATCAGAGGATTCCAAGAGCTTTTCAGATGTATAAAGAGTAAAAGAGAGGTGGGATAGATACTGGACTGCTGGAAAATGATGCTTGAGAGGTAGTGATGGGGGACAAGGGAATTGTGGATGAACTGAATGTATTTTGCATCATTCTTCACTGCGGAAGATGGTAGCAGTACGCCAGATGTTCAGGAGTATCAGATGGCAGAAGTGAGTTCAGATGCTATTGCTAAAGAGAAGGTGCTTGTGCTTCGGAAGCTGAAAGGTCTGAAGGTAGATAAATCACCTGGACCAGATGAACTACACCTCAGGGTTCTGAAAGAAGTGGTTGAAGAGAATGTGAAGCAATAGTAATGATCTTCAAAAATCACTAGATTCTGGTATAGTTTTAGAGGATTGAAAAATTGCAAGTGGCACCCCACTCCTCGGGGGGGGGGGGGGAGGAGAGAGAGAGAGAGAGAGAGAGATATGGATGCAGAAGAAAGGAAATTCTAGGCCAGTTGGCCTGAGCTCGCTGGTTGGGAAGATGTTGGAGTCGATTGTTAAGGATGAGGTTTCAGGGTGCTTGGAGGCCACCTCTTTGTCCAGCCACTTAACTTGGGCCAAAGTCAGTATGGTTCCCTTCACAGAAAACCTCACCTGATAAATCTGTTGGAATTCTTTGAGGAAATAAGAAGCTGGATAGACAAAGGAGAATGGATGGATGTTGTGTATTTGGATTTTCTAAATGCCTTTGACAAGTTGCCACACAAGAGGCCATGGTATTACAGGGATGATACTAGTATGGATAGAGCAATGGCTTATTGGCAAGAGGCAAAGAGTGGGTATAAAGGAGCCTTTTCTGATTGCAGAACATCAGTCACCACCAGCAGTATTGGGACTACTTCTTTTTTACGTTGTATGATTTGGATGACGGAACTGATGGCTTTGTGGCCAGGTCTGTGGATGATACGAAGAAAGGTGGAAAGGTCAGTTGTGTTGAGAAAGCAGAGAGGCTGCTGAAGGGCAGATTAGGAGAATGCGCAGAGGAGGGACAGATGGAATGCTTATGCACTTTGGTAGACGGAACAAAAATGTAGACTATTTTCTAAATGGGAAGAAATTTCAAAAATACAAGGTGCAAAGAGACTTGGGAGTCCTCATGCAGGATTCCCTAAAGTTTAACTTACAGGTTGAGTTGGTGGTGAGGAAGGCAAATGTGATGTTAACATTCATTTTGAGAGGACTAGAATATAGAAACAAGGATGTAGTGCTGAGACTTTATAAGGACTGGTGAAGCCTCACTTGGAATATTGTGAGCAGTTTTGGGCCCCTGATCTAAGAAAGGAGGTGCTATCATTGGAGAGAGTTCGAAGGAGGTTCATGAAAGTGATTCTGGGATTGAAAGGCTTATCACATGAGGAAAGTTTGATGGTCTCTGGGCTTGTAGAAGAATGAGCAGGATCTCATTGAAACCTATCAAATGCTGAAAGCCCTAGACAGAGTGGACGCGGAGAGGATGCTACCTTTAGAGGGGGAGACTAGGACTAGAGAGCACAACCTCAGAATAAAGGGACATCCATTTAGAACAGAGACGAGAAGGAATTTCTTTAGCCAGATGGTGGTGAATCTGTGGAATTTGTAGCCACAGATGGCTGTAGAGACCAAGTCGTTGAGTGTATTTAAGGTGAAGGTTGATAGATTCTTGATAAGTCAGGGTGTGAAAGTTTACGAGGCAGAAGAAAGGCGTTGAGAGGGAAGTGGATCTGCCGTGATCAAATGGCGGAGCAGACTCGGGGCCAAGTGGCCTGATTCTGTTCTCATGATCTTTATTATAATTGAAACTAATAAATTATCAGACATGTATTAGACATGTGATGACTGCACTATTCAGATATTTGATTATTTTTGGATTTTACAAGATTATATACACTAAGCAAATTATTTGTGTGCATTTTGGATTTTAAAAATGCAAAATGCTAAAATTGCTACCAGAACTACATTTATAATCAGTTAGCAATGTTTATTGGGTAACAAAGCTATATATGTCTTATATTTTGGAAAAGGAGGATAGCTGTGCAAACCTTGAACACTTTTAACAGGATGAAAGGCTCCCTCTGTTGGCTATAAACGGAATTGTGCAAAATCACTTGATTTGGTCTCAGATGAATGAATTTTCAGTGAAATAATGCACCTTTATTTAGCAAATTCACTGAGAAAACAAAGAAGTGACTAGTGACTGCTGGGAAAATGAGGAGAAGATTCCTGAAAATGACTAGATGGTTCTGTGTACATGCAGGTGCACCCTTCCAGGTGGTGGATGGAGATTATGGGGTTTTGGCATTTGCCAGACAATCTTTGGTGAATTACAGCAGTGCACAAACAAATTGCAATCATGGCAAAGTGGTAGTAGAAAAGTGTGGAATCTTTAAGCTAGTTGGTGTTCTGCTAGGATGTTGATCACAGACAATGCTTTGACTTGGAAAGATTAAACTTCTGAAATATTATGAGGGTCAATTTGGCCAGGCGCTAAAGCTTTTAGATCTGAGAAATATTATCACTTCTAGTAGAACAAAACAAAAAAACATGATTCTGATGTTTAAAACCTGAATGTTATGTTAACTAATTCTTTATTCATGGAGACTCCATAATCGGATAGTAATTTCCAACATTATCCCTGTGGTTTGAGTTTTTTGAAGGAGTTCTGATCTGCATGCCCTTGAAACCCCTCCACCCCCACCCACCCTATCCTCACGTCTATCAATTAAATGGCTTCTTAAACAGCACATCACAATGTCAACCGTGACCTCAACCTATCAGAGAGATGCTTTGTCTTGTTTATCCTTTACCATACACTCTGCAGCTTGAAACTAACTTTTCTCACTTCATTTCTGATGAAGGCTCTTATCACATAACATTGCCTGATCTACTGAGTAATTCAATCGTTTTCTGTTTATGCTCCCAGCCTCATACCTATTTATATCTACATTTGATTTGTTGGTTCAAATGAATTTTGGATTGGTGGTGACCATGTCTTGGGGGTGTTGTTAATAGCTTGCTTAATGGTAATCCATTGTTTATGCTCTCCTTTGTCAATGGCCTACAACTGAAACTTGTGATGCACATATTATTTGCAATATAATTGTCCAAACTTGAATGCTATTTGGACTTCCTATATGTAGCATGGACTATTTTATTATTTGAGTAATTGTATCTTGAGCTGCTCATTGTTGTGATAAGTAACCTGTCTGACCTAATATATTGATTCAAAAGGTCGGGCAGCATCTGTGGAAACGATCAGTCAACGTTTCGGGCTGGAACCCTTCGTCAGGACTGAAGAGGGAAGGGGTAGAGGCCCTATAAAGAAGGTGGGGGGAGGGTGGGAAGGAGCAGGCTGGTAGGTTCCAGGTGGAAAAACCAGTAAGGCGAAAGATAAAGGGGTGGTGGAGGGGAAGCAGGGAGGTGATAGGCAGGAAAGGTGAAGAAGGAATAGGGTTTCCACAGATACTGCCTGACCTGCTGAGTTCCTCCAGCATGTTGTGAGTGTTGCTTTGACCCCAGCATCTGCAGAGTATTTTGTGATATTGATTCAAAACAATGATAAAATAGTTGAAGTTAGTTGGACTGGGAACATAGCCATGAGGAATTCATGCGCTGACCTGGAGTGAGATATTTGGGCTCCAATGACCACAACTAGTTTTCTTTACACCAGATATGACTCCACAATTTAATTGGGTCTCTATGGTGGTAACTTTGGTCAAATGCTACTTTAATTTCAAGTCACTTTCACTTCACTATTGAATTCAGCTCCTATTTTTATATTGGATTTCTCCTGAATATACCGTGTATACTAATGACAATTCTAAATTCGGTATTAATCTAAATGAACTGGTGGTACAAAGCACAGAGGGAATATGATCTGTGAGGAAGATACAATGTCTACGTAAACAGGTGGATGGGCAAAGAGGCGGGTAGATGAAATATAATGTGGGAAAATCTGAGGCTGCCCACTTTGGTAGGAAGAAAAAAAACTGTGTTGTAACAGTTGGTGAATTGCTTGTTCATGAAGTGCAGAAAATCAACCTGCATGCACTACAACAAGCCATTAAAAGAGCCTTTGTATTCCCAATTGGATTTTACCAATGTGTAGTTTTTGATCCCCTTACCTAGTTGAAGTTAGCTGAGCATGCATTCACTGAATTGTTCTGGAAATGTGAACATTGAATAGAAACATAGAAACATAGAAACATAGAAAATAGGTGCAGGAGTAGGCCATTCGGCCCTTCGAGCCTGCACCACCATTCAGTATGATCATGGCTGATCATCCAACTCCATACCCCCTGATCCCTTTCGCCACAAAGGCCATATCTAACTCCCTCTTAATTATAGCCAATAAACTGGCCTCAACTGTTTCCTGTGGCAGAGAATTCCACAGATTCACCACTCTCTGTGTGAAGAAGTTTTTCCTAATCTTGGTCCTAAAAGGCTTCCCCTTTATCCTTAAACTGTGACCCCTCGTTCTGGACTTCGCCAACATCGGGAACAATCTTCCTGCATCTAGTCTGTCCAATCCCTTTAGAATTTTATACATTTCAATAAGATCCCCCTTCAATCTTCTAAATTCCAGCGAGTATAAGCCTAGTTGATCCAGTCTTTCATCATATGAAAGTCCTGCCATCCCAGGAATCAATCTGGTGAACCTTCTTTGTACTCCCTCTATGGCAAGAATGTCTTTCCTCAGATTAGGGGACCAAAACTGCACACAATACTCCAGGTGTGGTCTCACCAAGGCCTTGTACAACTGCAGTAGTACCTCCCTGCTCCTATACTCGAATCCTCTTGCTATGAATGCCAGCATACCATTCACCTTTTTCACTGCCTACTGTACCTGCATGCCCACTTTCAATGACTGGTGTACAATGACACCCAGGTCTCGTTGCACCTCCCCTTTTCCTAATCGGCCACCATTCAGGTAATAATGTTTTTTCCTGTTCTTGCCACCAAAGTGGATAACCTCACATTTATCTACATTAAATTGCATCTGCCATGATTTTGCCCACTCACCTAACCTATCCAAGTCACCCTGCATCCTCTTAACATCCTCCTCACAGCTAACACTGCCGCCCAGCTTCGTGTCATCCGCAAACTTGGAGATGCTGCATTTAATTCCCTCGTCTAAGTTATTAACATATATTGTAAACAACTGGGGTCCCAGCACTGAGCCTTGCGGTACCCCACTAGTCACTGCCTGCCGTTCTGAAAAGGTCCCTTTTTTTCCCACTCTTTGCTTCCTGTCTGCTAACCAATTCTCTATCCACATCGATACCTTACCCCCAATACTGTGTGCTTTAAGATTGCACACTAATCTCCTGTGTGGGACCATGTCAAAAGCCTTTTGAAAATCCAAATATACCATATCCACTGATTCTTCCCTATCCACTCTACTAGTTACATCCTCAAAAAATTCTTTGAGATTCGTCAGACATGATTTTCCTTTCACAAATTGAATGATGAAGAGAAATTAGAAAATTTCACACTTTTAAGTATAAAAGCTGATTTTATTGGCATGTGTAAGATTCTGTGTGGATTGTCATGTCGTTTCCAAGAAACTTTCTGATTAGGAAGTTTAAGATTAGGAATTTTACATTTATACTTGAAATAAGAAATTTATGTTCAGTTATAACTCTTTGAAACTCTTCTTTGCAGGGTTGTGGTTTCTTAGTCTTTGTAAATTTGCACACTTAGGAATTGAATGATACACGATACAATGGTTTTGAGGTATAAAACCAGTAACTATATTTTTAAATGTTTGTGTAAGCTTAAGGACCATATAGCATACTTGTATTTTCCTTCCTACCTCTTGGCACCCGCAAAATTAACTGATTTTTTAAAAAAATTATTGTTTAATTCCTTATCCAATCCTGTTAATCCATGAACACAATTAAGTACTTTCTGGAATGGCTTAGCAGGTTCACACAAAATGCTGGAGATACTAAGCAGGCCAGGCAGCATCTATGGAAAAGAGTACAGTCAACGTTTCGGGCCAAGACCCTTCATCAGGACTGGAAAAAAGATAAAGAATCAGAGTAAGAAAGGGGGGGAGGGGGGGAAGAACCACAAGGTGATAGGTGAAACCTGGGGGAGGGGTGAAGTAAGGAGCCGGGAAGTTATTTGGCAATTGAGATACAGGGCTGGAGAAGGGGGATTCTGATAGGAGGGGACAATAAGTCATGGAAGAAAGAAAAGGTGAGAAGCACCAAAGGGAGGTGATGGACAAGTAAGGAGAGACATTCTGAGAGGAAAATGGGAGGTGAAGGAGAAGGGGCATTTTGGTTTGAGAACAACCGAGGGTGCCATTGCCAGTGACGTTCATGTTCAATAAAAGGTGATTTGGAAGCATATTGGGTGTCCTAATTGTGTTGATTGTACTGATCCATGACAACGTTTCACTAAATGGAGATAGATGGAAATATTGTAGCTGTGGATATAACTAGGTTCATAAGGAACACCAGGGATGTGAAGCTCTTATTTTGGCCCTTGTGTTGAGTTTGTGTGTTGTTACTCCAAAGCAAATAAATTGCATGTGATGAAAATTTGAAATTAAAAAAAATAGAGAATGCTGGAAGTATTCCAAATATTTCTTTGAATACCTGGAATATATATGGAAGGTACTTGGAATATACTCAGTGAGTTGATGACTAAGATCTGGAGTGGAAGATATGTCCCAGAAGGACTACACACATTGTGATCTTCTAGTGAATATTTTAGCCCTATCTTTTGCATTCACCAGCTGGGCTTTTCCATAATCCAAATAGAAATATTCATGAAGCCTCTTCTGTTAGTTCTTTAACTAACCAACATAAATTACTTGCACTGTCAGGTCGCAGGAACTGAATGGTTGCCAGTTTTCCACTTAAACAGCTCAAGTGGCACCATGGTATCAAGTCAGCTCCTGTAATTTGCAGCTGTAAATGATGTTGGTTAACTAACCTGATATTACCACCTCCATTATGTGGTTCTCCAGCCTTAAATTAATCTATGCAATTCAACTCAATGACTTCTTGTGGAAGCCAGTATCATTTTCTCGGTGTTTTTTGGACAAAGAAGTCTACACACTTAATATGTGGCCTCAGTACTGGTCCTTGTGAAACATCACTAACCATCTGCCCACTTCTATCACTTAATTTTCTGTTTTAATGCAAACTAGTAATCCATTACCCAACTTGTTTCATAAGCCTGTGTTCTCTGGTCATATTTGTTAGTCTGTTAGGGACTGACTTATTAAAGGTTTTTGAAAATGGAGCTAAATCTAGTCTTCAAAAATTCAATTGAAATGATTGAGCTTGTTTTTCCTATTTCATATTCATAGGTGTGTTTCTACTCCCTTGAATAGAGATTTCATTATTTTCCTGTCACTGATATTAAGCTGATTGGTCCATATTTAAGAAAATCTCCTCTTCTGCTTTAAAAACAGTATCTTATCTTCCAATGTCATGTCCGGCTGGTCAATACTGAAGCAAAGAGATTT
Organism: Mobula birostris; assembly: GCF_030028105.1. Classification (NCBI taxonomy): domain Eukaryota; kingdom Metazoa; phylum Chordata; class Chondrichthyes; order Myliobatiformes; family Myliobatidae; genus Mobula; species Mobula birostris. The sequence goes on along the minus strand of NC_092371.1, from coordinate 52,350,336 downwards.
AATATTTGTCATCTGCCTATTGTTTGTTAGATTGTAAAGAAATAATATGTAACTTAAAGTTAGGTTAGATTCATACTGACATTGTGAATATGTTTCACTTTCAAAAGTGGGAGAATTTTGTACTTTTACTAGCTTGCAATAAAATGTGTATGTCAATATTTACTCATTTTATATCTAAGATGTTCTATAGCTGCTTAACAAATTGCTAACATACAGAATGCACTAAGGTATAACATAATATACACATGAATTGTGCCAATTCATAATTTCTAATGTTCATGAATAGCATTTGAGCATGTAGCACTCTACATGAAACTATATAAATTAATATGATTTTCATGTTGGTAAATAAATTCGATTTTTTTTTCTCTACTTTTTCCTAACATATTTAATCACCTTTTTTTCACATGACTACTGTAAATCATTTGAGAAGTTTTGAGAAATGGAACATGGGTGCTACATTTGTGGATTACTTTGTTTCCTCTTATCTCTTGGAGATTGTTATTTTCCATTAAGTTTGTTACATTTAAACAAATGGCTACTTGTGACATCTGGTGGACCATTGTGGAAGATTTACAGAGCTCAGCAGCAACCGACAAGGATAGGACTACCAATAGGTATGTATCACTTGACACAAAGGCCAATTTTCTGGACTATTGCTCTTGGAAACTAACAGTTACCTAGACACATTGGAGTGGAAAGGTGAATGGAGACATCTGTTGCCTCCTACCTACCTTCAGGCTTTGCTTTAAATTTGCATCTCAAATTTATGTTCAATTTCATTTGGCAGTAAATCACTACTGAAACTGACATGGGCCATGTTACTGATACCATGAGCATGAGTTGCTTATATGATTTAGCATCTGACTCTCTACTTTATAGACAAGGCTCTTTAAACAGAATTCTGCTTTTGTTATGGCAGTAATCAGCCCCAGTTATCTGGAGTGTGCCTCCTATGCTCTGATTTTGTCTATATTTATAGTGATTAAATTATCTCCACGGACCTATAAACATTGTGAAAGTGAAGCAACGTATCCCCAGAATCCAAGCTGATACTGTAAGATAGAAATGATCCAGTATTCAGCCAAGTACCTTTCAAATGCCAGGAAGGTTCATGCATGCAGTAAGCTCGACATCAACCAGGTTGGGTGGGGAAGAAATAAAAAATCTTCTCTGCATATCAGCTGGCATTATAGACATGCTTGAATTTTTATTTTTCATCCTCCACAAATAAGGGATGATAAAAATGTAATAGACTTCCTTGTAGCTGCACACGTTGATATCAACACCAGCAATTATTGCTTTAAAATGAATAGTTCTATGTTTTATTGGGAAACCATCTGCAGAAATGCTGAAGGTCATAATTCCAATGTAATGAATTGTTATTTATAGACTTAATGCCACATTTAATGTCTTAACCAATTTCCCTTTTCATACTTTATAATGCATCCTTTTTAAGAAGGGTTAAAATTTGTTCTAGTGGACAATGCACTTCACAACCTGCTGTTCTCTTTTCATTATATCATGTGTGAAGCCAAGCAGAGCTGCAGAACGGATGCTGTTAATGACAGAGAGATAACGAGAGACAAGGGAGAGCCATTCAAAATACTAATAAGAGAGAAGAGAGAGATAACGAGAGGGAGACACATAATTCAGTATGTTGGCGTCTGCCACAGACAGTTTGCTCTGAACCTGAACTGTTCATTAACAATCCTGCTGAGACAATAGGAAGTGTGAAGTTTGATGGACAGGTGATATCCCATCAGGAGGAGGACAAAATAGCGGGTTCGCTAAGGCACAGACACACATGCCATGAGACCCTGGAAAAAGCATTGTGTCCCACAAGTTGGTGGGAGTTTGGAGGACCGATTCGCGGAAATCGGTCAGAGGCTCACAGGGTGTAAAGGTACGACCCTTGGGAACCTGTTGTGTGTCCGCCCTTGCCTGGGTGCTGGGTTCACCATGGAAGAACGATCGCATCCAGAATGGAGGGGTCACAGTCGGTGACCACAGCGGGATCAGAAGGCCTGGAAAGGTTTGCCTGAAACCTCAACTCTATCTCTATATCTCTCTCTCTCTCCCTCTCCCCCCCTCTCCCCCCTCTCCCCCCCTCTCCCCCCCTCTCCCCCCCTCTCCCCCCCTCTCCCCCCCTCTCCCCCCCTCTCCCCCCTCTCCCCCCTCTCCCCCCTCTCCCCCCTCTCTCCCCTCTCTCCCCTCTCTCCCCTCTCCCCCCTCTCCCTCCCTCTCCCCCTCTCCCCCTCTCCCCCCTCCCCCCCTCTCCCCCCTCCCCCCTCTCCCCCCTCTCCCCCCCTCTCCCCCCCTCTCCCCCCCTCTCCCCCCCTCTCTCCCCCCCTCTCTCCCCCCCCTCTCTCCCCCCCCTCTCTCCCCCCCCTCTCTCTCCCCCCCCTCTCTCCCCCCTCTCTCTCCCCCCTCTCTCCCCCCCCTCTCTCCCCCCCCTCTCTCCCCCCCCTCTCTCCCCCCCCTCTCTCCCCCCCCTCTCTCCCCCCCCTCTCTCCCCCCCCTCTCTCCCCCCCTCTCTCCCCCCCTCTCTCTCCCCCCCTCTCTCTCCCCCCCTCTCTCTCCCCCCCTCTCTCTCCCCCCCTCTCTCTCCCCCCCTCTCTCTCCCCCTCTCTCTCCCCCTCTCTCTCCCTCTCTCTCCCCCCCTCTCTCTCCCCCCCTCTCTCTCCCCCCCCCTCTCCCCCCCTCTCCCCCCCTCTCTCTCCCCCCCCTCTCTCTCCCCTCTCCCTTCTCTCCCCTCTCCCTTCTCTCCCCTCTCTCCTCCACCTCCCCCCCGCCCCAACGGTACAACAGCGATCACTTCGAACTACCCTAGACTGAACTGAACTCTGCTTCACCTTAAGACCGATCATTTTACCCCTAGACTGCGATAGAGCTTGGTTGATTCCTATTACCCTATTTCTGTGTATATGTGTATACTATCATTGCTAACCTGTTACATTTATATCCTTGCGGTTAGTGTACTGTATTACTTATTTTTTAAATAAAACTTTATTAATCACAGAATCCAACGAGTGTTCCATTTCTGCTGGTTTGACAACCCAGTTATGGGGTACGTAACATAAGTGGGGGCTCGTCATCCAGGATTTTGAACGCCAAAATTGGGACTGGTTAAATTGATTGGGTTAAATTCCCGAATTTAAAAAAAAAAGGGCAAACAGCAGAAATGGAGATTGAGGAATTTCTAAAGGGGCCAACCTTGGAGGCATTAGAGGATGCCAAGAAATCAGAATTGGCGACTGTTGCAAAACGGTTGAATCTTTTGAAGGGGAAGCAGACAATGAGAAGAGCGGAGATGCAAAGAGCCATCGTTGAGTATTATGTATCTAAAGATGTGTTTCCCCACGGGGAGCTGGAAGTGGTGTCTATGAGCAAACCTGGTGGGGAGGTGGTGCAGCTGCAGATGGAAAGATTAATGCTCAAGCACGAGTTCCAAGTAAAGCAGCTAGAATGGGAAGAGAGAGAGAAGCAGCTAGAAGGGGAAGCGAGAAAGAAGCAGCTAGAATGGGAAGAGAGAGAGAAGCAGAAGGAAAGGGAGTTTGAGCTGGAGAAGTTAAGGATACGCTAGAGGGGGGCCAAATGCCAGACCAAGGTGGAGGGTTCAAGGTGACCCAGGAGGTTAGGTTGGTTCCCCCATTTGAGGAGGCCGATGTTGATCGGTATTTTCTACATTTTGAAAAAGTCGCTGCAAGTCAGGACTGGCTGAGGGATATGCGGGCTGTTTTACTCTGGAGCATGCTTAAGGGGAAGGCTCAGCAAGCTTACTCAGCATTGTCAGCAGAAAATGCACAGAATTATGATGTGGTAAAAGAGGCTATACTCAGGATTTATGAGTTGGTCCCGGAGGCATACCGGAAAACATTCCGGGATGTGAGGAAGCAGTGGGGCCGCACGTATTTAGAGTTTGCCCGTGAGGTGCAGATGTATTGTGTGCGTTGGTGCGCCTCGAAAGGGGTCAATGGGGATTATTACAGACTACTACAGCTAATACCGATTGAGCAATTTAAAGGTTGTGTCCCTGAAGGTATGAGGCCCTATCTCGATGAGAAAGAGGCAGAAACCTTAGCCGCAACTGCTAAGTTAGCAGATGAGTATGCGTTAACACACAAAGTTTACCCCGAGTAAGAGTTACCAGAAGAGTAGTCGAGAGGGCAGAGAAAGTCCGCCGGCCAAGCCAGAAAGTAAGCTGGGGACTAGCGAGAAGGATAAGGAAGACAGGGAGCAGTTTGGTAGGAAGTCTCCTGGTTTCGTATGCTATAATTGTGGGAAAGCCAGTCACATTGCGTCCAGGTGTTTTGCCCCAAAGAAGGAGACGGGGAAAGGGAAAACGATGACTCTGACTGGCTGTATTGAGCCAGCAAACAAACTGCTAGGGAGAAGAGGTCTGATAGAGTTCAGGAAGGGCGTGAGAAGTTTACTTCGGCCGGATTGGTGTCGGTGAAGGAAGGGTCAACCCCAGTTCCAGTACGGATCTCGAGAGACACTGGGGCTTGTCAATCATTGATCTTAGGGAGGGTGTTAGAATTTAGTGGAGAGACCGAGACTGGGGAGGTCAGTGTGATAAAGGGCATTGGGAAAGGGCCTGAAGCAGTACCTTTGCACCAGATATGCCTGAAAAGTGACTTGGTCTCCGGACCGGTCACGATAGGGGTGAGGTCCGAATTACCGATGGAAAACGTGGAGATCTTACTCGGTAACGACCTTGCAGATGGAGATGTGTACCCAGCAGTAAAGCTGACGAGCAAGCCTGCCAGGACTGAGGACCCGCCCATGGAATCACAGGTTTATCCAGCTTGCGCAGTGACTTGACGCATGTCGAGAAAGGCTGCCGAAGCGAATGTGGATTCAGCTGAGATGTTTTTACCACCCAGCAGGGGTTAGAAAGTGAGAAGAATGAGCATAGTGGAGTGAAAGGAAGTGAGGGAGTTGAGGTAGATTTATCATTAGCGAGAAAGGAATTTATACAGGCACAGGAACGAGACAAGGAGCTGATGGTTTTGACGGAGACAGCCCTCTCTGAAGCAGAAATAAAAAGGGAACCGGTGAGCTATTATATGAAGGAGGGAGTACTGATGAGGAAGTGGAGACCAAGTACCGTGCTCGCAGATGAGGAGTGGGGAGTGGTACACCAGGTGGTAGTGCTGAAAATTTATAGAGACGAGATTTTTAACCTGGCCCACAAGACACCCCTCGGTGAACATTTTGTGGTGAGGAAAACAGTCAATAGAATTAGGAAAGAGTTTTACTGGCCGAACATGAGGAAGGATATTATTGAGTATTGCAGACGGTGTCACACCTGTCAGGTGGTAGGTAAGCCGAACCAGGACCTGCCTAAAGCGCCCCTTCGACCGATACCCGCTTTTGGGGAATCTTTCTCCCGAATAATTGTGGATTTTGTCGGTCCCCTGCCCAGAACTGCGAGTGGGCGAGAGTATGTGATGACTATAATGTGTGCCGCCACTAGGTTTCCGGAGGCTGTGCCCCTGGCAAGCGTCAAGGCTCCCGCAGTGGTAAAGGCGCTTGTGAAATTTTTCACTACGGTGGGGTTGCCAAGGGAAATTCAGTCAGATCAGGGGAGTGTCTTCACATCTCAGACATTCTGACGGATGTTGGATGAGATGGGAGCAAAGCAGATTTTGGCCTCCGCGTACCACCCAGAGTCTCAAGGGGCATTGGAGAGATTCCACGCAATGTTAAGGACCATGATTAAAACTTATTGTCAAGAGAACGCTAGAGACTGGGATGATGCCTTGCCTCTCTTGTTATTTGCCATAAGGGACACAGTTCAGGAGTTATTGGGGTTCAGCCCATTCAAGCTCATCTTCAGTCATAGGCCCAGAGGACCTCTGACTTTACTGAAAGAGCAATGGTCCAGCCCGACAGTACAAGACAATGTGATTGATTATGTTTTAAAATTTCAGGAGAGGCTTAAAAGGATCTGTGACCTTCCAAAGAAAATCTACGAGACTCCCAAACAAAAATGAAACAGTGGTATGATAGGCGAGCCTGAGAGCAAGTGTTTCAAGTGGGCGATGGGGTCTTAGTTCTGTTTCCAGTGGTAACCAACTCCTTCCACAGTCCGTGCAAAGTGATTAAAAAGCTAGACTCTTTGAATTATGTTATTGAAACGCTGGACAGACGTAAGCCAACAAAATTAGTGCATATCAATATGCTAAAAGCTTACCACGATGAGAAAGCAGATCTAGTCGGTGCTATTACAAAAATAAATGAGGCTGTGGTGCCAAATGATAAGGGAAAAACACGTCTTGAAAAGATAAACATGGTGCCGACCAGATTGGAGAACTCTATTGTTTTGGCCAACCTTGCTGATAAGGTCTCTCACTTAACCCCTGTACAGAGCGAGCTGCTAATAAAGCTAATTAACCAGCATGCAGATGTATGTACGGATGTCCCGAGGCAATGCAAGGGGATGGTACATGATGTTATTGTTACGTCAGATCAGCCTATTAAGCAACACTCCTATAGGATGAACTTGGAGGAGGGCAAGCTAGTGGAGAAAGAAATTGAACACATGCTAGCCACAGGCATTATTAGGCCATCCAAATTGGAATGGGCCTCTCCCTGTGTGGTTGTCCTGAAACCCGATGAGGACATATGATTCTGTACAGATTACAGAAAGGTGAACGCTATCACAAAAACTGATGCTTACCCCATCCCAAGGGTAGACGATTGCATCGATAAAGTGGGGAGGGCTAAGAACATCACAAACATCGATTTGCTGAAAGGGTACTGGTGTGTTCCTTTAACCGACCGGGCTAGAGAAATCTCAGCATTTGTCACTCCATCAGGGTTATACGAGTACAATGCCTTACCTTTTGGCATGAAGAACACCCCAGGGACCTTCCAAAGGATGATTAATTCAGTGATAAAAAGGTTAAAGAACGCAGAAGCGTATATTGACGATTTGGTGGTCTGGAGTGATACGTGGGATGAGCACACTGTGGCAGCAGAGGAACCGTTTAAACGGCTGTCTGAAGCCAACCTGACAGTGAACCTCGCGAAAAGTGAGTTCGGCCACGTTAAGGTCACGTATCTGGGGTATGTGGTAGGACAGGGGCAGCTGGCACTGATGCAGGCTATGGTGCAGGCTATCTCTGAAGTTCCCATCCTGACAGACAAGAGGGCCCTGAGAAGTTTTTTGGGGATGGTGGGGTACTATCGGAAGTTTTGTAAAAACTTTGTGGATATTACCCTCCCTCTTACTAAGCTCTTGCCGAAGAATGAGAAGTTTGTGTGGAACGACCTTTGTCAACAAGCCTTCAAGAGTCTGAAGGCGATACTGTGTCACCACCCTGTATTGAGTGCGCCTGACTTTTCAAAACCCTTCTCTCTAGCAACAGATGCTGGCGACGAAGCGGCAGACAGACAAGGAGGGAATTGAACACCCAGTGGCTTATTTTTCTAAGAAGTTTAATGTCCATCAGAGAAATTATTCCGCTGTGGAAAAGGAATTACTGGCAATCATTCTGGCATTACAACATTTTGAGGTTTATATTTGTCTGGCATGGAAACCACTGATAGTTTGCAGTGATCACAATCCATTAGTGTTTTTGACCACAATGAAGGATAAAAACAAATGCTTGTTAAGTTGGAGTCTGATATTAAAGGAATTTGATATAAAGATAAAACATGTAAAAGGAACCGACAATGTGATTGCCGATTGCCTGTCCGGGTGTTAAAATTTGAAGTTCTCTGTATTAGCTGAATAGCGGATGACTACTTGTATATTAGTGTGTATTTTGTAATGTACATTCATGCCTGTAATTTTTACCCCTGGTAAGAATTCTTTTAAGGGTGCGGGTGTCATGTGTGAAGCCAAGCAGAGCTGCAAAACAGATGCTGTTAATGACAGCGAGATAACGAGAGACAAGGAAGAGCCATTCAAAATGCTAATAAGAGAGAAGAGAGAAATAACGAGAGGGAGGCACATAATTCAGTATGTTGGCGTCTGCCACAGACAGTTTGCTCTGAACCTGAACTGTTCATTAACAATCCTGCTGAGACAATAGGAAGTGTGAAGTTTGATGGACAGTTGATACCCCATCAGGGGGAGGATAAAATAACGGGTTTGCTAAGACACAGACACACACGCCACAAGACCATGGAAAATGCTTTGTTGCCCCACAAGTTGGTGGGAGTTTGGAGGACTGATTCACGGAAATTGGTCAGAGGCTCACAGGGTGTAAAGGTATGACCGGTGGGAACCTGTTGTGTGTCCGCCCTTGCCTGGGTGCCGGGATCACCACGGAAGAACGATTGCATCCGGAATGGAGGGGTCACAGTCGGTGACCACAACGGGATCTGAAGGCCTCGAAAGGTTTGCCTGAAACCTCAACTGTATCTCCCACTCTCTTTTTCTCTCTCCAACGGTACAACTTCAGCGATTACTTCGAACTACCCTAGACTGAACTGAACTCTGCTTCACCTTAAGACCGATCATTTTACCCCTAGACTGCGATAGAGCTTGGTTGATTCCTATTACCCTATTTCTGTGTATATGTGTATACTATCATTGCTAACCTGTTACATTTATATCCTTGTGGTTAGTGTACTGTATTACTTATTTTTTAAATAAAACTTTATTAGTTTCTAGTAATCGCAGACTCCAACGAGTGTTCCATTTCTGCTGGATTGACAACCCAGTTACAGGGTACATAACAATTGAATGGTAATAAAAGTCTCTGTAATATTTATCTAATTTTGACAGATTATATCTAGAGATGAGAATGGATATGATGTTTTTGAATTCTTCATCTCATCTAAGTGCTGCTGTATATTTGACATGAATTTACTTTAACAATTTGTTATCTTGTAAAGCATTCCAACATTATGTTGTTGTCATTTGTTATCTTGTAAAGCATTCCAACATTATGTTGTTGTTGCCTGGTGAAAAGTGTTTAATATCAAGCGTTTAGGTTTCTACTGGTACTTACCAGCAAGGATCTTGGATAAGAAAAAGGCTTGTAGAATCAGTTCATTTGCTTGGGTGTGGTAACATTCTCTCTGCAACGTTGGCATTTCCCCTCAGTGCATAGGTTGTACAGATAAATTGTTTGTGTGTGTACGTGTGGATACCAACTTTATTATTGCATCACTGAAATGGAATTTGAAATCATTTTGTCAAGAGATTTGTTGATGGGCTGCTAATTACAGATTTAATAAAACCTAACTGAATGTTAACCCTTTTCTGTAAATCAGAACCTTGTGTAAAAGTAACTACATAGGTTATTGTGAGTAAATTAAGTAGTTCTCAAAATTATGAAATCACATGTGATATGAAATGTATTCATGAGAAGAATTGGCAAGGCATCTGTTATTTTTGTGCTGTAAATTTCTGTAATTATTATTGGAGGTGAGCATATTCTTTTGAGTTTGCAGAGAATATTTGGTGTACTTTATTGCAAACCTGGTTTCATTGACAATGGTTTGACACTTCTTTCATCTTAATGTAGCAAACTGTGTATTGGTAATTTAGAAACCAAAATGAAATCTAAAATTAAAACCAGCAAATAACACTTTTGATTACTTTCCACTGAAAACCATATTTTTATGTTTTACTTATTCAGAAGCTCTATTGTGTACTTTATGGTGCCTTTTAATAGTTAACTTTTAATGTGCTTATTAGGTTGTTGACCTTTATATTCTTATCACTAATTGTAATTATAGCACAGAAACCATGACTAATAGCTGAATAGTAAATTGACCATGCACAGAAACAGCTGACTGAAATAGATGAGATTGTTCATTGGTGGAAAATTGAGTGACCTATTTATTAGCAGCAAGGTTCTTTGTACTAAGAACCTGTTATTTAAACCTGTTCTGTAACCTGATAAATCTGTCATGCAGTGTATGGTGACAGATCAAAGTCAACAGAAGTGTTTTGTTAAAAACTCTTATGATGAGCAAGTAGAAATCTGCATACATCTTTAGTTAATGTTAGACCACATAGATCTTAACAGAGATGACATATGACACTATTAAAGATTAACTGATTGGTTACATGAATCAGCATCACTCAACTCAATCATCAATAATAAATCATCAACTTCAATAATTAAAAAAAAATCACAGCACATTTCTTAAGATTCTTGGCTTCGAACATTGAAAAGAAAGCTATCATCCAAATAGTTCATTTTAGTTTATTGGCCATGTTCCACTTGCATCTTTCAATCGGTTTAAGATTATACAATACTTTGTTTCCTCTGCATATATTATCCATTTATTAGATGATAAAGAAGCAGCTTGACACCAAACCTTTACAAATCCAGATTATAAATTAATTGTTTAAGAGCTTCCTATAGCTCTACAGTTGTTCTTGCATCTATCTGAGAAACCTCTTCCTATTTCGTGAAATCAAGCATGTGTGGAAATGCATTGCAATTAATATTGCTTTATAGTAGGAATTAATGAATTATCAAAATTATCAAATTTGGAGCTTAGCCCTCTTTTTCCCTTTATAACTTTCCTCTAGAAAAGCCAGTGGCTTTGGGAGTAAAGTTTACAAAAACCAAACATTTAGGATGCAACAGCTACCTCTCAGGAGGGCTCGCAATCTGAACTGAGCATGAGAATGGTGGTCAAACTCTCCTGCATATAATGATCATACAGAAATTTAATAAATATGGTCTTGCTTTTTCACTCGTTTTTACTGCTTGCTAAGATCCAGTGAGGCTCTTAACTGCCAAAATAAATTAATCATTTTGGAACTAATTCTCAGTGTATATGTGGTGGCACAATAACATTTACACCAGCTTGCTATGAAATTTAAAAAGAACTCTATCTTCAGTGTCAACTCTGAAAGGAGATCAATGATTAATTTATCAACTGTATTCTTACTAACAGTGAATTCTGATGGTGTTATGTAGAGAAATACATACATTTTGTATAGTATCAATGCATATTAATCTCGGAACAACCAAATTTATCTTGACTTTCCTCTGCATTTTAGGAGTCATTAGAACATAGAGCAAAAGTGGCAGATTTTATGCAGCAGCAAAACATAGCATAGCAGTTCACAGAAAAAGTGTGTGGGGAGCCAACTGAAACCTCACCAGAAATATCATCACCAGATTATTTTGGAACCTTTTCCTTTTTTTTCATGTTCTTGAAAGGAATTTTACTTTTTTTCACTCAAAGTACTATTATATAGAACATTGAACAGTATACCACAGGAAAAGGTCTTCTGGCTCATAGTATTGTGCTGAAATTGATTAACACCTAACTAACCTACTCCTTTCTGCCTACATAATGTCCATATCCCTCCATTATTTGTTCATGTGTGCGTATTGTGAAGTTTAGCTGCGAGGTAGTGAATCCATCCACATCTTACAAATGGGTTATCACCTACCCATAGATAAATCTTCAGATATTTCTTGGTAATGGGATTTCTGTCAGTCATTTGTGGACAGGAAAATAATGAGAGGACAGCTCTTGTGCTTAATTGCAAGAGTTTCCTGTCACCTTCTGGGTTCTTTTTTCCCCTGAATTATCAGCATTTGGTGATGATTGGACATATGAAAGCATTAATGAAGATCCTGAGTTTAAATGAATAAGACAGGAAAAAATATTTGAGGATTTGTAGCAACTGAATGATCTAAGCTCAAAAAATAGCATTTGATTAGAAGATTTTTCAGTCATATTAACTACATAATTACTACAATTATGTGCCCAAAATTGTAGCAATTTTGCAAAATGTTTTTGCTCATTTCTTTTGTATTGTTAGAAATAACACAATCTGTAAATTATTACAGTAGAGCAACATTGTTAATTTTTAGTTTCTAGTACACTTTGGTTCATGCAACAAATGGGCTTGTTATTCAAAGCAATTTTATTCGAGTATCTAGCCTGTGAATAATCCAATTTAAAATCACCAGGGCTGAGAAGGGGACAGGAGAAGTTAGCATTTGCATTTTGTGAGAGAAGGTGGGGGAGAGGGGGGTGGCAATGCTTGGTATGCTTGCCCACTTATTTATTTTCCATTCAGACCACTGGATCCTACCAGATTTACATAAACCACCATTATTTTTATGAACTATACTGTGTATAGTTTAGGTCATGTAATAGAAAAGGGGTGGTTAAATTTGAAAGAGTGCAGTAAAGAGTTGCGAGGATTAGAGGACTTGAGTTATAGGGAGAGGTTGGCCAGGTTTCGGTCTTTATTCCTAGGAACATGTGACAATCAGGGGCAGCCTGATTTTTAAAGTTGTGAGAGACATTGATAAGTGCCAGACTTTTTCCAGGTTAGAGAAGTCTAAAGCTAAGAGGTATAGGTTTAGGGTCTGAAAGGAAAGATTTAAAATGCACATTACAGGCAATTTTTTTCCACAAAGGGTGGTGAGTATATGGAATGAGCTGCCAAGGGAAATGGTTGAGGCTGGTACAATAGTAACATTTAAGAGTGCTGGGAGGTACATAGAGGGGTAGAGCTAAGAGGACTATTGGCTGAACACAGCAAATTGGGACTTGCTGGATGGCATGTGTTTGGCATGCCACTAGTTGGGCCCAAAGGGCTTGCAGCTGTGTCATATTACTCTATAACTCTATGGCAATTGTATTTCCTTTTAAATGCTCCCCTCTCCCCTTAAAATGATGCCTTCTGATACTTGACACTTCCATCCTGGGGGAAAAATAACACTGACTATCCACCCCATCTATGCCTCTCAGAATTATCTACCAAACCTTAAGCCACAAAATCCCCCTGTTTTTTCTTGAGCTACTCAGTTGGGTCAAAACATAGTACAATGACCCTGTGTGTGTTCATTTCAGTCCCATTCTAAACAGTTGAGGAGTTTGTCCAAGTTTCTGGATCATGCAGGTGCAAAGAAACTGCTTGCAGCATTTAGAGGGAATAGAAAGACAAAAGCGGTAGTTAGAAAGCTGGTAATGAATGTTCATTGCTATGACTCTGCTGTAGTTGCATAGTCTCCTGTGCCATGCAGCACAGACACAGCTAATTAGAATGCATGGTATTCCTACAGATATAAGGGTCAGACAGGGACCTTTTGGAATGGAGGGTGGCACAACAGAACCACTGCTTTGCAGTACCAGAGACCCAAGTTCCCCCTTGACCTTGGGTGCCACCTGCTTAATGTTTGCATGTTTTCCCAGATGCACCACTTTGCTTTCACATCTTAAGAGCGTGTGGATCAGTAGGTTAGTTGGCTACCGTCCATTGGCTCCAAAGTCATTATATTGTTATTAGTTCTATAAAGGGTACTATTAGTTAATTTACCTAATTTACTGGTGTCAGTTTTCTGATACTTTGACTATATTTATGTTCAGTTTTTGTTCTTGATCTGATGATTTTACCTTCAATAATAATAATCTATCTATTCTCTACGCACACATTGTGGGATCTGGCTGTTTCGTTTTTTGTTATTTTTTGTTTTGTTTTTCTTTTCTGGATTAAACAGCATATCTTAAATCTGTTTCAGAACTCGATACAATTTCAATAAAAGCCATGACTACATGGCTTAGTGCTAATGTGAAGCAGTGTTGATTGTGTAAAACTATCTGAGATCAGGTCAAGCAGGAAGAAAAACAAAGACAGCATGAGCTGGTAACATAGAATGACAGAAGAATAGGGAAAACAAAGAATATCATGACATTTTGCAATAAGTTACATATTGTGGAAGAACATATCATTTAGAGTTCTGTGTTTGCTAAATTTTTTAAAAATTGGTTAGGGTGCAACACAGCAGAGGACAGAAACAGTACAGGCTTATCATTAAATATATGGAAACTATAGTCAGGGTGAGAAAGTGATGGGAGATTGGAGAGGCCAACAATGTGATGCAATGAAATACAGTTGAAGTCAGAAGTTTACATACACCTTAGCCAAATACGTTTAAACTCAGTTTTTTACAATTCCTGACATTTAATCCTAGAAAACATTCCCTGTCTTAGGTCAGTTAGGATCACTACTTTATTTCAAGAATGTGAAATGTCAGAATAATAGTAAAGAGAATGATTTATTTCAGCTTTTATTTGTTTCCCAGTGGGTCAGAAGTTTATATACACTTTGTTAGTATTTGGTAGCATTGCCTTTAAATTGTTTAACTTGGGTCAAATGTTTTGGGTAGCCTTCAACAAGCTTCTCACAGTAAGTTGCTGGAATTTTTTTCCATTCCTCCAGACAGAACTGGTGTAACTGAGTCAAGTTTGTAGGCCTCCTTGCTCACACATGCTTTTTCAGTTCTGCCCAAAAAATTTTCTATCGGATTGAGGTCAGAAAATGATGTCAAGTTTGGTTCACCCTTGGGAGCAATTTCCAAATGCCTGAAGGTACCACGTTCATCTGTACAAACAATAGTACACAAGTATAAACACCATGGGACCACGCAGCCATCATACCGCTCAGGAAGGAGACGCATTCTGTCTCCTAGAGATGAATGTACTTTGGCACGAAAAGTACAAATCAGTCACAGAACAACAGCAAAGGACCTTGTGAAGATGCTGGAGGAAACAGGTAGACAAGTATCTATATCCACAGTAAAACGAGTCCTATATTGACATAACCTGAAAGGCTGTTCAGCAAGGAAGAAGCCACTGCTCCAAAACCACCATAAAAAAGCCAGACTACAGTTTGCAAGTGCACATAAGGACGAATATCTTACTTTTTGGAGAAATGTCCTCTGGTCTGATGAAACAAAAATTGAACTGTTTGGCCATAATGACCATCGTTATGTTTGGAAGAAAAAGAGTGAGGCTTGCAAGCTGAAGAACACCATCCCAACCGTGAAGCATGGGGGTAGCAGCATCACGTTGTGGGTGTGCTTTGCTGCAGAAGGAACTGGTGCACTTCACAAAATAGATGGCATCATGAGGAAGGAAAATTATGTGGATATATCGAAGCAACATCTCAAGACATCAGCCAGGAAGTTCGGTCGCAAATGGGTCTTCCACATGGACAATGACCCCAAGCATACCTCCAAAGTTGTGGCAAAATTGCTTAAGGACAACAAAGTCAAGTTATTGGAGTGGCCATCACAAAGCCCTGACCTCAATCTGATAGAAAATTTGTGGGCAGAACTGAAAAAGCGTGTGTGAGCAAGGAGGCCTACAAACCTGACTCAGTTACACCAAACATGGGGAAATCTGTAGATGCTGGAAATTTAAGCAACACACACAAAATGTTGGTGGAACACAGCGCAGGCCAGGCAGCATCTATAGGAAGAGATAGAGTCGACATTTCCGGCCAAGACCCTTCATCAGGACTCGGCCCGAAACGTCGACTGTACCTCTTCCTATAGATGCTGCCTGGTCTGCTGCGTTCCACCAGCATTTTGTGTGTGTTGCTCAGTTACACCAGCTCTGTCTGGAGGAATGGAACAAAATTCCAGCAGCTTACTGTGAGAAGCTTGTGGAAGGCTACCCAAAATGTTTGTCCCAAGTTAAACAATTTAAAGCCAATGCTACCAAATACTAACAAAGTATATGTAAACTTCTGACCCACTGGGAAAGTGATGAAAGAAATAGAAGCTGAAATAAATCATTCTCTCTACTATTATTCTGACATCTCACATTCTTAAAATAAAGTAGTGATTCTAACTGACCTAAGACACGGAATGTTTTCTAGGATTAAATGTCAGGAATTGTGAAAAAGTAAGTTTAAATGTATTTGGCTAAGGTGTATGTAACTTCTGACTTCAACTGTAAATCCAAATTAACTTAATGAAATCCTCTGGAAAAATACAAAACTATTAATACAAACTACAAACTGTCCATGTTATAGTATGAAATCTGAGCATGGGTGGTGATTGAAATGGGAAGATGAATAGGGCTGAGAATGAGATTGCTGGTACCTCACTCTGTAATTACTGGTCCCACTTCCAAGCTGGGAGCGGCTGAAGACCATACTAGATGCCTGACATGGACTATGTCCTGTCAAGTAGTGTTGTTTTTTCAATTAGGATAGATATAGAAAGCATCAATAGAAAAGATGAACTAGAGAATTAAGATGATAATGGGGTGCCCTGCCTTGAGTTGCTGATGAGAAAGCTTAAGCACAAGGCTGATCTCCACTGTTGTACAAATTGTATTCAATAAAATGCAGTATAAAGGGCCAAAAATGCACAAATAAGAACTTCAATAGACCACCTGCCCCATCACCAGCCACACCCATCCTAAGCGTCTACTCTTCATGGGATGAGGCAAATTTATCCGACTTTTTTAAAAATCTGCATGAAACATGAGTTTTGGACAGGAACGATTCGCTACCTTTCTTGGTCTTCCAGTGTAAAATCAATAAACATCAGATTACTGAAATTCAGTCTGTTAGATGCAAAACAGACCGAGAGAGGGCAGAATCGGTGTGATTCAATTGGAAGTGAGAAGGGAAATGTGGGCATGGAAGTATCAAGATTAAGCAATCGTTCAGCAGGCTGTGAAATTGACCACAGGAAGCCGGGACTCCCGTGCTCCTGGTCTGACCGCGGCCAGCAGGTGCAGACAGTACCGTTTAGGGAGGCGGCCAACTTGAAGGCGGAATTCTATTTAAACATGGAAAGTCTTCAGAACAGCGTGAAAAAGAAAGCGACTGAAAGGCATTATAAAACTGAAGTACTAATTACAGGCGAGCAATTAAGGTACGGAAACGGCATGCACCCTTTTTGAAGACAGCGGGGCGTTCATTGTCACACGGTGATGTGTCCTAATCCTGAAAGAGAATTTAGAAGTATGGAAAGAGCGCTTCCACCAGGTTAAATTTCTAACTATTTACAAATCGGGCACTTCGATTAAAATGTTATTCTACTTGATGTACATTTCTATCATAATTCAGTTTGCACGTTTACATCGATTTTTTGGATAGATTTTAAAACCCTTTGAAATTTATGCAAAGTAACAGTAACATTATTTAAAGCTGGATAACCAGTAGAACTGCAAATTATAAATCAGAAACAAACATGAAAGTACTCAGCTGGTCAAACAAAGTATGTGGAGGGATGGCTCAGTTAACCTTTAGGTTCTGGTCTCTTCCTCGGTACTGAGAGTGTGGGGACTTTGCCTTTTTCGAAGTAGAACTTGGAGCAGTGGGTGGGAGGTGAGGTGAAAGACTAAGAGGCGGTATTGGAAATGTGTTGAGAGAGTGTTCAGATGATAAGGAAGATGATGATTTACGACCACCGAGACGTTATAAAAGGGAGAGAAAGGGATCTGAATATAATAATGAGCGGTTCACCTCGTGTTGGAGAATTCAATCTTTATTCGAGAAAGTTGCAAAGTGCCGAGTCAGAAAATGTTTTTTTCTCGTTCGTACTGGGCCTCACTATGGCATTGGTGAAGGTTGCAGATGGGCAGGTTGGAATGCATAAGAGATTGAGGCAGATTTTAACTTCAAGCAGCAGGAAGCCCAAAATTACCCCGTAGATTAAGTATAGGTGCTCCACAAGGTAGCCACTCGATCTACACTTGGAGACTTCATTGTAGCGGAAGCCACACTGTGAGCAATGAATGTAGGGCACGCGTGGAAGAAATCCAAGTGAATCGCAGTTTCACTTCTGACAGTGGGGCTAAGCACTGCTCCAATACCATATTTAAAGCTTGCTGATAACACTACTGTCGTTGGCCGAATCAGCATATAAGAGGGAGACAGAAAATCTGGCTGAGTGGTGCCACAACAACAACCTCTCACTCGATGTCAGCAAGTCCAAGGAGCTGATTATTCTCTTCAGGAGGAGGAAACCGGCCGTACACGAGGCATCCTTATGGAGGGATCAAAAATGGAAAGGATCAGCAGCTTTAAATTGTTCGGTGTTATCACTTCAGAGGAGCTGTCTGGGCCCAGTACGTTAGTGATATTATGAAGAAAGCACGGCAGCGCGCCCCCACTTAGAAGTTTGTGAAGATTGAGCATGACATCATGACATCTAATATTTTGACAAGATTCTATAGCCTTTGTGGTGGAGAGTATATCGACTGGTTGCATCACATGCTGGTGAAACATCAAGGCCCTTGAACGGAAAACCCTACAAAGAGAATGGATATGGCCCAGTCCATCACAGGACCCCCTTCCCCCCAACTCCATTGAGCTCATCTACAAGGGGTGTTGTCACAGGAAAGCAGTTTCATCATCAGGGACTCTCACCACACAGGTCAAGCTCTCTTCTCGTAGATGCTATCAGGATGCAGGCATTGGAGCTTCAGGTCTCACACTACCAAGTTCAGGAACAGTTATTACCTCTCAACCATCAGGCTCTTGAACCAAAGAGGATAACTTCACTTGCCCCATCACTGAGCAAACTGTGCAAATACAAAAAGAAAAAAAGCAATAATAATAAAATAAACAATAAATGTCGAGAACATGAGATGAGGAGTCCTTGAAAGTGAGCCCCCATAACCCATGGTCTCACTTTCAAGGACTTTTCATCTCCTGTTCTTGACATTTATTGTTTATTTTATTATTATTGTTTTTTTTCTTTTTGTATTTGCACAGTTTGTTGTCTTTTTCACACTGGTTGACTACCCAAGTTGGTGCAGTCTTTCACTGATTCTGTTATGGGTTATTATTCTATAGATTTATTGAGTATTTCCACAAGAAAAAGAATCCCAGGGTTGTATATGGTGATGTATGTGCACTTTGATAATTTATTTTGAACTTTGTTTGGTTCCGAGACTGTTGGGAAGGGAATGTATGAATGGACAGGTGGTCCAGTGGGATTGGAGAATAGTAGACAAAGGTGCCAGCAAAGTGAGCAGTTTGTGTAAAATTCAAGATGAGAAAGATCTGGTTGTGGTGGTAGGATCACATTGAAATTGTGGAAATTGTGAAGGATAATGTGCTGAAAGTCAAGGCTGGTCGGATGGTAAGTGACTACCACTCTCATATTTGTCCATTTTGAAGAGTTGATGAGGAGAGACTTGCAGGAAGCATGGCACTCCAGTAGAGGGAAAGCCAGATCTCAAAGAAGAGGGCATTTAAAAGGTACATGAGTGGAATGCCTCAAAGTTGTGAGAAATTTTGGTCTAGTTCATTCCAGGAATGAGGGACTTAATGTGTGAGGAGCATTTGATGTCTCTGAGTTTGTACTGGATGGAATTCAGAAAGATGAGGGGAAATCCCACTGAAACCTACTGGATATTGAAAAGCCTGGACAGAATGAATGTGAAAAAAATGTTTTCATTAATAAGTGAGTGTAGAATCCAAAGGCACAGCCTAAGACTAAGGGAATGTCCCTTTAAAACTAAGATGATGAATTTCTACAGCCAGAGGTTGGTTTATCTGTGGAATTTGTCACCACACAGAATTGTGGAGACCTAGTCAATCGGTGTATTAATTGATATATTCTTGATTAGTAAAGGGGTTAAGGGCTATGGACAGAAGATGGGAGAATTGCTGAAAATTTATCAGCAATGAATGCTAGAACAAGCTTGATGGGCCAAATTATCTAATTTTGATCTATATGCTTTGATGTCCTTGCAAAATGGTGGCTTGTTAAAGATGTTAGTAACTGGTCTGAGATGGAATTCGAGGGATCTAGACAAAGAAGGGAAGTGTTAAGGACGTACAGATTGTGGGACAGGGTGACAATTGGCTACAAAAGTGAAATTTTTAAGTTCAATATGGGTACAGGATGCTGTTTATTGATGACAGCTTAGCATTTAATATAATCATTCCTACAGTACTGATGAAAAGCTCCTGGGACTCTGTACCTCCCTCTGCGACTGAATCTTTGACTTCCTAGCTGGTAGAGAACGATCTGTGTGGATCAGAAACAACATTTCCACCTCCCTGACAATCAGCACTGGCGCACCTCAGGATGTGAGCATAGCTCACTGCTCCTCTCTCTCTAACCCATGACTGTGTGACAAGGCACAGCTCAAATGCCATCTTTAAGTTTGCTGATGGCAGAATTTCAAACGGTGACAAGAACACGCAGGAATGAAATACAGTGCCTATAACAAAGTATTCTCTCCCCCCCCCCCCTTGGTAGTTTTATAACATTGAATCACAGTGGATTTGATCTGGCTTTTTTGACACTGATCAACAGAAAAAGACACTTTCGTGTCAAAGTGAAAACAGATCTCCACAAAGTTATCTAAATTGAATACAAATATAAAACACAAAATGATTGTATAAGTATTCACCCTCTTCAGGTCAGTGTTTTGTAGTTGCATCTTTGGTGGCAATTACAGGCTTGAGTCTGCAGATAGGTCTCTATCAGCTTTGCACATCTGGACACTGCAAATTTTTCTCCTTTCCTCTTTACAAAAACTGCTCAAGCTCTGTCCGACTGCATGGGGATCGTGAGTGTACAGCCCTATTCAAGTCCAGCCACAAATTCTCAATTGGACTGAAGTCTCGACTCTGACGTGGCCACTGCAGGGCATTAACTTTGTCATTTTAAAGACATTACTGTGTAGTTTTGCTTTTATGGTTCGGGTCATTATCTTGCTGGAAAACAAACCTTCTCCCAAATCACAGTTCTCTTGCAGACTGCATCAGGTTTTCCTCCAGGATTTCCCTGTATTTTGCTGCATTCATTTCACCCTTAACCTTTAACAAGCCTTCCAGGGCCCGCTGCAGTGAAGCATCCCCCCAGCATGATGCAGCCTCCGCCATGCTCCACAATAGAGATGGTGTGCTTTTGATGATGCGCAGTGCTTGGCTTAATCCAATCATATTGTGTAGTCTGGTCTGATGGCCAAAAAGCTAAATTTTGGTTTCATCAACCATAGAATCTTCTTCCAGCTGATTTCAGAGTCTGTCACACACCCTCTGGAAAAACTCCAGCTGAGATTTCAAGTGAGTTTTTTTCCCCAGTAGTGGCTTTCTCTCTGCCACTCTCTCATAAAGCTGCAACTGGTGAAGCACCAGGAAACAGTTGTTATATGTACATCTTCTTCCATCTCAGCCACTGAAGCTTGCACCTCCTCCAGAACTGTCATAGGATTCTTGGTGGCCTCCCTCACTCGTCCCCTTCTTGCATGGTCACTCAGTTTTTGAGGATGGCCAGCCCTAGGCAGTTTTCCATTTTTGTTGATTTTCTTAACTGTACTCCAAGAGATATTCAGTGTCTTGGATATGTTCTTGTATCCATCCATATGTTCTTGTGCTTTTCAATAACCTTTTCACAGAATTGCTTGGAGTGTTCTTCTGTCTTCATGGTGTAGTTTTTACCAGGATACTGACTCACCAGCAGCTGGACCTTCCGGATACAGGTGTATTTTGACTACAATCAGTTGAAACACCCTGACTGCACAAACATCTCTAGAAACATAGAAAACCTACAGCACAATACAGGCCCTTCAGCCCACAAAGTTGTGCTGAACATGTCTCTACCTTAGAAATTACTGGACTTCCCCATAGCCCTCTGTTTTTCTAAGCTCCATATACCTATCCAAAAGTCTCTTAAAAGACCCTATTGTATCTGCCTCCACCACCGTTGATGGCAGCCCATTTCACACACTCACCACTCTCTGCGTAAAATACTTACCCCTGACATCTCCTCTGTACCTAATCCCAAGCACCTTAAACCTGTGTCCTCTTGTGGCTGCCATTTCAGCCCTGGGAAAAAGCCTCTGACTATCCACATGATCAATGCCTCTCATCATCTTATACAGCTCTATCTGGTCACCTCTCATCCTCCATTGCTCCAAGGAGAAAAGGCCAAGTTCACTCAACCTGTTTTCATAAGGCATGCTCCCCAATCCAGGCAACGTTCTTGTAAATCTCCTCTGCACCCTTTCTATGGTTTCCACATCCTTCCTGTAGTGAGGCGACCAGAAATGAGCACAGTACTCCAAGTGTGGTCTGACCTGGGTCCTATATAGCTGCAACATTACCTCTCGGCTCCTAAATTCAATTCCACGATTGATGAAGGACATTACACTGTATGCCTTCTTAACCACAGAGTCAACCTGTGCAGCTGCTTTGAGCGTACTATGGACTCTGACCCCAAGATCCCTCTGATCCTCCACACTGCCAAGAGTCTTACCATTAGTACTATATTCTGCCATCATATTTGACCTACCAAAATGTACCACTTCACACTTATCTGGGTTGAACTCCATCTGCCACTTCTCAGCCCAGGTTTGCATCCTATCAATGTCCTGCTGCAACCTCTGACAGCCCTCCATACTATCCACAACACCCCCAATGATCTCCATTTAACTCATTATCTGACATCTAAAACTAATTGGCTGCACTGTGATGATTTTGTGTGTCATATTAAAGGAGGGTGAGTACTTATGCAATCAATTATTTTGTGTGTTTTACATTTGTAATCAACTTAGATTACTGTAGAGATCTGTTTTCACTTTGACACGCAGGAGTCTTTTTCTGTTGATCAGTGTCAAAAGAGCCAAATTCAATGATTTGATGTCGTAAAACAACAAAACATGAAAGCTTCCAAGGGGGGTGCGCACTTTTTATAGACACTGTATATCAGCTAATTGAGTGGTACCATAGTAACAATCTTGCACTCAACGTCAGTAGGACCCTTTCCACTGAGGCAAGGGGAGAAAAAAACCAGAGGACATGGGTTAAGGGTGAGGGGGGAAAAGTTTAAAGGGAACATTAGGGGGGGCTTCTTCACACAGAGCGTGGTGAGAGTATGGAATGAGCTGCCAGACGAGGTGGTAAATGCGGGTTCTTTTTTAACATTTAAGAATAAATTGGACAGATACATGGATGGGAGGTGTATGGAGGGATATGGTCCGTGTGTAGGTCTGTGGGACTAGGCAGAAAATGGTTCGGCACAGCCAAGAAGGGCCAAAAGGCCTGTTTCTGTGCTGTAGTTTCTATGGTTCTATGGACCAAACAACTGATTGTGAACTTCAGAAAGGATATAATGAGGGAATGCACGCTAGTCTTCATAGAGGGATCAGAAGTGGAAAGAATTCCTGGGTGTCAATATCTCTCAGGATCTAACCTGGACCCAACATATCAACGCAATTACAAAAAAGGCTATATTTCAAAAGCAGTTTGAGAAGATTTGTTACAGTATGCTTCCAAAGGCACTCGCTAATTTCTACAGGTGTACCATGGAGAGAATTCTAACTAGATGCATTACTGTATGGGGGTGGGGTGGGTGGGGGGCTGCTGCGCAGATCAAAGTAAGCTGCAGAGAGTTGGAAACAGTCAGCTCCATCATGAGCACTTGCCTCCATCGTATCTGGGACAGTTTCAAGGAGTGATGCCTCAAAAAGGTGACATCCATCATTAAGGACTCCCATCACCCAGGTCATGCCTTGTTCTCATTGCTACCATCAGAAGGAGATACAGAAGAGTGAAGGCACACACTCAACAATTCAGGAACAGCTTCTTCCCTTCTGCCATTCAATTTCTGAATGAGCATTGAACCCATGAACACTACCTCACTACTTATTTATTCCTATTTATGCACTACTTAATATAGAGAAAGTACTGTAATTCAGTTTGCTCTATTACTATGTATTGCACTCGACTGCTGCTGCAAAGTCAACAACTTTCATGACATATGCCAGTAATATTCAATCTGATTTTGAATCTGATTCTGGAGTGAATGTGAGGACATTTTGCCAATTGAATGAGTGTGCTAGTGGAGAAGAAAAAAAAGCCTCTTAACCCTCTTTATAGATGCATTCAAAGACTGGTTCATAAAAAGTTTCCCTTGAATTGTAATTCACTGTCCCTCGGGGATGAGACATCATATTATTGAACATTTCTGTCTATGATTATGTTTAATGTTTCACTATTACTTGAGAAACTGAGTTATAGTTGACTTGAAAACTGAGTTACATAGAAAGGTTGAATAGGTTAGGACTTTATTCCCTGGAAAGTAGAAGAATGATGGGAGATTTGATAGAGGTATATAAAATTATGATGGGTAAAGATAGAGTGAATGCAAGCAGGCTTTTTCCACTGAGGCTAGGGGAGAGAAAAACCAGAGGACATGGGTTAAGGGTGAAGGGGGAAAAGTTTAAAGGGAACATTGGGGAAGGGGCTTCTTCACACAGAGAGTGGTGGGAGTGTGGAATGAGCTGCCAGATGAAGTGGTAAATGCTTGGACAGGTACATGGATGGGAGGTGTATGGAGGGATATGGTCCAGGTGCAGGTCAGTGGGACTAGGCAGAAAAATGGTTTGGCACAGCCAAAAAGGGCCAAAAGGCCTGTTTCTGTGCTGTAATGTTCAATGATTCTATTACATAAGCAGATTAATATCATCATTGAGTTTATTTTTCAACTTAATGTTGGTAATTATTTGGAAATTTACACATCAACCAGCCAAATTCCGATGTCCAATGTAGCAGTGAGTAAACACCATCTTTAACTGAGACCAAGCAGTTATAAGTACAATGCAGACCAGAAGTTATGTGCAAGATACATTTGTTCAATCCTTCAAAAGTGTGTGAAATACAGAGTAGCATTTCCTACTTCTTCCACATTGTCACCTCCTACCTACCAGTTTGATTTCCTATCACACAACTAACCTTATGCCTGCAGTTTCCAAACATTTTATCATTGGCCACCTCATTTTCTGAATTGCGTGACACATTTTACCAGCGTATTGTGATCACTCAAATGCCTGTATTTTGTAGTATTATTTTTCTACACAGATGAGCAGAAATCAGCCTCAGTCGAATATGGAAAATACCTAAGCCATTATCTTCAGTTGTTGACTACAATCTCTATTCCCCTGTAATGAATTTCATCTCCCCCCCCCCGCCCCAACAATTTAAACTTTGTTTAAATCTGAACTTGACATTTCTAACTTTGAGTCATATTTGAGCCAAAGACAAGGTTCTGCCAAATGCATCTGCTTCTACCTCTATTGCAGATTTTAGTTCCAGTTCTGCCTCCGTTATTTTATCATTAAAGCCATTATACCTTTCCTTATTTACCTGCAGATTTAATTAACTTTTACAGCGCATTTGTTTTATTTAATAATCCTATTTTACCCCTGCCCTATTTCTGTAATTTTCTTCACAATCTGCCACCTTGATCAACCATAGTTGTAGATGCATTATAGGACAATTATTTATTTTATTCTGTAGCTCTGGAATTATCTTCCCAAACCTCTGTCTGCTCATTCTCTCTTCTCATTTTGAAGCACCTATTTAAACCTTGTCAATTGTTAGGTTATCTGAAATAATGAGTGAGAACTTGCTGGGAATTACTAGACATTCTGGAGTGAACTACTGGTGAACCCCTCTCTGTGAATTATCAAGTTTTGGATTCTCAGCCAAATGCAAAGTCCCACACTTGCTAGCTGTGCTCCATGCACACGTCTGAGAGTGCAAATTTGTTCACTGAGTTCAAATCTGGTAGCGGATCCATTAAGCCTGTTTATTTATGAGGTAAAAAAAAATAAGATTGAGAAGTTACTTTTTAAAAGTGTCCTTTTAATGGTTTAAATATGATTATTTTTGGGTATTTTCGTAAATGTTTAATCATCTTCATTTTAAATATTTTTTTATTTTTAAGTACTTCTGAATGATCTTGAGAGGAATATTCAAACTATCTTGCCAGCTTAATTGTAAAAGAGGTATATTGATTGAATGTTTACAAATCTTCAGCATATTTGAATATTTTTGTTGGTTAAGCCATGAGGTGAATTACTTTGTGTAAGCCTCTGCTTCTATGTAAAGCTTTAGTGAGCAGACAATTTCACTCTTCAACATGTGAAGCAGGGTTTAAGTATTACGTCATGGCTCATATTGAAGTTGATTGTTAATTGTTTTGTATTAGCAGGAATGGTCCACTAATTTTCATAAAAATTCTCAGTACAGTGGAGTCTGAAATATGCTGCATTTAATTTATGGTATTTTTTCATGGCTTCCTGTGCCCAGTGATGCCTTGTCAGCTACAAACCTGAGCACAAAATTGTGCTATGAGACATTTCATCACCTACTCCACAGCTAATGCTTGTTGATCCAAGTCATTACACTGATATCAAAGGCTTGCAAATTTAGCCTCATTACGTTTGAAAAAACTTACCTTGTTTGTCACAATGATTGTATTCAGCTACCAAGTCTGGCTGGCCAAGAAGAGAATGAGATTTAAAGGCTGATGTTTTGAACAGCTGCCAAACCAGGTGGTTTGCTTTTCATTTATTGATACAGGCAGTTAAACTAAAAGGGATTCTGTACCATTGTACTGAACAAATGGGTTAACAATATGGCAGATTTGACTAATGCAAGAGGTTAAAGGTGTGAAATGTTTTAAAAATTGTGTTTTAATTGATATTTACAAGAAAAATGATGTAAGACAAATTTGACACCTATAACCAGCAATTGTGGGACATTGATACTGATTGAAGTTATCCAAGTGGATTGTAATTAAGAATATTTCAAGTATATAAGAAACTAGAAAAAAGACAAAAAACACACACAAAGTGCCGGTAGAACGCAGCAGTCCAAGCGGCATATATAGGAAGGAGTACAGTCGACATTTCAGGCTGAGATCCTTCGTCAGGACTAACTGAAAGAAGAGATAGTAAGAGATTTGAAAGTGGGAGGGGGAGGGGCAAGATCCGAAATGATAGGAGAAGACAGGAGGGGGAGGGATGAAGCTAAGAGCTGGGAAGTTGATTGGCAAAAGGGATGCAGAGCTGGAGAAGGGGGAGGATCATGGGATGGGAGGCCTAGGGAGAAAGAAAGGGGTAGGGAAGCCCAGAGGAAGATGGAGAGCAGGCAAAGAGTGATTGTGAGAGGGACGGGGGGGGGGAATTATAAATATATATTCTAAGCAAGTGCACATAATGGCAGTTCATTGCAACTGACCACTTCATCTTGAATCAATTTGTTGGTATTCCGATCTGTACTTGCCCTTTCATAACAGAATCTCTGGAAACATTTATTTCTGACATTTTTCATGCTATGGCGTGCCTCATGTTGAAAGGGAAGATGCAGGATTCCAAGATCTTTGTCAATTAGATTTTATGGTTTTGGGATGTGAATAATGCCAACAAGGCTGACTTTGCTAGTCATTCCCAGATGCTTCAAGGTTGCTAATAATGCATCCTACTAAACTGCTTGCACAAAATAAATGAGCATTATCATGGAATATTTTTAATTGCAGCCCTTGTATAAATAAAAATGCTTGACTTTAATCTTCAAAGTAAGAAAGACGTAGACATGGTAAAACAGAGTTGAATTTTTATTAACTTTTAAGGGAAAGTATTGTATTGTTCTGTTGGTAGTTAAAAGCTCTGTGCTTACATGGGTACATTCAAGTTGACCAAATTATGAAATTTCTGCATCAAGGAAAACATCTGTTCATTTGAATCTTGTATTGAATATTCTATTTTTCTACTTATATTCTTACAAGTTTTAATATTTATTTTGATTCCTTTAATGTGCCAGTTTGATTTGGCTTTAATAACTGCTTGTGTTAATTAATTCAATACTTTAATCAACCATGGTATGTTGGAAAAATACCTTCTTGCCCATCCCCCCCATGCTTCCCATACTAATCCTTAATTTATTGCTATTGATACAGAGGTGTGGAAATAATCTTTCACTAATTGTTTTCGCAACCAGTTTCAAACCTGAACACATTTTTCTGAAAACATTATTTGCCATAGACATAGTCTTCATAGCCTGCAGGTAAGAATGTATGGAACAGGGCCAGTTACAGTTTTGTATGAATTACTTTTAACTCCTGGTTTTGTTCTTTTCCTGAAACAACACAATACACTCAATGTAAATATTGTATATTTTTTCCCCATAGGAGTCAACTTATTTCATGATAAATCTCTGTGGTGGTTTTGTCGAACTCATGTTCTCCTGATCTTGAACACCTAATGGTCAAATGCGGTCCGTTCTATTTACTTAGGGAGTTTTCCTCCATAATCCTGACCGCAGTTTGTATATCACCAGTGACTGAGTATAATCAAGCACTTGAGATACTGCATGATGTCGTCTCCAAACAAGAAACAGTCCATCCTGATGCACTTTGAATTATAGTCTTGTTTGAAGAATACCCTTCACAATTACCATCAGCATATAATCTGTAGCATCAAAGGTCCCAACACACTAGATGACTGATGAGGAATGGCTACCATTCCATGTCCAGACCGCATTTCAGTAAATTGGATCACTTGACTGTCGTCCTACCTGCATACAGGCAGAGGTTGAAGTGCAAAGCTCCAAAAATTAAGACAACGAAGAGGTGGTTGTGGGAGGTAGAGGAGCGGGTACGAGATTTTTTTGAGTCAGTGGGCTGGGTTATGTTTAAGGACTCATCTGTGGATTTGAATGAATACACACAGGTTGTCATGGACTTCATTAAAGCAGTTGTATTTGTGTGTATGCCCACAAGATCATTTAAAGTCTTCTCCAACCAGAAGCCCTTTATGAGCCATGAGATGTGAAATCTGCTGAGGGTCAGGGCCAGGTCAGAGGCATTCAAGTCCAGTGACTAAGAAAGTTGCAAGATGTCCAGGTACGATCTCCAGAAAGCCACCTCATGGGTGAAGTGGTAATTCTTGATTAAACTTGAATTAATGAAGGATGCTCAACCATTGTGGCATGGCTTGAAAGCTATCACTTCTTATAAAGTAAAATCAGGCAACATAGGTGACAACAGGGCTTCACTTCCAGATTTAAAAAAAAAATCTTTTTATTAATTGTTGAAAATCAACAACAGAGAAAAATACATCAAAATAATCAAGACAGCATATCCATATGTAGAATAAAAGTTAAACTATCAACCAAGCTGAACAGTATATCAATAATAATAAAAAAACAAAATGTTAAAGCTTTTTTTGGAAAAAAGAAAGAAAGAAAAAAAGAACCCCTACTAACTAAAACAGGAAAAAAGACCCTAATAACAAAAAAAAAGGCGAGAAAAAAACCATTTGGAGCACAAACCCGGAGCTATACGCCATACAAGCTTCCATTTAAAAAAAAGACATCTATCCGCCAACCAAATCCATATACCCAAGCATCAGAAAAAGACCATCTTTATTAACTCAAATCAAATGATAATAACGGGCAAAAGAACCCCACCTTTTCTCGAAGTCAAATCTGGGATCAAAAGTTCGACTTCTAATTTTTTCCAAACTAAGACATAACATCACCTGAGAGAACCATTGTATCAAAGTGGGAGCAGAGGCATCTTTCCATTTTAATAAAATAGCCCTTCTAGCCAATAATGTGACAAACGCAATTACGTATTGGTCTGATATAGAAATACGGTGAATATATTGAGGAATTATACCAAACAAAACTGTCAACTTATTAGGTTGTAAATTGATTTTTAAAGCTTTAGAAATTGTAGAAAAAATAGATTTCCAAAATTGTTTCAATACAGAACACGACCAAAACATATGTGTCAATGTAGCTATCTCAGTTTTGCATCTATCACACTGGCTATTTACATTAGGAAATATTTTAGACAATCCCTCCTTTGTCAAATAATAATGATGTACAATTTTAAATTGAATTAGAGAATGACTGGCACAAATCGAAGAAGAGTTAACCAGCTTCAAAATTCGCAACCAATCCTCTGTTATCAAGGTCATGTTAAGCTCTCTTTCCCAATCTTGCTTAATCTTAAGTAAAGGATAGTTATCCTGTTGTAATAGTAAATTATAAATTTTCCCAATAAAACCTTTCACTTAAAGGGTTCATTTTTAAGATAATGTCTAACAGGTCAGAGTCTTGTATATATGGAAAATTACTTAAATATTCTTGTAAGAAATGTCTGACCTGAAGATATTGCAAAAAATGTGAATATGAGAGAGAGTATTTAGTTCCTAATTTCTCAAAGGACATCAATCGGCCTTCTTGAAACAAGTCCATAAAGGAAAAAATTCCTTTATTCCTCCAAAGAGAAAAGGTAGGATAACTAAGTGAAGGTTTCAATAAATAGTTTCGATAAATTAAACTAAAAAGGTTAAAGTTTTTAAGATTAAAAAAACTTACAAAACTGGTACCAGATTCATACTGATTGTAATAATCATAGGATTTATATTTAGAATGGAAATTTTGGCTAATTGTACAAGTAAAGGAGCTCCTAGTAATGAAGTTAAATGAAATTGTTTCACAACTTTCAATTCCAAATCAACCCAGGATGGTCGTTCCTTTTTATTGGTCCAATATAACCAAGAACATGCATAACGTATATTAACCGCCCAATAATACATTCTTAAATTAGGCAAAGTAAGGCCTCCAACCTTTTTTAATATTTGTAAGTGACATTTTCCAACTCTTGGTCTTTTATTATTCCAAACAAAAGATGGAAATAATAGAGTCAACCTGATCAAAAAACTTCTTAGTTAAAAAAATAGGAATATTTTGAAATACATATAAAAATTTTGGTAAAATCATCATTTTAACTGCATGAATTTGACCTGCTAACGAAAGTGTAGGTGGATTCCTTCTAGAAAAAATTGCTTCATAAAATCCACTAAGGGAACTAAATTAGCTCTATAAAGGTCTCCATAATTTTTAGTGATGATAATGCTAAATATTTAAAAGAAGATTTTTTTTAACGTTTTGGGTTTTCAAAGTTTTAAAAAAAGATAGAGGTGGGGGTAAAAGAGGGGGTGGAGTTGCACTACTAATCAGGGACAATGTCACAGCTGCACTAAGAGGAAACATAATGGAGAGGTCAGGCAGTGAGTCCATTTGAGTGGAACTCAGGAATAGGAAGGGTGCAATCACACTGATGGAATTGCAGTACAGACCCCTAATAGTTACCGGGACATTGAGGAACAGATATGACATCAGGTTAAGGAAATATGTAAAAATAAAAGGGTGGTTGTCATGGGGGATTTCAACTTCCCTAATATGAACTGGGACTTTCTTAGCGTAAGGGGTTTAGAGGGAAGAATTTGTTAAGTGTATCCAGGAAGGTTTCTTAAATCAATATGTGGACAGTTCAATGAGAGGAGGGGCTGTACCAGACCTGGTGTTGGGTAATTAGACTGGCCAGGTGACTGACTTTTCAGTGGGTCAACAGTTGGGGAACAGTGATCACAACTCCTTATCTTTCAGGATAGCTATGGATAAGGATAAGTATGGTCCTTGTGGGAGAGTTTTAAATTGGAGTAGGGCAAATTGAGGGCATTAGGCAGGAGCTAAGAAGCGTTAATTGGGAACATTTTTTTTGACATCAGATATGTGGAGGGCATTTAAAGATCAATTGCACAAAGTACAGGAAGGATGGGGATGGAAATATAAAATAACCTTGGATATCCAGAGAGGTGATGAATTTAGTGAAGAAGAATAAGGAAAAGTATGTAAGGTTTCAGAAGTTAGGATCAAATAGAGCATGTGAGGAGTATAAAGAAGCCAGAAAAGAACTAAAGGAAATTAGGAAAGCCAGGAGGGGCCATGAAAACTCCTTGGCAAGAGGAATTAAGGTGAATCCCAAGGCATTCTATACATACATCAAGAGCAAGAGGTTAACTAGGAAGAGTGTGGGACTACTAGAGTATTGGGGGGGGGGGTGAACATATGCGTGTATGCAGAGAATGGGAATGAGGTACTTAATGAGTATTTTGCTTCAGCATTTACAGAGGAAAAAGATATGGAGGACCAGGAGACCAGTGCTGAGTGTATAAGTACATTGATCATTTAGAGGTCAAGGAGGAGGAAGAGTTGGGCCTCCTAATGAGTATTGAGGTGGAAAATTCCCCAGGGCCTGATGGGATTTACCCCAGGTTATTAAAGGAAGCAAGGGATGAGATTGCTTGTCCCCTCTAGGCACAGACAAGGTCCTGAAGGATTGGTGAGTGAGTGTTGTATTTCTTTTTAAGAAGGGAAGAAGGGTAAAACCTGGCAATTATAGACCAGTGAATCTCCCATCAGTTGTAGGGAAATTGCTGGAGAAAATTCTTAGAAATATTGGAAGCCCGTGGCCTAATTAGGAAAGCCAGCATGGCTTTGTGTGTGGCAGGTTGTGCCTTACCAACTTGATTGAGTTTACTGACAAGATGATGTGAGAGATTGCTGAGGGTCGGGCAGTGAATGTCGTCTACATGGATTTTAGTAAGGTGTTTAACAAAGTCCCTCATGGGAGGCTAATCCAGAAGATTAAGGTAGGATCTGTGGCAAATTGGCTGCTTGGATTCAGAACTGGCTTGTGCATAGATGACAGGGTAATGGTTGAAGGGACTTATTTGAGCTGGCGTTCCACAGGGATCTGTGTTGGGATCTCTGCTGCCTGTAATGTATACAAAAGACCTGGATAAAAATGTAAACAGGAGGGTTTGTAAATTAGCAGATGATACCAGGATTGGTGAAATTGTGGATAGTGTAGAAAACTGGCAAAGAATACAGCATGATATACATCAGTTGACGATATGGACTGAGAAATGACAGATGTAGTTTAACCCAGATAAATGTGAGATGTTGCATCTTGGTGGGGCAAATGCAAAGAGACAGTACACTGTTAATGGCAAAGTCCTTAACAGTGTTGCTGAGCAGAGAGATCTTGGTATCCAAGTTGATAGCTTCTTGAAAGTGGTGACATAGGTCAAAGAGGTGTTTAAGAAGACTTATGGAATGCTTGCTTTTATTAGTTGAGACATTGAGTTAAGAAGTTAAGTTGCAACTTTATAAAACTCTTGTTAGGCCACATCCGCAGTATTGCATACATTGTATGCCATACAGTTCTGGCTACCCACCTTAGGAAAGATGTTGAGGCTTTGGAAAGGGTGCCGAAGAGGTTTACCAGGATGTTGCTTGGTTTAGAGGGCATGTGCTATCACAAGAGACTGGATAGCCTTGGGTTGGTTTCTCTGGAGTATTGGAGGCTGAGGGGAGAGGTTTACAAGATTACAAAAGACGTAGAGTAGACAGAGAGCACTTGTTCCCTAGTGTTGAAATTTCTAATACCCGAGGGCATGGATTGAGGGTGAGAGAGAGTAGGTTCAAGGATGATGTGAGGGGTAAGTTTTTTTTTTTTTTTACTTAGAGTCGTGTTTGCTTGGAATGCACTGCCTGGTATGGTGGTAGACACAATATATTGGAGGCTTTTAAGAGATGTTTGGATCAGCACATGGATGTAAGGTAGATGGAGGGATATGGACGTGGTGTAGGTAGGAGTGATTAGTGTTTGGGTGCTTTTGATTTGCTTTTTAGCTGGTTCGGCATAACATTTTGGGATGAGCGGCCTGTTGCTGTACTGTACTCTATGTTCAAGATGAGCTCAATGCCATAAATGCTGGCTTTGACTGTCAAAACCGTCATAAATTCCCACAACCCCCCCAGTGTTCCTATGATTCAGTCTCTGAGGATAACATGTGAGCAGTCTTTAGGAGGGCGAATCCATTAAAAACATTTGGCTTTGAGATACCTGACAAAGTAATAAAGACCTGTGCTGATCAACTGGCTGCAGTGCTCACTAAGATTCTTAACCTTGTGTTTTGTCATTCTGAAATACTCACCTGTTTCAAGCAGGCTTCAATTATATTGGTGCCCAAGACGAACTTGGCGACCTGCCTCAATGATTTACTCCAGTCACACTTGCATCCACAGGGAAGAAGTGTTTTGAGAGGTTGGTGATGAAACATGTCAACCTGCCTGAAAAACAACTTATTTGCCTAATGGAGCCACACATACATAGCAGATGCCAACTCACTGGCTCTTCACTCAACCCTGGAACATCTGGGCAGCAAAGATGCATACATTAGGATGTTCTTTAACAACTACAGCTCAGCATTCAACACCATCATCCTCTCAAAGCCAGTCAATAAGCTCCGATACGTCAGCCTTAGTACCTCCTTGTGAAATTGGATCCTCAATTTCCTCTCTTGTAGACCCCAGTCAGTTTGGATTGGCAACAACATCTCCTCCACGATCTCCACCTGCAAGGTGTATCATAAGTTTCTGTGCTTCGTTCCCTGCTCTACTCACAAGACCAATATCAGCAAGACCAGGGAGCTGATAATTGACTTCAGGAGAAGGAAACCAGAGGTCCATTGGACGATTAGAGGTGGGAAGGGTCAGCAACTTTAAACTCCTGGGTGATTTATTTTGGAGGACCTGTCCTGGACTCAACACACAAGTGCAATTATGAAAGAAGTACGACAGTGCCTCTATTTCCTTAGGATTTCATGAAGATTGGGTATGATATCTAAAACTGACAAACTTCTATAGATGTGCAGTGGAGAGCATATTGACTGGTGGCATCACAGTTTGGTATGGTAAACACCAAACACCTTGAATGAAAAATCCAACAAGATGCAGCAGATGTTGCCCTGTCCAACAAAGGTAGTCTCATCCCCACTACTGAGCACATCTACATGAAATGCAGTTTCAGGAAAACAGCATCCATCATCAGGGACCCCCACCGCCCAGGTCATGCTCTCTTCTCGATGATGTCAGCAGGAAAATGGTACAGGAATCTCAGGACTTGCACCCAGGTTCAAGAGTAGTTACTACACCTCAGCCATCAGACTCCTGAACCAAAGGGGATAACTTCACTCAACTTCATTTGCCCCATCATTGAAGTGTTGTCACAACCAGTGGTCTCAATTTCAAGGACTCTTCATCTCATGTTCTTGATATTCTTGATATTGCCAATTTATTTATTATTTATTTGTTATTATTAATTTATTATTTATTCAAAAACTGGGTCATGATAGAGATCTAGAAAATTATAAGGCTAGCATGAAGGAGCTTAAGAATGAAATTAGGAGCCAGAAGGGGCCATGAGAAGGCCTTGGTGGACGGGATTAAGGAAAACCCCAAGGCATTCTACAAGTATGTGAAGAGCAAAAGGATAAGTCATGAGAGAATAGGACCAATCAGATGTGACAGTGGAAAAGTGTGTATGGAACCAGCGGAGGTAGTGGAAGTACTTAATGAATACTTTGCTTCAGTATTCACTACGGAAAAGGACCTTGGCGATTGTAGCGATAACTTGCAGCAGACTAAAAAACTTGAGCATATAGACATTAAAAAAGAGGATGTGCTGGAGCTTTTGGAAAGCATCAAGTTGGATAAGTCACCGGAATTGGACGAGATATATCCCAAGCTTCTGTGGGAAGCGAGGGAGGAGATTGCTGAT
Source organism: Mobula birostris (assembly GCF_030028105.1). Taxonomy (NCBI): domain Eukaryota; kingdom Metazoa; phylum Chordata; class Chondrichthyes; order Myliobatiformes; family Myliobatidae; genus Mobula; species Mobula birostris. Next base: position 52,315,351 of record NC_092371.1, on the reverse strand, counting down.
CCTCTGGCAATTATCTTTGCATCATCAATGAGGATGGGAGAGGTTCTGGAGGATTGGAGGGTTGCAGATGTTGTTCCTTTATTCAAGAAAGGGAGTAGAGATAGCCCAGGAAATCATAGACCAGTGAGTCTTACTTCAGTGATTGGTAAGTTGATGGAGAAGATCCTGAGAGGCAGGATTTTGAACATTTGGAGAGCCATAATATAATTAGGAATAGTCAGCATGGCTTTGTCAAGGGCAGGTTGTGCCTTACGAGCCTGATTGAATTTTTTGAGGATGTGACTAAACACATTGTTGAAAGTAGAGCAGTAGATGTAGTGTAATGGATTTCAGCAAGGCATTTGATAAAGTGCCCCATGCAAGGCTTATTGAGGAAGTAAGGAAGCATAGGATCCAAGGGGACATTGCTTTGTGGATCCAGAATTGGCTTGCCCACAGAAGGTAAAGAGTGGTTGTAGCTGGGTTATATTCTGCATGGAGGTTGGTGACCAGTGGTGTGCCTCAGGGATCTGTTCTGGGACCCCTTCTCTTCATGATTTTTATAAATGACCTGGATGAGGAAGTGGAGAGATGGGTTAGTAAATTTGCTGATGATATAAAGGTTGGGGGTGTTGTGGATAGTGTGGAGGGCTGTCAGAGGTTACAGCGGGACATTGACAGGATGCAAAACTGGACTAAGAAGTGGCAGATGGAGTTCAATCCAGATAAGTTTACAAAATTATGAGGGGTATAAATAGAGTAAATGCGAATAGGCTCTTTCCACTTAGATTAGGAGAGATAAATATGAGAGGACATGGCTTTAGGGTGAAAGGGGAAAGGTTTAGGGAATATTAGGGAGAACTTCTTCACTCAGAGAGTGGTGGGAGTGTGGAATGAGCTGCCATCTGGTAAATGCCGGCTCACTCTTAAGTTTTAAGAATAAATTGGATAGGTACATGGACAGGAAAGGTCTAGAGGGTTATGGACTGGATGCAGGTCGATGGGACCAGCGGAATAAAGTTTTGGCACAGACTAGAAGGACCGAATGGCCTGTTTTCTGTGCTGTAGTGTTCTATGGTTCTAAGTGTGAGGTGGTTCATTTTGGTAGGTCAGATATGATGGCAGAATGTAGTATTAATGGTAAGACACTTGGCAATAGGAACATTGAAAACCTACAGCACAATGCAGGCCCTTTGGCCCACAAAGTTGTGGCGAACTTGTCCCTACCTTAGAAATTACTAGACTTCCCCATAGCCCTCTATTTTTCTAAGCTCCATGTACCTATCCAATGTGGAGGATCGGGGGATCTTGGAGTCCGAGTCCATAGGACATTCAAAGCTGCTGCGCAGGTTGACTGTGTGGTTAAGGAGGCATATGGTGCATTGGCCTTCATTAACCGTGGGATTGAGTTTAAGAGCCAAGAGGCAATGTTACAGCTATATAGGACCCTGGTCAGACCACACTTGGAGTACTGTGCTCAGTTCTGGTCACCTCACTACAGGAAAGATATAGAAACCATAGAAAGGGTGCAGAGGAGATTTGCAAGGATTGGGGAGCATGCCTTATGAGAATAGGTTGAGTGAACTTGGCTTTTTCTGTTTGGAGTGACATAGGATGAGAGGTGACCTGACAGAGGTGTATAAGCTGATGAGAGGCATTGATTGTGTAGATGGTCAGAGGCTTTTTCCCAGGGCTGAAATGGCTAACACGAGAGGACACAGTTTTAAGGTGCTTGGAAGTAGGTGTAGAGGAGATGTCAGGAGTAAGTTTTTGATGCAGAGTATGGTGAGTGCGTGGAAAGGGCTGCCGGCAACGGTGGTAGAGGTGGATACAATAGGTTCTTTAAAGAGGCTCCTGGATAGCTACATGGAGCTTGGAATAGAAGTAACTCGAGGTAATTTCTAAAGTAAGTACATGTTTGGCACAGCATTGTGGGCTGATGGGCCTGTATTGTGCTGAAGGTTTTCTATGTTTCTATTTTATTTCTTTTTGTATTTACAGTTTATGTTTCTATTTTATTTCTTTTTGTATTTACAGTTTGTTCTCTTTTGCACACTGAATGAACACCCGAGTTGGTGAAGTCTTTCATTGAATTTGTTATGGGTTATTATTCCATAGATTTATTCAATAAACCCACAATAAAATGAATCTCAAGGTTGTATGTGGTGACAAATATATACTTTGATAATAAATTTACTTTGAAATCCCCCTCCTGTCTTCTCCTATCATTTTGGATCTCCCTCTCCCCCTCCAACTTTCAAATCCCTTACTCACTCTTCCTTCAGTTAGTCCTGACGAAGGGTCTCAGCCTGAAACGTCGACTGCACCTCTTCCTAGAGATGCTGCCTGGCCTGCTGCATTCACCAGCAACTTTTATGTGTGTTACTTTGAAATCTATTTTTAAGCATTTGTACAGCTAATTTCACAGGTGTGATTTCCAGTCAGTGGGAAACAGATGAAATATCTGCCTTTCGATAATCATACATTTTTTGTGACAACACTCTTACCTTTGACATTCTTTATAGAGACAGCTGCTTACCTTTTTATTTTTTTTACAGTTTCCATGATTGTTTTTCCATTTTGGATATTTCTTCTGTTTTTTTTTGGTTTTGTTTTTAAACTTTGGTCAGTGTTCTTAAACATTGTAGATGGTTTTATTCATCCATGGAGACCTGACTTAGAAGCAATATATTTTGATCTTAGTTGGAATGTCTTTAGACCAGTTGCACTAAATCTTCAATCCAATTAATTGAAAAATATTCAGAAGGGATGAAAGAATGCATGATTGTTTTCTCCTTAAATATACATTTCTGAATATGTTTCAAGTTCCAGTTTCACTAAAAATTTGTAAGACAATATTATTGTTTATGCTTGGGTAAGCTTGTTTATACAAGTCTTTCCTGAAAAGTTATTTGACCAACTTTAACATAGTTTTCTGAATAACACTTTGTTGTGTTGGTTGTAAACACAAAAATGCTGGAAGTATACAAATGGGTATATCTATACAAAGAAAAAAATGTTAAAAATGTAGACCTGGAAAGCTTCTTAGAATATTGCAGTACATTTGATTGGTTAAAAACTTGGTAGCTCCAGACAATCATTTTTTAAAAAACACTATATTTGGTCACTGTGTCTGGTTTGTAGATTATTCAGTGTAATAATTATGAAACAACCATTCAATAACGAATTTTCTGGCGGAGACTTCATGCCATTAAATAAACTGCGACTGCTTTATCGCTTGCCTTTATTTTTAGATATCCACCAGGTACCTTTTAATTTCATTTCGCCCTGTCATTTACTATTGATTCTCTTCCCAGCCTAGGCAGATGCACTGCAATGTATTTTGAAGCCGCCTTGTAGCTAGAATGACCTTGTGCCCCATCCTGTATGTTTCCATTAGTTATCTATATCTCTGTTAATTTCACTGCCTTGTACTGCTCTCACCACTCCTTTGTTCCCAGACACAATGATATGTAATAAACTTAATAATAATCTTTACAAATCGCAGACTTAATTTTGGGTGAATTTTGTGCCTTCTAAATTGCACTGGAAAGTATATCCAATTAACTCTCAAGTTATTGATCCATGGTCTTAAAAGACCTTTCAATAAATTGACAGGATAAAATATAACTTAAATACCTTCCATCAATGATGAAACTTTTTTAGCTGCTTTAGGGATTTTAAGGATTCTTTTGGTTATTTGTAAATGATTCTGAGCATTTTCACAAATGAGTTTTTTTTTGTTCCTCACTGAAACTTTGCCAACAATACAAAATCTCCTTTTTTTAAAAAAAAAGTTATTCTAATTACTTATAATAACTTTCCTGTTTGTGGTAGAAGGAAATGTTTGAACTTGAAATGAAAATGTTGATCAAAATGTAATTTGCAGCTTATTCAAAGTACAATATAATACTGCTATAATATTAAATGTTTAGAAAAAGACAATTTACAATATAATACTGCTATAATAAATGTTTAGAAAAAGACAATTTACAATACTGCTATAATAAATGTTTAGAAAAAGACAATTTACTGATAAGTTATGATGTGGTTTTATTTTATTTATCAGGCTTCGCCTGCATGATGGAAAATTAATCAAAGACCGTCGTTATAATCTACGAACCTATCCAAACTGCTTTGTTGCAAAAGAGTTAACTGATTGGTTGATAGACCATAAAGAAGCTCCTGAGAGGGAAACAGCCATAAAGCTAATGCAAAAGTTAATGGATCACAACATCATTCATCATGGTATGTTACTGTCATAGTCCATTAGCAGTGCTATACTAAATGTGTCTAGTGTTATAATGAAGAAGAACTAATTTCCTTCTCAGTTGTGTTATTAAGACCAATAAGTTTAATGGAGGATGATTGATCTGAGCTGAACATCACTGATTAACTGATTTACTGACAAGTATATTGAAGGTTTAATTTTGGCTTTGTATTATGCGTTTTGTATAAATGAGAGATGTTAAATGTCCCATTCAGTTTGGGAAATACAGTTATGTGAGTTCTGATGAAGCTGATGAATCCTAGGAAGATGTGCAGCCTGAACTGTATGCTCATTCTGATGTTTGTGCAAAGCATCCTGTTATGGAAGGTCAAAGAGACCAGGGCCTGACTGGTTTCTTCTTTTGCAATTTTGAGTGTCATGAGCTTAGAATTCCCTTACATAAGTTCAAGGATGGTTTAAGGATATTCTTGCAGAATTCTCTGTTCTACTGGATGCTTCTTGCCATGAGAAACCTTGGAGTAGAATATTTCATGGGTAAATATGTAGCTCTCCAGAGCACGTTAAGTATGACCAGAGCCTTGATGCTTGATATGAGGTGCTAATATTGGTTCCTCTGTCCTGCTTATGGATTTGGAGGCTTTTGTACAGTTGTCCTTGGTAGTGTCTCTTCAGTCACCTTTAGTGATTGGAGGTGCCTTTTATGAGTTGTCAGGGTCTCGTCCAGAGGGTGAAGATCCCAGCTGCTTGGTAGACTGCAAACATTGTGGTTGGGTTGAAGTCTTAGTCATGAATGCACTTTTCCATAGGCAACCAAAGGCTATGCTGGAGCAATGGCATTATTGATGAACATTGTTATCAGTGTATGGTGGGAACAGCTTTGTGGAGGGCACTTGACATCTAAATGGTTAATGTGATTCCCGTCTTCTGAGTAAAAGGATCTTTACTTTTTTTTTTCCAGTTGTTTTAAAATTACAAATCTGACTTCCCATACCATAATATTGTTCATAGCAGCAAATTTATCTGAATCTAAATTATTTAAAATGTTTATAATTTTAGTCATTTTTCCAAATATCCCCTGTATGTTCCTTTTTCATGAAAGGAAAAAAACTTTATGCAATATGCCTACAAAAATTTGAGTAGAATTGGGTTTTTTGTTATATTCAAAAAGATGATGGCTAATCTGACCTTGGATTCATTTCCACATGGAAGTCCGATCCCACTTATGATCTTGCCTCTTTTACAATACATGGCTATCTCAGCCTTAAATATATTCCATAATTCCATCTTGGCAAATCTCTGCTAGATAATTCCAAAGGTGCATTGAGCTCTGAGAAGAGAAGTTTCTATTTATCCCACTGTAAATGGGTGAACCCCAACTCCGAAGCCATGTTCACTAATCCTGTCAGTCCAATTTCATCCTCTCATTAGCCCACTATAAGGGATAATTTACTGTAGCTAATTGTCCTTTCATCTTATCTTTCAGACACCGAAGGAAATGGTACACATAGAAGAAACCCATGCAGTAACACAGAATGTGCAAATTCTGCACACTCTGTAATTTTGTCAAATATTTATTCCAGTCTGTGCAATTGTGCTGGTCTTAATTCTCCTCACCCTCATCAGGGGAAATGACCATTAAAGTAAAGGGAAATGTTGGAAAAGCTTAGGTTAGGCAGGATATGTGGGAAAAAGAAGTAGAGCTGGTGCTTCAGTTTGAAAATCTGTCATCAGATCCGGTAAAGGGAGATAGCTGAACTTTCAGAGATGATAGGGGAGGGATATTTAGGACAAAAGGATAGGGTGAGACCAGGATTCCCCTGTGGATAAGCTATGGATGAAGTCACCAGCTTGATAAATTAATGAAGGGGTCTGGACAAAATCTGAAATAAGAAACAATCTCAATATTCCTGGATTTCAGTGCTTTAAAAGGGATAGAGAGGGTGGAAAAAGGGGAAGAGGGGTGGCATTAATGATCAGGGATACTATTACAGCTACAGAAAGGGTGGGTAATGTAACAGGATCCTCTTTTGAGTGAGTATGGGTGGAAGTCAGGAACAGGAAGGGAGCAGTTACTCTACTGGGGGTATTCTATAGGCTCCCTGGTAGCAGCAGAGATACAGAGGAGCAGATTGGGAGGCAGATTTTGGAAAGCTGCAAAAATAATAGGGTTGTTATCATGGGTGACTTTAACTTCCCTAATATTGATTGGCACCTGATTAGTTCCAAGGGTTTAGGTGGGGCAGAGTTTGTTAAGTGTGTCCAAGACAGATTCCTGTCACAGTATGTGGACAAGCCGACTAGGGGAATGCCATACTAGATCTAGTACTAGGTCAGGTCACAGATCTCTCAGTGGGTGAGCATCTGGGGGACAGTGACCATCACTCCCTGGCCTTTAGCATTATCATGGAAAAGGATAGAATCAGAGAGGACAGGAAAATTTTTAACTGTGGAAGGGCAAATTATGAGGCTATAAGGCTAGAACTTGCGGGAGTGAATTGGGATGATGTTTTTGCAGGGAAATGTACTATGGATATGTGGTGGATGTTTAGAGATCTCTTGCAGGATGTTAGGGATAAATTTGTCCCGGTGAGGAAGATAAAGAATGGTAGGGTGAAGGAACCATGGGTGACAAGTGAGGTGGAAAATCTAGTCAGGAGGAAGAAGGCAGCTTACATGAGGTTTAGGAAGCAAGGATCAGATAGGTCTATTGAGGAATATAGGGAAGCAAGAAAGGAGCTTAAGAAGGGGCTGAGAAGAGCAAGAAGGGGGTATGAGAAGGTCTTGGCGAGTAGGGTAAAGGAAAACCCCAAGGCATTCTTCAATTATGTGAAAAAAAAAGGATGACAGGAGCGAAGGTAGGACCGATTAGAGATAAAGGTGGGAAGATGTGCCTGGAGGGTGTGGAAGTGAGTGAGGTCCTCAATGAATACTTCTCTTCGGTATTCACCAATGAGAGAGAACTTGATGATGGTGAGGACAATATGAGTGAGGTTGATGTTCTGGAGCATGTTGATATTAAGGGAGAGGAGGTGTTGGAGTTGATAAAATACATTAGGACAGATAAGGCCCCGGGGCCTGACGGAATATTCCCCAGGCTGCTCCACAAGGCAAGGGAAGAGACTGCTGAGCCTCTGGCTGGATCTTTATGACCTCGTTGTCCATGGGAATGGTACCGGAGGATTGGAGGGAGGAGAATGTTGTTCCCTTGTTCAAAAAAGGTAGTAGGGATAGTCCGGGTAATTATAGACCAGTCAGCCTACGTCTGTGGTGGGAAAGCTGTTGGAAAAGATTCTTAGAGATAGGGTCTCTGGGCATTTAGAGAATCATAGTCTGATCAGGGACAGTCAGCATGGCTTTGTGAAGGGCAGATCGTGTCTAACAAACCTGATAGAGTTCTTTGAGGAGGTGACCAGGCATATAGATGAGGGTAGTGCAGTGGATGTGATCTACATGGATTTTAGTAAGGCATTTGACAAGGTTCCACACAGTAGGCTTATTCAGAAAGTCAGAAGGCATGGGATCCAGGGAAGTTTGGCCAGGTGGATTCAGAATTGGCTTGCCTGCAGAAGGCAAAGGGTGGTGGTGGAGGGAGTACATTCATATTGAAGGATTGTGACTAGTTGTGTCCCACAAGGATCTGTTCTGGGACCTCTACTTCTTGTGATTTTTATTAATGACCTGGATGTGGGGGTAGAAGGGTAGGTTGGCAAGTTTACAGATGACACAAAGGTTGGTGGTGTTGTAAATAGTGTAGAGGATTGTTAAAGATTGCAGAGATATATTGATAGGATGCAGTAGTGGGCTGAGAAGTGGCAGATGGAGTTCAACCCAGAGAAGTGTGAGGTGGTACACTTTGGAAGGACAAACTCCAAGGCAGAGTACAAAGTAAATGGCAGGATACTTGGTAGTGTGGAGGAGCAGAGGGATCTCGGGGTACATGTCCACAGATCCCTGAAAGTTGCCTCACAGGTGGATAGGGTAGTTAAGAAAGCTTATGGGGTGTTAGCTTTCATAAGTCGAGGGATAGTGTTTAAGAGTTGCGACGTAATGATGCAGCTCTATAAAACTCTGGTTAGGTCACACTTGGAGTACTGTGTCCAGTTCTGGTCGCCTCCCTATAGGAAGGATGTGGAAGCATTGGAAAGGGTACAGAGGAGATTTACCAGGATGCCACCTGGTTTAGAGAGTATGCATTATGATCAGAGATTAAGGGAGCTAGGGCTTTACTCTTTAGAGAGAAAGAGGATGAGAGGAGACTTGATAGAGGTGTATAAGATAATAAGAGGAATAGATAGAGTGGACAGCCAGCGCCTCTTCCCCAGGGCACCACTGCTGAATACAAGAGGACATGGCTTTAAGGTAAGGGGTGGGAAGTTCAAGGGGGATATTAGAGGAAGGTTTTTTACTCAGAGAGTGGTTGGTCTGTGGAATGCACTGCCTGAGTCAGTGGTGGAGGCAGATACACTAGTGAAGTTTAAGAGACTACTAGACAGGTATATGGAGGAATTTAAGGTGGGGGCTTATATGGGAGGCAGGGTTTGAGGGTCGGCACAATATTCTGGGCTGGGGGCCTGTTTTGTACTGTACTATTCTATGTTCTATGTTATTTTGTAATCTATGAAATGACACCATTTGAAAGAAGGTAAGAATGCAAGGAAAGGAATGGCAAATGGGACAAGATTAGATTGCGGTCATGGTTAGCATGGACCAGTTGGTCCAAATGGCCTGTTTCATTGCGATATGATTCTATAACCCTAAAACGTGAAAGATGTAAAATGCAGATGTTGTAGAATTATATACATCTCTTTCACCAATGAAATTCCCAGCTCTTTACTTCACCCCTTCCCCCCACACCCCACCTCACCAGTTTCACCTACCACCTTGTGTTTCTTCCTCCCCTCCTCGTACCTTCTAACTCTGACTCCTCATCTTTATTTCTCCAGAACTGGTGAAGGGTCTCGACCTGAAATGTCGACTGTACTCTTTTCCATAGATGCTGCCTGGTCTACTAAATTCCTCCAGCATTTGTGTGTGTGTGTGTTGCTTGGATTTCCAGCATCTGCAGATGTTCTCTTGTCTGGGGGAATAAGGTTCTTTTTCTTTAAGATGACTTTGCTCCTTGCTATAAGAGTGCAGGAGGATATCAACAGAGAAGCCAATGTGGGAGTAAGATGGAGAATCGTAGCAGCATGTAACTGTAGGCCCTAGTTTGTTCCTGTGGCTAGCCTAGCAGGTACTTAATCTGCTTTTGGTTTCTCCATGTTAGAGGAGGGAGCAGATTATGAGCACTGAATGTGGTACATTGATTTGGAAGTACAGGTCAATTGCTGCCTTATCTGGAAAGTGCTGTTAGGGTCCCTGGATAGTTGGAAGGTAAATGGACTGGTCATAGTCAGAGAAAATTACAGCCCAGATACAAGCCTTTGGCACATTTAGTCTGTGTTGAACCATTTAAACTGCCTATTCCCATCAACATGCACTACGACCATAGCCCTCTATACCCCTGCCATCCATGTACCTATACAAACTGCTCTTAAACATTGAAATTGAGCTCATATGTGCTATTTGCGCTGGTGGTTCATTCCACACTCTTCATAACCCTCTGAGTGGAGAAGTTTCCCCTCAATTTCCCCTTAAACTTTTCACCTTTCACACTTAACCCATGACCTCTGGTTGTAGTCCCACCCAACCTCCGTGGAAAAAGCCTGTTTGCGTTTACCCTATCTATACCCCTCATAATTTTGTATATCTCTATCAAATCTCCTCTCAATCTTCTATATTCAAAGGAATAAAGCCCTAACTTATTCGACCTTTCCTTATAACTCAAGTCCTGCAGACATGACAAAATCCTGGTAAATATTTTTCGTACTTGTTCAACTTTGTTTACATCTTTCCTGTAGGTAGGTGACCAAAACTGCACGCAGTATTCCAAATTAGGCCTCACCAAAGTCTTACACAATTTCAACATAACATCGCGTTTCCTGTACTCCACACTTGGATTTATGAAGGCCAATGTACCAAAGCTTTCATAATGACCCTATCAACTGTGATGTCACTCTCAACAAATTATGGACCTGTATACCCAGGTCCCTTTGTTCCACTGCACTCTTCAGTGCCCGACTGTTCACTGTGTAAGACCTGGTTGGTCTTACCAAAGTGCAACACCTCACACTTGTCTGCTTTAAATTCCATCTGCGATTCTTCAGCCCATTTTTCCAGCTGGTCTAGATCGCACTGCAAACCACAATAGTCTTACTCACTGTCCACTACACCCCCAATCTTGACGTCATCCACAAAATTTGCAAATCCTGTTCACCACATTATCGTCCAGTTTGTTAGTATAGATGACAAACAACAATGGACACAGCATTGATCCCTGTGAGACTCAGCTAGTCTCAGACCTCCGGTCAGAGAGCTAACCATCTACTACCAGTCTTTGGCTTCTCCCACAAAGCCAATGTCTAATCTAATTTATTACCTCATCTTGACTGCTGAGTGACTGAACTTTTTTGACCAACCTCCCATATGGGATCTTGTTAAATGCCTTGCTAATGCCCATGTGAACAACATCCACTGCCTTGCCTTCATCAGCTTGTTGCATCACCTGAGGTTACATGGGAAAGTTCAATAGAAATGAAGTGGTTGATGGAGACTGAAGAGTGGTCCCTTTCAGAACACTGAAATAGGACAGGAGGAGAAGATGACGCTAGAGGTGGAAACTGTGCAGGATGAATCATTGGGAATGTGGAGGTTGGAGGGTGGGAGGTGAGGATCAAAGGAACTCTGTTCAGGGAGCAAGAAGAAGTACGATGAGGTATGGTCGGAGTTCAGTTAACTAGTAGCAGGCATGCTATGATTCAGGAGGAAGGAAGATCCCTCAGAGCCCTATTGTGGAAATAGAGGAACTAGGACAATGGAATGGAGTTTTGACAGGAGGCAGGATGGATGGAAGTGCAGGCAAGATGACTTTGGGAGTCTGTGAACTTATAAAGTATGTTTTACCCTCCCGTTCCCTGAGATGAATTTGAAGAGGTCTGGATAAGGAAGAGAATGTAAGAAAGTCACCATGTGAAAATGAGACTTAAGATAGAAAGTAATAAGTTTCCTATGAGTGCAGGAAGCAATACAGCCATCATTACACTGGGGAATGTGATGTAGGAGGGAACCCAAACTGACTGAAATAAAGACTGTTCAGAAAAGTCAGGCAAGCAAATGATAATAGATTTCCCCCTGGCAAATGAATGAGCAGAAACAATATATTGGTATCTACTTTGTCAGTGCCTTTCAGAATCTAATTTGTTTCTTTAAGATTACCTCTCATTCCTCAAGCTCCATTGAGTCTAGACTCAAATTGCATAGTTGTTGGTCATAAGGTATCCCTTATACCCTGCTCTAAATTTATGGTTTAAACTGTTTGTATTTTTATGTTTTGGATATTGCGTATTTGTTGTTCTAATTACCAGCCCAAAATGTTTGTTTTCATTGGACCATGTTTATATTAAGTGTGTAATCCTTTTGGCATTGACTTTTTGCCAAATCCTTTTTGCTTTTGGTTTCTGTGCTTTTCTAGTTCTGGCCTCTTGCACGTCCCTGGTTTCCATCATCCAGTTTCTCCTCCAGTACCCAAAATGTTGGCATTCCCTCTTCAAAATTTGTCACTTCACTAGCTTATTCTTCTTCATTAAAGTTTTCATTAAAACATTGTCAGTTGATGGTAATTTGGTATTACTACTTTGATATTTTACTATATTAATTATATGGTGTGAAAGCAGATCACTGGATCTACCTTTTTTCATTTATTGATTGAGCTCCACTGATCCTTATAAATTATTTTTTTGATTGTTTTTTTTTTCCTCTGTTCCTATTTGGGTACCATTTCCAGATTTGGAGTCTTGGCTGACTCTTCCTAGGCTATTAAGAGGGTACATACTGGACCCAACTGATATACCATTGGGACGTGCCTCTCATCATGATGTCCTTTACTGAGTGAGACTCACCGAGCTGGAGAAGCGCAGTTAAAGGAAGAGCAAGGTCAATACACCTTTTTCTGGAAAGGACTTGATCCTGAACAACCAAGGATCTATGGAGTAGGTTTTGCCATCCGAAACAGCCTACTTCAGAAGCTGACAGAGCAACCACTGGGAATCAACAAACGTCTCATGACTCTGTGAAACCAACTTGTCAAAAACCAACATGCCACCATCATCAGCGCCTATGCTCCAACTCTGGACGCTGAAGATGAAGTAAAGATGAACTTCTACGCCCAACTTGACCACGTCCTTTCTTCTGTTCCCAACAACGACAAGATCATTCTCTTGGGAGGCTTCAATGCCAGAGTCGGGAAGGATCATAGGCTCTGGACTGGAATAATAAGCAAGGAAGGAGTTGGCAAGGTCAATGCCAATGGAACACTCCTCCTCACCAAATGTGCTGAACACAACCTGGTGATTACCAGCACCTTATTTAGCTGGAAAAACAGGCACAAAGTCTCCTGGCAGCATCCACGCTCCAAACACTGGCATCTCATCAACTACATCATCGTATGATCTTGGGACCAACAGGATGCAGTGATAACAAGAGCTGTTACCGGTGCCGACGAGTGCTGGACAGACCATCGACTCATCTCGTCCATCATGAGAATGAAGATTCGGCCCAAAAGGAAACACCAAAATCAGAGCACTATTGAGAAATTTAATGTTGACATCCTTCAAGACATCAGCCATGTACAGAAGTTCCAACAAAATCTTCAAGAACAACTGCCTCAACGAATCCCACCATCTGTAGAACACTGGAATCAATTGAAGAATGCTATCATCACCTCCTGCAAAGAAACAATTGGGTTCAAGACGAAAAAACATCAGGATTGGTTCAATGATAACGACAAACTACTCCAACATCTCATCGCCGAAAAGAGGAAAGCTTTCATTACCTTACAAAATGACCAACAATTGGCTACCAAAAGGAAATGCTATCAGGAATCCAAGGCTGCAGTCCAGAAGAGCACCCAAAACCTGAAAAACCAATGGTGGAGGAAGAAAGCTCAGGAAATCCAACAACTAGCAGACGCCAATGACACTCGAGGCTTTTTCAATGCAACTAAAGCTATTTTGGCCCACCCACTCATGGTCAAGCCCCTCTCAAAAGCAAAGATGGTTCAACCATCCTAAAGAGCAATGCTGATATCAATTCCAGATGGAGGGAGCACTTTGAAGATCTTCTAAATCAAACTGTCTCATTTGACAGGAATGTGATTAACAACATCCCAAAACAGCTCGTTGACGACTCCCTAAGCAAAATACCAACACTTGAAGAAGTCAAGGAAGCCATCAAGACCTTGAAAAACAACAAGGCCGCTGGACTCGATGAAATACCAGCTGAGGTCTACAAAATTGGAGGTAACCCGCTTCATTACCAACTGCATCAACTTCTCGTCAAGATCTGGATAAATGAAGATGTACCAGCAGACTTTAGAGACTCAGCAATTATTACCATCTACAAAAGGAAAGGTGATCTATCTGAATGTGGAAACTATCGTGGAATTTCCCTGTTAGCAACAGCAGGAAAGATCCTCTCCCGCTTCATGAACAATCGGCTCAAACCTTTAGCCAAGAAGGTCCTTCTGGAGACACAAGCCGGTTTTAGACCATCACGTGGAGCAATCAACATGATCTTCACAATGCGACAACTACAAGAAAAACATCGTGAACAACTTCAACCTTTGTACACGGCATTCATCGACCTCACCAAAGCCTTTGACTTGGTATCAACAGAACTCCTGTGGGATGTCCTATCCACCTATGGATGCCCTGAAAAGTACATTCAAATCCTGAGACTTCTCCACATTGGCATGCTTTGCCACAGTCATGGTCAGCAACAGTACCTGTGAGCCTTTTCAAGTTAGATCAGGAGTAAAACAGGGATGCGTGATTGCCCCAACTTTGTTCACCATCTTCATTGTGACAATCATCCACATTATCAAGGACGACCTACCCCCAGGAATCAAAATTGTCTACAGAACAGATGGCAGACTTATCAATCTTGCTCGTCTCAAGTCCAAAACAAAGACATCCACGAGTTCCCTCATCGAGTTCCAATACGCAGATGACAACAGTGTTGCAGCTCTTTCAGAAAGCCACCTACAACAGATTCTGACTGCCTTCAACCATGCAAACATGAAACTTGGACTTGCCATCAATTCCAAGAAGACTCAGATCATCTATCAACCGTCACCAACTGAGACAAATCAGACAGAATCATCAATTCAACTTGGCGAAATAACCCTGGAAAATGTGGACCACTTTCCATATCTTGGAAGTCACCTCTCCTCCAATGTCGACCTTAATGACGAGATCCAACATCGTCTCAAATGCGCTGGAACAGCTTTTGGACGTCTCCGAACAAGAGTCTTTCATGATCGTGATATCCGAACAAACACCAAAATGTTAGCGTACAAAGCAGTGGTAATCCCAATACTCCTGTATACATCAGAAACCTGGACAACATACCAATGACATCTGAAGGCACTTGAAAAGTCCCATTAACACCGTCTTCGAAACATCTTAAATTCAGCTGGGAAGATAGAAGAACCAACATCAGCGTGTTAAATGAAGTAGAAACAACAAGCATTGAAGCCTACGTCATCAAGAACCAACTAAGATGGAGCGGTCATGTTGTTTGGATGAAAGACGAACATCTGCCGAAACAAATCTTCTACTCCCAGCTTAAAGAAGGCAAACATAAAAGAGGCGGACAATAGAAGAGATTCAAAGATGTCTTAAGAGCCAACATGAAGAAATGTAACATCGACATCAACAATTGGGAAACCAATGCCAAGGACGGGAAACTCTGGCAAGCCATCATCTGAGAAGGAACAGCAACTTTCGAAGCCAACAGATGTGCAGAATTAGAAGAAAAGAAAAGAAAATGGAAAGAGAGGCAGCAACAACCAAAGCCCGATCTGCCATCTGGAGCTACCTGTCCTGAATGCGGAAGAACTTTCAAATCCAAGATTGGACTCATAAGCCACTTGAGAGCCCATAAGTAGATCAACAGAACGAAGACCACTATCCTCGACCTCGAGGGATAGCCACGATGATGACGACCATTGGGAAGTACTTCTCATCATGATGCCTTTTATTGCAACACCGCATTGATCAGCAAAGCAATTGTTAATCTGTTTTAACAGGTTTCAAGAATATTTGAGACAATTTGTTATAGCCACTTAAAACACTATAAGACATAGGAGCAGAATTAGGCCATTCATCCTATCGAGTCTGAGTTGTCATTCCATCATGGCCGGTTTATTGTCCCCTCAAACCACCTTCTGCTTTCTCCCTTTAACCTTTGACATCCATACTAAGCAAGAACCTATCAATCTCTGATTTAAATATACCCGACAGTTTGACCTCCACAGCAGTTTATGGCAGCGAATTCCACAGATTTGCCACCCTGCGGCCGAAAAAAAATTATTCCAGTTAATTTCTCCAGGTCCCCATTAATTATCAGGCTTAAGGGTCTGAACTATTTCTGTAGAAACTATAGAAAATATCTGTAGTAGCCAAGACATCTTCAAGGAGCAGTGCCTCAAAAAGGTGAAGTTCGTTACTAAAGGCCCCCATCACCTGGGACATGGCTTCTTTTCATTGTTACCATCAAGAAGGATGCTCAAAAGCCTGAAGGCACATACTCAGTGATTCAGAAACAGCTTGTTCCCCTCTGCCATCCAATTCCTAAATAGACATTGAATTCATGAACACTACCTCACTCTTTAAAATACATATTACTTCTGTTTCTTTGACTATTTTTAATCTATTATATATATATATTGATTTGCTTAGAACCATAGAACACTACAGCACAGAAAACAGGCCATTTGTCCCTTCTAGTCTGTGCTGAAACTTTATTCCGCTAGTCCCATTGACCTGCACCCAGTCCATAACCCTCCAGACCTCTCCCATCCATGTATCTATCCATTGAATCATTGAATGATAGTTTGCCTTTTTAATTTCTTTTCAACTGCTTCCATGAAATGTTGGCTAAGTGGGGCAGTTGCTTAATTGGGCCAAAATGCAATGGTCCTGAAGTGTCCCAATTAACCAGAATCCACTGTATTTCAAATCTTTGTTAATTCAACTGAATCATCTTGGCACTTTAAGGAAAAATGTTTAGATTTTTTTTAAAGCATTGCTCCATTGCACTGACTTATGGTGGATTTTAATGTCAGAAATATGCCAATGACTTTGAATGGAAGTTTGAGGTATAAAAAAACTGCTCAATCTGGCACAAGCAGAAATTACATAAAATGATGGTAGAAGTAAAAGATTAATACGGGTGTAATTTTTAACAAAATCTTTGAAAAGTTTATTTATAACATTTCAAAGAAAAGTCCTTTGACTTTTTTGATGTCTCAGCTAATTAGGGTAGTGAGCAGCTGAGCTATCCGGATTAAGAAAGCACATGTGATCTAAGGTCACTGTACTTGGTTGGTGGTTGTAACTAATGAAGTACAATTAACCCCATTCCCCAGAATCATGGAGGAAAAATGATCTGACTTATAGCAGCAATCTAGACAATTCAAGTTTGGGAAGCTTCCATGTCGATCTTCTTGTCAAGCAGATTGAATTTGATGTCACATTCATTGTGAATCATCCTTTGTTTTGGTGAAATCTGGGTAAACCTGAACAAAAATCAATGTGCTGGAATTTGTCTCTGGGCAAATCCATAAACAGGACTTGTGAGTGCAAGGGTGTGTCCAATAATGCTAAATATTGTCCAATGTGCCCCGTTATTAGTGTGGGGTTAAAACACTGAAGTAACCCCTCACCCAAGGTTTCTGGTTTAGTCACGTGTTGGATAAAGGATTTGATTCAATCGGTTCCTTCAAGATTTTTTTCTAGTCAATATCTTCTTTAATCTTTCTGTCCAAAAATTGTTTCTCAATTGCCCCCTGCCCCATTGATGCACTCAGCCCCATCTGGTTCTTCATCTTGATTCCAATCTCACCTTTGGACTACGCCCAATCAGTGAACGAGAGCTTGAGAAGAAGCCGCAACTTCACACAAGTCTGCGATCCAAGATGAAACAAGGCAGCGTTTCTTGTCAGTTTTCATCGGTTGGACTGCACCCAATCAGTGATCGGGAGCTCGAAAAGAAACGGCGAATTCACACAGATCCGCAATTGAAGATTAGGAAAGGCAGCTCTTTGGCAGTGTTCTGAGTTTGGTCTGCACCCAATCAGTGAATAGGATTCATTAGAAAGGGCGAATTAAAATAAGGCAGGGACAAGCAGAGTGTCCATTGTGTGAGTGGGCCGGTGTTGGAGTTCTTTGGCTTATCAGGCTTCAGCAAGGTAGATTTCTTCTCCTTTATTCCTCATTCCTTCTCTGTTAGGGCACAGTTAGTGCAGTGAGAATGGCTCCATGGGCTGTGCTGTGCTCTTTTAATGAGATGCAGGAATTCTGGTAGGCCTTCTGCCTCTTGATAACCATATCTGCACCAGGTGCACTGAGCTGCAGCTCTTCAGAGAATGTGTTAAAACCATAAGATCATAAAACCATAAGAGTGGCATGCAAAAGTTTGGGCACCCCTGGTCAAAATTTCTGTTACTGTGAATAGCTAAGTGAGTAAAAGATGAACTGATTTCCAAAAGGCATAAAGTTAAGATGACATATTCTTTTAATATTTTAAGCAAGGAAACCTTTTTATTTCCATCTTTTACGGTTTCAAAATAACAAAAAAGGAAATGGGCCTAAAGGAAAATGGCCTGAAGCAAGTTTGGGCACCCTGCATGGCAGTATTTAGTAACACCCACTTTGGCAAGTATCACAGCCTGTAAGCGCTTTTTGTAGCCAGCTAAAGGTTGTTCAATTCTTGTTTGGGGCATTTCTGCTCATTCTTCCTTGCAAGAGGCTTCTAGTTCTGTGAGACTCTTGGGCCGTCTTGCATGCACTGCTCTTTTGAGGTCTATCCACAGATTCTCGGTGTTCGGGTCAGTGGACTGTGACGGCTATGGAAAAACCTTCACGAGCCTCTTGAGGTAGTCCATTGTGGATTTTGAGGTGTGTTTAGGATCATTATCCTGTTGTAGAAGCTATCCTCTTTTCATCTTTGGCTTTTTTACAGATGGTGTGATGTTTGCTTCCAGAATTTGCTGGTACTTAATTGAATTCATTCTTCCCTCTACCAGTAAATGTACCCTGTGCCACTGGCTGCAACAAAAGCTCAAAGCATGATCGATCCACCCCTGTGCTTAGCAGTTGGAGAGGGTTCTTTTCATGAAATTCTGCACCCTTTTTTCTCCAAACATACCTTTGCTCATTGCATTCTATTTTAACTTCATCAGTCCACAGGACTTGTTTCCAAAATGAATCAGGTTTGTTTAGATGTTCCTTTGAAGCTTTTGAATAGAACTTGACCTCCATAGCTGCCTGTGGGAATGAATTCCACAGATTCACCGGTCTCTGGTGAAAGAAATTCCTCCTCATCTCTGTTCGAAATGGACATCCCTCTATCTTGAGGCTGTGTCCTCTGTTGTTAGACCCCCCCACCATAGGAAATATCCTCTCCACATCTATTTCATCAAGGCCTTTCAACTTTTTGATAGGTTTCAATGAGGAGCCTGACTCAAGGGTTGAGGCATGTGGATGTGATGCATCCTCCCTCATTCTTCTGAATTCCAGTGAGTACCGGCCCAGAGCCATCAAACACTCTTCATATGATAAGCCTTTCAATCCCAGAATCATTTTCATGAACCTCCTTTGAATTGTCACCAATGTCAGCACATTCTTTCTAAGATAAAGGGGCCCCAAACTGCTCAAAATGCTCCTAGTGAGGACCACCAGTGCCTGAAAAGCCATAACATTGCATCCCGCTTTTATATTCTAGTCCTCTTGAAATGAATGCTAACATTGCATTTGCTTTCCTCACTACTAACTCAATCTGCAAATTAACCTTTAGGGAATCCTCGTGCAGGATTCCCTAAAGGCTAGTCCCTTTGCACATCAGATTTTTGAATTTTCATTCCGTTAGAAAATAGGCCACTCTACTATTTCTTCTAACAAAGTGCATGACCATACACTTCCCAGCACTATAGTCCATCTGCCACTTCTTTGCCCATTTTCCTAATCTGTTTAAGTCCTTCTGCAGCTTCTCTGCTTCCTGAACACTATCTGCCCCTCCACCTATCTTCATTTTGTTTTGTGTGTGCCATACTCTGCCAGAGCCTCAGCGACCACTTTTCAAGTGGATGTCTTGGAGGAAAGATTCTGTGAGTAGTCCCCCACATCCTTCTCAGAGCGCAGTTGAACTCGACACTCAACCCGGCATGGATGGAAAGCGTGCCTGGGAGCGACCTGACTGGATTCGAACTCGGGAAACTTCGCTCCAGAGTCCGGCGCTGATGTCACTACGCCACCAGCCAGTTACCTATCTTCATATCGTCCACAAATTTGGTCACTAAACCATCAATTCCTTCATCCAAATCATTAACATATAAAATAAAAAGAATCAGTCCCAACACAGACCCCTGTGGAACACCACTAGTCACTGCAGCCAACCAGAAAAAGCTCCCTTTATTGCCACTTTTTGTCTCCTGCCACGGGTTCTTAACTTACTAAGCAGCCTCATGAGTGGCACCTTGTCAAAGGCCTTCTGAAAATCCAAGTACACAACATCCAACAGTTCAGCTTTTTTTTTCTCCTTGTTATTTTTTCAAAGAATTCTAACAGATTTTTTAGGCAAGATTTTCCCCGAAGTCTGTCTTTAACCTATTTTATCACATGCATCCAACTACCCCAAAACTACATCGTTAACAATCGACTCCAACATCTTGCCAACCACTGAGATCAGACTAACTGGTCTTCATTAAGGAACCAGACTTTCGGCTCGTATGGGAGACTGAGGAAGAAATAGCTTGGAGCTACTGGGTGGTAGTCAACCCTAGGTTGCAGAAGGCAAGTAACTTGGGTGACTGTTTGGAGAAGAAGGGAAAATAGACAACTAGTATAGTGTAACCCTGTGGCTGTTCCCCTCAATAATTTTGGATACTGTTGAAGGGGTCAACCTATCTGAGGGAACTGCAGTGATCAAGTCTCTGGCTCTGTGTCTGGCACCGTGGCTTAGAAGAGGAGAGGTGAAGAGGACTGCCACTGATAGAGGATTCCACAATTAGGGGAATAGAGACGAGATTCTGTGGACATGACAGAGAGACCTGGAGGATATATTACCTCCCAGATGCCAGGGTCAGGGATGTTTCAGATCAGGTCCGCTGCATTCTAAAGGGGAGGGTGAGCAGCCGGAGGTCTTGGTACATATTGGAACCAATGACATAGGTAGGAGAGATGAGGAGGTTCCTGAAGAGAGATCTTAGGGAACTGGGTAGAAAGCTGAAAAGCAGGACCTCCATGGTAGTAATCTGTGGATCGCTGCCTGTGCTGCACATCAGTAAGGGTTGTACTAGAATGAAGTGGCAGGTGAATGTGTGGCTGAGGAACTGGTGCAGGGGGCAGGGGTTCAGATTTCTGGATTAGTGGGACCTCTTCTATGGAAGGTACGACCTGTACAAATAGGATGTGTTACATCTGAACTCGAGGGGGACCAATATCCTTGTGGGCAGGTTTGCTGGAGCTGGAGGGTTTAACTAACTTAGCAGGGAGATGGGAACTGGAGTGATAGTGCTGAGGATGAGGTAGTTGGTTTACAAACAGAGGCAGTGTGTAGTGAGACTGCTAGCAAGGAGAGGCCGATGATGGGGCAAAATTGCAGTCAACAGGATGAATTGCAGTGTAAAAGGGGGACAAAATTGAAAAGGTTGATGAGTACAGGACAGAAGGTGTTATTTTCGAATACCCACAGTATATGGAGTAAGGTAGATGAACTTGTAGCACAGCTGCAGATTGGCACGTATGATGTTTTAGTCATTACTGAATAATGGTTGAAAGAAGGTGATAGCTGGGAGGTTAATGTCCAAGGATACCCATTGTATTGAAACGACAGACAGGTAAGCAGAGAGGGTGGGGTGGCTCTGTTGGTTTTAAAAAATGATTCTGGGATAGAAAGAGGTGATGTAGGATAGGAAGGTGCAGAATCATTGTGGGTAGAGCTGAGAAACTGCAAGGGTAAAAAGACCCTGCTGGGAGTTATACTGTATACAGACCTCTTAATAGTAGCAAAGATATGGGCTACAAATGACAATGGGAGATAGAAAATGCATGCCAAAAGGGCAATGTTACGATAGCAATAGGGAATTTTAATATGCAGATAGATTGGGAAAATCAAATTGATGCTGATTCCCAAGAAGGGGAATTTGTAGAAAGCCTAGAAGATGGCTTCTTAGAGCAGCTCATGGTTGAGCCCAATCAGGAAAGGCTATTTTGGATTGGGTGTTGTGCAATGAACCAAAATTGATTAAAAATTGATTAAGGAAAAGGAACACTTGGGGGAAAGTGACCATAATAAGTTAGAATTCACCTTGCAATTTGAGAAGGAGAAACTAAAGTCAGATGTATCTATATTGCAGTGGACTGAAGTGAATTACAGAGGCATGAGAGAGGAGCCGGCCAAAATTGATTGGAAGGAGATACCAGCAGTGATGATGGCAGAGCAGCAATTGCTGGAGATTCTAGGAGCAATTCAGAAGGCACAAGGTAGATACATCCCAAAGAAGTAGTAGTATTCTAAAGGCAGGATGACATAACTGTGGCTGACAAGGACAGTCAAAGCCAATATCAAAGCCAAAGAGAGGGCAAATAGCAGAACAAAAATTAGTGGGAAGTTAAAGGACTGGGAAGCCTAAAAACCAACATAAGGGAACAAAATAAGTCAAAGAAGGAAAAGATGCAATATGAAGGTAAGCTAACCAATGATATTAAAGAGGACACCAAAAGTTTATTTGGATATATAAACTGAAAAAGAAGTGAGAGTAGATGTCAGACTGCTGGAAAATGAAGCTGCAGTGGGACTAATTGAGGACAAGGGAATGGTGGACTAGTACTTTGTATTAGTCTTCACTGTGGAAGACATTAGTAGTATACCGTTCGTTCAAGAGTGTCAGTTAGCAGTAGGATGTAAAGTTGCCTTTACTAGGGGGAAGGTGCTTGGAAAACTGAAAGGTCTGATGGTAGAGAAATCACATGGACCAGATGGTGTACACCCTAGGGGTCTGAAAGAGGTTGGTGAAGGGATTGTAGAGGCATTAGTTAATGATCTTTCAAAAATGAATATATTCTGTCATCGTTCTGGAGGAATGGAAAATTGCAAATGTTACTCTACTTCTCAAGAATAGAGAGTGGCAAAAGAAAGGAAATTATAGGCCAGTTACCCTGACCTCAGTGGTGAGAAGATGTTGGAGTCGATCGTTAAGGATGTTGTTTCAGGCTACTAGAAGGCACATAATCAAATCGGCCGAAGTCAGCATAGTTACCTTAAGGAGAAATCTTGCCTGACAAATCTGCTGGAATCCTTTGAAGAAATAAGAAGCAGGATAAATGAAGGATAATGGGTAGATGGTGTGTACTTGGATTTTCAGAAGGCCATTGACATGAGTCTGCTTAATAAGCCCATGGCATTACAGGAAAGATAGCAGCTTGGATTAAGCATTGGCTGATTGGCAGGAGACAAAGACTGGGAATAAAGAGAGCTTTTGCTGGTTAGCTGCTAATAACTAGAGGTGTTCAACAGGAGTCTGTGTTGGGATCACTTCTTTTTGCATTATATTTCAATTATTTGGATGATGGAATTGATGGCTTTATGGCCAGCTTTGCAGACAATATGAAGATCGATGGAGTTGCAGGTAGTGTTGAGGAAGCAGAGAGGCCCCAGAAGGACTAGGACAGGTTAGGAGAATTGACAAAGAAGTACAGTATCAGGAGATATATGGTTATGCACTTTGGTAGAAGAAATAAAATTGCAGACTATTTTGTAAATGGAGAGAAAGTACAAAAATCTAGGGTGCAAAGAACTTGGGAGTCCTCGTGCATGATTTCCTAGGGCTTAATTTACAAGTTGAGTCAGTGATGAGGAAGATAAATGCAATGTTAGAATTCATTTCAAGAGGACGAGATTATAAAAGCAAAGATGCAATGTTGAGGCTTTATAAAGCACTGGTGAGGCCTCACTTGGAGTAGTGTGAGCAGTTCCGGACCACTTATGTAAGAAAGGGTGTGCTGACATTGGAGAGGGTTCAAATGAGATTCACGTAAATGATTCTGGGATTGAAAGGCTTTTCAGATGAGGAATGTTTGATGGCTTGGCCCGTACTCAATGGAATTCAGAGGAATGAGGGTGGATCTCATTGAAACCTATTGAATTTTGAAAGGCATCAATGTAGTGGGTGTGGAGAGGATGTTTGTTATGGTGGGGTAGTCTAAGAGCAGAGGATACAGCCTCTGAAGAGAGGGATGTCCATTTAGAACAGAGATGAGAAGGAATATCTTGAGCCAGAGTGGTGAATCTGTGGAATTCGTTGCCACTACTGGCTGTTGAGGCCAAGTTGTTGGATATATTTAAGGCAGAGGTTGATAAGTTCTTGATTAGTTAGACCATAAAGATTTACAGGGAGAAGGCAGGAGATTGGGGCTGAGAGGGGAAATGGATCAGCATGATGAAATGGTAGAGCAGACCTGATGGGCCAAATAGCCTATTTCTGCTCCTATATCTTATGGTCTTATGCTTTTTCTTGCACTTAATGCTGTATATCATGATCCTGTCACCTATATCTTCTAGTAACTTGCTCCCCATTCCAGTTCACTATCCCTCCAGTTTTCCTTTGTCCTACTCCTCGTCTCCGTCCCACCCAATGTCCAGCAATCGTCTCTCCAATCTCTAGGATTTATCCCTCTCCCTGTACTTCACACTTCATAAATACAGGAAATTGTGGAGTAACTACTGCTGGGTGGAATGCATTGACTCTCATGCCTGAGAGTTATTTAGCTGCCTCAACTATAAAATCCCACAGGGTAAAGTTTCAATGTCTGTGAGTTTATGTTGGAGAAACTATAGTAAAATTCTACATTTTCTCATAACAAATCTGCATCTTTCATTTACAATTTAGTGAGTTTTTGACACTATGGAAGCTGTATTAAGATCTTGCACTGAAATTATTTGATCAGATTTATCAATACTACATGGACTGATTAGTGGATTCGCTTGGTGCTTTTACGATGGTAAAATGCAGTTAGAAATTAAATTCCTGTTTGGTATCTGTCTGTTTATTGTGAGTGTGAGAAATACAGAATCAAGATTCTTATAGTGACATTTTATTATTATGCATGAACAATTGAACTTTGTAATGGTGGAAAATATCAGTAAGCGAAAGATATAATTCACCATGTGATTTCAGAAGTACTCAGAAATACACTCAATTGATAATTACAGTGCCATCTTATATGAAGTTTAATGGGACACATGACATATGTAATGAGGATTACTCTCCATCACTGACGAGGAATATAAGGACATTGAGGAGTAGATTTTTACAATTAGGTTTTTCCAAAGAACTGCAGAATAAAAGTCTACATTGAGAACTGGGAAGTGAAGGGCAAATAATGAGTTTTACATATTTTTCTATCTATTAAAATTAACAGATGGCCAGTTGTGCAAGTTGAGAAATGGTTCCTTGCGATATGTTCCATTTTTGTGAAACTTTCAACAGGGAGAGTTAGGTTGTGAAATTCACTTCTAGTTTATTTTAAGGGAATATCAAGCACTATGACTTGCTGTTTGGCAATACCTTTAGATCATCCTTAATTTGACTGGGTATCCTTTCATAACTGTAAACTTTTAATTGTAATAAACCTACAATAAGGAGAAAGATGTGCTTTAAATTCACTAATCAACAATGTTACTGTTACAAAATTATATCAAGTACTGATTTATCTTTTTCCTCATCAAAGCTTAGATCAATTGTATCAGGTTTCCCACCATTCTTGGGCCCAAGAAAATCTTAGACGCA